>NC_092756.1:84536048-85173548 GCF_047496795.1 Chiloscyllium punctatum | reverse complement strand
AGATACAGGTGCACACACATACACACACACACACACACACACATACACACATACACACACGCAGATACAGGTGCACATACACACACACACACATACACACACTCATACACAAGCACACTGGTTAATTCCAGATCTCTACGTCTTGGGTGTGTAGGTGGAGCACCCGGGAACTTCAGGGCGTGGGCAGTGGTTACTGAGCTCACTGCTAAGACAGGACAATTCCATCAGCCTCCCTGACCTGGACCAGGGGCCTCTGAATGATCAAACTGAGAGAGAGAAAGAGAGAGAGAGAGAGAGAGAGGTTGTGTATCTGCTGTCCATTTGAGTTAATGTCTGCATGTGCCCATGTGTGTGACTGTGTGTTTGTGTGTGTGTGTCTGTGTGTGTATGTCTGTGTGTGTGTGAGATTGTGTACGTGTGTGTGTGTATACCTGAGTGTGCATGTGAATGCATAATGTGTGTTTGTGAGAATGCATGATGTATCTGTACATGTCTGTTTGTGTGTCTGTATTTGTGTGTACTCGTATCTGTATGTTTTGTGTGTGTGTGTGTGTGTGCATGTGTGTCTTGGCCTGTGTGTGTCTTTGCTTGTGTGTGTGTGTGCGCGTGCGTGTGTGTGTGTATACGTGTGTGTGAGTGTTTGTGTGTGTGCGTATGTGCCTCTATCTGTGGGGGGAGGAGGGGGACAAGAAAGCCAGCTATTACACTATGGCTGAGCCTTTAAACAGGGAACACAGTCAATACAGGCCAAAAGATCACCTAGACATCATATAGTGCAGAAATCCAGTACACCTCTCCAAACTTCAATGTCACTACCGTCAGGAAGTGGAGTCGAGGGCACACCCCTGTCTGTATCAATGCTGCTGAAGGTGGAGATGATGGAGAGCATCAAGTTCCTGGGAGTGACCATCACCACCATCTGTCCTGGACCACCCAGGTTAATGCCATGGTCAAGAAAGCACAGCAAAGTCTCTACTTCCTCAGGGGCTAAGGAAATGCAGCATGTTCACAAAGAGTCTGACCAACTTTTACAGATGCGTTCTATCTGGATACATCACGGCGTGGCACGGTAACTGCTCTGCCCAGGACCGTCAGAAACTCCAGAGAGCTGTGAACACAGCCCAGTCCATCACACAAACCAACCTCCCATCCATGGACTCCACCTACACTTCCCATTGCCTCGGGAAGGCAGCCAACATCATCAGAGACACTATTTTCCTGCTCCTCGGATGCTGCCTGACCTGCTGTGCTTTTCCAGCACCACTCTAATCTTGACTCTAATCTCCAGCGTCTGCAGTATCCACTTCTGCCTCATCGAAGACCCCTCCCACCCCACCCCTTCCATCCTCTTCCATCAGGCAGAAGATAAAAAAGGTTAAACACACACATAACAACAGGTTCAAGAACAGCTTCTTCCCCCCTGTTGTTCGACATCTGAATGGACCTCTCAAATTTCAAATCTAATGTTGATCTCGCTCATTCAGCACCTTCTCTGCAACTATAACGAATTCCTCGCTCTGTTCGATTACCCTGATGCACTTTGTATGGTATGATCTGCCTGCACTGCACACAAAACAAAACTTTGCACTGTACCCAGGTACATGTGACAATAATAAATCAAATCAACTCACTCTTAAAGTCAGCACATTGACAATTCCACCTAACAAACTCCCAAAGTTTTGAGAAGTACTGAACTTTAGGTTATGATATTCCAAGGAAATCTTGCTAATAGAATGAAATGGAACAAAAAGGAGGCCATTCAGCCCTTCTAACCTGCTCCCCCACTCAATAAGCTCCTGCTGATCTGAGTTTAACTCCACATTCCTCAGCATTCCCCAATGACCTTCCATCCCCCTTTGGCCATCAAGAATCTGTCTAGTTGTTCCTTAAAAATATTTAAGGATTCTGTAACCGCTGCTGTTTGAGGAAGGGAATTCCAAACACTCACACCTTCTGAGTGAAAAGCAATTGTTGCCTCAACTTGGTGTTAAATGGCCACCCACTTATTTGAAAACAGAGTACCCTTGTTTCGAAACTGTCCCATAAATGATTTGTTCAAACGTACCTGAAGGTATCGAACCATTGCAGCAGCTGTGGGTTCGGAGTGTGACGGTCAGTGGGGCCGGAGTGTGATGGTCAGTGGGGCCCTGAGTGTGACGGTCATTGGGGCCTGGAGTGTGACGGTCAGTGGGCCCAGAGTGTGATGGTCAGTGGGCCCGGAGTGTGAGGGTCAGTGGGCCCGGAGTGTGAGGGTCAGTGGGGCCCAGAGTGTGATGGTCAGTGGGCCCGGAGTGTGACAGTCAGTGGGGCCCAGAGTGTGATGGTCAGTGGGCCCAGAGTGTGATGGTCAGTGGGCCCGGAGTGTGACAGTCAGTGGGCCCAGAGTGTGACAGTCAGTGGGCCCAGAGTGTGACAGTCAGTGGGCCCGGAGTGTGATGGTCAGTGGGGCCCAGAGTGTGACGGTCAGTGGGCCCAGAGTGTGAGGGTCAGTGGGCCCGGAGTGTGAGGGTCAGTGGGGCCCAGAGTGTGACAGTCAGTGGACCAATCAGAGGGTCTCTGATGATGTTGGCTGCCTTCCGAGGCAGTGGGAAGTGTAGATGGATGGGAGGTTGGTTTGTGTGATGGACTGGGCTGTGTTCACAGCTCTCTGTAGGTTCTTACGGTCCTGGGCAGAGCAGTTGCCGTACCACACCGTGATGTATCCAGACAGAATGTTTTCTATGGTGCATCTGTAAAAGTTAGTGTGGGTTCTCTCGCCATGCTGAATTTGTGTGAAGACAGGATTGGTTGGCAAGTTGACTCTGATTGGTTGTTGCATTGCTCAGGGAATTGCACCAGGGAACTATTATCCGTCAGGCTTTTGTTAAATTCTAATTTCTGCTGATGTTGGTTGAGAGACAAAGGTTGGCAAGGACAAGCTGGGAGATAGATGCTCTGTGTCAAAATAGCTTCAAGATTGTCGCTCCCACAGACACTGTGTGGGTAGATATCTGGCCATTTCCTTTCTAAGTCCTTTCTGACTGATCTAAGACAAACGTCACCCGGCCTCGGCCATGTTATCGAAGGGAGGGCCAGGCCTGGTCTCGGAGCTCCCTGATGACCCCTGCTGGGCCGTATGTGTTACAGCCGTCTGGGAGGACAGGGACGTGGAGGAAGTGAGGGCTGCAGATGCTGGAGCTCAGAGTCGAGAGTGTGCTGCTGGAAAAGCACAGCAGGTCAGGCAGCATCCGAGGAGCAGGAGAATCGGCGTTTCGGACATAAGCCCTTCATCAGGAGTGTGGTCCATGGTGGGTCCCCTCCTGGCTCAATAGCTCATCAGTACTCGACTGGAGAGTTTGTGGCTTGGAGGGTGGAAACGAATAGGTTCAGAGTGACGGCCATCTTGCAGTCGAGTTAAGACATGGCGGGGGTGGGCTCCAAAATCAAGGCCAGCACTCCCGAGGGAGTGCTGCACTGTCTTTCAGTAGATTAGATTCACTACAGTGTGGAAACAGGCCCTTCAGCCCAATTTCACAACGACCCTCCGAAGATAAACCCACCCAGACCCATTTCCCTCTGGCTAATGCAGCTAACACTAGGGGCAATTTAGCACGGCCAATTCACCTGACCTGCACATCTTTGGACTGTGGGAGGAAACCGGAGCACCCGGAGGAAACCCACACAGACACGGGGGAGAATGTGCAAACTCCACACAGTCAGTTACCTGAGGCTGGTGCTGTGAGGCAGCAGTGCTAACCACTGAGCCATCCTCTTCCATCGGGCAGAGGACACAAAAGCTTAAACACCAACAGATTCAAGAACAGCCTCTTCCCCGTTGTTGTTAGACTTCGGAATGGACCACTCAAATTTCAAATTTAATGTTGATCTCGCTCTTTGTGCATCTTCACTGCAGCAGTAACACTGTATCCCTCGCTCTGTCGAAACACCCTGTGATCTGCATGTCCTTGTTTGTTATGATCTGCCTGCACTGCTCACAAAACAAAACTTTTCACTGTACTTAGGTACACATGACAACAATAAATCAAATCAAATCGGTACAAATTGAAATTTGACACTCCTGTGAATTTGTCCTGATGAACGCAAGAGGAAAAGCTTTGAAAGTAAGCGTCTTTTTAGTTAAACAGCAAAATCCTACAATCAGACAGAGAGAGAGGCCACTTCTACCCATTGTGGCTGGACTGGCCCTTCAGTACATGGTTTTCTCAGCTCAGTCAGGAATGGTTTCCTGTTACACCATGGATTCCAGATATTTTCAGTTGGCTGGGGGACCCTGCTACATACAGTCACCAATGATCATAATATTTAGGAGGGGGTGGGGGTTGTAAAATAACTTTAACCTCAAACAGAAATAATAAAAACTCAGCTTATAGCGTTCTTTAGATAAACTGCTGTTTTTGGCAAAGAAGATTCCAATCAGCAGCCGATTTTATCACAACAATGGGAAGTAATTTGTCTGACCTTTTCCTGTTCGCTTCTCATTACCAATGAAGGTTCCTTCTACATAAACACTGGGGAAAGGTTAGTCAACTGCACACTTGAGAACCACAGAAACACTACAGCGAGGAGGCCATTTGGCCCCACATTCCTGTCCTGGCTTAAAAGGGAAGTGTCCAACCCAAGCCCAGTCTGAAGGTGCTTTCCACACTCCTGCTTACTTAACACGGCTGAGATAGTTTCTGCATTCCCCACCATTTCGGGCAGTGAATTTCACACCACCTGGGTTAACAAAGTCACCCTCAACACCCTCTAATCCTTCTCTGCTTTGTTAAATTCTAATTTCTGCTGATGTTGGTCGAGAGGTAAAGATTGACGAGGATAAGCAGGGAGATGGATGCTCTGTGTCAAAATAGCTCCAAGGTTCACACTCCCACAGACAATGTGTGGGTAGGTACCCGGCCTTTCTAATGTCCCTTCTGACTGACCTCAGACAAAATGACCTCACCCGGCCTCAGCCACGTTATCAAATCGAGGGCCAGGCCTGGTCTCGGAGCTCCTGGATGACCCCTGCTGGGCCGCATGTGTTACAGCAGTCTGGCAGAACAGGGATGTGGTCCATTGTGTGTCCTGCGGGGCTCAGTGGTCAGCGCCATTGCCTCACAGCACCAGGGACCTGGGTTCAGCTCGAAAGAAAAAATAAACAGGAGTGTCAGAGGTTCTGTTCACTCCAACAGCTGGCTCTGAGGGAGCTGGACCATTATCAAGAACTCTCCACACACGTCAATAAAGGGTGACTTGGTGATGGGATACCAGCCTCTCTGGAGTTATTTCATCGCCATGGATCCTTTTGCTAAACACCTTACAGCAGTGACCCTCGTTTCAACCTCTCCACGAACAGGAACAGCTTCAATCTCTCTGTTTCTCTATCGGGACCCCTCATGATTTTTGACGATCTCCATCAAGTCTCCTTTTCAAGTATGTGGACGTAACGAGATAGTGACTGCAAATTCATGAATCAAAAAAATGGATGTTACTTTCTGAAATAAACCCAGAATGGAATTGGGAAACTCTTTGTCACAAGATGGCGGCTTGGGGTCAGGTGACCACCCCCCCACTTTCTGCAAGGACATGAAACTACCACAGGTCGGAATTGATTTCCTCCTACAGTCAGGACATTAGTCACATGAATATGGCAAATATATGAAAAATATAATATGGGCTCTCCTGCTGACAGATTTGCGTAAGCCAGAAACTTAACGGTTGCCAGGAGAAACCACTATGAATTAATCACACAGACTCCCTACCTCCAACAGATTCTGTGAATCCTAAGAGAATCATGGAGTCACACAGCCCAGAAACAGACCCTTTAGTCCAACTCGTCCGTGACAACCAAGTTTCCCAAACTAAACTAGCCCCGTTAACCTGTGTTGGCCCCTATCCCTCCAAAGCTATTCATGAAAGCATCCAAATGTCTTTGAAAAGTTGTAACTGTACCTGCATCTACCACTTTCTTTGGTAGTGACGCACCACCCTCTGTGTGAAAAAGTTGCCCCTCGCGTCCCTTTTAAATCTTTCTCCTCTCACATTAAAAGTATGCCCCCTAGTTTTGAAACCCCCGTCCTAGGGAAAAGGCACCTTATCCATGCCCCTGAGGACTTTATAAACCTCAGTAAGGTCACTCCTCAATCTCCTACGCTATCGTGGGAAAAGTCCCAGCCTCTCCAGCCTCTCCCTATAACTCAAACCTTCCAATTAAGCTGCAGCTTTTCCATTTACCATCCTGAAAACTGAAGGATAAAGTGACTTCTGGCACTTTTTGAAAATCTTAGTGCATCCTACCTCTTTTATAATCACCTTTTCCTGCAAATGTGCACATGTGTGTGTGCCGTGTGTGTGTGTTTTTGTGTGTGTTTGCGTGTACACATGTTCATGTGTGTGTGCATGAGTGTGAGTGTGCGTACGTGCATGTGGGTATGCATGTGTATGTGTGGCTGGCTGAGTGTGCGTGTGTATGCATCTGTCCGTGTGTGCACACGTGTGTTCACAAGTGTGCATGCATATGTGCATGAGTGTACATATGTGTGTGCATGTGTGTGTGCGTACACTAGTGTGCGTGTGTGTGCATGCGTACATGCATGTGTGTGAATGGGTGTGTGCACCAGTGTGCATGTGTGTGTGTATGAGTGTACATATGTGTGAGCGTGTGTGCACACCCGTGTCCTCCTGTGAATGAGTGAGTGGGCCCTGTTGTGAATACATCCTGGGTGTTGAGAAATAAATTTGAAGCTTAAAACTTGTGCTGAGTCTTGAGACTCAAGGGGGGTGGTTCTGGAAAATCCCAGCACCACTTCTCCAAAGATACATCCTACAGTCGCCAGTCAGAAACTGGGAGAAAAAGGGGAACCATCTGCTTTAACAGTTCCGAGAGTTCGGGTCATTGACCTGAAATGTTAACCCTGCTGCTCCCTCTCTCCCCCGATATCTGTCAAAGGAACTAGCAGCTCAACAAACAGAAGATGAACTTCCAATGGAGCAAGCTGATTATTTTGGTTCTGTTTTTTGCATTTTGATCAGATTGCAATCAGGACTTTCCTGTACTGTTCCTAATTGCTTACAATATCTTGGCTTCTCGTGATCCCAAGTACGAAACTCAGCCAAGAAAAGACAGAAAGGGAGAAAAGATTGGATGTTTGGAAGAACTGACTAAAGTAATTGGCAGGGGCATGTGTACAATCTCATTGTTTGCCAACTTCCAGATGAAGTCCCTCATGTTTTTTTTAAAACTGAAGCTAATGGAATTGGAAGAAGGTTATTGACATGGTTAAGAATTTAACTGGACAGGATACTGGGGTGATACCTTAATTGGCAGCACATTGTATCACATCAGGGTTTGGATTCTCTCAGTCTCTTCATTCACTGTGAGATGGGGGTGTCACTGGCTGGGCATATATTACCCAGAGGGGAGTCAAGAATCAACCATATTGGCTGTGGGTCTGGAGTCACATGGAGGCCAGACCAGGTAAGGATGGCAGTTTCCTTCCCTAAAGGACATTAATGAACCAGATGGGTTTTAAACAAGTTTTATTATACTGTTGTTGAACAACTGTTGGTCTGAGATTTTCATCTCTTTATTTTTCTATTTTATTACTTTGATTTTGTGCTTTTTTGAAATTACTGGACATTTTAGATCTTTATTTTTCCATGTTTCTTCCCCTGGGTATTTGTACTCAGCAATCCATACCTGGGTATGTTTGTACTTGAGGTCGCACCCTAAGTGGTGACTTGTAAACTTTTCTGATGTGACAATAAAGCTAATTCTGATTCAACTGACAGCTTTCACAACATCGGGTCCCTACAGTGTGGAGGGGGTCATGAGGGCCAATTAACTGCCCCTCTTCCACGGTTAGGTTCGAGCCCAGGTGTCCCTGCAGATGGAGCACGCGGTGCCCACCAACACCCTCGAGGGTTTCAAGAAGAGGTGGGCACCACAGGGGGCCCCTCCAACTCTATTTTGATTTAGCCCCAACCCCTCCACCGTCCTCACTTGTTTTCCCACATAACCATTGCCCGATTGGGTTCTGGTTCTTTGGTCACATGGTTGTTTTTTTTCCTGGTTTGTGGAGTATTAATAAAATTATTTATATTTGGCATTTTCATAGTGTCTTGCACCTACTCTCAAAAGATTAAATTGTAAGAGTTCATGGTGTTGGAGGTAGTATATTGCCGTGGACGGAGAATTGGCTAATGAGCAGAAAACAGCCAGGGGGTTAAAGGTTGAAAACCTGTAATCAGTGGGGAACCACATGGACCAGTGCTGGGACTGTAACTGTTCACTGTATATTAATGAATTTGGAGGAAGCAAGTAAACATGTTGTTTCCAAAATTACAGATAATCCAAAATTAAGTGGAAAGGCAGATTGCGAGAGTGATGCAGATAGTTCACAAAAAAGGTGTTGGTAGGTTTAAGTAAGTTGGCGATTAGAGCATCATGTTGGAAAATATGAGGTTATTAATTTTCGAAGGGAACAAAACAATATTATTTAAATGGAGGAAAACAACAAAGCTGCAACACAAAGGGAGTTGGGGGAATACTTGTGCATGAAACTCAAAGCTAACACGCGCAGTAGGTGAACAAAAAGTCTAATGGAATGTTGACTATTTTATTTCAAGGGGTTTGGAGTATTAGAGTCAGGAAGTTTTGATATGATTGAAAAAAGTGCTGGTGAGGCTCCATCTGGAGTACTGTAAGCAGTTTTGCTCCCCTTATTTCAGTAAAGATATAACTTTATTGGAGACCATTCGGAGGAGATTCACTAGGATGATCCCTGCTATGGATGGATTGTTTTATGAGCAAAGGCTAAACAGGTTGGAACTCTATTGACTGGAGTCTGGAAGATTGAGAGGTGATCTCAGTGAAACATATGGGGTTCTTAATTAGCTTGATGGGCTAAATGTTGAAAGGATTTTTCCCCTCATGGGAGAATCTAGAACCAGAGGGCATACCCTCAGGTGCCAAGTTAAGACTGAGAACAGGAGATTCTTGCGATTTGAGAGTCTTTGGAACTCTTTTTTTGCCACAGAGTTGTTGGGCCAGAGTCATATGTATATTTGAGGCTGAGATTCTTGATCATGAGGGGAATCAAGAGTTATGAAGGAAAATGCAGGAAAGTGAATGTGAAAAATACCAGATCAGCCATGAACCTATTGAATGGCAGAGCAGGTTCAAGGGCCCACATTGCCTACTCTTTCTATTTCCTTTGGTTAAAGAGTAAGGAAGGCTTATTGAAATTATGTGGGGTTTTGGTGAATACATCCATGTAGCACTGCCTACAGTTTTGGTCATCTTATTTCAGGCTGTGCAGACTTGTCTTCAATGGAATGCAGTGAAAGTTCACGACATTAATTACAAAGATGGGAGGGTTGCCTGAAGACAAGAGATTGAGTGAGTGGGTAAAATGGGCCCATCCATCTGGGGGTTGGAAGAAAGAAAGGTGATCTCATTGAAATGTATACTATTCAAGATCAGCTGGATGCCTTTTCCTGGTTGCAAATTCGAGAACTTAAGGGGGTCATTGTTTCCGAATTGGGTATTGGCCATTTGGGACTAAAAGGAGACATTTCTTTTACTCGGGGTTGTCAATTTTTGGATCTCTTTACCCCAGAGGGCTACGAAAGCTGCATCGATGAGTTTGTTCAAGTTTGATTTCTTTTGAACCCTTTCAGGGAACGAACTGATGTGTGGATCTGGCAGGAAAATGAAGTTGAAAAAGGTCAATATGAACAGCGGAATGGGCTCGAGGAGGTTATGAGCATCGTTTTATTTCTTAGATTAACTTCCTGGTAGTGCAAGGCATCTTCTAAAGTTACTATGCCATGTTCCTGGATAGGTGCACTTCATGTAAATGTAGTTAAATGTAAAAACACTTACAGATTTCCAAAACTGTAGTAGGATTATTGGAGGGAAAAAATCAATTCCATAAAAATGTAACCAGAGTTGAAAGTGCAATTTAACTGAACATGGTCAATACACTAACATGATTACTCCCTGGGTGTATTTACCAATGAATATATTAGCAACATGCTAATTTGTCATGGCAGGCACCACAAGTATATTTAATGATTTTTAATGTCTTTGATTTAGATCCAAGACAAAATTCCTCAGGTACATATGATATTTATGTAGAACTGATGAAAACACTGGACTTGAAATGAGTCAATATGTTTATTTTCTCAAATCAATAGTCACGAGATAAGCTTTGACAGTTGCAGGCCCATTAATCATAGCCAAGTCATTGACAAGTCTCACCTACATATGTATGTGTATGTTGGAGAGGCTGAACAGGCTGGGGCTGTTTTCTCTGGAGCGTCAGAGGCTGAGGGGTGACCTTATTGATGTTTATAAAATTATGAGGGGCATGGATAGGATAAATAAACAAAGTCTTTTCCCTGGGGTCAGGGAGTCCAGAACTAGAGGGCATAGGTTTAGGGTGAGAGGGGAAAGATATAAAAGAGACCTAAGGGGCAACGTTTTCACACAGAGGGTGGTACGTGTATGGAATGAGCTGCCAGAGGAAGTGGTGGAGGCTGGTACAATTGCAACATTGAAGAGGCATCTGGATGGGTATATGGATAAGAAGGGTTTGGAGGGACATGGGCCAAGTGCTGGCAGGTGGGACTAGATTGGGTTGGGATATCTGGTTGGCATGGACGGGTTAAACCGAAGGGTCTGTTTCCATGCTGTACATCTCTATGACTCTGACTCTCCACACACACACAGATACACACACACACACACTCATACAGATACACATTCATACAGATACACACACTCATACAGACACACACACTCACACACTCATACAGACACACACTCACACACTCATACAGACACACACACTCACACAGACGCTGGGGAGAATTTAAAAAGAATTATGAGAAAGGAAAAAGAAATCCCTATAGTGTGGGAGCAGGCCATTCAGCCCATCAAGTCTGCACCAACTTACAAACAGCGTCCCATCCTGTCCCTGTATTTCCCATGGCTAACCCACCCAGCCTGCACATCCCTGGAGATTATGGGCAATTTCCCATAGCCAACCCTCACAACCTACAAAGAGCATCCCACCCAGATCCAATCCTATTCCCATATTTCCCATGGCTAACCCACCAGCCTGCACCATATAGGGCAATTTGGCACAGCCAATCCAGCTTGCCTGCACATCTTTGGGCTGTGGGAGAAAACCAGAGAAAACCCATACAGACACGAGGAGAATGTGCAAACTCCACACAAAAAGTCGCCCGAGGCTGGAATCAAACCTGGAATCCTGGTGCTATGAGGCTGCAGTGCTAACCGCTGAGCCACCATACCACCTTAACATGGCTGCCATTAACACAGAACATAGAAAAGTATAACACTGAACAGGCCCTTTGGCCCACGGTGTTGTGCAGAGAATTAATCCTAATGAAAAATAAAATAACTTAAAATAACTTAAAATAACTCAACTCACAGCTCTCCATGTGCATGTCCAGCAGTCGCTTAAATGTCCCCAATGACTCTGCTTCCACCACCTACCTCTAGCAACTCATTCCATGCATTCACAACTCTCTGCGTAAAGAACCTACCTCTGATGTCCCCTCTATACCTTTCCCCTAATATCTTAAAACTATGACCCCTCATACCCGTCAATCCTGTCCTGGGGAAAAGTCTCTGACTATTAACACTATCCATTCCTCTCATTACCATGTATAGCTAGATCAGGTCACCTCTCTTCCTCCTCCCCTCCAGAGAGAAAAGTCCAGGATTAGTCAACTTCTCTTCATAAGACAAGCCCTCCATTCCAGGCAGCATCCTGGTAAACCTTCTTTGCACCTTCTCCAAAGCCTCTGTATCTTTCCTATAGTAGGGTGACCAGAACTGGACACAATATTCCAAGTGTGGTCTCACCAGGGACTTCTGCACTCCCTCCAACTGTCCACTCACTCTCTTGCATAGAAACTTTCAAAGAGGGAAGGGATTTTTCAGGAGATAGGGTTCTGGAATATGTTCTGGAATACAGCGCTTTGAGGGGAGTTGAGGCAGGAAACGTCAAACCTTTAAAACGAACAATCGACGTGCCAGAACATTCCAGGCTAGGAGCAGGAATGTGGGACAGGTGTAGGTGGTCGTGCATAGTTGGCAGTACAGCCACAATGGGCCGAAGAGCCTCCTCTGTGCTGTATGATTCTGTGATTCATGACCCTTTCATTGAAAAAATTTTCCCTCAGCTCTGAAAGCGTCCCTTTGCTCTGGACTCCCCAGACATGGGAAATGTTTCCTCAGCGTTCATCCTGTCAAGCTGTGAAGAGGTTGACTGATTCCAATCAATTCATCCTTCATTTTCCTAAACTCCAGGCTGAGCCCCTTAATCTCTCCTTACCTCTCCTTAACCCTCATGGGGTTAGGGTTAAGGTAAGTGATCGGGATAGGGTTTAGGTTAGGAATAGATAGGGTTGAGATCAGGGTTAGGGTTGGGATTAGAGTTAGGGTTAGGGTTAGGGATAGGAATAGGGATAAGGATAGGGTTAGAGTTAGGGTTAGTGATAGGGTTAGGGATAGAAAAAGGGATAGGGATAGGGAGAGGTTTAAGGTTAGGGTTAGGCATAGGTTTATGGTTATGGTCAGGGATAGGTTGAGGCATAGGGATATGGATAGGGCAAGGAGGAGGGTGAGGGATAGGTTTAGGATTAAGATTTGGGATAGGGATAGGTTTAGCAGTAGGGTTAGGGTTAGTGTTAGGGTTTGCGTTAGGGATAAAGTTAGCATTAGGATTAGGGTTAATGTTACAGTTAGGGATAGGGTGAGGGATAGGGTTAGGGTTAGGGTTAGGGTTAAGGTTAGGGTTAGGGATAGGGTAAGGGTTAAGATTAGCTGAATGAAACTCTTTTGTGTTCCTGTCCAAGGCAAATTTGCCCTTTTGTTCAGTCAGATGAGCAAATCTCCAGGTGTGGTCTCTCCCCTGTCCCAATGTATCAACAGTAAGATTGATTCCCTCCTTTCCTCCAAACCAGAGATCTCATGTTACAGTGGGTAATGTCCGTCACCCTGGTGTAGAAGCTGTGGGTTTGAATACCACTCCAGGTCTTGATAGCCAAGAATGGACAAAGATTACAGAGAGCAGGCAGTCTAGTTAGGCCTAGAGGGTCACATTGAACAGCACAGCAGGCTCAAGCGGCCTATCCTGTTCTGAGAGATCAGGACATACACTCTGAGCACTGGGTTCAAATCCCACACTCACTGACACAGCAGAGAGCGGATTTTAATTCAAATCTAAAATATCTGGAATATAACCAGCTTTTTTCAGGAACAGTGACCAAAAATTATTGTTTCACAAATGTCCTTTAAGGAGGGAAATCTGACGTCTTTACATGGTCCGGCCTACATGTGACTCCACACCCAGTGAAATGGCGTTGACTTCTAACTGGCCTCTGAAATGGCCAAGCCACTCCCCCGATGGACAATTAGGGATGGGCAACACATGCTGGCCTGGGTGGGGTCTATGGTGGAAAGTGGAGAATGAGACCACTGATGGAATATTGCGTGCAATTCTGGTCTCCCCCCTATGGGAAGGATATTGTGAAACTTGAAAGGGTTCAGAAAAGATTTCCAAGGATGTTGCCAGGGTCGGAGGGTTCGAGCTACAGGGAGAGGCTGAACAGGCTGGGGCTGTTTTCTCTGGAGCGTCAGAGGCTGAAGGGTGACCTTATAGAGGTTTATAAAATCATGAGGGGCATGGAGAGGGTGAATAGCCCCCAGGGTCTTTTCCCCGGGGTAGGGGAGTCCAAAGCTAGAGGGCATAGAGTTAGGGTGAGAGGGGAAAGTTTCAAAAGGGACCAAAGGGGCAACATTTTCATGTGGTGTGTGTATGGAATGAGCTGCCAAAGAAAGTGGTGGAGGCTGGTACAATTACAGCATTTAAGAGGCATTTGGATGGGTATATGAATAGGAAGGGCTTAGAAGGACATGGGCCAAGTTATTATGGAGTGTGGATAGAAAGGACCTGTTGGCATTAGATTAATAACCAGTGGTTACAGATTTGAAGGAAATTCAGTAAAAGGATTAAAAGGCATCGTCCCAGAGGACCATAGGACTACCCTCATTACAGAGAGACAATGGGTGAAGCTCTAACCTGGGTGGTGTGCCACAAGGATCTGTTTTGGGACCACTGTTGCTTGTCATTTTTATAAATGACTTAGACACAGGCATGGGTGGATGGGTTAGTAGGTTTGCAGCTGACACTAAAGTCGGTGGAGTAGTGGACAGTGTGGAAGAATGTTACAGGTTGCAGGGGGACTTGGATAAACTGCAGAATTGGGCGGAGAGGTGGCAAATGGAGTTCAATGCAGCTAAATGTGAGGTGATGCACTTTGGGAAGAATAACAGGAAGGCAGAGTACTGGGTCAATGGAAAGATTATTGGTCGTGTGGATGTGCAGAGGGATCTTGGAGTCCATGTACATAGATCTCTGTAAGTTGCCATCCAGGTTGATAGTGCTGTTAAGAAGGCATACGGTGTGTTAGGTTTCATTCATAGAGGGATTGAGTTCTGGAGCCATAACGACATGCTGTAACTATACAAAACGCTAATGCGGCCGCACTTGGAATATTGTGTACAGTTCTGGTCACCCCATACTGTCGGGAAGGAGGTGGAAGCATTGGAAAAGGTGCAGAGGAGACTTACCAGGATGTTGCCTGGTCTGGAGGGAAGCTCTTATGAGGAAAGGCTGAGAGACTTGAACCTGTTCTCATTGGAGAGAAGGCTAAGGGGGGATTTGATAAAGACATACAAGATGATCAGAGGATTAGATAGGGTAGACAGTGACAGTCTTTTTCCTAGATTGATGACAGCAGCTTGTATGAGGGGGCATAACTACATATTGAGGGGTGATAGATTTAAGACAGATGTCAGAGGCAGGTTCTTTACACAGAGAGCGGTAAGGGTGTGGAATGCCCTACCTGCTAATGTAGTCAACTCAGCCACATTAGGGAGATTTAAACAATCCTTGGGTAAACACATGGATGATTAGATTAGATTAGATTCTCTACAGCGTGGAAACAGGCCTTTCGGCCCAACAAGTCCACACGGCCACCCATTCCCCTATCCTATATTTACTCATGACTAATGCACCTAACACTAAGGGCAATTTAGCATGGCCAATTCACCTAACCTGCACATCTTTGGACTGTGGGAGGAAACCGGAGCTCCCGGAGGAAACCCACACAGACACGGGGAGAATGTGCAAACTCCACTCAGACAGGCGGGAATTGAACCCAGGTGCTGTGAGGCAGCAGTGCAACCTGATGGGATAGTGTAGGGGTATGGGCTTAGATTAGTTCACAGATTGGTGCAACATCAAGGGTCAAAGGGTCAAAGAACTGTACACAATATTCCAAGTGCGGCCGCATTAGCGTTTTGGATAGTTACAGCATGACGTTATGGCTCCAGAACTCAATCCCTCTGCCAATAAAACCTAACACATCCTATGCCTTCTTAACAGCACTGTATTGTTCTACATCACCACGCCTCAGGTGAAGGGAGAAGTTGAGAAGGAGAGCCCTTCATTAAAACCTCAAACAGCGTGGAAACAGGTCTGATCAAACTTTCCTGTGACACGGGACTCTGCACTCGATGGTCTGCTCCCTGAGACAAACATTTGTCTGCACCTGGAAGACCATCAGCTCGGGGAAAGATGCTCTTTGGTCTGCCCGAAACATGTTGGCCTTCCAGAGCAAGGAGTTGACCCCAACTGAGTGTTCCAGACTGGCACATTCCAAGATCCAGGACTATGTGCTGAGGGACGCACTGAGGCTTGGGGCAGCCGCCAGAGGACAGAGGGGAAAGACCACTATCTGAGGTCTTCCTGATGAAGGGAAATAGGGGTCCATTCAGCTATCGGACCCTCCCAGTGCCTCAAGTCTATGTAAATATAATCTTGTCCAAGTAAGAGATGCCTTTGTTTTTTTTTGTTGGATAGATTCAAACTCCAATATTTGTTTGTTTCTCCATTCGCTACTGTACAGAACTGAATTGCTGTACTGACAATGTAGATATTTTATGAATAAAGTATATTTTTGAAGTAAACAGAAACTCTGCATTGCTAACCGGTTCCTGTATGACCCAGTACATTCACGACTTAATATAGAGACTAGTGGGCAGACAGAGTATGGCTGTGGTACCAACAGTCATAGTGTACCCCTCTCCAAAAGGGGTTCCTCCCTCACTTGGCCAATGCCAGCTCACCCATTATAACTGCTGGGTCATCTGTTTGGAGTGACCCTCCCTTTGTCTTCACTGGGATGGGATGGAGCACGTCACTAGCCATTAGCTGACCACCTCAGGGCCCCCTCTAATTGAACCTTGTGCTGTCCACGTCCTGAAGATGTTTGTTGGAGACAGTGTAGAGGGAGCTTTACTCTGTATCTAACCCCATGCTGTCCCTGTCCTAGGAGTGTTTGATGGGGGGACAGTATAGAGGGAGCTTTACTCTGTATCTAACCCCGTGCTGTCCCTGTCCTAGGAGTGTTTGATGGGGGGACAGTTTAGAGGGAGCTTTACTCTGTATCTAACTCTGTGCTGTCCCTGTCCTAGGAGTGTTTGATGGGGGGACAGTTTAGAGGGAGCTTTACTCTGTATCTAACTCTGTGCTGTCCCTGTCCTGGAGTGTTTGATTGGGACAGTGTAGAGGAAAGCTTTACTTTCCACTTACTGTTACATGAGAAGTGTATAGCCTGTGCTCAAGTCAGACTTGAGCCAGGAACCTTGCTTGGCTGCATCTCTTCCTCCAGTAGCAACCCGTCATTGTCTCCTTTCAGAAAAAGGTTTGGGAGGTGTCTCAGGTGTTCGGTGATGAGTCGAGCCTAGCACTGACAAGTAGGCCTCACATTCACCATTGACGAAAAGGGCAACTTAGGTTATAGAATCCCTACAGTTTGGAAACAGGCCTTTTGGCCCATCGATTCCACACTGAACTTCCGGAGAGCATCCCACCCAGACCTAGCCGCCAACCCTACATTCCCCATGATTAGCCCACCTAGCCTGCAATCCCTGGACACTACTGACAATTTGCCATGGCCAATCCACCTTAACCTGCATATCTTTGGAGAGTGGGAGGAAACCGGAACAAATCCACGCAGGCACGGGACGAATGTGCAAACTCCACACAGAGTTTAATATCAGGAATGGAGATAGTGAGAGGTGTTAGACCGTCTGATTATTCCCAAGACTGTTGACAGAAGCTCTACTGTTTTAATCCGAAAGTAAAACTCTCTTGACTCTTGAAATGGAAATAAAGCTCTCTATAGTCTTTCAAACTGAACCTAAAGCTCCTTCTACACTGTCCCTCATCAAACACTCCCAGGATAGGGAGAGCATGGGGTTAGATACAGAGTAAAAATCCCTCAACACTGTCCCCATTAAATACTCTCAAGGCAGGGAAAGCCCGGGTTTAGATACAGACTAAAACTCCCTCCACACTGTCAACACTGTCCCCATCAAATACTCTCAAGGCAGGTACAACACAGGGTAGATCCAGAGTAAAGCTTTCTCTGTACTGTCGCCCGAGGGTAGAATCGAACCCGAGTCCCTGGCACTGTGAGCCATTGTGCCACCCCAGCAAAGGGTCATCTCGTTCTCAACTCAGATAATTTTATTCCTAACAACTAATGAGTTCAGAGATTTATTTTTTTAAGCACTCGATTTATGTACTGCGTGTTGCTCCCTAGAGATAGGGATTCATGCTGGGAGACTGACCCACACTGCTCAGACTCATGTCACATATATGGCCAATATGCACCATTATTTACATTCCCAAGCGTTACTATTCTATTTACCAGTTCTTCTCTCCCCTCTTGGATTCTCCAAGCCAATCAGGTAGGGAAAATCCGAGGGACACAATGAAAAAGGGATTTTAATTATCTTCGAGATTATCTCGCTCGGGATTGTCTGAGGGACCATCAATGATCATCCAATGAAGAGCCCGTGCGCTCGCTGATTGGCGAGAAGGTGGGGAGCTGTGTTGGTGGACATGTCAAGCAACCAATAGCAGCAACGTGTGGCGTGGTTGGTAGGGGGTGTGGGGTGGTACAATGATGAGTGATAAGAGGTCCAGGAATGCATCAACCAGAGTTGGCAACCTGGTCAAAGTGAAGCCAGCTCAGTCTGCTTTAGGGGCTTTGGACCAACTTGGACCCACTGTGTTCTATTTTGGGAAATGATCCAGATCAGGAGTAAAGTCAGAAGTCACACGACACCAGGATTTAGTCCAACAGGTTTACTTGAGCGCTGCTCCGAAAGCTTGTAATTTCAAATAAACCTGTTGGACTATAACCTGGTGTTGCATGACCTCTGACTTTGTCCACCACAGCGAAACACTGGCCCCGCTACATCATGGATCAAGATTCCAGGGCTGTCAGATCAGGAGGCTCTCTCATTCTTTCTCCTCTTTGCCTGTAACGTAGCAGCTGCCAAGTAGGAACGCTTTTACTGATAACTGCTGGAATTATGGCATTAGTGGCATACCTCTTCCTGAAAGACATTCAAGATGCAACTCAACAACGTTACATGCAGGAATCCTACACAGAGTAACTCACCTCCTGACTCCCCAAAGCCTCAGCCACCACCGATGAGGCACAAGTCAGGAGTGTGGTGGAATCCTCCCACTTGCCTGAACGGGGCCAGCTCCAACAATACTCAAGAAACTTGACTCCATTCCTCAGGACAAAGCAGTCAAAAAGTGTGGCACTCGGAAAAGACAGCAGGTCAGGAAGCATTCCTGATGAAGGGAATATGTCCGAAACGTCAACTGCCCTTCCCACCACCCCCCGATGCTGCCTGTCCTGCCTTTTGATTCTGATCTCCAGCCCTCACTTTTTGAGATTAGATTCCCTACAGTGTGGAAGCAGGCCCTTCGGCCCAACCAGTCCACACTGATCCTCCAAAGAGTAACCCACCCAGACCCATTTCCTTCTGACTAATGTACCTAACACTATGAGCAATTTCGCATGGCCAATTCACCCTCACCTATACATTCTTGGACTGTGGGAGGAAACCCACACAGATACGGGGAGAATGTGCAAACTCCACACAGACCATTACCCAAGGCTGGAATCGAACCTGGGACCCTGGTGCTGTGAGGCAGTAGAGCTAACCACTAAGCCACCAGGGCAAAGCAGCCCACTTGATTGGCCCCAAGTGCACAAACGTCCACTCCCTCCACCACCGACACTCAGTTACAGTAGTGTGCACCATCTACAAGATGCACTGTGGGGGGGGGGTTCCCAGACAGCACCTTCGAAACCCACAATCACTACCAAATCAACAGACAAGGGGAGCAGATGCACCACTGCCTGCAAGTTCCCCTTCAAATCTCTCACCAACTGAAATATATCACCTTTTCTTCACTGTCGCTGGGTCAAAATCCTATAATTCCCTCCCTAAGGGTATTGCGGGTCAACACTCAACAGGTGGACTGCAGCAGTTCAAGAAGGCAGCTCACCCCCACCTTCTCAAGGGGCAACTAGGGATGGGTATTAAATGCTGGGCCCAGCCAGCGATGTCCCACATCCCAAAAATGGATAATAATAAAAGATGGAGGAGAAGCATAGTTTTATGTTGCAACCACCTCCCGTGAAATTGGTATGATTAGATTGATCCATGTCAATGTGTTGTGAAAGAAGGGCCTGTTAAATTGCTGTGGATGATGGGCATGTTGCTTTTTAGGGGAACTATTCCGACAAGCCATCTATCAGTTTCCAGTTTGCAGTCTGTCTGCTATCCAACTGATTACAAGGAGTTTGTGGCCTCCTCTTCCAGTCACATGACCCGTCTTTCCCGAAATAGATTCTACACCATTCCCCGCAGGATTGCAAGATGACGGCAGCTTTTTAAGATCTGGGAGGTTTTGAGTTTTTGGAGGCTGCTCTCTTTTTTTATCAAAACGGAAGCAGGTTCATTGGCTGCTCTACTTTCTCTGATCTCCTCTCCTTCCGCTCTCACTTGGCTCCAGTCCTCACACATGCGCTCTCTCAGCGAGCGATGGCCTAGTGGTATTATCGCATGGCTATTAATCCAGAAACTCAGCTCATGTCCTGGGGACCCATATTCGAATCCCACCAGGGAAGATGGTGGAATTTGAATTTAATATTAAGTGTCTGCAAGTGAACATGAAGCCCATGGCCAATGGTTGGATAAACCCACCTGGTTGACGACTGTTCTCCAGAGAAAGAAATCTGCCATCCACACCTGGTCTGGCCTACATGTAACTCCAGACCCACAGCAGTGTGGTTGATTATCAGCTGCCCTTTGAAATGTCCCAGCAAGCCACTCACTTGCATCAGTCGCTGCAAAGTCTCAATCAAGAAATGAAACTGGGCAGATCATCTGGCATCGACCTAGATACCAGAAAAGACAATAGCAGAGACGGCCCCATCGACCCTGCAAAGTCTTCCTCACTAACATCCTGGGGCTCGGGCCAAAGTTGGGAGAGCTGTCTCACAGAGTAGTCAATTAACAGCCTGACATAGTCACGCTGACGGAATCATATCTTTCAGGCAATGTCCCAGACACCACCATCACAAGAGCAGATCAGAGTTTAGCAATCCTGCAGCGAGTAACACACCTCCTGGTTCCCTGAAGTCTTCCATCACCTACAAGGCACAGGTCAGGATTGTGATGGAATACTCCCCACTTGCCTGGATGGGGACAGCTCCAACAATACTCAAGAAGCTCAACACCATCCAGGACAAAGCAGCCCACTTGATTGGCATCCCATACACTCCCCCCACCATCGCTGCTCAGTAGCAGCAGTTTGTATCATCTAGAAGATCCTTCGAGTACACCTTCCAAACCCACAACCACTTCTATCTAGAAGGACAAGGGCAGCAAATGCATGGGAACACCACCATCTGCAAGTTCCCCTCCACTCCACTCAGTATCGAGACTTGGAAATACATCGCCATTCCTTCAGTGTCACTGGGTCAAAATCCTGGAATTCCCTCCCTAAGGGCATTATGGGTCAACCCTCAGCAGGTGAACTGCAGCAGTTCAAGAAGGCAGCTGAACACCACCTTGTCAAGGGGCAACTAGGGACGGGCAAGAAATGCTGATTCAGCCAGTGATGTCCATGTTCCACAAGTGAATACAAAAACCAAAGGTATGGACTAAGTGACTGGAGTCAAATAGTGTCAGGTGTTCCCTGAACACCTCCCACTGCAGCCTCCTCCAACCCACACCCAACGTTGCTACAGCAGAACATTGAAAAGATATATTTTGACTTTAACCTGAATGGCACATTCACTAGAGTTTAGAAGCATGAGGGGAAATCTGATTTAAATATACGCTATTTTTACAACAGCTAACCAATAGCACCCATACAATCCCCGGCAATTATCAGAAAAATCCACCTAATTTACCCATGCCCTTTAGGGAAGGAAATCGGCCTTCCTCAACCAGTATGGCCTGTACGTGACTCCAGGCCTACAGCATTTATGGGAGTAGACTCTAAACTGGGGATTGGGGACAGGCACTAAATGCTGGCCTAGCCAATGATGCCCAGATCCTATAAACGCATAAAAGAAAAAGATTGAACAGGGCTCGATGGATTTATTTCAGGGAAGATGATTCTCTTGGTTGTGGTGTCTAGAATCAGAGGTCACAGTCTTAGGATACAAAGTGGGCCACATTTTCACACAACGAACCTGTGGAATTTCCAGGATTTTGACCCAGCGACAGAGTTACAGTCCAAAGTCAGGATAATGTATAGCTTGGAAATTGAAGGTGGGGATTTTCCCGCGTTGTCTATTGCCCTTGTCCTTCGAGATGGTAGAGGTTTGGAGAGAGCCCTCAAAGCCGACTGGGTGAGCTGTTGCACTGAACCTTGTCGATGGTAAACCCAGCTTTCTTTTCTGTGGTGTGGCAAATGGATAGCCCTTTAAACCGACCTTCTCTCAGAGAGGAGGCCATTGATGAAGCAGATGGGAATGGCTGGGCCTATGATCCTACCTTGAGGAACTCATGCAGCAGAATCATGGGTAACTTCTCTTGAACAGCTACCATAATTTTGCTTTGTATTAGCTTTGGACATGTCCACTTGGTCTCACTTCCCTGAGGTGTCTCTATACAAAAGTCCTATTGAGGATTATGATTTCATTTTCAGTTCTCTATTGTGATTAGATTAGATTACTTACAGTGTGGAAACAGGCCCTTCGGCCCAACAAGTTCACACCAACCCACAACCCACCCTGACCCGTTCCCCTACATTTACCCCTGCTCCTAACACTACAGGCAATTTAACATGGCCAATTCACCTGACCTGCACATCTTTGGACTGTGGGAGGAAACTGGAGCACCCGGAGGAAACCCACGCAGACACGGGGAGAATGTGCAAACTCCACAGTCAGTCGCCTGAGGCAGGAATTGAACCCAGGTCTCTGGCGCTGTGAGGCAGCAGTGCTAACCACTGTGCCACCATGCCACCAATAGTTGTAACCTCTTACAGGAGGTCATTCAAGCAAGAATATAATTGATACATCTCTCGAGGCAGACATAGTTAGTAAACTCAATCCTGTGATGATGCTGTGGTTTTAAGAGGTGTATTTTGTCCTGGTTTCTTTTAAGAGAGAGATGCCAAGCTGGCAGTGGTAATGAGACCTCATTTTCTTTTTAAAGTTGGAACAATAGAAGCAGTCTGGCTGGGCGATGCCAGCTCTCGCAGAACAGAATTTCAAATTTTTAGATTTTTTTTAGCTTCGAGCAGTTGCTGTTGTAAACTTGGAATTGGAAATTATTTCTCCCTTTCTTGATTACAGTCAACAACTCTTCCTGGGCTGCTAGACTGCATGTGAGACAAAGTCTATCTTCCTGAATTTGCCTTTTTTGCCAAGGGGTGTGTTTATGGGATGTTGCTGTATTGGAACAGTTAATTAGTAACAGGTACTGTATCTATTATTCTATTAATAGAGTTGTTATTCTAAATTCCTCCTTCTTTTGTTTGCATTTTAACTACAATGTTGAAATAAATTGCATTTTGTATAACATCGAGTGGTTTGATCAGTCACATCACATCTGGAACACAACATTTCCCATTGCCCTTCAAAATAAGAAAGAGTTAGAGTCTAGGCTAACCTTCTTAAAATATTTTAAGGGGTCTGGTCTATAACAATAACAGTATCACTGCTCATCAGAAAAGTTCTGAGTTTACCAATGGCTTGCCCACTGACTTTCGCCTTCAAGGGGCACAGACAAGGTCAGATCCCCCTGAAAGTGACCAATGAATATTTCTCGGCGTGTAAATTGGAGACAGATATAAAACACATGCTTACAAAGTCCAAAGGCTGTGCCCTCAGCCTGATTTGCAAATCCTTCGCCTGCCATATTGGTCAGGTTGCCCCCTGGGAATTCTCTTCAAATGCTTGTAACTCGAGTTACCTCCTTGGTATGAGTAAGTTACAAGGACAGATTATACAAATTAGGCCTGTTTAGTCCGTAACTTAGAAGGTCAAGGGGTGATCTGATCAAAGTCTTCAAGACGGGGAAGATAAACAAAATCTGTTTCCACTGACTGGGGATTCTAGAACAATGAGGCATAGTCTGAGAATTAGGGCCAGACTGTTCAGGGAGTGATGCTGGGTAGCACTTCGGCACACAAAGGGTGGGATTATGAACACCAGCAATCTTTAGCCTCAACGCTCAGTGGACTCCTTACGCCTACCACTATCGTCAAGCAAGAGGACCAACCCAGGCTCAATGAGAACAGCAGGGGGCATCAGGAATTTGTTTTTTTATTTATTCACGGGATCAGAGTATCGCTGACTAGGTCGTCATTTATTGCCCTTCCCTGATTGTTAAGAGGCAACCACGTTGCTGTTGGTCTGGAGTCATACCTAGGCCAAACACAGTAAGGATGGCAGTTTCCTTCCCTAAAGGGCATTAGTGAACCAGATGGGCTTTTCCTGACAATGGATTCACGGTCATCGTTAGACTCTTAATTCCAGATTTTTATTGAATTCAAATTCCACCATCTGCCGAGGCAGGATTCGAACCCAGGTCCCCAGAACATGACCTGGGTCTCTGATTCTCCAGCATCTTCAGTCCTCCCTTGCTCCTAGTTTCTGGATGAACAGTCCAGCTATGATCCCATTAGGCGTTCACCTTCCCCAACCATGAGACACAGGAGCAGAAATTAGGCCATTCAGCCCGAGTCTGCTCTGCCATTCAATCATGGCTGATGAGTTTCTCAAACCCATTGTCCCGCGCTCTCCCCGTAGCCCCTAGTCCCTTTGACAATCAAGAATCTATCTCCGTCTTAAATATACTCAATGACCTGGCCCCCACAGCCTTCTGTGGTAATGAACTTAATGCTTAACATGAGACACTAAGCTACACCACAGCATGCTAAGGGAAGTGGAGCCATAGAATCCCTACAGTGTGGAAACAGGCCCTTCGACCCAACAGGTTCACACCAATCCTCCGAAGAGTAACCCAGCCAGACCCATTCCCCTACATTTACTCCTGACTAATGCACCTAACGTACACATCCCTGAACATTGTAGGCAATTTAGTATGGTCAATCCGCCCTAACCTGCACATCTTTGGACTGTAGGAGGAAATCCACACAGGCACAGGGAAAATGTGCAAACTCCACACAGACAGTCGCCCAAGACTGAAATTGAACCTGGATCCCTGGCACCGTGAGGCAGTAGTGTTCACCACTGAGCCACCATCGAGGGCCATCAGATCACAGAGTGGTGGACTAGACCCGATGGGCTCAATGGCCTACTTGTGCTTCTACAGTCACAGATGTCCGCCAAGTAGCAGAACACTATCAACAGAGCCAAGCGATCCCAGAGTAAATAGATGTGCGACAGTGTGTCAGTGTTTTTTGTAGCAGAACGTGAACCAGCTCCAAACTGTTTGTCTCCTTTTCCCAACGCTCCCCCGAGACCGATTGGAGACTCTCCCCGTTGTGTCAACACGCTGGCCTCCTGGCGTTGGTCTGCCAACTGCCTGCCAGCAGCCAGAGACACAGAGAGGCAGCAGCGCAGTGCCCGCTGAGACTCACAGTAAACTGCGGAACTGGCACCCAGGGGCCAACTGGCAAAACTGCGTTAACATTGACACGTCGGCCCTCCGCCCCTGACACAGGACTGACCTCATGTCTGCACTGATGGGCAGAGACAGGGAGCTGTTAGATGTGAGGCTGGGAAAACACAGCAAGTCAGCTGAGTGGGGGTGCGGAGTGCTGTGCTAACCCAACCTCTGAGCGTCCAAGCTTGGAAATGCAAGGGAGAAATTTGCCTTTTCAATGACTTGTGAAATGTCAAGAGAAATCAAGTCACAGGATTCACAAGTAATACACGAGAGTTCAAAAGAAACCAAAAGCAATTTCGATATCAATCAAAGGGCAGAAGAGCTGGACCTAATTAAATCGAACATTTCTCTTGAACAAGTGTTCGTTAGTAACATATCAAAGGGAGCTGAGAATCCAATTCGTGATAAGTCAGTATTAACAGCTTTCTAAACGGTAAGGGACAGTGTTGGAAGAGGGGGTGTAGACAAAAATATAGCCACAGTTTGAAAAGAAGTTGCCTTAAACCTCTCTGAAATGAAAGATGCAAGGCTATGAGCCGCTGCTGTCAAGAATGTGAAAAAAGCGAGCTCATTTTATCTTCCGCACCTTGTGATCAGAGCAGGATTGTCCGCGGTCCAAGTGCATGCACAAACATAGCAAAGTATAAATAATGTTCCGGGGGTTGGAGGCTTCCTGTTTATTGAAAACAGGCCGCCCAAAGTTGTGCCCATCCCCCCCTCCCCTCTGTCTCCTTGCCAGGCCAGCTCTCCCTCCTCCCACACAAGGCCCTGCCAGAAACTGGGTTCAGATGGACAGGCTCCAAAGATACAGCTACAGGCTGCCAAGTCTTTGTCCCTTCTCCAGTTCTCCTTGCGGAATGCTCTGCTGATTTCACCCCAGCCTCGGCTCAGTCCACTCCCTCAGCTAGAAGGCTCCCGGCTCAAGTCCGACTTGAGCACAGGCTATACACTTCTAATGTAAAAGTAAGTGGAAAGTAAAGCTCCTTCTACACTGTCCCTCATCAAACACTCCCAGGCCAAAGACAGCACGGGGTTAGGTACAGAGTAAAGCTCCCTCTACACTGTCCCCCATCAAACACTCCCAGGACAGAGACATCACGGGGTTAGGTACAGAGTAAAGCTTCCTCTACACTGTCCCGATCAAACATTCCAGAACAGGGACATTGCGGGATTAGATACAGAGTAAATCTCTCTCTACATTGTCCCCCTATAAAACTCCCAGGACAGGGACATTGCGGGATTAGATACAGAGTAAATCTCTCTCTACATTGTCCCCCTATAAAACTCCCAGGACAGGGACATTGCGGGGTTAGATACAGGGTAAAGCTTCCTCTACACTGTCCCCCATCAAACACTCCCAGGTCAAAGACAGCACAGTGTTACGTAAAGAGTAAAGTTCCTTCTACAGTGGCCCCAGCAAACACTCCCAGGACTGGGACAGCACAGGGTTAGATTCAGAGTAAAGCTCCCTCTACACTGTCCCCCATCAAACACTCCCAGGACTGGGATAGCACAGGGTTAGATTCAGAGTAAAGCTCCCGCTACACTGTCCCCCATCAAATACTCCCAGGACAGGGACAGCACAAGTTTAAGTGCAGAGTAAAGTTCCCTCCACTCTGTCCCTATTAAACATTCCCTGGGCATTTGTCTGCCTTAACCTTGTTAATATTTCCCAGAGTTTAGAAGAATGAAGGGTGATCTCACTGAAAAGTGTACAAGTTTTAGAGTGCTTGAGAAAGTAGATGAAGAGAGGGTGTTTGTCCCAACCAGAGAGTCCAAGCTAAGGAATCGGAGTCTCCGGCTAAGATTCGAGATTTAGGACTGAAAAATATTTTGGAGACTTGTGCTTTTAACACCAGAGGGCTGTGTGTGCTAACTCACTCAGAATGTGAAAGAGGGTTGCTTTCTGGTCCTTAAGGGAATCCAGGAATATGAGTAGGGGTAAGGAAAGTGAGGGTGATGAACCCCTCACTGTTAACATTCTGGGGGTTGCCATTGACCAACTGAACTAGACCAGTCATACAAACACAGTGGCTACAAACACAGGTCAGAGGCAAGGAATCCTGTGGTGAGAACTCACCTCCTGACTCCCCAAAGCCTGTCCACCATCTACAAGGCACAAGTCAGGAAGGTGATGGAATACTCCCCACTTGCCCTGGATGGGTGTGACACCAACAACACTCCAGAAGGTTTACACCCTGTGGGACAACGAGGCCTACTTGATTGGGTAAACACTCCATAAGCACAAACAGCCTCCACCACTGATGCTCCCTAGCAGCAAAGTGTACCCTCTGCAAGATGCACTGTAGAAGGTCATCAAAGATCCTTCGACACTTCCATCTAGAAGGACAAGCGCAGCAGATACATGGGAACGTCACCACCTGCAAGTCCAAGGGGCCAATGCATTGGGTCTGTAGCCTGATCACGAGATCTGTTCACTTTGATTTCCCCACTGAAATACGGGCACCGCTATCAAGACTTACATTTACTGGCTGTGCCAATCATCCCAGGGGAAGCTGGCATCTGGCCTTTCCCTCCAACTACTTTTCTCCAGCTGGTGCAACATCCAGGATTTTGACCCTTCCTTCTCGCATATAGAAAGAGTCGACCTGTTCTTCTCGTTCTCTCCTCACTGGGCACCCTTCTCATCCCAGAATTTGCTCAGGCTAGCTTACAGACAGACCAAGGATGTTGGCCTATTTTCACGTCCAATCTGATTTGTTTCTGGTAACTACATTCTCCTCCAGCATCCTCCCGCTCCCACCCCCGTTCTACAGCTTTTCTCTCTCTCTCTCTCTCTTTCACACACACACACACATACATACAAGAATGAGTCAGTCATGTCTGAGTCTGTTGTTTAGCACAGGCCCCTCAAGTCTTTAGAAGTATCCATGCGAAAGGTCACGGTTACCATGGTAACCCGTCCAGCACTGCCTCCTCCACTGCACACAATCAGGACAAAATGATGTAACGGTGTCTGTGTTAAAATTTGTGGTTCTCCTCCATCCTCTCTAGTCAGGGCTCTTGGGGAGGCTGGGTGATCTCAAAACTTCGAAGTTTAAATCTCAGGCCTGAGGAGTAGGCCTCAGTGGCACTGCACACAGTGTGTGTGTGTGCTGTAAAGAGTCCTAAATAAAAAAAAGAGGGTGGGCAGATGGCTAGAGACAAACAAGAGAGAGGAGTGGGGGGAAACAGGACGTAAACTGGAGCAAAAAAATAACAAACTGGCTGGCAGGCTGACAACACTAAATGCAGACCGACAGGTTGAGCGGAAGTTTGATTGGAGGGTAAATGTGGGAGATGGGACGTGGGAACAGCAATTAACTCAGGAGGCAATGCAGGCTGCCAATTATCCAGGACTGAAGCCATCAGTATTAACTCCACTGAGGCCGGCATCCCGTCACAGAATCACTGTTTACATAAACTGTCAAAAAGCTTCAAACCATCCAGGACAAAGAGGCCCACTCGATTGACAGCACATCCATAAACATCCACTTCCTCCACCTCAGTAGTGGACAGTGTGTACCCATCTACAAGATGCACTACAGAAATTCACCAAAGATCCTTAGACACAACCCATTTCCATCTAGAGTAGCGGGGTGGGACCAGGTGGGATATGCTTTGGAGGGACAGTATGGACCCTATGGGCTGAATGGTCTGCTTCCACATGGTAGGGGTTCTGTGATATCGCATACAATTTTGTTCTTCTTATCTAGTGAAGGATACGTTCACCATGGACGTGTGTAAAGGAGATTCCCCAGATTGATCCCTGGGATGGCAGATTGTCTTTTGAGGAGGCTGGCGAAATAACTTCACAGAGGCCGGTATCCTGTCACTAAGTTACCCTTTATTTACACATTGGGAGTCCTTGACACTGATCCAGCTCCCTCAGAGCCAGCTCTCAGAGTGAACAGAACCTCTGACAATCCTGTTTCTTATCTGTCAGACAGGGCTCCCTGATTGGACCAGATTAACAGCCCCAATCACGGAACTCATATTCTATGACATCCATCTGGCTGACCTCATTCCAGTCACTATAGTAACCAGCAGGAAATTATTGCGAACAGTCTTCACATTAGTTCCTTGTTGCAGATAGACAGGGTGGTGTAGAAGACACTTGGTACACTTGCCTTCATTGGTCAGTACACTGAATATAGGAGTCAGGACCTCATGTCGCAGCCGTACAGGACACTGTTGAGATCACTTTTAAAATACTGCAAAACATTCTGGTCTCCCTGCTATAGGAAAGACATTGTTAAACTTGAGGGGGTTCAGAAAAGATTTACAAGGATGTTGCCGGGGTTGGAGGGTTTGAGCTACCGAGAGAGGCTGTTTTCCCTGGAGCGTCGGAGGCTGAGGGGTGACCTTATAGAGGTTTATAAAATCTCGAGCGGCATGGATAGGATAAATAGCCAAGATCTTTTCCCCAGGGGTGAGGGAGACCAAACTTAGAGGGGCATAGGTTTAGGATGAGAGGAGAAAAATTTAAAAGGGACCGAAGGGGCAACGTTTTCATGCAGAGGATGGTGCGTGCATGGTATAAGCTGCCAGAGGAAGTGGCTCTGTGTCCATGTTTAACATCTCCTTCTATGCCTTTCGCTCTCGTGTGTTTATCCTGCTTCCTCTGAAATACATCACTGTTATTCGGATTAAATGCTCCTCATGGTAACGGGTTTCCACATTGTAACTACTCTCAGAACTCTGAAGACGAGTCATTCCAAACTTGAAACGTCATGGAGTCATCCAGCACAGCAACAGACCCTTCGGCCCAACCAGTCCATGCTGACCATAATCCCAAACTAAACTAGTCCCACCTGCCTGCTCCTGGTCCATACCCTTCCAAACCTTTCCTATTCATGTACTTATCCAAATGTCTTTTAAACATTGTAAGTGTATCTGCATCCACCACTTTCTCAGGAAGTTCATTCCACACACGAACCACTCTCTGTGTAAAATATACGCCCCTTTTTAAAGTCCTTCTCCTCTCACCTTAAAAGAATGCCTCTACCCTCAGGAAAAGACATCTTATCGAAGAATAAGGGGTGAGCCATTCAAGACTGAAATGAGGAAGAATGTCTTCACTCAAGAAGCTGTGAACCTGTGGAATTCTCTCCCACAGGAAGCTGTTGGGGCCAGTTCGTGAGATATATTCAAGGGCGAGCTGGACACGGTCCTTGCGGCTAAAGGGATCATGGGATTTGGAGAGAAAGGGGGAGCGGGATACCATTGCATGATCAGCCATGATAGTATTGAAATGGCGGCGCAGGCTCAAAGGGCCGAATGGCCTACTCCTGCCCCTATGTTCTATGTTTATACCCCTCAAGATTTTATAAACCTCTTTCAGGTCATCTCCTCACCTCCTACACTCCAGTGAAAAAAAGTCTCAGCCTCTCCTTATCACTCATCCTGTAACATGAACTCTGCTTCTCTCTTCATGGATGCTGGCAGACCTGCTAGGCTTCTCTAGCACCAAATTAAAGAAATAGAAGGACATCACCCTTCCTTTAGCATGGCCGAGTTAAATATATGAACTCGCTTCCTAACATCACTCTGGGTTTACTGGATGGATCACTGAGATTCAAGCTGGGGCATCAACACCACTTTCCCGAGGGCAATTAGGGACAGACAAGAAATGCTGGCCCAGCCACTGACACCCATACTCCATGAAAGAATCAATTCAATAAGTAAATAGCACATGCAAAGGATGTACGGATAAGATAAAGGGATAAAGGACTTGAGAATAATTTCTGAAACAGTTGAACTTGATGGTGGACTGCTCGAGGCAGAGGTGGGCACTGCAGATGCTGGAGATTAGAGTCAGGATTAGAGTGGTGCTGGAAAAGCACAGCAGGTCAGGCAGCATCTGAGGAGCAGGAAAATCGACATTTCGGGCAAAAGCCCTGCATCGGGAGTGATAAAGGTGGACTGCTCTAGGCAAAGAAAGTTAATGTGTTTTTGCTGCATCTGCCTAATAAGAGAGAGAGAGAGAGAGAGAGAGAAACAGAGGAGAGAAAAGAATGGGGGAAGAAGGCGAATAGTAAGTAAAATTAATGAAACAGAGAGACAGAAATAGTATACAGTTGTACAGCACAGAAACAAACCCTTGTCCAATCTGACCAGGTATCCTAAATTAATCTAGCCCCATTTTACCAGCACCTGACCCATATCCCTCCAAACCCTTCCTATTCATATACCCATCCAGATGCCTTTTAAATGTTGTAATTGTATCAGCCTTCGGCAATTTCCTCTGGCAGCTCATTCCATACATGCACCACCCTCTGTGTGAAAAAGTTACCCCTTAAGTCCCTTTTATATCTTTCCCCTTTCACCTTAAACCTATGCCCTCTAGTTCTGGACTCCCCCACTCCAGGGAAAAGACCTTGACTATTCAACTTATCCATGCCCTTCATGATTTTATAAACCTCTATAAGGTCACCCCCTCAGCCTCCGATGCTCCAGGGAAAACAGCCCCAGCCTGTTCAGCCTCTCCCTATAGCTCAAATCCTCCAATCCTGGCAACATCCTTGTGAATCTTTTCTGCACCCTTTCAAGTTTCACAGCATCCTTCCGATAGGAGGGAGACCAGAATTGCACGGGAGAGGAAAGCAAGTGAAGATAGCAGAGAGACAAGAGCAACAACAACTTACTTGCACATAGCGCCTCATTTGTTACTGTTAGATTCTGCCTTGAGTCAAACTCAAAACTTTCCCAAGACACTGAATTTACAAATTGTTCGACACAGTCATCTTAACAGGCAAAACAGTGACTTGTATTTATCTAACAGTTTTCAAGATGTCTCAATGTACTTCAGGATCGATTTAAATGCAAGCGTTATTTTCAGGAGTGGCACCATAGCTCAGTGGTTAGCATCGCTGCCTCACAGAACCAGGACCCGGCTACAAATCCAGCGCCGGGTGACTGTATCAGGGATGTGCAGGTTAGCAGGATTAACCATGGGGAATGCAGGATAACAGCGATTGGGTAAGGGAGTGTGTCTTTGGAGGATCGATTATGGGCTGAATGGCCTGCTCCCACACTGCAGGGATTCTATGATCAGTGGGCTGGCTTGAGTCGATAGAGAGTAACTGTTCTCGTTCATAAAAGGAACTAGAGGGCCTAGAACTAAAGTGACATGCAAAAGTAGCAAGGCTTATTGTGGGAACTAACTGCTTCACTCAGCGAGTAGTTAGGGAATGGAATGCACTGTCTCAAAACGTTGTGGTGGTAGGTTCAATTGAGGCAGTCGAGAGATGATTATTTGGATAGAAATGGCAAGCAGCAACATTGGGAAAGGGCATGAGATAGTATAGTCAGTACAGGCATGATGGGCCAAATGGCGTCGTCTGTAACCATTCGGTGAAGTAATACTCCTGTGAGCACCTGAGTTATTCTTTTCTTTGAAACTACATGCAAGGCACTATATAAATGCAAGCTGGGTTTTGTTGGCCATCACCAAACACTGTGGAGGGCAGTGACACAAAACAAGGATGGCCTGTGCTCAATCAAGATCGTGTGTGTGTGTGCTCTGTGAATGTGTGGAGGCTATTCACCTGCAGTTACCTGCAGATTGACAGCCCAACTGTTTCGTCACATGACAGTGCACCTTCGGTGACCTTCACGTAGGACTTGAACCAGAGCCCCTGACCCAAAGGTGGGGACACTCCCGTCTGCACCATCTCTGCCCAGATAACGACTGGGCCATGGGTTATCCTCCTCTTTAATCTAGGGCAGATGGAGTCATAGAGTCATAGAGATTTACAGCACGGAAACAGACCCTTCAGGCCCACCCAGCCATGCCGACCTGATATCCCAACCCAATCTAGACCCACCTGCCAACACTTGGCTCATCTCCCTCTAAACCCTTCCTATTCATGTACTAGATGCCTTTTAAATGTTGTAATTATACTAGCCCCCACCACTTCCTCTGGCAGCTCATTGCATACACGCACCACCCTCTGCCCCTTTTATATCTTTGCCCTCTCACCCTCTAGTTCTGGACTCCCTGACCCCAGGGAAAAGACTTTGTCTATTTATCCAGCCATGCCCCTCATAATTTTATAAACCCTCTATAAGGTCACCCCTCTGACGCTCCAGGGAAAACAGCTCCTGCTGATTCAGCCTCTCCTTATAGCTCAAACCCTCCAACCCTGGCAACATCCTTGTAAATCTTTTCTGAACCCTTTCAAGTTTCACCACATCCTTCCGATAGGAGGGACACCAGGATTGCACGCAATGTTCCAAAATAGAGTGACCTTCTCTCTATTATCCAAGCAGCTCACCTCACTCTGCTCTCCAACACAGACCCACAATCAACTGATAACACTTCTTCAATTGCCTTTACCCCCATGCCTCTGCAGACCAGGCATTTAGACCACAAGACACAGAGGGATTTGTAGGCCATTTAGCCCATCGAGTCTGCTTCACCATTCATCTAGATCTTGGCTGATCTGACAACTCTCAACGACTGTTTCCTACCTTTTCCTATAGCCCCTGACCCGCTGAGTACAGCCAGTTCTAATAAAAATGCCATTGTTCCATTCCCATGCAATCCCGCTTTATAAGAAAATCCCGCAATAGTCGAGCAATTTAAACTATCGGGGCAGGAAATGGGTTACAGCTAAAACACAGGTCGGGAAGGTTCTACAAATGATGGTCAAAATTCTTCAAACGCATTCAAGCCAATTTGTGCTGAAGAAACACACGCTATAGCAGAACCGACTGTAATTAAAACTCTGCCTGTCTCTGCTTTGAATATACTGAATAACTCATTATCGACAGGCCTTTCATTGAATCAAATCTCTGCAGTGCACCACAAGGCCATTTGGCCCACCAAAGCAGCCACCCATCCTAACCCCTTGCTCCCACAGCCAATCCACCTATCCTTCAGACATCTTTGGGATGAAATCCACACAGAGTACACGTAAACTCTGCTCAGGTAGTCATCCAAAGCTAGAATTGAACCAGGGTCCCTAGCCCTATGAGGCAGCAGTGCTAACCACTCAGCCACCGTAACATCCCCTGCAGTAAAGCATTCCACAGATTCACTACCCTCGGAGAGAAGGAATTCCTCGTCATCTCTGTCTTGAATATGCGATCCTTTGTTAAGAGATTGAATTGAATTGAATTTATTGTCACGCGTGCTGAGGCACAGTGAAAAGCTTTGTCTTCCGAGCAATACCGGCAGATCATAGAGTTAAGCGGCATAGATAGTAAATAATAGTTAAACAGCAGCAAAACAAAAACACAGGTACAGGCGAATGTTAAGGGTTTGAGAGTCCATTCAGTATTCTAGCAACAGTAGGATAGAAACTGTTTCAAAACCGACGGGTGTGTGTTTTCAGGCTTCTGTACCATCTCCCCGATGGTAGAGGTTGTAGAAAAACATTGCCAGGGTGGGATGAATCTTTGAGATTACACCCTCTTGTCCTAGACTCTCCCACAAGGGGACATAATCTTTCTACATCTCCCCTGTCAAGTCACTTCAGAAGCTTCTATGTTTGATAAGGTCACCTCTCATTCTTCTGTATTCCAATGAGTACAGGCCCAACCTACTCAACCTCTCCTCATAAGACAGCCCTGGGGTCCTCCTGGGGAACCCTCCCTGGACTGCCACAGATGCCAGTATAGCTTTCCTCAGTATTTTTTATGAAAAACATGCTTTATTCATAAAAATATCTTTATATACAGACAGAGTCACTGCGGCAGTTCAGTTCTGTACAGTAGCAAATGGAGAAGCAAACAAACATTGGAGTTTGACTCTACCCAACAAATAAACCAAAGCCATCTCTTACAAGACTATATTTATATATATTGGAGGCAGTTGGAGGGTCTGATAGCTGAATAGATCCCCATTAACCTTCAGCAGAATGACCTCACACGGTGGTCTTTCCCCACTGTGCCTTGGCAGTTGCTGCCTTAAGCTTTAGTAGTCCTGGACCTTGGAATGTGCCAGCCTGTAACACTCAGTTGGGGTCAACTCCTTGCTCTGGAAGGCCAACACGTTTCGGGCAGACCAAAGAGTGTCTTTCACCGACACGATAGTCTTCCAGGCACGTTTGTCTCGGTGTGCTTCCCAGAGAGCACTGAGTCCCGCATCACGGAGCTGCTCAGAATAAACCTCAACTACTGCATCTCTCTCCAGACTTCCTCCCATTGAGGTGGAACATACCCAACAAACTACTGAGAAAGCAGCATATCAAACTGCGTTAAGCCTTTGACTGTAGCTGGTTCCACGATAATAAAGCCCCTTTCTTCATCTGAGACTGTGAGTAAACATAGCTCTTCGGGCACAGAGCACTTGGCATACAGTACTGCTTAATTCTTAAATCCTTCAACCATTCACCTTTTGCAGAGGGGGGAAAGTGACAACCAGCATGATGCACATCAAAATAATGAACATTCATTCTCAAACGTTTCCCTCACCCATGTCTCAAGGCAGAGTGGATACAATACAGCAGCTGCATTGAACGCTGATAGAGCATGTCTCACTCTCTCTCTCTCTCTCTCTCTCTCTGATCATGGTGTTTGTAATGCCATCCTCTGCTATAGCAGTGTGCAAGACCATAAGATATAGGAGCAGAATTAGGCCATTCGGCCCATCGAATCTGAATCATGGCTGATATGTTCCTCAACCCCATTCTCCTGCCTATTCCCTGTAACTCTTGATCCCCTTACTAATCACACACCTGTCTATCTCTCCCTTAAAGACACTTAATGACCTGGTCTCTACAGCCCTCGATGACAATGAGTTCCACAGATTCACCCCCCAACTCCGGCTGAAGAAATTCCTCCTGGAGACCAAATAAAAAGCGCAAGGTTCTGAGGAAGAATCACTGGACCTGAAACGTTATCTCGGGTTTCTCTCCACAGATGCTGCCAGACCTGTTGACCTTTTGCAGTAATTTCTGTTCTTGTTCCTCCTCGAGACTACACAGGAAAGATGTTGAATGCTGAGAAACATACTCAGGAGTGGCATTCTTAACATTCAAGAAACCTTTCGCTCCTGGAGAAATGAGGAGCTGATGGCCTAGTGGTGTTAACCCAGAGACCAAGGTAAAGTCCTGGGGACTCGGGTTTCAATCCCACCACAACAGATAGTGAGAATTGACTTCAATAACAAATGTGGAACTAGGAGTCTAGTGATGGCCATGAATCTGTTGTTAGTTGTTGGGGATTAAAACCATCTGGTTCACTAAGGCCCTTTAAGGGAGGGAACTGTCATCCTTTCTAAAAGCAAATTACTGCGGATGCTGGAATCTGAAACCAAAAGAGAAAATGCTGGAAAATCCCAGCAGGTCTGGCAGCATCTGTAAAGAGAGAAAAGAGATGACGTTTCGAGTCTAACTGATCCTTTGTCAAAGCTAGACTCGAAACATCAGCTCTTTTCTCTCCTTACAGATATCAGCTCAGTTTGTACTGCACTTTGCTAGGCACCATAGGAAATTTTATTGCAAACTTGACTCAGGTCCCACAGCTCAGTTGTTAGGCCATTGGCCCTTATAAACCAGGAGTTGAGAGTTCAATGCTCACTAGAGCCTTTCAAGTCCTGTACTCTCTCTTTGTTGTTCTCATTGCCCTGTTTCTGTCGTGTAGTAGTTATCACAGACGTCGGACACAGAGTAAAGTTCCTGGTCCAAATCCTGGCGGAAACATTGCTGAGATTCAGTAGCCTCATTCAGTGTGTTGTTAAGCCTGCTTTGTCATAGTGTGTGCAATTCCGGTCTCCTTCCTATCGGAATGATGTTGTGAAACTTGAAAGGATTCAGAAAAGATTTACAAGGATGTTGCCAGGGTTGGAGGATTTGAGCTACAGGGAGAGGCTGAACAGGCTGGGGCTGTTTTCCCTGGAGCGTCAGAGGCTGAGGGGTGACCTTATAGAGGTTTATAAAATCATGAGGGGCATGGATAGGTCTTTTCCCTGGGGTGGGGGAGCCCAGAACTAGAGGGCATAGGTTTAGGGTGAGAGGGGAAAGATATAAAAGGGACCTAAGGGGCAGAGGGTGGTACGGGTATGGAATGAGCTGCCAGGGGATGTGGTGGAGGCTGGTACAATTACAACATTTAAAAGGCATTTGGGTGGGTATATGAATAGGAAGGGTTTAGTGAGATATAGGCCAAGTGCTGGCAGATGGGACTAGATTAGTTTAGAAATATCTGGGCAGCATGGACGAGTTGGACCAAAGGATCAGTTTCTGTGCTGTATATCTCTATGGCTTGATGACACCATGGTAAAGTCTTTAACTTTGAGCCAAGAGGCCTGGGATCTAGTCCCACCTGCTCCAGAAGCATTCCTGACCAGGTTGATTGAAAATATATATAAATGCAAATTGTCATCACACGATGCCACTCTCAAAAAAGTAATTAATTAATTGAAACGCTGAGAGCTTTCAATGTGATCTCCACTTATACCAACAATAGCGTTTTCTTATTAAAACGTTTCTCCATTTGTTTAAAAAAACGAAAGAACTGCGGACACTGGAAATCAGAAACAAAAACTGGAATTGCTGGAAAAGCTCAGCAGGTCTGGCAGCACCTGTGGAGAGAAATCAGAGTTAACGTTTCGGGTCCAGTGACCCTTGCTGAGAGCTCAGGAGGCAGAGAATGGGATTGAGACACATACCAGCTGTGATTGAAAGGCACAGCAGATTCATTGAGCCGAACAACCTCGTTCTGGTTCCTATGGAGACTAACAGAACGAGCTTTTCTGTGGTTAGAGTTGTTTGTCTACTGAACAATGTTGAGTTGGTGTCAAAAGTGTGGTGCTGGAAAAGCACAGCAGGTCAGACAGCATCTGACAAGCAGGAGGATCGAAGTTCTGCTCCACCCACCTCTCTGACCTATCACCATCACCCCCACCACCTTCATCCACCTATCGCATTCCTAGCTACCTTCCCCCCAGCCCACCTCCCTCAACATTCCTGATGAAGGGCTTATGCTCGAAACATTGACTCTCCTGCTCCTCGGATGCTGTGCTTTTCCAGCGCCACACTCTCGACTCTAATCTTCAGCATCTGCAGTCCTCACTTTCTCCAATGTTGAGTTGGTGTTGATGTTAGTTTGTTCTTTATGAGTTTTAGACCATAGAACATTATAGCACAGTACAGGCCCTTCGGCCCTCAATGATGCGCCAACCTGTCATACCAATCTGAAGCCCATCTAACCTACACTATTCCATGTACGTCCATTTGCGTGTCCAATGACAACTTAAATGTACTTAAAGTTGGCGAATCTACTACCATTGCAGGCAAAGCATTCCATACCCTTACTGCTCTCTGAGTAAAGAAACTACTTCTGACATCTGTCCTATATCTATCACCCCTCAATTTAAAGCTATGCCCCCTTATGCTCACCGTCACCATTCTTGGAAAAAGGCTCTCCCTGTCCACCCTATCTAACCCTCTGATTATCTTATATGTCTCTCTTAAGTCACCTCTCAACCTTCTTCTCTCTATTGAAAACAGCCTCAAGTCCCTCAGCCTTTCCTTGTAAGACCTTCCCTCCATACCAGGCAACACCCTAGTAAATCTCCTTTGTACCCTTTCCAAAGCTTCCACATCCTTCTTATAATGTGGTGACCAGAACTGTACACAATACTCCAAGTGCGGCCGCAACAGAGTTTTGTACAGCTGCAGCATAACATCATGGTTCTGGAACTCGATCCCTCTGTTAATAAAAGCTAAAACACTATATGCCTTCTTAACAACCCTGTCAACCTGGATGGCAACTTTCAAGGATCTGTGTACCTGGACACCGAGATCTCTCTGCTCATCTACACAACCAAGAAGCGTACCATTAGCCCAGTACTTTGTATTCTGGTTACTCCGACCAAAGTGAACCACCTCACACTTGTCCGCATTAAACTCCATTTGCCACCTCTTAGCCCAGCTGTGTTTTTAAAACTTGAAATCTTGTCATGTTATACGCCTTTAAGTTGGCAAATGGAAAGAATATTGTTTTAACTGAGAACTTTGAGCACGTCGAAAGAGATGGGCTGGAATCGACCATCGTCCCCCGGGAGATTGTTTTCTATTCGTGAAGGGGAGGTGGACATTGCTGGCAAGGCCTGTATTAGTTACCCATTCCTCGCTGCCTTTGAACTCTGCGGCTGGTTAAACCTTTCCAGAGTGCAGGTAGGAGTGAGCCACGTTGCTGTGGGTCTGGAGTCACAATGTAGGCCAGACAAGGTGAAGAATTCCCTCCCAAAGGGACAGGAGTGGGTTTTTACAACAATCGACAGTTCCATGGTTGCCATTAAAAGAGCTTTTAACTCCAGATTTTACTGGATTCAAATCTCACTATCTCCCACGGTGGGATTCAAATCCATGTCCCCAAATCCTGGGATTCTTGCTGACCAGTCCACTGGAATTAACAATGCATCACTGCCACTCCAAATTCCAGTTTGTAACTTTCCTCTTAAGATTGGATTTCTGGGACAGTGTCCCTTTAAAGGATGGTTGTTCATGTTAACCAGTTAATTTATTCATCAGCTCTTATCTGTAATGGTATAAAGAGAGGGTGCTGGGTAAGGCTGGGGCAGCGTCAAAAGATCTGGGTTCAAGTCCCAAGATCACTGAACAGGGTTAATTTGATTTGATTTGATTATTTATTGTCAAATGAACCTGGGTACAGTGAAAAGTTTTGTTTTGAGTGCAGTACAGGCAGATCATACCATACAAAGTGCATCAGGGCAATAGAATGTTGGCTCAGTGGTCAGCACTGCTGCTTCACAGTGCCAGGGTTCAATTCCAGCCTCAGGCAACTGTCTGTGTGGAGTTTGCACATCCTCCCCGTGTCTGCGTGGGTTTCCTCTGGGTGTACCAGTTTCCTCCCACAGTCCAAAGATGTGCAGGGTGGATTGGTTGTGCTAATGTAGGTAATCAGGGATATGTAGGTTTGGTGCATTAATCAGGGGGTATGTATAGAAATAGGTGAGGGGAATGGTTCTGGGTGGGATACTCTCAGGAGGGTTGTTGTGGACGTCTGACAACTCTTGATGTAATCTGCAGCTATTCCTGTATCCACGGGGGCCTGGAAGTTATTGATTTGAGGCACAGGGAGGAGAAAGCAGAGTGTGACTCTTTCCTCATGAGAATCCCAGGTGGGGGGGGGTGTACTTTTGGAATGTGAATCCTGGCTAATTCCCTCCCAGTCCAGGGCCACAAGCCTGCATGGACCTGTTTCCACACCATAGGGATTCAGTGATAAAACAGAACGAGGGATACGACACTGTGGCTGCAGGGAAGGTGCACAAAGAGGGAGGTCAACATTAAACTGAAAATTTGAGAGGTCCATTCAGAAGTCTAATAACAGCGGGGAAGAAGCTGTTCTGGAACCTGTTAGCACGAGTGGTTAAGCTTTTGTATCTTCTGCCCTGTGAGGTTGGGAGAGATTATAACCGGGGTGGGAGGGGTCTTTGATGATGTTAAGAAGGTAAAAACAATGACTGCAGATGCTGAAAACCAAATACTGGATTAGTGGTGCTGGAAGAGCACAGCAGTTCAGGCAGCATCCAACGAGCAGCGAAATCGACGTTTCGGGCAAAAGCCCTTCATCAGGAATAAAGGCAGTGAGTCTGAAGCATGGAGATGATGTTGGCTGCCTGAACTACAAACCAAATGCTCTCTGTAAACCTTGTCAGTGCCATCAGCAGAGTTATATACACAGACAAATGCAAGAGAGTCAGTGATTATCCGGGGAGAGTGCAGTCATAGCCCTACTGAAAGGCAGAGCTGGCTAAAGAGACTAGCTGGCCTACATGTGATCCTGATTCATGACTCTGAGGGACGGTGTGATTGTTATGATTCAGTAATTGCCATATTAAACTGTTGCAAAGGCTCCGCAGATGGTTCTGAGTTGTTCATGAGCAATCCGAACCCGGCAGGTTCCTTTGCTTAATGCTGAATGTGCTTCCGATCGTAACCATGTCAGGTTCCCAGGATTTCAGCCTCTCAGAGCTGGCCTGGAGAACGTGGCAGATAAACTGCAGAGTTGTTTAGAAAAGGCTTTTCTTCAAAGAAAAGGAATATTTTCTCCAAACCCTTTTGTCTACCTCATGCAACAAGAATATTGGGCGAGGCATCAAAGGCTTTTTGACCAATAGAAACGCGACCAGCCATGTTTGGCAGATGTGTCCGTCTGTGGTTGGTGACTGTGTCCCCCCACCCCATAGGCTTGTGGCCTTGGACCGGGAGGGAATTAGCCAGGATTCACATTCCAAAAGTACACCCCCAACCTGGGATTCACATGAGGAAACAGTCACACTCTGCTTTGTCCTCCCTCAAATCAATAGTTTCCAGGCCCCCCCCCCCCCCCCCCCCCCCCCCCGGCTCCCCCTGGATACAGGAATAGCTGCAGCTTATATCAGGAGTTGTCAGAAGCCCATTATCTCAACCTCAGGACATCACTGCAGGGACCCCCTGGGGCAGTATCGTTGACACAACTCCCTTCAGCTTCTCTATCCTTGACCTTCCCACAATCACAAGGTCAGAGGACATTCGATCATGATTGCACAGAATTCAGTAACACGCACAACTCCTCAGATACTGAAACAGTCCCGTGTCCATATGCAATACAACCTGAACAATACTCCATCTTGAACTGATCAACAGAAAGCAATATGCACAGCTTCCTCCCACAGTCCAAAGATGTGAAGGTTAGGGTGGATTGGCCAGGCTAAATTGCCCTGTAGTTTCCAGGGATGTGCAGGCTAGGTGGGATAGCCATTGGAAAGGCAGGATTACAGGGATAAAGCCTAACAGTAGGTGTCTGGATCTGGGTGGGACGTTCTTTGGAGGATCGGTGCAAACTCAATGGGCCGAATGACCTCTTTCCGCACTGTAGGGATTCTATAGTTCCATGATTCTTAAAGTCACAGGCCATGACTATTTCCAACAAGAGGTAATTTAACAATTCCCCCCTCCTGCACACCCCCCCCCCCCCCCCACCTCTTGACACCATCACTTATAATCTCCCCATTATCAACATCCTGTCAGTTATCATTGACCAAAAACTGAACACAGTGGCGACAAGAGCAGGTCAGAGGCCGGGAATCCTGCACTTCCTGACTCCCCAAACTCCACCATCCACGTGGCGCAAATCAGGAGCGTGATGGAATACTCCCTACTTGGGTGCAACTCCAACAATATTCAAGAAGCTTAACGCCATCCAGGATAAAGCAGCCCCTGCTTGGTTGGCACCACATCCTCCACCTTCATTAGTCACAGCCTCCAGCACTGACACACAATGGCAGCAGACTGTACCATCCACCAGGTACACAGCAGCAACTCCCCAAGGCTCCTTCAACTGCCCTTTCCAAATCCGCAGTCTTTGCCGCTTAGTCACATGAGGCAGGTGATGCATTGGAACATCACCACCTACCCAATCCCCTCCAAAGCCACTGACTTGGACAATATCGGCTGCCATTTGCACTATGGCTGGGTCAAAATCCCGGAACTCCCTCCCTAACAGCTCCTGTAGCACATGGACTGCGGGTGGTTCAAGAAAACAATCTACCACCCAACCCCCCCACCCACACCCACCTTCTCCAAGGGGGCAACTAGGGACGGGCAATAAATGCTGCGCCCAGCCCAAAACAACGCCCACGCATTCCTACACAGAAACATCACCTTCCAAACAACAGGAAGCGAAGAGGGATGGGATTCGGAGACTGGGAATGCAAACCGTGCCCCCTACATTGGCAGCGCTTACCAGCTGAAACTCACTCCTTCTCTCGTAGGCCTTCTGGATGCTCTGGTCTTGCCACAGGGCTTGGATGGCGGGCAATGCCCTCTGGAAGTGCCCTTCGCCAACCCCAATGCAGCTGCTCTCGAAGACCATCAGGAAGAGTCCATGTTTCTCGTTGTCACTGTTAGCCCAGGGCAACCCCAGTTTCTCCCTGGCGTCCACCAACACCCGCACCCCGGTGATGATGTTCCCGTAGATGGTGTCCCGGAACTCCTCGAGGGTTTTGCGGTCAAAGTCCTGGCCGTGGATGATCCTCATCTGCTTCAGGAAGGTGCTTTTGCCGCTCTCCCCGGCCCCCAGCAGCAGGATCTTGACCATCCTCCTCAGGTAGGGTCTCTCCTTGGCCAACATGTGGTCAATCCCCTTGCTCCGTCTCTTCATCTCCAGCTCATCCTGAGAACCGAAGCAACTGGGGAAGCAACCATTCGCCCAAGCTTCTTCCAACCCGGCCATAACGCCTCCACACACGGAGAGAGAGAGAGAGGGGAGGAAATGTTTGAGAAAAGTTTTTTTTTCTTCTCTTCCAGCCAAAGTTGAAGAACAGGGAGAGAGAGAGAGAGAGAAATAATCAAGCGAGGGGAATTCAAGCGGACCGAAATTGATCAATTTTCCATTTCTCAATTATTGCCAACTATTTCAGCAAAAGTTAATTTTATTCTCTTTCTTTTTTTCAAGAGGAGCTTTTTTCTTTAAATGTTTCTGTCTGTCGCCTTCCTCGATGTGTCCAGGCGAGTCACTGGACGAGAAATGACATTTGGGAGACACAGAGAGAGAGAGAGAGATGGAGGAGGAGGTAATGCAGCTGTCAATCCTGACTCTCCACTCCCCCACCCCTCCACTCTCCAGAGAAAGAGAAGAAATGAACTTCCTGCAGCTCTTTGCAGAACACTCCCAGTTGTTCTTTTGCGCCTGCAACGAGATGGGCTCATCTTTGCAGAGGCGTCCCGTCCCCCCCCCCCCCCCCGCGCAGAAGCGAACAAAATCCGGGAGGAAACGAGAAAAAATATCGGAACAAATCAACAGAAAACCGACTCCTCAAGTCGTACTGTGTGGGTGTGTGTGTGTGTGCAGACTGTGGCAGGAGTGCCCGGATAGTTTGTGAGTGGCACTTGGACAATTCGCCCCCTATCCACAGCCTCCTCCCCCCACCGCCTCCTCTTTCAAGCGTTGGTCAGACCTGACCCTCCATCCTCCCACTCTCAGGTTTAACAGGTTGGGGACTCCACACGCTGGGGTTTGGAAGATCTCAATGGATTCTGAAGGGGCTTGACGGGGTAAAAATGCTGAGGGGATGATGGTTCCCCTCCTGGGGGATTATAGGACTTGGGTGGGGAGCAGGGTGGGAGGGCACACTCTCAGAATAAAGGTCAGGAGGAATTCACTCTCTCAGAGGGTTGTGGGTCTTTGGAACTCCTTGCCTCAGAGAGCTCTGGCGGCAGAGTCCTTGCGGGCATTTAAGGCTGAGATCAGTTGGAGAATTAAGAGTCAATGGGAATGGGCAGGAAAGCGGACGTGAGGAATATCAGATCAGCCATGATGCGATTGAATGGGGCAGCAGGCTCAAGGGGCTGAATGGCCTCCTCCTGTACCTATTTCCTATGGTCTTATAGTCACCCTGTTCAGCCTCCTCTACCCCTTCAGTTGCTCAAAATCTGTCCATCTCTTTCTTTCTTAAATATATCTCGTGAGTTGGCCTCGTGTGGCAGAGACTTTCACCCAGGTTTCACCACTCCCTGGGTGAAGACATTTCTCCTAGTCTCAGTCCGAGATGAGCTAGTCTATCCCTCGACAGTGACATCAGGCAATGTCAGCCATATATCACCACCCAGGGTCGGGGAGTCACATCTCTTTGGGACATGGTGGTCAACCAACCCCAGGAAGAACCGGTATCCGTCACCTTTTAAGAGTCCTTCTTTTTCCCATTGTAGGAATCTCGTCCACTCAACCCACTCCACTGATGGCATGTGAAGGAAGGAGTTACAAGAAGGAACTGGATGAGCACAGGAACAGGCCCTTCGGCCCACCCAAGATTGTGATGACACACAATGCCTTTCTAAACTAAAAACCTTTTGCCCTTACGTGGTTCCTATCCCTCTATTTCTTGCCTATTCGTGCATCCGCCCTCATTCCTGATGTAGGGCTTTTCCCTGAAACGTCGATTCTCCTGCTCCTCGGATGCTGCCTGACCTGCTGTGCTTTTCCAGCACCACTCTGACCTATTCATGTATCTGTCAGGATGCCTGGTCAACGTTGCTACTGTCTCTGCCTCAACCACATGCTCTGGCAGCATACTCCTGTCACTCAGCACCCTCTGAAAAAAAAACTGTTCCCTGATATCTTCTTCAAACTTACCCCGTTTACCTTAAACCTGTGTCCCTTAGTAATTGACATTTCTGGCAAAAATTAGTCCGACTGTCCCCTCCATCCATGCCTCTCGTAATTTTGTGAATCTCCATCATGTTGCCCCTCAGCCTTCAACATTCAAGTGAAAACGAACCAAACTCTCCTCATTGCTAATACCCTCGAATCCAAAATAGACAGGCAGGAGACTGGTGGAACTCCTGCATGTCCCTCCTGATGCTGCCTGCCTTGCTATGTTCCTCCAGCCTCCTGCCTGTCCCTCCTGATGCTGCCTGACTTGCTGTGTTCCTCCAGCCTCCTGCCTGTCCCTCCTGATGCTGCCTGGCTTGCTGTGTTCCTCCAGCCTCCTGCCTGTCCCTCCTGATGCTGCCTGCCTTGCTGTGTTCCTCCAGCCTCCTGCCTGTCCCTCCTGATGCTGCCTGCCTTGCTGTGTTCCTCCAGCCTCCTGCCTGTCCCTCCTGATGCTGCCTGCCTTGCTGTGTTCCTCCAGCCGCTTGCTTGTCTACCAGGAGCAATTAGGGATGGGGGAGAGTGGCCTTGCCAGTGATGCCCACATCTCAGGAAAGAAGAAAGAAAATGAAAATTGATTCCTCCTCTCAGTTTTGGAATTGCAGAAGGTTGTGTTCACATTGGGCTCAGGGAGCCTCTTTGCGGTGCACTGAAGCTGGCTTGGAGCACATTATCATAGAATCGTTAATCCTTTCAAAACAAATCGTTAAAACAGTGGGTGTGTTGTTCATCACCAGCGCAATGTAGTGTGATTTTAACTCTTCAAGGAATTCAGGAGCTGACCTGATTATATCTTCAGACACCCTCGCCAATGATTCAGCACCAGGGACCCAGGTTCGATTCCAGCCTCGGGTGATTGTCTTTGTGGAGTTTGCACAAATTCCCCCCCCCAAGTCTGTGTGGGTTTCCTCCCACAGTCTGCAGATGTGCAGCTGAGGTGAATTGGCTGTGCTAAATCACCCATGTTGTGCGGGTTAGCTGTGGGAAATGCAGTGTTGGAGGGAATGATCTTCAGAAGGTCGGCGTGAACTCGATGGGCTGAATAGCCTGTTTCTATATCTATGCCCATTATTTGGAGTGTTGCTCAGTATGGTGCCCATTGTCACCAAACAGCAAGTGCCCGCTCCACCTCCAAGTTACACAGAACGCTAAGTCCCAGTAACTCACAAAGTGTCAAGGGAGAATGTGGGAACAAGTACTGAGTTGGATGCCATGATGATATTGTGAAGGGCTGAATGGCCTGCTCCTGTTTTCTGTGGCTGTATTGCAGAGGCGACTTCTTTATTGTCCAACAGCCAGTGATCTCCCAGGTGGGGTTCTCTGACAGAAATGTTTCCTGACTCTCACTTGTATCCATTACACCCTGAGAGAGCAACTTTTCAAATTTTCAACTGTTGAAGACCGTTGTACACCTTATTTTTTCTGCTACATCAAAGGTGCCTGTTTCAGCATGTATCTGTTCCTGAATCTGTCGTAAACAGTCTCTTCACATAAACAGTCCGTGTTGTTTACTTCAGAGAAATTTCCTTCAAACAAGGCTTCCTGGCTTCAGTGTTCTTGAATCCTTGGAGGAGTAAGTTTATTAACCAGTTAGCGTCCAGTTCCGTTGGTAATGAATCCCATGCAAACTAGCACCAAAGTTACACTTTCATCACCCATGGTTAATGCCAATACTGTTCCTCATTACCATGCAAGCTAATTTATGAAAATAATCTGCAGGCACTGAAGGGACAATTCAGCCAGAAGTGTCACCCAGTGCTATCTTATCTCAGAAAGCCTGTTTCCCCCAATTTACAAGGAAATGGCCTGGTTAGCCTTTAACTCTCCCGGAATTCCAAAATAGCCAGTGATAAAGGAACCTCCGTCATAGAGCTGTACACCACAGAAACAAACCCCTTCAGTCTAACTTGTCCGTGCCAACCAGATATCCTAAATTAATCCAGTCCCATTTGCCAGCACTTGGCCCACATCCCTCTAAACCCTTCTTATTCATGTGCCAATCCAGATGCCTTTTAAATGCTGTAACTGTACCAGCCTCCACCACTTCCTCTGGCAGCTCATTCCATACACGTACCACCCTCTGTGTGAAAAAATTGCCCCTCGGGTCCCTCTTAAAGCTTTCCTTCTCACCTTAAACCTTTGCCCACTAGATCAGCCCCTGGTGGTGAGAGAAAAGATTTATCTGTGGCAATTTGTATTGTAATGTGCACAATGAGATACTATGTGAGAATATAAGTTAAAACTCTTTAAGTGTGCAGAGGGATCACATATTTCAACGTCGAGAGCATGGTGCTGGAAAATCATGGCAGGTCAGGCAGCATCCGAGGAGCAGGAGAATCGACGTTTCGGGCAAAAGCCTTTCATCGGGATAATGACTTTTGCCCAAAACGTCGATTCTCCTGCTCCTTGGATGCTGCCTAACCTGCTATGCTTTTCCAGCACCACACTCTCGACTCTAATCTCCAGCAACTGTAGTTCTCACTTCTGCCGAGTCACATATTTCAAAACCCTGCCCTCTATCTACAAGGCCCAAGCCAGGCCCGGATGACACAGCACTAAAGAAGCTCAGCGCCGTTCATGACAGAGCAGTCCCTATATCATTGGCATCTCACCCACCACTGTCAACATTCAGTCCGTCCACCATCAATGCACAGCGACGGCATTGGGTATCAGCTACAAGACGTTCTGCAGCAACTTGCCAGGACTCTTGACACCACCTTCTAACCCCCATGACCCCTAGCCCCTAGCAGGACATGGGGATCCAACAGATTCCTCTACAAGCCGCACACCACCTTGGCATGGCACTATAATATTGCTCCTTCACTGTTGGAGATCACAATCCTGGAACCCTGCCCCTCTAGACCATTACAGCACATGGTCTGCAGAGGTCTGAGGAGGCAGTTCACCACCAGGGAGATAGTGGCATTATCACTGGACTGTTAATCCAGAGACCCAGATACACAGCCTCAGCAATACAAGGCTCTGGTCCCATCCTACTTGGAATATTGGGAGCAATTTTGGGCCCCGTATCTAAGGAAGGATGTGTTGGCATGAGAGAGGGGCCAGTAGAGGTTTGTAAGAATGGTCCTATGAATGGTGGGCTTATCATATGAGGAGAGGTGGAGGACTCTATACTTGATGATGTTAAGAAGGATGAGGGAGGGTCGAATTGAAATTACAGGATCCTGACAGGCCTGGATAGAGTGGGCATGGGATGTGGTTATGTCAGTGCTCGTGTGTCCCTGGGGATGTGGTTATGTGTGTGCTCGTGTGTCCCTGGGGATGTGGTTATGTCAGTGCTCGTGTGTCCCTGGGGATGTGGTTATGTCAGTGCTCGTGTGTCCCTGGGGATGTGGTTATGTGTGTGCTCGTGTGTCCCTGGGGATGTGGTTATGTCAGTGCTCGTGTGTCCCTGGGGATGTGGTTATGTCAGTGCTCGTGTGTCCCTGGGGACGTGGTTATGTCAGTGCTCGTGTGTCCCTGGGGATGTGGTTATGTGTGTGCTCGTGTGTCCCTGGGGATGTGGTTATGTCAGTGCTCGTGTGTCCCTGGGGACGTGGTTATGTCAGTGCTCGTGTGACCCTGGGGATGTGGTTATGTCAGTGCTCGTGTGTCCCTGGGGATGTGGTTATGTGTGTGCTCGTGTGTCCCTGGGGATGTGGTTATGTGTGTGCTCGTGTGTCCCTGGGGATGTGGTTATGTCAGTGCTCGTGTGTCCCTGGGGATGTGGTTATGTCAGTGCTCGTGTGACCCTGGGGACGTGGTTATGTGTGTGCTCGTGTGTCCCTGGGGATGTGGTTATGTCAGTGCTCGTGTGTCCCTGGGGATGTGGTTATGTCTGTGCTCGTGTGTCCCTGGGGACGTGGTTATGTCAGTGCTCGTGTGTCCCTGGGGATGTGGTTATGTGTGTGCTCGTGTGTCCCTGGGGACGTGGTTATGTCAGTGCTCGTGTGTCCCTGGGGATGTGGTTATGTCAGTGCTCGTGTGTCCCTGGGGATGTGGTTATGGCAGTGCTCGTGTGTCCCTGGGGATGTGGTTCTGTGTGTGCTCGTGTGTCCCTGGGGATGTGGTTATGTGTGTGCTCGTGTGTCCCTGGGGATGTGGTTATGTGTGTGCTCGTGTGTCCCTGGGGATGTGGTTATGTCAGTGCTCGTGTGTCCCTGGGGATGTGGTTCTGTGTGTGCTCGTGTGTCCCTGGGGATGTGGTTATGTGTGTGCTCGTGTGTCCCTGGGGATGTGGTTATGTCAGTGCTCGTGTGTCCCTGGGGATGTGGTTATGTCTGTGCTCGTGTGTCCCTGGGGATGTGGTTATGTCAGTGCTCGTGTGTCCCTGGGGATGTGGTTCTGTGTGTGCTCGTGTGTCCCTGGGGATGTGGTTATGTGTGTGCTCGTGTGTCCCTGGGGATGTGGTTATGTCAGTGCTCGTGTGTCCCTGGGGATGTGGTTATGTCAGTGCTCGTGTGTCCCTGGGGATGTGGTTCTGTGTGTGCTCGTGTGTCCCTGGGGATGTGGTTATGTCAGTGCTCGTGTGTCCCTGGGGATGTGGTTATGTCAGTGCTCGTGTGTCCCTGGGGATGTGGTTATGTCTGTGCTCGTGTATCCCTAGGGATGTGGTTATGTCAGTGCTCGTGTGTCCCTGGGGATGTGGTTATGTCAGTGCTCGTGTGTCCCTGGGGATGTGGATATGTCAGTGCTCGTGTGCCCCTGGGGATTTGGTTATGTCAGTGCTTGTGTGTCCCTGGGGATGTGGTTATGTCAGTGCTCGTGTGTCCCTGTGGATGTGGTTATGTGTGTGTTCTTGTGTCCCTGGGGATGTGGTTATGTCAGTGCTCGTGTGTCCCTGTGGATGTGGTTATGTGTGTGTTCTTGTGTCCCTGGGGATGTGGTTATGTCAGTGCTCTTGTGTCCCTGGGGATGTGGTTATGTCTGTGCTCGTGTGTCCCTGGGGATGTGGTTATGTCAGTGCTCGTGTGTCCCTGGGGATGTGGTTATGTCTGTGCTCGTGTGTCCCTGGGGATGTGGTTATGTCAGTGCTCGTGTGTCCCTGGGGATGTGGTTATGTGTGTGTTCTTGTGTCCCTGGGGATGTGGTTATGTGTGTGCTCGTGTGTCCCTGGGGATGTGGTTATGTCAGTGCTCGTGTGTCCCTGGGGATGTGGTTATGTCAGTGCTCGTGTGTCCCTGGGGATGTGGTTCTGTGTGTGCTCGTGTGTCCCTGGGGATGTGGTTATGTGTGTGCTCGTGTGTCCCTGGGGATGTGGTTATGTCAGTGCTCGTGTGTCCCTGGGGATGTGGTTATGTCAGTGCTCGTGTGTCCCTGGGGATGTGGTTCTGTGTGTGCTCGTGTGTCCCTGGGGATGTGGTTATGTGTGTGCTCGTGTGTCCCTGGGGATGTGGTTATGTCAGTGCTCGTGTGTCCCTGGGGATGTGGTTATGTGTGTGCTCGTGTGTCCCTGGGGATGTGGTTATGTGTGTGCTCGTGTGTCCCTGGGGATATGGTTATGTCAGTGCTCGTGTGTCCCTGGGGATGTGGTTATGTCAGTGCTCGTGTGACCCTGGGGACGTGGTTATGTGTGTGCTCGTGTGTCCCTGGGGATGTGGTTATGTGTGTGCTCGTGTGTCCCTGGGGATGTGGTTATGTCAGTGCTCGTGTGTCCCTGGGGATGTGGTTATGTCAGTGCTCGTGTGTCCCTGGGGATGTGGTTCTGTGTGTGCTCGTGTGTCCCTGGGGATGTGGTTATGTGTGTGCTCGTGTGTCCCTGGGGATGTGGTTATGTCAGTGCTCGTGTGTCCCTGGGGATGTGGTTATGTCAGTGCTCGTGTGTCCCTGGGGATGTGGTTCTGTGTGTGCTCGTGTGTCCCTGGGGATGTGGTTATGTGTGTGCTCGTGTGTCCCTGGGGATGTGGTTATGTCAGTGCTCGTGTGTCCCTGGGGATGTGGTTATGTCAGTGCTCGTGTGTCCCTGGGGATGTGGTTCTGTGTGTGCTCGTGTGTCCCTGGGGATGTGGTTATGTGTGTGCTCGTGTGTCCCTGGGGATGTGGTTATGTCAGTGCTCGTGTGTCCCTGGGGATGTGGTTCTGTGTGTGCTCGTGTGTCCCTGGGTATGTGGTTATGTCAGTGCTCGTGTGTACCTGGGGATGTGGTTATGTCAGTGCTCGTGTGTCCCTGGGGATGTGGTTATGTCTGTGCTCGTGTATCCCTAGGGATGTGGTTATGTCAGTGCTCGTGTGTCCCTGGGGATGTGGTTATGTCAGTGCTCGTGTGTCCCTGGGGATGTGGATATGTCAGTGCTCGTGTGCCCCGGGGATGTGGTTATGTCAGTGTTCGTGTGTCCCTGGGGATGTGGTTATGTCAGTGCTCGTGTGTCCCTGTGGATGTGGTTATGTGTGTGTTCTTGTGTCCCTGGGGATGTGGTTATGTCAGTGCTCGTGTGTCCCTGTGGATGTGGTTATGTGTGTGTTCTTGTGTCCCTGGGGATGTGGTTATGTCAGTGCTCTTGTGTCCCTGGGGATGTGGTTATGTGGGTGTTCTTGTGTCCCTGGGGATGTGGTTATGTCAGTGCTCGTGTGTCCCTGGGGATGTGGTTATGTCAGTGCTCGTGTGTCCCTGGGGATGTGGTTATGTCTGTGCTCGTGTGTCCCTGGGGATGTGGTTATGTCAGTGCTCGTGTGTCCCTGGGGATGTGGTTATGTGTGTGTTCTTGTGTCCCTGGGGATGTGGTTATGTGTGTGCTCGTGTGTCCCTGGGGATGTGGTTATGTCAGTGCTCGTGTGTCCCTGGGGATGTGGTTATGTCAGTGCTCGTGTGTCCCTGGGGATGTGGTTATGTCAGTGCTCGTGTGTCCCTGGGGATGTGGTTCTGTGTGTGCTCGTGTGTCCCTGGGGATGTGGTTATGTGTGTGCTCGTGTGTCCCTGGGGATGTGGTTATGTCAGTGCTCGTGTGTCCCTGGGGATGTGGTTATGTCAGTGCTCGTGTGTCCCTGGGGATGTGGTTCTGTGTGTGCTCGTGTGTCCCTGGGGATGTGGTTATGTGTGTGCTCGTGTGTCCCTGGGGATGTGGTTATGTCAGTGCTCGTGTGTCCCTGGGGATGTGGTTATGTCAGTGCTCGTGTGTCCCTGGGGATGTGGTTCTGTGTGTGCTCGTGTGTCCCTGGGGATGTGGTTATGTGTGTGCTCGTGTGTCCCTGGGGATGTGGTTATGTCAGTGCTCGTGTGTCCCTGGGGATGTGGTTCTGTGTGTGCTCGTGTGTCCCTGGGGATGTGGTTATGTCAGTGCTCGTGTGTCCCTGGGGATGTGGTTATGTCAGTGCTCGTGTGTCCCTGGGGATGTGGTTATGTCTGTGCTCGTGTATCCCTAGGGATGTGGTTATGTCAGTGCTCGTGTGTCCCTGGGGATGTGGTTATGTCAGTGCTCGTGTGTCCCTGGGGATGTGGATATGTCAGTGCTCGTGTGCCCCTGGGGATGTGGTTATGTCAGTGCTCGTGTGTCCCTGGGGATGTGGTTATGTCAGTGCTCGTGTGTCCCTGTGGATGTGGTTATGTGTGTGTTCTTGTGTCCCTGGGGATGTGGTTATGTCAGTGCTCGTGTGTCCCTGTGGATGTGGTTATGTGTGTGTTCTTGTGTCCCTGGGGATGTGGTTATGTCAGTGCCCTTGTGTCCCTGGGGATGTGGTTATGTCTGTGCTCGTGTGTCCCTGGGGATGTGGTTATGTCAGTGCTCGTGTGTCCCTGGGGATGTGGTTATGTCTGTGCTCGTGTGTCCCTGGAGATGTGGTTATGTCAGTGCTCGTGTGTCCCTGGGGATGTGGTTATGTGTGTGTTCTTGTGTCCCTGGGGATGTGGTTATGTGTGTGCTCGTGTGTCCCTGGGGATGTGGTTATGTCAGTGCTCGTGTGTCCCTGGGGATGTGGTTATGTCAGTGCTCGTGTGTCCCTGGGGATGTGGTAATGTCAGTGCTCGTGTGTCCCTGGGGATATGGTTATGTCAGTGCTCGTGTGCTCCTGGGGATGTGGTTATGTCTGTGCTCGTGTGTCCATGGGGATGTGGTTATGTCAGTGCTCGTGTGTCCCTGGGGATGTGGTTATGTCAGTGCTCGTGTGCTCCTGGGGATGTGGTTATGTCTGTGCTCGTGTGTCCCTGGGGATGTGGTTATGTCAGTGCTCGTGTGTCCCTGGGGATGTGGTTATGTCAGTGCTCGTGTGCTCCTGGGGATGTGGTTATGTCTGTGCTCGTGTGTCCCTGGGGATGTGGTTATGTGTGTGTTCTTGTGTCCCTGGGGATGTGGTTATGTCTGTGCTCGTGTGTCCCTGGGGATGTGGTTATGTCAGTGCTCGTGTGTCCCTGGGGATGTGGTTATGTCAGTGCTCGTGTGTCCCTGGGGATGTGGTTATGTGTGTGTTCTTGTATCCCTGAGGATGTGGTTATGTCAGTGCTCGTGTATCCCTGGGGATGTGGTTATGTCAGTGCTCGTGTGTCCCTGGGGATGTGGTTATGTCAGTGCTCGTGTGTCCCTGGGGATGTGGTTATTTCAGTGCTCGTGTGTCCCTGGGGATGTGGTTATGTCAGTGCTCGTGTGTCCCTGGGGATGTGGTATGTCAGTGCTCGTGTGTCCCTGGGGATGTGGTTATGTGTGTGCGCGTGTGTCCCTGGGGATGTGGTTATGTGTGTGCTCGTGTGTCCCTGGGGATGTGGTTATGTCTGTGTTCTTGTGTCCCTGGGGATGTGGTTATGTGTGTGTTCTTGTGTCCCTGGGGATGTGGTTATGTCAGTGCTCGTGTGACCCTGGGGATGTGGTTATGTCAGTGCTCGTGTGTCCCTGGGGATGTGGTTATGTGTGTGCTCGTGTGTCCCTGGGGATGTGGTTATGTGTGTGTTCTTGTGTCCCTGGGGATGTGGTTATGTGTGTGTTCTTGTGTCCCTGGGGATGTGGTTATGTCAGTGCTCGTGTGTCCCTGGGGATGTGGTTATGTCAGTGCTCGTGTGTCCCTGGGGATGTGGTTATGTCAGTGCTCGTGTGTCCCAGGGGATGGGGTTATGTCAGTGCTCGTGTGTCCCTAAGGATGTAGTTGTGTCAGTGCTCGTGTGTCCCTGGGGATGTGGTTATGTCTGTGTTCTTGTGTCCCTGTGGATGTGGTTATGTCAGTGCTCGTGTGTCCCTGGGGATGCGGTTATGTCAGTGCTCGTGTGTCCCTGGGGATGTGGTTATGTCGGTGCTCGTGTGTCCCTGGGGATGCGGTTATGTCAGTGCTCGTGTGTCCCTGGGGATGTTGTTATGTCAGTGCTCGTGTGTCCCTGGGGATGTGGTTATTTCAGTGATCGTGTGTCTCTGGGCATGTGGTTATGTGTGTGCTCGTGTGTCCCTGGGGATGTGGTTATGTCAGTGCTCGTGTGTCCCTGGGGATGTGGTTATGTCAGTGCTCGTGTGTCCCTGGGGATATGGTTATGTCAGTGCTCGTGTGCTCCTGGGGATGTGGTTATGTCTGTGCTCGTGTGTCCCTGGGGATGTGGTTATGTCAGTGCTCGTGTGTCCCTGGGGATGTGGTTATGTCAGTGCTCGTGTGTCCCTGGGGATGTGGTTATGTCAGTGCTCGTGTGCTCCTGGGGATGTGGTTATGTCTGTGCTCGTGTGTCCCTGGGGATGTGGTTATGTCAGTGCTCGTGTGTCCCTGGGGATGTGGTTATGTCAGTGCTCGTGTGCTCCTGGGGATGTGGTTATGTCTGTGCTCGTGTGTCCCTGGGGATGTGGTTATGTCAGTGCTCGTGTGTCCCTGGGGATGTGGTTATGTCTGTGCTCGTGTGTCCTTGGGGATGTGGTTATGTCAGTGCTCGTGTGTCCCTGGGGATGTGGTTATGTCAGTGCTCGTGTGTCCCTGGGGATGTGGTTATGTGTGTGCTCGTGTGTCCCTGGGGATGTGGTTATGTGTGTGTTCTTGTATCCCTGAGGATGTGGTTATGTCAGTGCTCGTGTATCCCTGGGGATGTGGTTATGTCAGTGCTCGTGTATCCCTGGGGATGTGGTTATGTCAGTGCTCGTGTGTCCCTGGGCATGTGGTTATTTCAGTGCTCGTGTGTCCCTGGGGATGTGGTTATGTCAGTGCTCGTGTGTCCCTGGGGATGTGGTATGTCAGTGCTCGTGTGTCCCTGGGGATGTGGTTATGTGTGTGCGCGTGTGTCCCTGGGGATGTGGTTATGTGTGTGCTCGTGTGTCCCTGGGGATGTGGTTATGTCAGTGCTCGTGTGTCCCTGGGGATGTGGTTATGTGTGTGTTCTTGTGTCCCTGGGGATGTGGTTATGTCAGTGCTCGTGTGACCCTGGGGATGTGGTTATGTCAGTGCTCGTGTGTCCCTGGGGATGTGGTTATGTGTGTGCTCGTGTGTCCCTGGGGATGTGGTTATGTGTGTGTTCTTGTGTCCCTGGGGATGTGGTTATGTGTGTGTTCTTGTGTCCCTGGGGATGTGGTTATGTCAGTGCTCGTGTGTCCCTGGGGATGTGGTTATGTCAGTGCTCGTGTGTCCCTGGGGATGTGGTTATGTATGTGCTCGTGTGTCCCTGGGGATGTGGTTATGTCAGTGCTCGTGTCTCCCTGGGGATGGGGTTATGTCAGTGCTCGTGTGTCCCTAAGGATGTAGTTGTGTCAGTGCTCGTGTGTCCCTGGGGATGTGGTTTTGTCAGTGCTCGTGTGTCCCTGGGGATGTGGTTATGTCAGTGCTCGTGTGTCCCTGAGGATGTGGTTATTTCAGTGCTCGTGTATCCCTGGGTATATGGTTATGTCAGTGCTCGTGTGTCCCTGGGGATGTGGTTATGTCAGTGCTCGTGTGTCCCTGGGGATGTGGTTTTGTCAGTGCTCGTGTGTCCCTGGGGATGTGGTTATTTCAGTGCTCGTGTATCCCTGGGGATATGGTTATGTCAGTGCTCGTGTGCTCCTGGGGATGTGGTTATGTGTGTGCTCGTGTGTCCCTGGGGATGTGGTTATGTGTGTGCTCGTGTGTCCCTGGGGATGTGGTTATGTCAGTGCTCGTGTGTCCCTGGGGATGTGGTTATGTCAGTGCTCATGTGTCCCTGGGGATGTGGTTATGTGTGTGCTCGTGTGTCCCTGGGGATGTGGTTATGTCAGTGCTCGTGTGTCCCTGGGTATGTGGTTATGTGTGTGCTCGTGTGTCCCTGTGGATGTGGTTATGTCAGTGCTCGCATGTCCCTGGGGATGTGGTTATGTCAGTGCTCGTGTGTCCCTGGGGATGTGGTTATGTCAGTGCTCGTGTATCCCTGCGGATGTGGTTATGTCAGTGCTCGTGTGTCCCTGGGGATGTGGTTATGTGTGTGCTCGTGTGTCCCTGGGGATGTGGTTATGTCAGTGCTCGTGTATCCCTGCGGATGTGGTTATGTCAGTGCTCGTGTGTCCCTGGGGATGTGGTTATGTCAGTGCTCGTGTGTCCCTGGGGATGTGGTTATGTCAGTGCTCGTGTGTCCCTGGGGATGTGGTTATGTCAGTGCACGTGTATCCCTGGGGATGTGGTTATGTCAGTGCTCATGTGTCCCTGGGGATGTGGTTATGTCAGTGCTCGTGTGTCCCTGGGGATGTGGTTATGTCTGTGTTCTTGTGTCCCTGGGGATGTGGTTATGTCAGTGCTCGTGTGTCCCTGTGGATGTGGTTATGTGTGTGTTCTTGTGTCCCTGCGGATGTGGTTATGTCAGTGCTCTTGTGTCCCTGGGGATGTGGTTATGTCTGTGCTCGTGTGTCCCTGGGGATGTGGTTATGTCAGTGCTCGTGTGTCCCTGGGGATGTGGTTATGTCAGTGCTCTTGTGTCCCTGGGGATGTGGTTATGTCTGTGCTCGTGTGTCCCTGTGGATGTGGTTATGTCAGTGCTCGTGTGTCCCTGGGGATGTGGTTATGTGTGTGTTCTTGTGTCCCTGGGGATGTGGTTATGTGTGTGCTCGTGTGTCCCTGGGGATGTGGTTATGTCAGTGCTCGTGTGTCCCTGGGGATGTGGTTATGTCAGTGCTCGTGTGCTCCTGGGGATGTGGTTATGTCTGTGCTCGTGTGTCCCTGGGAATGTGGTTATGTCAGTGCTCGTGTGTCCCTGGGGATGTGGTTATGTCAGTGCTCGTGTGCTCCTGGGGATGTGGTTATGTCTGTGCTCGTGTGTCCCTGGGGATGTGGTTATGTCAGTGCTCGTGTGTCCCTGGGGATGTGGTTATGTCAGTGCTCGTGTGCTCCTGGGGATGTGGTTATGTGTGTGCTCGTGTGTCCCTGGGGATGTGGTTATGTCAGTGCTCGTGTGTCCCTGGGGATGTGGTTATGTCAGTGCTCGTGTGTCCCTGGGGATGTGGTTATGTCAGTGCTCGTGTGTCCCTGGGGATGTGGTTCTGTGTGTGCTCGTGTGTCCCTGGGGATGTGGTTATGTGTGTGCTCGTGTGTCCCTGGGGATGTGGTTATGTCAGTGCTCGTGTGTCCCTGGGGATGTGGTTATGTCAGTGCTCGTGTGTCCCTGGGGATGTGGTTCTGTGTGTGCTCGTGTGTCCCTGGGGATGTGGTTATGTGTGTGCTCGTGTGTCCCTGGGGATGTGGTTATGTCAGTGCTCGTGTGTCCCTGGGGATGTGGTTATGTCAGTGCTCGTGTGTCCCTGGGGATGTGGTTCTGTGTGTGCTCGTGTGTCCCTGGGGATGTGGTTATGTGTGTGCTCGTGTGTCCCTGGGGATGTGGTTATGTCAGTGCTCGTGTGTCCCTGGGGATGTGGTTATGTCAGTGCTCGTGTGTCCCTGGGGATGTGGTTCTGTGTGTGCTCGTGTGTCCCTGGGGATGTGGTTATGTCAGTGCTCGTGTGTCCCTGGGGATGTGGTTATGTCAGTGCTCGTGTGTCCCTGGGGATGTGGTTATGTCTGTGCTCGTGTATCCCTAGGGATGTGGTTATGTCAGTGCTCGTGTGTCCCTGGGGATGTGGTTATGTCAGTGCTCGTGTGTCCCTGGGGATGTGGATATGTCAGTGCTCGTGTGCCCCTGGGGATGTGGTTATGTCAGTGCTCGTGTGTCCCTGGGGATGTGGTTATGTCAGTGCTCGTGTGTCCCTGTGGATGTGGTTATGTGTGTGTTCTTGTGTCCCTGGGGATGTGGTTATGTCAGTGCTCGTGTGTCCCTGTGGATGTGGTTATGTGTGTGTTCTTGTGTCCCTGGGGATGTGGTTATGTCAGTGCCCTTGTGTCCCTGGGGATGTGGTTATGTCTGTGCTCGTGTGTCCCTGGGGATATGGTTATGTCAGTGCTCGTGTGTCCCTGGGGATGTGGTTATGTCAGTGCTCGTGTGTCCCTGGGGATGTGGTTATGTCTGTGCTCGTGTGTCCCTGGAGATGTGGTTATGTCAGTGCTCGTGTGTCCCTGGGGATGTGGTTATGTGTGTGTTCTTGTGTCCCTGGGGATGTGGTTATGTGTGTGCTCGTGTGTCCCTGGGGATGTGGTTATGTCAGTGCTCGTGTGTCCCTGGGGATGTGGTTATGTCAGTGCTCGTGAGTCCCTGGGGATATGGTTATGTCAGTGCTCGTGTGCTCCTGGGGATGTGGTTATGTCTGTGCTCGTGTGTCCCTGGGGATGTGGTTATGTCAGTGCTCGTGTGTCCCTGGGGATGTAGTTATGTCAGTGCTCGTGTGCTCCTGGGGATGTGGTTATGTCTGTGCTCGTGTGTCCCTGGGGATGTGGTTATGTCAGTGCTCGTGTGTCCCTGGGGATGTGGTTATGTCAGTGCTCGTGTGCTCCTGGGGATGTGGTTATGTCTGTGCTCGTGTGTCCTTGGGGATGTGGTTATGTGTGTGTTCTTGTGTCCCTGGGGATGTGGTTATGTCAGTGCTCGTGTGTCCCTGGGGATGTGGTTATGTCAGTGCTCGTGTGTCCCTGGGGATGTGGTTATGTGTGTGCTCGTTTGTCCCTGGGGATGTGGTTATGTGTGTGTTCTTGTATCCCTGAGGATGTGGTTATGTCAGTGCTCGTGTATCCCTGGGGATGTGGTTATGTCAGTGCTCGTGTATCCCTGGGGATGTGGTTATGTCAGTGCTCGTGTGTCCCTGCGGATGTGGTTATGTCAGTGCTCGTGTGTCCCTGGGGATGTGGTTATTTCAGTGCTCGTGTGTCCCTGGGGATGTGGTTATGTCAGTGCTCATGTGTCCCTGGGGATGTGGTTATGTGTGTGCTCGTGTGTCCCTGGGGATGTGGTTATGTGTGTGCTCGTGTGTCCCTGTGGATGTGGTTATGTCAGTGCTCGCATGTCCCTGGGGATGTGGTTATGTCAGTGCTCGTGTGTCCCTGGGGATGTGGTTATTTCAGTGCTCGTGTGTCCCTGGGGATGTGGTTATGTCAGTGCTCATGTGTCCCTGGGGATGTGGTTATGTGTGTGCTCGTGTGTCCCTGGGGATGTGGTTATGTCAGTGCTCGTGTGTCCCTGGTGATGTGGTTATGTGTGTGCTCGTGTGTCCCTGTGGATGTGGTTATGTCAGTGCTCGCATGTCCCTGGGGATGTGGTTATGTCAGTGCTCGTGTGTCCCTGGGGATGTGGTTATGTCAGTGCTCGTGTATCCCTGCGGATGTGGTTATGTCAGTGCTCGTGTGTCCCTGCGGATGTGGTTATGTGTGTGCTCGTGTGTCCCTGGGGATGTGGTTATGTCTGTGCTCGTGTATCCCTGCGGATGTGGTTATGTCAGTGCTCGTGTGTCCCTGGGGATGTGGTTATGTCAGTGCTCGTGTGTCCCTGGGGATGTGGTTATGTCAGTGCTCGTGTGTCCCTGGGGATGTGGTTATGTCAGTGCACGTGTATCCCTGGGGATGTGGTTATGTCAGTGCTCATGTGTCCCTGGGGATGTGGTTATGTCAGTGCTCGTGTGTCCCTGGGGATGTGGTTATGTCTGTGCTCGTGTGTCCGTGGGGATGTGGTTATGTCTGTGTTCTTGTGTCCCTGGGGATGTGGTTATGTCAGTGCTCTTGTGTCCCTGGGGATGTGGTTATGTCTGTGCTCGTGTGTCCCTGGGGATGAGGTTATGTCAGTGCTCGTGTGTCCCTGGGGATGTGGTTATGTGTGTGTTCTTGTGTCCCTGGGGATGTGGTTATGTGTGTGCTCGTGTGTCCCTGGGGATGTGGTTATGTCAGTGCTCGTGTGTCCCTGGGGATGTGGTTATGTCAGTGCTCGTGTGTCCCTGGGGATGTGGTTATGTCAGTGCTCATGTGCTCCTGGGGATGTGGTTATGTCTGTGCTCGTGTGTCCCTGGGGATGTGGTTATGTCAGTGCTCGTGTGTCCGTGGGGATGTGGTTATGTCAGTGCTCGTGTGCTCCTGGGGATGTGGTTATGTCTGTGCTCGTGTGTCCCTGGGGATGTGGTTATGTCAGTGCTCGTGTGTCCCTGGGGATGTGGTTATGTCAGTGCTCGTGTGCTCCTGGGGATGTGGTTATGTGTGTGCTCGTGTGTCCCTGGGGATGTGGTTATGTCAGTGCTCGTGTGTCCCTGGGGATGTGGTTATGTCAGTGCTCGTGTGTCCATGGGGATGTGGTTATGTCAGTGCTCGTGTGTCCCTGGGGATGTGGTTCTGTGTGTGCTCGTGTGTCCCTGGGGATGTGGTTATGTGTGTGCTCGTGTGTCCCTGGGGATGTGGTTATGTCAGTGCTCGTGTGTCCCTGGGGATGTGGTTATGTCAGTGCTCGTGTGTCCCTGGGGATGTGGTTCTGTGTGTGCTCGTGTGTCCCTGGGGATGTGGTTATGTGTGTGCTCGTGTGTCCCTGGGGATGTGGTTATGTCAGTGCTCGTGTGTCCCTGGGGATGTGGTTATGTCAGTGCTCGTGTGTCCCTGGGGATGTGGTTCTGTGTGTGCTCGTGTGTCCCTGGGGATGTGGTTATGTGTGTGCTCGTGTGTCCCTGGGGATGTGGTTGTGTCAGTGCTAGTGTCTCCCTGGGGATGTGGTTATGTCAGTGCTCGTGTGTCCCTGGGGATGTGGTTCTGTGTGTGCTCGTGTGTCCCTGGGGATGTGGTTATGTCAGTGCTCGTGTGTCCCTGGGGATGTGGTTATGTCAGTGCTCGTGTGTCCCTGGGGATGTGGTTATGTCTGTGCTCGTGTATCCCTAGGGATGTGGTTATGTCAGTGCTCGTGTGTCCCTGGGGATGTGGTTATGTCAGTACTCGTGTGTCCCTGGGGATGTGGATATGTCAGTGCTCGTGTGCCCCTGGGGATGTGGTTATGTCAGTGCTCGTGTGTCCCTGGGGATGTGGTTATGTCAGTGCTCGTGTGTCCCTGTGGATGTGGTTATGTGTGTGTTCTTGTGTCCCTGGGGATGTGGTTATGTCAGTGCCCTTGTATCCCTGGGGATGTGGTTATGTCTGTGCTCGTGTGTCCCTGGGGATGTGGTTATGTCAGTGCTCGTGTGTCCCTGGGGATGTGGTTATGTCAGTGCTCGTGTGTCCCTGGGGATGTGGTTATGTCTGTGCTCGTGTGTCCCTGGAGATGTGGTTATGTCAGTGCTCGTGTGTCCCTGGGGATGTGGTTATGTGTGTGTTCTTGTGTCCCTGGGGATGTGGTTATGTGTGTGCTCGTGTGTCCCTGGGGATGTGGTTATGTCAGTGCTCGTGTGTCCCTGGGGATGTGGTTATGTCAGTGCTCGTGTGTCCCTGGGGATATGGTTATATCAGTGCTCGTGTGCTCCTGGGGATGTGGTTATGTCTGTGCTCGTGTGTCCCTGGGGATGTGGTTATGTCAGTGCTCGTGTGTCCCTGGGGATGTGGTTATGTCAGTGCTCGTGTGCTCCTGGGGATGTGGTTATGTCTGTGCTCGTGTGTCCCTGGGGATGTGGTTATGTCAGTGCTCGTGTGTCCCTGGGGATGTGGTTATGTCAGTGCTCGTGTGCTCCTGGGGATGTGGTTATGTCTGTGCTCGTGTGTCCCTGGGGATGTGGTTATGTGTGTGTTCTTGTGTCCCTGGGGATGTGGTTATGTCAGTGCTCGTGTGTCCCTGGGGATGTGGTTATGTCAGTGCTCGTGTGTCCCTGGGGATGTGGTTATGTGTGTGCTCGTGTGTCCCTGGGGATGTGGTTATGTGTGTGTTCTTGTATCCCTGAGGATGTGGTTATGTCAGTGCTCGTGTATCCCTGGGGATGTGGTTATGTCAGTGCTCGTGTATCCCTGGGGATGTGGTTATGTCAGTGCTCGTGTGTCCCTGGGGATGTGGTTATGTCAGTGCTCGTGTGTCCCTGGGGATGTGGTTATGTGTGTGCTCGTGTGTCCCTGGGGATGTGGTTATGTCTGTGTTCTTGTGTCCCTGGGGATGTGGTTATGTGTGTGTTCTTGTGTCCCTGGGGATGTGGTTATGTCAGTGCTCGTGTGACCCTGGGGATGTGGTTATGTCAGTGCTCGTGTGTCCCTGGGGATGTGGTTATGTGTGTGCTCGTGTGTCCCTGGGGATGTGGTTATGTGTGTGTTCTTGTGTCCCTGGGGATGTGGTTATGTGTGTGTTCTTGTGTCCCTGGGGATGTGGTTATGTCAGTGCTCGTGTGTCCCTGGGGATGTGGTTATTTCAGTGCTCGTGTGTCCCTGGGGATGTGGTTATGTCAGTGCTCGTGTGTCCCTGGGGATGTGGTATGTCAGTGCTCGTGTGTCCCTGGGGATGTGGTTATGTGTGTGCGCGTGTGTCCCTGGGGATGTGGTTATGTGTGTGCTCGTGTGTCCCTGGGGATGTGGTTATGTCTGTGTTCTTGTGTCCCTGGGGATGTGGTTATGTGTGTGTTCTTGTGTCCCTGGGGATGTGGTTATGTCAGTGCTCGTGTGACCCTGGGGATGTGGTTATGTCAGTGCTCGTGTGTCCCTGGGGATGTGGTTATGTGTGTGTTCTTGTGTCCCTGGGGATGTGGTTATGTGTGTGTTCTTGTGTCCCTGGGGATGTGGTTATGTCAGTGCTCGTGTGTCCCTGGGGATGTGGTTATGTCAGTGCTCGTGTGTCCCTCGGGATGTGGTTATGTCAGTGCTCGTGTGTCCCTGGGGATGTGGTTATGTATGTGCACGTGTGTCCCTGGGGATGTGGTTATGTCAGTGCTCGTGTGTCCCTGGGGATGGGGTTATGTCAGTGCTCGTGTGTCCCTAAGGATGTAGTTGTGTCAGTGCTCGTGTGTCCCTGGGGATGTGGTTATGTCAGTGCTCGTGTATCCCTGGGGATGGGGTTATGTCAGTGCTCGTGTGTCCCTAAGGATGTAGTTGTGTCAGTGCTCGTGTGTCCCTGGGGATGTGGTTATGTATGTGCTCGTGTGTCCCTGTGGATGTGGTTATGTCAGTGCTCGTGTGTCCCTGGGGATGCGGTTATGTCAGTGCTCGTGTGTCCCTGGGGATGTGGTTATGTCGGTGCTCGTGTGTCCCTGGGGATGCGGTTATGTCAGTGCTCGTGCGTCCCTGGGGATGTTGTTATGTCAGTGCTCGTGTGTCCCTGGGGATGTGGTTATTTCAGTGATCGTGTGTCTCTGGGCATGTGGTTATGTGTGTGCTTGTGTGTCCCTGGGGATGTGGTTATGTCTGTGTTCTTGTGTCCCTGGAGATGTGGTTATGTCAGTGCTCGTGTGTCCCTGGTAATGTGGTTATGTCTGTGCTCGTGTGTCCCTGGGGATGTGGTTATGTCAGTGCTCGTGTGTCCCTGGGGATGTGGTTATGTCAGTGCTCGTGTGTCCCTGGAGATGTGGTTTTGTCAGTGCTCGTGTGTCCCTGGGGATGTGGTTATGTGTGTGTTCTTGTGTCCCTGGGGATGTGGTTATGTGTGTGCTCGTGTGTCCCTGGGGATGTGGTTATGTCAGTGCTCGTGTGTCCCTGGGGATGTGGTTATGTCAGTGCTCGTGTGTCCCTGGGGATATGGTTATGTCAGTGCTCGTGTGCTCCTGGGGATGTGGTTATGTCTGTGCTCGTGTGTCCCTGGGGATGTGGTTATGTCAGTGCTCGTGTGTCCCTGGGGATGTGGTTATGTCAGTGCTCGTGTGTCCCTGGGGATGTGGTTATGTCAGTGCTCGTGTGCTCCTGGGGATGTGGTTATGTCTGTGCTCGTGTGTCCCTGGGGATGTGGTTATGTCAGTGCTCGTGTGTCCCTGGGGATGTGGTTATGTCAGTGCTCGTGTGTCCCTGGGGATGTGGTTATGTCAGTGCTCGTGTGCTCCTGGGGATGTGGTTATGTCTGTGCTCGTGTGTCCCTGGGGATGTGGTTATGTCTGTGCTCGTGTGTCCCTGGGGATGTGGTTATGTCAGTGCTCGTGTGTCCCTGGGGATGTGGTTATGTCAGTGCTTGTGTGTCCCTGGGGATGTGGTTATGTGTGTGCTCGTGTGTCCCTGGGGATGTGGTTATGTGTGTGTTCTTGTATCCCTGAGGATGTGGTTATGTCAGTGCTCGTGTATACCTGGGGATGTGGTTATGTCAGTGCTCGTGTATCCCTGGGGATGTGGTTATGTCAGTGCTCGTGTGTCCCTGGGGATGTGGTTATGTCAGTGCTCGTGTGTCCCTGGGGATGTGGTTATTTCAGTGCTCGTGTGTCCCTGGGGATGTGGTTATGTCAGTGCTCGTGTGTCCCTGGGGATGTGGTATGTCAGTGCTCGTGTGTCCCTGGGGATGTGGTTATGTGTGTGCGCGTGTGTCCCTGGGGATGTGGTTATGTGTGTGCTCGTGTGTCCCTGGGGATGTGGTTATGTCTGTGTTCTTGTGTCCCTGGGGATGTGGTTATGTGTGTGTTCTTGTGTCCCTGGGGATGTGGTTATGTCAGTGCTCGTGTGACCCTGGGGATGTGGTTATGTCAGTGCTCGTGTGTCCCTGGGGATGTGGTTATGTGTGTGCTCGTGTGTCCCTGGGGATGTGGTTATGTGTGTGTTCTTGTGTCCCTGGGGATGTGGTTATGTGTGTGTTCTTGTGTCCCTGGGGATGTGGTTATGTCAGTGCTCGTGTGTCCCTGGGGATGTGGTTATGTCAGTGCTCGTGTGTCCCTGGGGATGTGGTTATGTATGTGCTCGTGTGTCCCTGGGGATGTGGTTATGTCAGTGCTCGTGTGTCCCTGGGGATGGGGTTATGTCAGTGCTCGTGTGTCCCTAAGGATGTAGTTGTGTCAGTGCTCGTGTGTCCCTGGGGATGTGGTTTTGTCAGTGCTCGTGTGTCCCTGGGGATGTGGTTTTGTCAGTGCTCGTGTGTCCCTGGGGATGTGGTTATGTCAGTGCTCGTGTGTCCCTGAGGATGTGGTTATTTCAGTGCTCGTGTATCCCTGGGTATATGGTTATGTCAGTGCTCGTGTGTCCCTGGGGATGTGGTTATGTCAGTGCTCGTGTGTCCCTGGGGATGTGGTTATGTCAGTGCTCGTGTGTCCCTGGGGATGTGGTTTTGTCAGTGCTCGTGTGTCCCTGGGGATGTGGTTATTTCAGTGCTCGTGTATCCCTGGGGATATGGTTATGTCAGTGCTCGTGTGCTCCTGGGGATGTGGTTATGTGTGTGCTCGTGTGTCCCTGGGGATGTGGTTATGTGTGTGCTCGTGTGTCCCTGTGGATGTGGTTATGTCAGTGCTCGCATGTCCCTGGGGATGTGGTTATGTCAGTGCTCGTGTGTCCCTGGGGATGTGGTTATGTCAGTGCTCGTGTGTCCCTGGGGATGTGGTTATGTCAGTGCTCGTGTGTCCCTGGGGATGTGGTTATGTATGTGCTCGTGTATCCCTGCGGATGTGGTTATGTCAGTGCTCGTGTGTCCCTGGGGATGTGGTTATGTGTGTGCTCGTGTGTCCCTGGGGATGTGGTTATGTCAGTGCTCGTGTATCCCTGCGGATGTGGTTATGTCAGTGCTCGTATGTCCCTGGGGATGTGGTTATGTCAGTGCTCGTGTGTCCCTGGTGATGTGGTTATGTCTGTGTTCTTGTGTCCCTGGGGATGTGGTTATGTCAGTGCTCGTGTGTCCCTGGGGATGTGGTTATGTCAGTGCACGTGTATCCCTGGGGAAGTGGTTATGTCAGTGCTCATGTGTCCCTGGGGTTGTGGTTATGTCAGTGCTCGTGTGTCCCTGGGGATGTGGTTATGTCTGTGCTCGTGTGTCCCTGGGGATGTGGTTATGTCTGTGTTCTTGTGTCCCTGGGGATGTGGTTATGTCTGTGCTCGTGTGTCCCTGGGGATGTGGTTTTGTGTGTGCTCGTGTGTCCCTGGGGATGTGGTTATGTCAGTGCTCGTGTGTCCCTGGGGATGTGGTTATGTGTGTGCTCGTGTGTCCCTGGGGATGTGGTTATGTCAGTGCTCGTGTGTCCCTGGGGATGTGGTTATGTCTGTGCTCGTGTATCCCTAGGGATGTGGTTATGTCAGTGCTCGTGTGTCCCTGGGGATGTGGTTATGTCAGTGCTCGTGTGTCCCTGGGGATGTGGATATGTCAGTGCTCGTGTGCCCCTGGGGATGTGGTTATGTCAGTGCTCGTGTGTCCCTGGGGATGTGGTTATGTCAGTGCTCGTGTGTCCCTGTGGATGTGGTTATGTGTGTGTTCTTGTGTCACTGGGGATGTGGTTATGTCAGTGCTCGTGTGTCCCTGTGGATGTGGTTATGTGTGTGTTCTTGTGTCCCTGGGGATGTGGTTATGTCAGTGCTCGTGTGTCCCTGGGGATGTGGTTATGTGTGTGCTCGTGTGTCCCTGGGGATGTGGTTATGTCAGTGCTCGTGTGTCCCTGGGGATGTGGTTATGTCAGTGCTCGTGTGTCCCTGGGGATGTGGTTATGTGTGTGCTCGTGTGTCCCTGGGGATGTGGTTATGTCAGTGCTCGTGTGTCCCTGGGGATGTGGTTATGTGTGTGCTCGTGTGTCCCTGTGGATGTGGTTATGTCAGTGCTCGCATGTCCCTGGGGATGTGGTTATGTCAGTGCTCGTGTGTCCCTGGGGATGTGGTTATGTCAGTGCTCGTGTATCCCTGCGGATGTGGTTATGTCAGTGCTCGTGTGTCCCTGGGGATGTGGTTATGTGTGTGCTCGTGTGTCCCTGGGGATGTGGTTATGTCAGTGCTCGTGTATCCCTGCGGATGTGGTTATGTCAGTGCTCGTGTGTCCCTGGGGCTGTGGTTATGTCAGTGCTCGTGTGTCCCTGGGGATGTGGTTATGTCAGTGCACGTGTATCCCTGGGGATGAGGTTATGTCAGTGCTCATGTGTCCCTGGGGATGTGGTTATGTCAGTGCTCGTGTGTCCCTGGGGATGTGGTTATGTCTGTGCTCGTGTGTCCCTGGGGATGTGGTTATGTCTGTGTTCTTGTGTCCCTGGGGATGTGGTTATGTCTGTGTTCTGGTGTCCCTGCGATGTGGTTATGTGTGTGCTCGTGTGTCCCTGGGGATGTGGTTATGTGTGTGCTCGTATGTCCCTGGGGATGTGGTTATGTCAGTGCTCGTGTGTCCCTGGGGATGTGGTTATGTCAGTGCTCGTGTGTCCCTGGGGATGTGGTTATGTGTGTGCTCGTGTGTCCCTGGGGATGTGGTTATGTCAGTGCTCGTGTGTCCCTGGGGATGTGTTTATGTCTGTGCTCGTGTATCCCTAGGGATGTGGTTATGTCAGTGCTCGTGTGTCCCTGGGGATGTGGTTATGTCAGTGCTCGTGTGTCCCTGGGGATGTGGATATGTCAGTGCTCGTGTGCCCCTGGGGATGTGGTTATGTCAGTGCTCGTGTGTCCCTGTGGATGTGGTTATGTCAGTGCTCGTGTGTCCCTGTGGATGTGGTTATGTGTGTGTTCTTGTGTTCCCTGGGGATGTGGTTATGTCAGTGCTCGTGTGTCCCTGTGGATGTGGTTATGTGTGTGTTCTTGTGTCCCTGGGGATGTGGTTATGTCAGTGCTCTTGTGTCCCTGGGGATGTGGTTATGTCTGTGCTCGTGTGTCCCTGGGGATGTGGTTATGTCAGTGCTCGTGTGTCCCTGGGGATGTGGTTATGTCAGTGCTCTTGTGTCCCTGGGGATGTGGTTATGTCTGTGCTCGTGTGTCCCTGGGGATGTGGTTATGTCAGTGCTCGTGTGTCCCTGGGGATGTGGTTATGTCAGTGCTCGTGTGTCCCTGGGGATATGGTTATTTCAGTGCTCGTGTGCTCCTGGGGATGTGGTTATGTCTGTGCTCGTGTGTCCCTGGGGATGTGGTTATGTCAGTGCTCGTGTGTCCCTGGGGATGTGGTTATGTCAGTGCTCGTGTGCTCCTGGGGATGTGGTTATGTCTGTGCTCGTGTGTCCCTGGGGATGTGGTTATGTCAGTGCTCGTGTGTCCCTGGGGATGTGGTTATGTCAGTGCTCGTGTGTCCCTGGGGATGTGGTTATGTCAGTGCTCGTGTTCTCCTGGGGATGTGGTTATGTCTGTGCTCGTGTGTCCCTGGGGATGTGGTTATGTGTGTGTTCTTGTGTCCCTGGGGATGTGGTTATGTCAGTGCTCGTGTGTCCCTGGGGATGTGGTTATGTCAGTGCTCGTGTGTCCCTGGGGATGTGGTTATGTGTGTGCTCGTGTGTCCCTGGGGATGTGGTTATGTGTGTGTTCTTGTATCCCTGAGGATGTGGTTATGTCAGTGCTCGTGTATCCCTGGGGATGTGGTTATGTCAGTGCTCGTGTGTCCCTGGGGATGTGGTTATGTCAGTGCTCGTGTGTCCCTGGGGATGTGGTTATTTCAGTGCTCGTGTGTCCCTGGGGATGTGGTTATGTCAGTGCTCGTGTGTCCCTGGGGATGTGGTATGTCAGTGCTCGTGTGTCCCTGGGGATGTGGTTATGTCTGTGCGCGTGTGTCCCTGGGGATGTGGTTATGTGTGTGCTCGTGTGTCCCTGGGGATGTGGTTATGTCTGTGTTCTTGTGTCCCTGGGGATGTGGTTATGTGTGTGTTCTTGTGTCCCTGGGGATGTGGTTATGTCAGTGCTCATGTGACCCTGGGGATGTGGTTATGTCAGTGCTCTTGTGTCCCTGGGGATGTGGTTATGTGTGTGCTCGTGTGTCCCTGGGGATGTGGTTATGTGTGTGTTCTTGTGTCCCTGGGGATGTGGTTATGTGTGTGTTCTTGTGTCCCTGGGGATGTGGTTATGTCAGTGCTCGTGTGTCCCTGGGGATGTGGTTTTGTCAGTGCTCGTGTGTCCCTGGGGATGTGGTTATGTCAGTGCTCGTGTGTCCCTGGGGATGTGGTTATGTCAGTGCTCGTGTGTCCCTGGGGATGGGGTTATGTCAGTGCTCGTGTGTCCCTCAGGATGTAGTTGTGTCAGTGCTCGTGTGTCCCTGGGGATGTGGTTATGTATGTGCTCGTGTGTCCCTGGGGATGTGGTTATGTCAGTGCTCGTGTGTCCCTGGGGATGCGGTTATGTCAGTGCTCGTGTGTCCCTGGGGATGTGGTTATGTCGGTGCTCGGGTGTCCCTGGGGATGCGGTTATGTCAGTGCTCGTGTGTCCCTGGGGATGTTGTTATGTCAGTGCTCGTGTGTCCCTGGGGATGTGGTTATTTCAGTGATCGTGTGTCTCTGGGCATGTGGTTATGTGTGTGCTTGTGTGTCCCTGTGGATGTGGTTATGTGTGTGTTCTTGTGTTCCCTGGGGATGTGGTTATGTCAGTGCTCGTGTGTCCCTGTGGATGTGGTTATGTGTGTGTTCTTGTGTCCCTGGGGATGTGGTTATGTCAGTGCTCTTGTGTCCCTGGGGATGTGGTTATGTCTGTGCTCCTGTGTCCCTGGGGATGTGGTTATGTCAGTGCTCGTGTGTCCCTGGGGATGTGGTTATGTCAGTGCTCTTGTGTCCCTGGGGATGTGGTTATGTCTGTGCTCGTGTGTCCCTGGGGATGTGGTTATGTCAGTGCTCGTGTGTCCCTGGGGATGTGGTTATGTCAGTGCTCGTGTGTCCCTGGGGATATGGTTATTTCAGTGCTCGTGTGCTCCTGGGGATGTGGTTATGTCTGTGCTCGTGTGTCCCTGGGGATGTGGTTATGTCAGTGCTCGTGTGTCCCTGGGGATGTGGTTATGTCAGTGCTCGTGTGCTCCTGGGGATGTGGTTATGTCTGTGCTCGTGTGTCCCTGGGGATGTGGTTATGTCAGTGCTCGTGTGTCCCTGGGGATGTGGTTATGTCAGTGCTCGTGTGTCCCTGGGGATGTGGTTATGTCAGTGCTCGTGTTCTCCTGGGGATGTGGTTATGTCTGTGCTCGTGTGTCCCTGGGGATGTGGTTATGTGTGTGTTCTTGTGTCCCTGGGGATGTGGTTATGTCAGTGCTCGTGTGTCCCTGGGGATGTGGTTATGTCAGTGCTCGTGTGTCCCTGGGGATGTGGTTATGTGTGTGCTCGTGTGTCCCTGGGGATGTGGTTATGTGTGTGTTCTTGTATCCCTGAGGATGTGGTTATGTCAGTGCTCGTGTATCCCTGGGGATGTGGTTATGTCAGTGCTCGTGTGTCCCTGGGGATGTGGTTATGTCAGTGCTCGTGTGTCCCTGGGGATGTGGTTATTTCAGTGCTCGTGTGTCCCTGGGGATGTGGTTATGTCAGTGCTCGTGTGTCCCTGGGGATGTGGTATGTCAGTGCTCGTGTGTCCCTGGGGATGTGGTTATGTCTGTGCGCGTGTGTCCCTGGGGATGTGGTTATGTGTGTGCTCGTGTGTCCCTGGGGATGTGGTTATGTCTGTGTTCTTGTGTCCCTGGGGATGTGGTTATGTGTGTGTTCTTGTGTCCCTGGGGATGTGGTTATGTCAGTGCTCATGTGACCCAGGGGATGTGGTTATGTCAGTGCTCTTGTGTCCCTGGGGATGTGGTTATGTGTGTGCTCGTGTGTCCCTGGGGATGTGGTTATGTGTGTGTTCTTGTGTCCCTGGGGATGTGGTTATGTGTGTGTTCTTGTGTCCCTGGGGATGTGGTTATGTCAGTGCTCGTGTGTCCCTGGGGATGTGGTTTTGTCAGTGCTCGTGTGTCCCTGGGGATGTGGTTATGTCAGTGCTCGTGTGTCCCTGGGGATGTGGTTATGTCAGTGCTCGTGTGTCCCTGGGGATGGGGTTATGTCAGTGCTCGTGTGTCCCTCAGGATGTAGTTGTGTCAGTGCTCGTGTGTCCCTGGGGATGTGGTTATGTATGTGCTCGTGTGTCCCTGGGGATGTGGTTATGTCAGTGCTCGTGTGTCCCTGGGGATGCGGTTATGTCAGTGCTCGTGTGTCCCTGGGGATGTGGTTATGTCGGTGCTCGGGTGTCCCTGGGGATGCGGTTATGTCAGTGCTCGTGTGTCCCTGGGGATGTTGTTATGTCAGTGCTCGTGTGTCCCTGGGGATGTGGTTATTTCAGTGATCGTGTGTCTCTGGGCATGTGGTTATGTGTGTGCTTGTGTGTCCCTGGGGATGTGGTTATGTCTGTGTTCTTGTGTCCCTGGGGATGTGGTTATGTCAGTGCTCGTGTGTCCCTGGGAATGTGGTTATGTCTGTGCTCGTGTGTCCCTGGGGATGTGGTTATGTCAGTGCTCGTGTGTCCCTGGGGATGTGGTTATGTCAGTGCTCGTGTGTCCCTGGGGATGTGGTTATGTCTGTGCTCGTGTGTCCCTGGAGATGTGGTTATGTCAGTGCTCGTGTGTCCCTGGGGATGTGGTTATGTGTGTGTTCTTGTGTCCCTGGGGATGTGGTTATGTGTGTGCTCGCGTGTCCCTGGGGATGTGGTTATGTCAGTGCTCGTGTGTCCCTGGGGATGTGGTTATGTCAGTGCTCGTGTGTCCCTGGGGATATGGTTATGTCAGTGCTCGTGTGCTCCTGGGGATGTGGTTATGTCTGTGCTCGTGTGTCCCTGGGGATGTGGTTATGTCAGTGCTCGTGTGTCCCTGGGGATGTGGTTATGTCAGTGCTCGTGTGTCCCTGGGGATGTGGTTATGTCAGTGCTCGTGTGCTCCTGGGGATGTGGTTATGTCAGTGCTCGTGTGTCCCTGGGGATGTGGTTATGTCAGTGCTCGTGTGTCCCTGGGGATGTGGTTATGTCAGTGCTCGTGTGCTCCTGGGGATGTGGTTATGTCTGTGCTCGTGTGTCCCTGGGGATGTGGTTATGTCAGTGCTCGTGTGTCCCTGGGGATGTGGTTATGTCAGTGCTCGTGTGTCCCTGGGGATGTGGTTATGTCAGTGCTCGTGTGTCCCTGGGGATGTGGTTATGTGTGTGCTCGTGTGTCCCTGGGGATGTGGTTATGTGTGTGTTCTTGTATCCCTGAGGATGTGGTTATGTCAGTGCTCGTGTATCCCTGGGGATGTGGTTATGTCAGTGCTCGTGTATCCCTGGGGATGTGGTTATGTCAGTGCTCGTGTGTCCCTGGGGATGTGGTTATGTCAGTGCTCGTGTGTCCCTGGGGATGTGGTTATGTCAGTGCTCGTGTGTCCCTGGGGATGTGGTATGTCAGTGCTCGTGTGTCCCTGGGGATGTGGTTATGTGTGTGCGCGTGTGTCCCTGGGGATGTGGTTATGTGTGTGCTCGTGTGTCCCTGGGGATGTGGTTATGTCTGTGTTCTTGTGTCCCTGGGGATGTGGTTATGTGTGTGTTCTTGTGTCCCTGGGGATGTGGTTATGTCAGTGCTCGTGTGACCCTGGGGATGTGGTTATGTCAGCGCTCGTGTGTCCCTGGGGATGTGGTTATGTGTGTGCTCGTGTGTCCCTGGGGATGTGGTTACGTGTGTGTTCTTGTGTCCCTGGGGATGTGGTTACGTGTGTGTTCTTGTGTCCCTGGGGATGTGGTTATGTCAGTGCTCGTGTGTCCCTGGGGATGTGGTTATGTCAGTGCTCGTGTGTCCCTGGGGATGTGGTTATGTATGTGCTCGTGTGTCCCTGGGGATGTGGTTATGTCAGTGCTCGTGTGTCCCTGGGGATGGGGTTATGTCAGTGCTCGTGTGTCCCTAAGGATGTAGTTGTGTCAGTGCTCGTGTGTCCCTGGGGATGTGGTTTTGTCAGTGATCGTGTGTCCCTGGGGATGTGGTTTTGTCAGTGCTCGTGTGTCCCTGGGGATGTGGTTATGTCAGTGCTCGTGTGTCCCTGAGGATGTGGTTATTTCAGTGCTCGTGTATCCCTGGGTATATGGTTATGTCAGTGCTCGTGTGTCCCTGGGGATGTGGTTATGTCAGTGCTCGTGTGTCCCTGGGGATGTGGTTATGTCAGTGCTCGTGTGTCCCTGGGGATGTGGTTTTGTCAGTGCTCGTGTGTCCCTGGGGATGGGGTTATTTCAGTGCTCGTGTATCCCTGGGGATATGGTTATGTCAGTGCTCGTGTGCTCCTGGGGATGTGGTTATGTGTGTGCTCGTGTGTCCCTGGGGATGTGGTTATGTGTGTGCTCGTGTGTCCCTGGGGATGTGGTTATGTCAGTGCTCGTGTGTCCCTGGGGATGTGGTTATGTCAGTGCTCGTGTGTCCCTGGGGATGTGGTTATGTGTGTGCTCGTGTGTCCCTGGGGATGTGGTTATGTCAGTGCTCGTGTGTCCCTGGGGATGTGGTTATGTGTGTGCTCGTGTGTCCCTGTGGATGTGGTTATGTCAGTGCTCGCATGTCCCTGGGGATGTGGTTATGTCAGTGCTCGTGTGTCCCTGGGGATGTGGTTATGTCAGTGCTCGTGTATCCCTGCGGATGTGGTTATGTCAGTGCTCGTGTGTCCCTGGGGATGTGGTTATGTGTGTGCTCGTGTGTCCCTGGGGATGTGGTTATGTCAGTGCTCGTGTATCCCTGCGGATGTGGTTATGTCAGTGCTCGTGTGTCCCTGGGGATGTGGTTATGTCAGTGCTCGTGTGTCCCTGGGGATGTGGTTATGTGCGTGCTCGTGTGTCCCTGGGGATGTGGTTATGTCAGTGCACGTGTATCCCTGGGGATGTGGTTATGTCAGTGCTCATGTGTCCCTGGGGATGTGGTTATGTCAGTGCTCGTGTGTCCCTGGGGATGTGGTTATGTCTGTGCTCGTGTGTCCCTGGGGATGTGGTTATGTCTGTGTTCTTGTGTCCCTGGGGATGTGGTTATGTCTGTGTTCTGGTGTCCCTGGGGATGTGGTTATGTGTGTGCTCGTGTGTCCCTGGGGATGTGGTTATGTGTGTGCTCGTGTGTCCCTGGGGATGTGGTTATGTCAGTGCTCGTGTGTCCCTGGGGATGTGGTTATGTGTGTGCTCGTGTGTCCCTGGGGATGTGGTTATGTCAGTGCTCGTGTGTCCCTGGGGATGTGGTTATGTCTGTGCTCGTGTATCCCTAGGGATGTGGTTATGTCAGTGCTCGTGTGTCCCTGGGGATGTGGTTATGTCAGTGCTCGTGTGTCCCTGGGGATGTGGATATGTCAGTGCTCGTGTGCCCCTGGGGATGTGGTTATGTCAGTGCTCGTGTGTCCCTGGGGATGTGGTTATGTCAGTGCTCGTGTGTCCCTGTGGATGTGGTTATGTGTGTGTTCTTGTGTCCCTGGGGATGTGGTTAGGTCAGTGCTCGTGTGTCCCTGTGGATGTGGTTATGTGTGTGTTCTTGTGTCCCTGGGGATGTGGTTATGTCAGTGCTCTTGTGTCCCTGGGGATGTGGTTATGTCTGTGCTCGTGTGTCCCTGGGGATGTGGTTATGTCAGTGCTCTTGTGTCCCTGGGGATGTGGTTATGTCAGTGCTCTTGTGTCCCTGGGGATGTGGTTATGTCTGTGCTCGTGTGTCCCTGGGGATGTGGTTATGTCAGTGCTCGTGTGTCCCTGGGGATGTGGTTATGTGTGTGTTCTTGTGTCCCTGGGGATGTGGTTATGTGTGTGCTCGTGTGTCCCTGGGGATGTGGTTATGTCAGTGCTCGTGTGTCCCTGGGGATGTGGTTATGTCAGTGCTCGTGTGTCCCTGGCATGTGGTTATGTCAGTGCTCGTGTGCTCCTGGGGATGTGGTTATGTCTGTGCTCGTGTGTCCCTGGGGATGTGGTTATGTCAGTGCTCGTGTGTCCCTGGGGATGTGGTTATGTCAGTGCTCGTGTGCTCATGGGGATGTGGTTATGTCTGTGCTCGTGTGTCCCTGGGGATGTGGTTATGTCAGTGCTCGTGTGTCCCTGGGGATGTGGTTATGTCAGTGCTCGTGTGTCCCTGGGGATGTGGTTATGTCAGTGCTCGTGTGCTCCTGGGGATGTGGTTATGTCTGTGCTCGTGTGTCCCTGGGGATGTGGTTATGTCAGTGCTCGTGTGTCCCTGGGGATGTGGTTATGTCTGTGCTCGTGTGTCCCTGGGGATGTGGTTATGTCAGTGCTCGTGTGTCCCTGGGGATGTGGTTATGTCAGTGCTCGTGTGTCCCTGGGGATGTGGTTATGTGTGTGCTCGTGTGTCCCTGGGGATGTGGTTATGTGTGTGTTCTTGTATCCCTGGGGATGTGGTTATGTCAGTGCTCGTGTATCCCTGGGGATGTGGTTATGTCAGTGCTCGTGTATCCCTGGGGATGTTGTTATGTCAGTGCTCGTGTGTCCCTGGGGATGTGGTTATGTCAGTGCTCGTGTGTCCCTGGGGATGTGGTTATTTCAGTGCTCGTGCGTCCCTGGGGATGTGGTTATGTCAGTGCTCGTGTGTCCCTGGGGATGTGGTTATGTGTGTGCGCGTGTGTCCCTGGGGATGTGGTTATGTGTGTGCTCGTGTGTCCCTGGGGATGTGGTTATGTCTGTGTTCTTGTGTCCCTGGGGATGTGGTTATGTGTGTGTTCTTGTGTACCTGGGGATGTGGTTATGTCAGTGCTCGTGTGACCCTGGGGATGTGGTTATGTCAGTGCTCGTGTGACCCTGGGGATGTGGTTATGTCAGTGCTCGTGTGTCCCTAAGGATGTAGTTGTGTCAGTGCTCGTGTGTCCCTGGGGATGTGGTTTTGTCAGTGATCGTGTGTCCCTGGGGATGTGGTTTTGTCAGTGCTCGTGTGTCCCTGGGGATGTGGTTATGTCAGTGCTCGTGTGTCCCTGAGGATGTGGTTATTTCAGTGCTCGTGTATCCCTGGGTATATGGTTATGTCAGTGCTCGTGTGTCCCTGGGGATGTGGTTATGTCAGTGCTCGTGTGTCCCTGGGGATGTGGTTATGTCAGTGCTCGTGTGTCCCTGGGGATGTGGTTTTGTCAGTGCTCGTGTGTCCCTGGGGATGGGGTTATTTCAGTGCTCGTGTATCCCTGGGGATATGGTTATGTCAGTGCTCGTGTGCTCCTGGGGATGTGGTTATGTGTGTGCTCGTGTGTCCCTGGGGATGTGGTTATGTGTGTGCTCGTGTGTCCCTGGGGATGTGGTTATGTCAGTGCTCGTGTGTCCCTGGGGATGTGGTTATGTCAGTGCTCGTGTGTCCCTGGGGATGTGGTTATGTGTGTGCTCGTGTGTCCCTGGGGATGTGGTTATGTCAGTGCTCGTGTGTCCCTGGGGATGTGGTTATGTGTGTGCTCGTGTGTCCCTGTGGATGTGGTTATGTCAGTGCTCGCATGTCCCTGGGGATGTGGTTATGTCAGTGCTCGTGTGTCCCTGGGGATGTGGTTATGTCAGTGCTCGTGTATCCCTGCGGATGTGGTTATGTCAGTGCTCGTGTGTCCCTGGGGATGTGGTTATGTGTGTGCTCGTGTGTCCCTGGGGATGTGGTTATGTCAGTGCTCGTGTATCCCTGCGGATGTGGTTATGTCAGTGCTCGTGTGTCCCTGGGGATGTGGTTATGTCAGTGCTCGTGTGTCCCTGGGGATGTGGTTATGTGCGTGCTCGTGTGTCCCTGGGGATGTGGTTATGTCAGTGCACGTGTATCCCTGGGGATGTGGTTATGTCAGTGCTCATGTGTCCCTGGGGATGTGGTTATGTCAGTGCTCGTGTGTCCCTGGGGATGTGGTTATGTCTGTGCTCGTGTGTCCCTGGGGATGTGGTTATGTCTGTGTTCTTGTGTCCCTGGGGATGTGGTTATGTCTGTGTTCTTGTGTCCCTGGGGATGTGGTTATGTGTGTGCTCGTGTGTCCCTGGGGATGTGGTTATGTGTGTGCTCGTGTGTCCCTGGGGATGTGGTTATGTCAGTGCTCGTGTGTCCCTGGGGATGTGGTTATGTGTGTGCTCGTGTGTCCCTGGGGATGTGGTTATGTCAGTGCTCGTGTGTCCCTGGGGATGTGGTTATGTCTGTGCTCGTGTATCCCTAGTGATGTGGTTATGTCAGTGCTCGTGTGTCCCTGGGGATGTGGTTATGTCAGTGCTCGTGTGTCCCTGGGGATGTGGATATGTCAGTGCTCGTGTGCCCCTGGGGATGTGGTTATGTCAGTGCTCGTGTGTCCCTGGGTATGTGGTTATGTCAGTGCTCGTGTGTCCCTGTGGATGTGGTTATGTGTGTGTTCTTGTGTCCCTGGGGATGTGGTTAGGTCAGTGCTCGTGTGTCCCTGTGGATGTGGTTATGTGTGTGTCCTTGTGTCCCTGGGGATGTGGTTATGTCAGTGCTCTTGTGTCCCTGGGGATGTGGTTATGTCTGTGCTCGTGTGTCCCTGGGGATGTGGTTATGTCAGTGCTCGTGTGTCCCTGGGGATGTGGTTATGTCAGTGCTCTTGTGTCCCTGGGGATGTGGTTATGTCTGTGCTCGTGTGTCCCTGGGGATGTGGTTATGTCAGTGCTCGTGTGTCCCTGGGGATGTGGTTATGTGTGTGTTCTTGTGTCCCTGGGGATGTGGTTATGTGTGTGCTCGTGTGTCCCTGGGGATGTGGTTATGTCAGTGCTCGTGTGTCCCTGGGGATGTGGTTATGTCAGTGCTCGTGTGTCCCTGGCATGTGGTTATGTCAGTGCTCGTGTGTCCCTGGGGATGTGGTTATGTCAGTGCTCGTGTGTCCCTGGGGATGTGGTTATGTCAGTGCTCGTGTGCTCCTGGGGATGTGGTTATGTCTGTGCTCGTGTGTCCCTGGGGATGTGGTTATGTCAGTGCTCGTGTGTCCCTGGGGATGTGGTTATGTCTGTGCTCGTGTGTCCCTGGGGATGTGGTTATGTCAGTGCTCGTGTGTCCCTGGGGATGTGGTTATGTCAGTGCTCGTGTGTCCCTGGGGATGTGGTTATGTGTGTGCTCGTGTGTCCCTGGGGATGTGGTTATGTGTGTGTTCTTGTATCCCTGGGGATGTGGTTATGTCAGTGCTCGTGTATCCCTGGGGATGTGGTTATGTCAGTGCTCGTGTATCCCTGGGGATGTTGTTATGTCAGTGCTCGTGTGTCCCTGGGGATGTGGTTATGTCAGTGCTCGTGTGTCCCTGGGGATGTGGTTATTTCAGTGCTCGTGCGTCCCTGGGGATGTGGTTATGTCAGTGCTCGTGTGTCCCTGGGGATGTGGTTATGTGTGTGCGCGTGTGTCCCTGGGGATGTGGTTATGTGTGTGCTCGTGTGTCCCTGGGGATGTGGTTATGTCTGTGTTCTTGTGTCCCTGGGGATGTGGTTATGTGTGTGTTCTTGTGTACCTGGGGATGTGGTTATGTCAGTGCTCGTGTGACCCTGGGGATGTGGTTATGTCAGTGCTCGTGTGTCCCTGGGGATGTGGTTATGTGTGTGTTCTTGTGTCCCTGGGGATGTGGTTATTTGTGTGTTCTTGTGTCCCTGGGGATGTGGTTATGTCAGTGCTCGTGTGTCCCTGGGGATGTGGTTATGTGTGTGCTCGTGTGTCCCTGCGGATGTGGTTATGTCAGTGCTCGTGTGTCCCTGGGGATGGGGTTATGTCAGTGCTCGTGTGTCCCTAAGGATGTAGTTGTGTCAGTGCTCGTGTGTCCCTGGGGATGTGGTTATGTCAGTGCTCGTGTATCCCTGGGGATGGGGTTATGTCAGTGCTCGTGTGTCCCTAAGGATGTAGTTGTGTCAGTGCTCGTGTGTCCCTGGGGATGTGGTTATGTCTGTGTTCTTGTGTCCCTGTGGATGTGGTTATGTGCGTGCTCGTGTGTCCCTGGGGATGTGGTTATGTCAGTGCACGTGTATCCCTGGGGATGTGGTTATGTCAGTGCTCATGTGTCCCTGGGGATGTGGTTATGTCAGTGCTCGTGTGTCCCTGGGGATGTGGTTATGTCTGTGCTCGTGTGTCCCTGGGGATGTGGTTATGTCTGTGTTCTTGTGTCCCTGGGGATGTGGTTATGTCTGTGTTCTTGTGTCCCTGGGGATGTGGTTATGTGTGTGCTCGTGTGTCCCTGGGGATGTGGTTATGTGTGTGCTCGTGTGTCCCTGGGGATGTGGTTATGTCAGTGCTCGTGTGTCCCTGGGGATGTGGTTATGTGTGTGCTCGTGTGTCCCTGGGGATGTGGTTATGTCAGTGCTCGTGTGTCCCTGGGGATGTGGTTATGTCTGTGCTCGTGTATCCCTAGGGATGTGGTTATGTCAGTGCTCGTGTGTCCCTGGGGATGTGGTTATGTCAGTGCTCGTGTGTCCCTGGGGATGTGGATATGTCAGTGCTCGTGTGCCCCTGGGGATGTGGTTATGTCAGTGCTCGTGTGTCCCTGGGGATGTGGTTATGTCAGTGCTCGTGTGTCCCTGTGGATGTGGTTATGTGTGTGTTCTTGTGTCCCTGGGGATGTGGTTATGTCAGTGCTCGTGTGTCCCTGTGGATGTGGTTATGTGTGTGTTCTTGTGTCCCTGGGGATGTGGTTATGTCAGTGCTCTTGTGTCCCTGGGGATGTGGTTTTGTCAGTGCTCGTGTGTCCCTGGGGATGTGGTTATGTGTGTGCGCGTGTGTCCCTGGGGATGTGGTTATGTGTGTGCTCGTGTGTCCCTGGGGATGTGGTTTTGTCAGTGCTCGTGTGTCCCTGGGGATGTGGTTATGTGTGTGCGCGTGTGTCCCTGGGGATGTGGTTATGTGTGTGCTCGTGTGTCCCTGGGGATGTGGTTATGTGTGTGTTCTTGTGTCCCTGGGGATGTGGTTATGTCAGTGCTCGTGTGACCCTGGGGATGTGGTTATGTCAGTGCTCGTGTGTCCCTGGGGATGTGGTTATGTGTGTGTTCTTGTGTCCCTGGGGATGTGGTTATTTGTGTGTTCTTATGTCCCTGGGGATGTGGTTATGTCAGTGCTCGTGTGTCCCTGGGGATGTGGTTATGTGTGTGCTCGTGTGTCCCTGGGGATGTGGTTATGTCAGTGCTCGTGTGTCCCTGGGGATGGGGTTGTGTCAGTGCTCGTGTGTCCCTAAGGATGTAGTTGTGTCAGTGCTCGTGTGTCCCTGGGGATGTGGTTATGTCAGTGCTCGTGTATCCCTGGGGATGGGGTTATGTCAGTGCTCGTGTGTCCCTAAGGATGTAGTTGTGTCAGTGCTCGTGTGTCCCTGGGGATGTGGTTATGTCTGTGTTCTTGTGTCCCTGTGGATGTGGTTATGTCAGTGCTCGTGTGTCCCTGGGGATGCGGTTATGTCAGTGCTCGTGTGTCCCTGGGGATGCGGTTATGTCAGTGCTCGTGTGTCCCTGGGGATGCGGTTATGTCAGTGCTCGTGTGTCCCTGGGGATGTTGTTATGTCAGTGCTCGTGTGTCCCTGGGGATGTGGTTATTTCAGTGATCGTGTGTCTCTGGGCATGTGGTTATGTGTGTGCTTGTGTGTCCCTGGGGATGTGGTTGTGTCTGTGTTCTTGTGTCCCTGGAGATGTGGTTATGTCAGTGCTCGTGTGTCCCTGGGAATGCGGTTATGTCAGTGCTCGTGTGTCCCTGGGGATGTTGTTATGTCAGTGCTCGTTTGTCCCTGGGGATGTGGTTATTTCAGTGATCGTGTGTCTCTGGGCATGTGGTTATGTGTGTGCTTGTGTGTCCCTGGGGATGTGGTTATGTCTGTGTTCTTGTGTCCCTGGGGATGTGGTTATGTGTGTGCTCGTGTGTCCCTGGGGATGTGGTTTTGTCAGTGCTCGTGTGTCCCTGGGGATGTGGTTTTGTCAGTGCTCGTGTGTCCCTGGGGATGTGGTTATGTCAGTGCTCGTGTGTCCCTGGGGATGTGGTTATTTCAGTGCTCGTGTATCCCTGGGGATATGGTTATGTCAGTGCTCGTGTGTCCCTGGGGATGTGGTTATTTCAGTGCTCGTGTATCCCTGGGGATATGGTTATGTCAGTGCTCGTGTGTCCCTGGGGATGTGGTTATGTCAGTGCTCGTGTGTCCCTGGGGATGTGGTTATGTCAGTGCTCGTGTGTCCCTGGGGATGTGGTTTTTTCAGTGCTCGTGTGTCCCTGGGGATGTGGTTATTTCAGTGCTCGTGTATCCCTGGGGATATGGTTATGTCAGTGCTCGTGTGCTCCTGGGGATGTGGTTATGTCAGTGCTCGTGTGTCCCTGGGGATGTGGTTATGTCAGTGCTCGTGTGTCCCTGGGGATGTGGTTATGTCAGTGCTCGTGTGTCCCTGGGGATGTGGTTATGTGTGTGCTCGTGTGTCCCTGGGGATGTGGTTATGTCAGTGCTCGTGTGTCCCTGGGGATGTGGTTATGTCAGTGCTCGTGTGTCCCTGGGGATGTGGTTATGTGTGTGCTCGTGTGTCCCTGGGGATGTGGTTATGTCAGTGCTCGTGTGTCCCTGGGGATGTGGTTATGTGTGTGCTCGTGTGTCCCTGTGGATGTGGTTATGTCAGTGCTCGCATGTCCCTGGGGATGTGGTTATGTGTGTGTTCTTGTGTCCCTGGGGATGTGGTTATGTGTGTGTTCTTGTGTCCCTGGGGATGTGGTTATGTCAGTGCTCGTGTGTCCCTGGGGATGTGGTTATGTCAGTGCTCGTGTGTCCCTGGGGATGTGGTTATGTATGTGCTCGTGTGTCCCTGGGGATGTGGTTATGTCAGTGCTCGTGTGTCCCTGGGGATGGGGTTATGTCAGTGCTCGTGTGTCCCTAAGGATGTAGTTGTGTCAGTGCTCGTGTGTCCCTGGGGATGTGGTTTTGTCAGTGCTCGTGTGTCCCTGGGGATGTGGTTTTGTCAGTGCTCGTGTGTCCCTGGGGATGTGGTTATGTCAGTGCTCGTGTGTCCCTGAGGATGTGGTTATTTCAGTGCTCGTGTATCCCTGGGTATATGGTTATGTCAGTGCTCGTGTGTCCCTGGGGATGTGGTTATGTCAGTGCTCGTGTGTCCCTGGGGATGTGGTTATGTCAGTGCTCGTGTGTCCCTGGGGATGTGGTTTTGTCAGTGCTCGTGTGTCCCTGGGGATGTGGTTATTTCAGTGCTCGTGTATCCCTGGGGATATGGTTATGTCAGTGCTCGTGTGCTCCTGGGGATGTGGTTATGTGTGTGCTCGTGTGTCCCTGGGGATGTGGTTATGTGTGTGCTCGTGTGTCCCTGGGGATGTGGTTATGTCAGTGCTCGTGTGTCCCTGGGGATGTGGTTATGTCAGTGCTCGTGTGTCCCTGGGGATGTGGTTATGTCAGTGCTCATGTGTCCCTGGGGATGTGGTTATGTGTGTGCTCGTGTGTCCCTGGGGATGTGGTTATGTCAGTGCTCGTGTGTCCCTGGGGATGTGGTTATGTGTGTGCTCGTGTGTCCCTGTGGATGTGGTTATGTCAGTGCTCGCATGTCCCTGGGGATGTGGTTATGTCAGTGCTCGTGTGTCCCTGGGGATGTGGTTATGTCAGTGCTCGTGTGTCCCTGGGGATGTGGTTATGTCAGTGCTCGTGTGTCCCTGGGGATGTGGTTATGTATGTGCTCGTGTATCCCTGCGGATGTGGTTATGTCAGTGCTCGTGTGTCCCTGGGGATGTGGTTATGTGTGTGCTCGTGTGTCCCTGGGGATGTGGTTATGTCAGTGCTCGTGTATCCCTGCGGATGTGGTTATGTCAGTGCTCGTATGTCCCTGGGGATGTGGTTATGTCAGTGCTCGTGTGTCCCTGGTGATGTGGTTATGTCTGTGTTCTTGTGTCCCTGGGGATGTGGTTATGTCAGTGCTCGTGTGTCCCTGGGGATGTGGTTATGTCAGTGCACGTGTATCCCTGGGGAAGTGGTTATGTCAGTGCTCATGTGTCCCTGGGGTTGTGGTTATGTCAGTGCTCGTGTGTCCCTGGGGATGTGGTTATGTCTGTGCTCGTGTGTCCCTGGGGATGTGGTTATGTCTATGTTCTTGTGTCCCTGGGGATGTGGTTATGTCTGTGTTCTTGTGTCCCTGGGGATGTGGTTATGTCTGTGCTCGTGTGTCCCTGGGGATGTGGTTATGTGTGTGCTCGTGTGTCCCTGGGGATGTGGTTATGTCAGTGCTCGTGTGTCCCTGGGGATGTGGTTATGTGTGTGCTCGTGTGTCCCTGGGGATGTGGTTATGTCAGTGCTCGTGTGTCCCTGGGGATGTGGTTATGTCTGTGCTCGTGTATCCCTAGGGATGTGGTTATGTCAGTGCTCGTGTGTCCCTGGGGATGTGGTTATGTCAGTGCTCGTGTGTCCCTGGGGATGTGGATATGTCAGTGCTCGTGTGCCCCTGGGGATGTGGTTATGTCAGTGCTCGTGTGTCCCTGGGGATGTGGTTATGTCAGTGCTCGTGTGTCCCTGTGGATGTGGTTATGTGTGTGTTCTTGTGTCACTGGGGATGTGGTTATGTCAGTGCTCGTGTGTCCCTGTGGATGTGGTTATGTGTGTGTTCTTGTGTCCCTGGGGATGTGGTTATGTCAGTGCTCGTGTGTCCCTGGGGATGTGGTTATGTGTGTGCTCGTGTGTCCCTGGGGATGTGGTTATGTCAGTGCTCGTGTGTCCCTGGGGATGTGGTTATGTCAGTGCTCGTGTGTCCCTGGGGATGTGGTTATGTGTGTGCTCGTGTGTCCCTGGGGATGTGGTTATGTCAGTGCTCGTGTGTCCCTGGGGATGTGGTTATGTGTGTGCTCGTGTGTCCCTGTGGATGTGGTTATGTCAGTGCTCGCATGTCCCTGGGGATGTGGTTATGTCAGTGCTCGTGTGTCCCTGGGGATGTGGTTATGTCAGTGCTCGTGTATCCCTGCGGATGTGGTTATGTCAGTGCTCGTGTGTCCCTGGGGATGTGGTTATGTGTGTGCTCGTGTGTCCCTGGGGATGTGGTTATGTCAGTGCTCGTGTATCCCTGCGGATGTGGTTATGTCAGTGCTCGTGTGTCCCTGGGGCTGTGGTTATGTCAGTGCTCGTGTGTCCCTGGGGATGTGGTTATGTCAGTGCACGTGTATCCCTGGGGATGAGGTTATGTCAGTGCTCATGTGTCCCTGGGGATGTGGTTATGTCAGTGCTCGTGTGTCCCTGGGGATGTGGTTATGTCTGTGCTCGTGTGTCCCTGGGGATGTGGTTATGTCTGTGTTCTTGTGTCCCTGGGGATGTGGTTATGTCTGTGTTCTGGTGTCCCTGCGATGTGGTTATGTGTGTGCTCGTGTGTCCCTGGGGATGTGGTTATGTGTGTGCTCGTGTGTCCCTGGGGATGTGGTTATGTCAGTGCTCGTGTGTCCCTGGGGATGTGGTTATGTGTGTGCTCGTGTGTCCCTGGGGATGTGGTTATGTCAGTGCTCGTGTGTCCCTGGGGATGTGTTTATGTCTGTGCTCGTGTATCCCTAGGGATGTGGTTATGTCAGTGCTCGTGTGTCCCTGGGGATGTGGTTATGTCAGTGCTCGTGTGTCCCTGGGGATGTGGATATGTCAGTGCTCGTGTGCCCCTGGGGATGTGGTTATGTCAGTGCTCGTGTGTCCCTGGGGATGTGGTTATGTCAGTGCTCGTGTGTCCCTGTGGATGTGGTTATGTGTGTGTTCTTGTGTCCCTGGGGATGTGGTTATGTCAGTGCTCGTGTGTCCCTGTGGATGTGGTTATGTGTGTGTTCTTGTGTCCCTGGGGATGTGGTTATGTCTGTGTTCTTGTGTCCCTGGGGATGTGGTTATGTCTGTGCTCGTGTGTCCCTGGGGATGTGGTTATGTGTGTGCTCGTGTGTCCCTGGGGATGTGGTTATGTCAGTGCTCGTGTGTCCCTGGGGATGTGGTTATGTGTGTGCTCGTGTGTCCCTGGGGATGTGGTTATGTCAGTGCTCGTGTGTCCCTGGGGATGTGGTTATGTCTGTGCTCGTGTATCCCTAGGGATGTGGTTATGTCAGTGCTCGTGTGTCCCTGGGGATGTGGTTATGTCAGTGCTCGTGTGTCCCTGGGGATGTGGATATGTCAGTGCTCGTGTGCCCCTGGGGATGTGGTTATGTCAGTGCTCGTGTGTCCCTGGGGATGTGGTTATGTCAGTGCTCGTGTGTCCCTGTGGATGTGGTTATGTGTGTGTTCTTGTGTCACTGGGGATGTGGTTATGTCAGTGCTCGTGTGTCCCTGTGGATGTGGTTATGTGTGTGTTCTTGTGTCCCTGGGGATGTGGTTATGTCAGTGCTCGTGTGTCCCTGGGGATGTGGTTATGTGTGTGCTCGTGTGTCCCTGGGGATGTGGTTATGTCAGTGCTCGTGTGTCCCTGGGGATGTGGTTATGTCAGTGCTCGTGTGTCCCTGGGGATGTGGTTATGTGTGTGCTCGTGTGTCCCTGGGGATGTGGTTATGTCAGTGCTCGTGTGTCCCTGGGGATGTGGTTATGTGTGTGCTCGTGTGTCCCTGTGGATGTGGTTATGTCAGTGCTCGCATGTCCCTGGGGATGTGGTTATGTCAGTGCTCGTGTGTCCCTGGGGATGTGGTTATGTCAGTGCTCGTGTATCCCTGCGGATGTGGTTATGTCAGTGCTCGTGTGTCCCTGGGGATGTGGTTATGTGTGTGCTCGTGTGTCCCTGGGGATGTGGTTATGTCAGTGCTCGTGTATCCCTGCGGATGTGGTTATGTCAGTGCTCGTGTGTCCCTGGGGCTGTGGTTATGTCAGTGCTCGTGTGTCCCTGGGGATGTGGTTATGTCAGTGCACGTGTATCCCTGGGGATGAGGTTATGTCAGTGCTCATGTGTCCCTGGGGATGTGGTTATGTCAGTGCTCGTGTGTCCCTGGGGATGTGGTTATGTCTGTGCTCGTGTGTCCCTGGGGATGTGGTTATGTCTGTGTTCTTGTGTCCCTGGGGATGTGGTTATGTCTGTGTTCTGGTGTCCCTGCGATGTGGTTATGTGTGTGCTCGTGTGTCCCTGGGGATGTGGTTATGTGTGTGCTCGTGTGTCCCTGGGGATGTGGTTATGTCAGTGCTCGTGTGTCCCTGGGGATGTGGTTATGTGTGTGCTCGTGTGTCCCTGGGGATGTGGTTATGTCAGTGCTCGTGTGTCCCTGGGGATGTGTTTATGTCTGTGCTCGTGTATCCCTAGGGATGTGGTTATGTCAGTGCTCGTGTGTCCCTGGGGATGTGGTTATGTCAGTGCTCGTGTGTCCCTGGGGATGTGGATATGTCAGTGCTCGTGTGCCCCTGGGGATGTGGTTATGTCAGTGCTCGTGTGTCCCTGGGGATGTGGTTATGTCAGTGCTCGTGTGTCCCTGTGGATGTGGTTATGTGTGTGTTCTTGTGTCCCTGGGGATGTGGTTATGTCAGTGCTCGTGTGTCCCTGTGGATGTGGTTATGTGTGTGTTCTTGTGTCCCTGGGGATGTGGTTATGTCAGTGCTCTTGTGTCCCTGGGGATGTGGTTATGTCTGTGCTCGTGTGTCCCTGGGGATGTGGTTATGTCAGTGCTCGTGTGTCCCTGGGGATGTGGTTATGTCAGTGCTCTTGTGTCCCTGGGGATGTGGTTATGTCTGTGCTCGTGTGTCCCTGGGGATGTGGTTATGTCAGTGCTCGTGTGTCCCTGGGGATGTGGTTATGTCAGTGCTCGTGTGTCCCTGGGGATATGGTTATTTCAGTGCTCGTGTGCTCCTGGGGATGTGGTTATGTCTGTGCTCGTGTGTCCCTGGGGATGTGGTTATGTCAGTGCTCGTGTGTCCCTGGGGATGTGGTTATGTCAGTGCTCGTGTGCTCCTGGGGATGTGGTTATGTCTGTGCTCGTGTGTCCCTGGGGATGTGGTTATGTCAGTGCTCGTGTGTCCCTGGGGATGTGGTTATGTCAGTGCTCGTGTGTCCCTGGGGATGTGGTTATGTCAGTGCTCGTGTTCTCCTGGGGATGTGGTTATGTCTGTGCTCGTGTGTCCCTGGGGATGTGGTTATGTGTGTGTTCTTGTGTCCCTGGGGATGTGGTTATGTCAGTGCTCGTGTGTCCCTGGGGATGTGGTTATGTCAGTGCTCGTGTGTCCCTGGGGATGTGGTTATGTGTGTGCTCGTGTGTCCCTGGGGATGTGGTTATGTGTGTGTTCTTGTATCCCTGAGGATGTGGTTATGTCAGTGCTCGTGTATCCCTGCGGATGTGGTTATGTCAGTGCTCGTGTGTCCCTGGGGATGTGGTTATGTCAGTGCTCGTGTGTCCCTGGGGATGTGGTTATTTCAGTGCTCGTGTGTCCCTGGGGATGTGGTTATGTCAGTGCTCGTGTGTCCCTGGGGATGTGGTATGTCAGTGCTCGTGTGTCCCTGGGGATGTGGTTATGTCTGTGCGCGTGTGTCCCTGGGGATGTGGTTATGTGTGTGCTCGTGTGTCCCTGGGGATGTGGTTATGTCTGTGTTCTTGTGTCCCTGGGGATGTGGTTATGTGTGTGTTCTTGTGTCCCTGGGGATGTGGTTATGTCAGTGCTCATGTGACCCTGGGGATGTGGTTATGTCAGTGCTCTTGTGTCCCTGGGGATGTGGTTATGTGTGTGCTCGTGTGTCCCTGGGGATGTGGTTATGTGTGTGTTCTTGTGTCCCTGGGGATGTGGTTATGTGTGTGTTCTTGTGTCCCTGGGGATGTGGTTATGTCAGTGCTCGTGTGTCCCTGGGGATGTGGTTTTGTCAGTGCTCGTGTGTCCCTGGGGATGTGGTTATGTCAGTGCTCGTGTGTCCCTGGGGATGTGGTTATGTCAGTGCTCGTGTGTCCCTGGGGATGGGGTTATGTCAGTGCTCGTGTGTCCCTCAGGATGTAGTTGTGTCAGTGCTCGTGTGTCCCTGGGGATGTGGTTATGTATGTGCTCGTGTGTCCCTGGGGATGTGGTTATGTCAGTGCTCGTGTGTCCCTGGGGATGCGGTTATGTCAGTGCTCGTGTGTCCCTGGGGATGTGGTTATGTCGGTGCTCGTGTGTCCCTGGGGATGCGGTTATGTCAGTGCTCGTGTGTCCCTGGGGATGTTGTTATGTCAGTGCTCGTGTGTCCCTGGGGATGTGGTTATTTCAGTGATCGTGTGTCTCTGGGCATGTGGTTATGTGTGTGCTTGTGTGTCCCTGGGGATGTGGTTATGTCTGTGTTCTTGTGTCCCTGGGGATGTGGTTATGTCAGTGCTCGTGTGTCCCTGGGAATGTGGTTATGTCTGTGCTCGTGTGTCCCTGGGGATGTGGTTATGTCAGTGCTCGTGTGTCCCTGGGGATGTGGTTATGTCAGTGCTCGTGTGTCCCTGGGGATGTGGTTATTTCAGTGATCGTGTGTCTCTGGGCATGTGGTTATGTGTGTGCTTGTGTGTCCCTGGGGATGTGGTTATGTCTGTGTTCTTGTGTCCCTGGGGATGTGGTTATGTCAGTGCTCGTGTGTCCCTGGGAATGTGGTTATGTCTGTGCTCGTGTGTCCCTGGGGATGTGGTTATGTCAGTGCTCGTGTGTCCCTGGGGATGTGGTTATGTCAGTGCTCGTGTGTCCCTGGGGATGTGGTTATGTCTGTGCTCGTGTGTCCCTGGAGATGTGGTTATGTCAGTGCTCGTGTGTCCCTGGGGATGTGGTTATGTGTGTGTTCTTGTGTCCCTGGGGATGTGGTTATGTGTGTGCTCGCGTGTCCCTGGGGATGTGGTTATGTCAGTGCTCGTGTGTCCCTGGGGATGTGGTTATGTCAGTGCTCGTGTGTCCCTGGGGATATGGTTATGTCAGTGCTCGTGTGCTCCTGGGGATGTGGTTATGTCTGTGCTCGTGTGTCCCTGGGGATGTGGTTATGTCAGTGCTCGTGTGTCCCTGGGGATGTGGTTATGTCAGTGCTCGTGTGTCCCTGGGGATGTGGTTATGTCAGTGCTCGTGTGCTCCTGGGGATGTGGTTATGTCAGTGCTCGTGTGTCCCTGGGGATGTGGTTATGTCAGTGCTCGTGTGTCCCTGGGGATGTGGTTATGTCAGTGCTCGTGTGCTCCTGGGGATGTGGTTATGTCTGTGCTCGTGTGTCCCTGGGGATGTGGTTATGTCAGTGCTCGTGTGTCCCTGGGGATGTGGTTATGTCAGTGCTCGTGTGTCCCTGGGGATGTGGTATGTCAGTGCTCGTGTGTCCCTGGGGATGTGGTTATGTGTGTGCGCGTGTGTCCCTGGGGATGTGGTTATGTGTGTGCTCGTGTGTCCCTGGGGATGTGGTTATGTCTGTGTTCTTGTGTCCCTGGGGATGTGGTTATGTGTGTGTTCTTGTGTCCCTGGGGATGTGGTTATGTCAGTGCTCGTGTGACCCTGGGGATGTGGTTATGTCAGCGCTCGTGTGTCCCTGGGGATGTGGTTATGTGTGTGCTCGTGTGTCCCTGGGGATGTGGTTACGTGTGTGTTCTTGTGTCCCTGGGGATGTGGTTACGTGTGTGTTCTTGTGTCCCTGGGGATGTGGTTATGTCAGTGCTCGTGTGTCCCTGGGGATGTGGTTATGTCAGTGCTCGTGTGTCCCTGGGGATGTGGTTATGTCAGTGCTCGTGTGTCCCTGGGGATGTGGTTATGTATGTGCTCGTGTGTCCCTGGGGATGTGGTTATGTCAGTGCTCGTGTGTCCCTGGGGATGGGGTTATGTCAGTGCTCGTGTGTCCCTAAGGATGTAGTTGTGTCAGTGCTCGTGTGTCCCTGGGGATGTGGTTTTGTCAGTGATCGTGTGTCCCTGGGGATGTGGTTTTGTCAGTGCTCGTGTGTCCCTGGGGATGTGGTTATGTCAGTGCTCGTGTGTCCCTGAGGATGTGGTTATTTCAGTGCTCGTGTATCCCTGGGTATATGGTTATGTCAGTGCTCGTGTGTCCCTGGGGATGTGGTTATGTCAGTGCTCGTGTGTCCCTGGGGATGTGGTTATGTCAGTGCTCGTGTGTCCCTGGGGATGTGGTTTTGTCAGTGCTCGTGTGTCCCTGGGGATGGGGTTATTTCAGTGCTCGTGTATCCCTGGGGATATGGTTATGTCAGTGCTCGTGTGCTCCTGGGGATGTGGTTATGTGTGTGCTCGTGTGTCCCTGGGGATGTGGTTATGTGTGTGCTCGTGTGTCCCTGGGGATGTGGTTATGTCAGTGCTCGTGTGTCCCTGGGGATGTGGTTATGTCAGTGCTCGTGTGTCCCTGGGGATGTGGTTATGTGTGTGCTCGTGTGTCCCTGGGGATGTGGTTATGTCAGTGCTCGTGTGTCCCTGGGGATGTGGTTATGTGTGTGCTCGTGTGTCCCTGTGGATGTGGTTATGTCAGTGCTCGCATGTCCCTGGGGATGTGGTTATGTCAGTGCTCGTGTGTCCCTGGGGATGTGGTTATGTCAGTGCTCGTGTATCCCTGCGGATGTGGTTATGTCAGTGCTCGTGTGTCCCTGGGGATGTGGTTATGTGTGTGCTCGTGTGTCCCTGGGGATGTGGTTATGTCAGTGCTCGTGTATCCCTGCGGATGTGGTTATGTCAGTGCTCGTGTGTCCCTGGGGATGTGGTTATGTCAGTGCTCGTGTGTCCCTGGGGATGTGGTTATGTGCGTGCTCGTGTGTCCCTGGGGATGTGGTTATGTCAGTGCACGTGTATCCCTGGGGATGTGGTTATGTCAGTGCTCATGTGTCCCTGGGGATGTGGTTATGTCAGTGCTCGTGTGTCCCTGGGGATGTGGTTATGTCTGTGCTCGTGTGTCCCTGGGGATGTGGTTATGTCTGTGTTCTTGTGTCCCTGGGGATGTGGTTATGTCTGTGTTCTTGTGTCCCTGGGGATGTGGTTATGTGTGTGCTCGTGTGTCCCTGGGGATGTGGTTATGTGTGTGCTCGTGTGTCCCTGGGGATGTGGTTATGTCAGTGCTCGTGTGTCCCTGGGGATGTGGTTATGTGTGTGCTCGTGTGTCCCTGGGGATGTGGTTATGTCAGTGCTCGTGTGTCCCTGGGGATGTGGTTATGTCTGTGCTCGTGTATCCCTAGGGATGTGGTTATGTCAGTGCTCGTGTGTCCCTGGGGATGTGGTTATGTCAGTGCTCGTGTGTCCCTGGGGATGTGGATATGTCAGTGCTCGTGTGCCCCTGGGGATGTGGTTATGTCAGTGCTCGTGTGTCCCTGGGGATGTGGTTATGTCAGTGCTCGTGTGTCCCTGTGGATGTGGTTATGTGTGTGTTCTTGTGTCCCTGGGGATGTGGTTAGGTCAGTGCTCGTGTGTCCCTGTGGATGTGGTTATGTGTGTGTTCTTGTGTCCCTGGGGATGTGGTTATGTCAGTGCTCTTGTGTCCCTGGGGATGTGGTTATGTCTGTGCTCGTGTGTCCCTGGGGATGTGGTTATGTCAGTGCTCGTGTGTCCCTGGGGATGTGGTTATGTCAGTGCTCTTGTGTCCCTGGGGATGTGGTTATGTCTGTGCTCGTGTGTCCCTGGGGATGTGGTTATGTCAGTGCTCGTGTGTCCCTGGGGATGTGGTTATGTGTGTGTTCTTGTGTCCCTGGGGATGTGGTTATGTGTGTGCTCGTGTGTCCCTGGGGATGTGGTTATGTCAGTGCTCGTGTGTCCCTGGGGATGTGGTTATGTCAGTGCTCGTGTGTCCCTGGCATGTGGTTATGTCAGTGCTCGTGTGCTCCTGGGGATGTGGTTATGTCTGTGCTCGTGTGTCCCTGGGGATGTGGTTATGTCAGTGCTCGTGTGTCCCTGGGGATGTGGTTATGTCAGTGCTCGTGTGCTCATGGGGATGTGGTTATGTCTGTGCTCGTGTGTCCCTGGGGATGTGGTTATGTCAGTGCTCGTGTGTCCCTGGGGATGTGGTTATGTCAGTGCTCGTGTGTCCCTGGGGATGTGGTTATGTCAGTGCTCGTGTGCTCCTGGGGATGTGGTTATGTCTGTGCTCGTGTGTCCCTGGGGATGTGGTTATGTCAGTGCTCGTGTGTCCCTGGGGATGTGGTTATGTCTGTGCTCGTGTGTCCCTGGGGATGTGGTTATGTCAGTGCTCGTGTGTCCCAGGGGATGTGGTTATGTCAGTGCTCGTGTGTCCCTGGGGATGTGGTTATGTGTGTGCTCGTGTGTCCCTGGGGATGTGGTTATGTGTGTGTTCTTGTATCCCTGGGGATGTGGTTATGTCAGTGCTCGTGTATCCCTGGGGATGTGGTTATGTCAGTGCTCGTGTATCCCTGGGGATGTTGTTATGTCAGTGCTCGTGTGTCCCTGGGGATGTGGTTATGTCAGTGCTCGTGTGTCCCTGGGGATGTGGTTATTTCAGTGCTCGTGCGTCCCTGGGGATGTGGTTATGTCAGTGCTCGTGTGTCCCTGGGGATGTGGTTATGTGTGTGCGCGTGTGTCCCTGGGGATGTGGTTATGTGTGTGCTCGTGTGTCCCTGGGGATGTGGTTATGTCTGTGTTCTTGTGTCCCTGGGGATGTGGTTATGTGTGTGTTCTTGTGTACCTGGGGATGTGGTTATGTCAGTGCTCGTGTGACCCTGGGGATGTGGTTATGTCAGTGCTCGTGTGTCCCTGGGGATGTGGTTATGTGTGTGTTCTTGTGTCCCTGGGGATGTGGTTATTTGTGTGTTCTTGTGTCCCTGGGGATGTGGTTATGTCAGTGCTCGTGTGTCCCTGGGGATGTGGTTATGTGTGTGCTCGTGTGTCCCTGCGGATGTGGTTATGTCAGTGCTCGTGTGTCCCTGGGGATGGGGTTATGTCAGTGCTCGTGTGTCCCTAAGGATGTAGTTGTGTCAGTGCTCGTGTGTCCCTGGGGATGTGGTTATGTCAGTGCTCGTGTATCCCTGGGGATGGGGTTATGTCAGTGCTCGTGTGTCCCTAAGGATGTAGTTGTGTCAGTGCTCGTGTGTCCCTGGGGATGTGGTTATGTCTGTGTTCTTGTGTCCCTGTGGATGTGGTTATGTGCGTGCTCGTGTGTCCCTGGGGATGTGGTTATGTGTGTGCTCGTGTGTCCCTGGGGATGTGGTTATGTGTGTGCTCGTGTGTCCCTGGGGATGTGGTTATGTCAGTGCTCGTGTGTCCCTGGGGATGTGGTTATGTGTGTGCTCGTGTGTCCCTGGGGATGTGGTTATGTCAGTGCTCGTGTGTCCCTGGGGATGTGGTTATGTCTGTGCTCGTGTATCCCTAGGGATGTGGTTATGTCAGTGCTCGTGTGTCCCTGGGGATGTGGTTATGTCAGTGCTCGTGTGTCCCTGGGGATGTGGATATGTCAGTGCTCGTGTGCCCCTGGGGATGTGGTTATGTCAGTGCTCGTGTGTCCCTGGGGATGTGGTTATGTCAGTGCTCGTGTGTCCCTGTGGATGTGGTTATGTGTGTGTTCTTGTGTCCCTGGGGATGTGGTTATGTCAGTGCTCGTGTGTCCCTGTGGATGTGGTTATGTGTGTGTTCTTGTGTCCCTGGGGATGTGGTTATGTCAGTGCTCTTGTGTCCCTGGGGATGTGGTTTTGTCAGTGCTCGTGTGTCCCTGGGGATGTGGTTATGTGTGTGCGCGTGTGTCCCTGGGGATGTGGTTATGTGTGTGCTCGTGTGTCCCTGGGGATGTGGTTTTGTCAGTGCTCGTGTGTCCCTGGGGATGTGGTTATGTGTGTGCGCGTGTGTCCCTGGGGATGTGGTTATGTGTGTGCTCGTGTGTCCCTGGGGATGTGGTTATGTGTGTGTTCTTGTGTCCCTGGGGATGTGGTTATGTCAGTGCTCGTGTGACCCTGGGGATGTGGTTATGTCAGTGCTCGTGTGTCCCTGGGGATGTGGTTATGTGTGTGTTCTTGTGTCCCTGGGGATGTGGTTATTTGTGTGTTCTTATGTCCCTGGGGATGTGGTTATGTCAGTGCTCGTGTGTCCCTGGGGATGTGGTTATGTGTGTGCTCGTGTGTCCCTGGGGATGTGGTTATGTCAGTGCTCGTGTGTCCCTGGGGATGGGGTTGTGTCAGTGCTCGTGTGTCCCTAAGGATGTAGTTGTGTCAGTGCTCGTGTGTCCCTGGGGATGTGGTTATGTCAGTGCTCGTGTATCCCTGGGGATGGGGTTATGTCAGTGCTCGTGTGTCCCTAAGGATGTAGTTGTGTCAGTGCTCGTGTGTCCCTGGGGATGTGGTTATGTCTGTGTTCTTGTGTCCCTGTGGATGTGGTTATGTCAGTGCTCGTGTGTCCCTGGGGATGCGGTTATGTCAGTGCTCGTGTGTCCCTGGGGATGCGGTTATGTCAGTGCTCGTGTGTCCCTGGGGATGCGGTTATGTCAGTGCTCGTGTGTCCCTGGGGATGTTGTTATGTCAGTGCTCGTGTGTCCCTGGGGATGTGGTTATTTCAGTGATCGTGTGTCTCTGGGCATGTGGTTATGTGTGTGCTTGTGTGTCCCTGGGGATGTGGTTGTGTCTGTGTTCTTGTATCCCTGGAGATGTGGTTATGTCAGTGCTCGTGTGTCCCTGGGAATGCGGTTATGTCAGTGCTCGTGTGTCCCTGGGGATGTTGTTATGTCAGTGCTCGTTTGTCCCTGGGGATGTGGTTATTTCAGTGATCGTGTGTCTCTGGGCATGTGGTTATGTGTGTGCTTGTGTGTCCCTGGGGATGTGGTTATGTCTGTGTTCTTGTGTCCCTGGGGATGTGGTTATGTGTGTGCTCGTGTGTCCCTGGGGATGTGGTTTTGTCAGTGCTCGTGTGTCCCTGGGGATGTGGTTTTGTCAGTGCTCGTGTGTCCCTGGGGATGTGGTTATGTCAGTGCTCGTGTGTCCCTGGGGATGTGGTTATTTCAGTGCTCGTGTATCCCTGGGGATATGGTTATGTCAGTGCTCGTGTGTCCCTGGGGATGTGGTTATTTCAGTGCTCGTGTATCCCTGGGGATATGGTTATGTCAGTGCTCGTGTGTCCCTGGGGATGTGGTTATGTCAGTGCTCGTGTGTCCCTGGGGATGTGGTTATGTCAGTGCTCGTGTGTCCCTGGGGATGTGGTTTTTTCAGTGCTCGTGTGTCCCTGGGGATGTGGTTATTTCAGTGCTCGTGTATCCCTGGGGATATGGTTATGTCAGTGCTCGTGTGCTCCTGGGGATGTGGTTATGTCAGTGCTCGTGTGTCCCTGGGGATGTGGTTATGTCAGTGCTCGTGTGTCCCTGGGGATGTGGTTATGTCAGTGCTCGTGTGTCCCTGGGGATGTGGTTATGTGTGTGCTCGTGTGTCCCTGGGGATGTGGTTATGTCAGTGCTCGTGTGTCCCTGGGGATGTGGTTATGTCAGTGCTCGTGTGTCCCTGGGGATGTGGTTATGTGTGTGCTCGTGTGTCCCTGGGGATGTGGTTATGTCAGTGCTCGTGTGTCCCTGGGGATGTGGTTATGTGTGTGCTCGTGTGTCCCTGTGGATGTGGTTATGTCAGTGCTCGCATGTCCCTGGGGATGTGGTTATGTCAGTGCTCGTGTGTCCCTGGGGATGTGATTATGTCAGTGCTCGTGTATCCCTGCGCATGTGGTTATGTCAGTGCTCGTGTGTCCCTGGGGATGTGGTTATGTGTGTGCTCGTGTGTCCCTGGGGATGTGGTTATGACAGTGCTCGTGTCTCCCTGCGGATGTGGTTACGTCAGTGCTCGTGTGTCCCTGGGGACGTGGTTATGTCAGTGCTCGTGTGTCCCTGGGGATGTGGTTATGCCTGTGTTTTTGTGTCCCTGGGGATGTGGTTATGTCAGTGCTCGTGTGTCCCTGGGGATGTGGTTATGTGCGTGCTCGTGTGTCCCTGGGGATGTGGTTATGTCAGTGCACGTGTATCCCTGGGGATGTGGTTATGTCAGTGCTCGTGTGTCCCTGGGGATGTGGTTATGTCAGTGCTCGCGTGTCCCTGGGGATGTGGTTATGTCAGTGCTCGTGTGTCCCTGGGGATGTGGTTATGTCTGTGTTCTTGTGTCCCTGGGGATGTGGTTATGTCTGTGTTCTTGTGTCCCTGGGGACGTGGTTATGTGTGTGCTCGTGTGTCCCTGGGGATGTGGTTATGTGTGTGCTCGTGTGTCCCTGGGGATGTGGTTATGTCAGTGCTCGTGTGTCCCTGGGGATGAGGTTATGTCAGTGCTCGTGTGTCCCTGGGGATGTTGTTATATGAGTGCTCGTGTGTCCCTGGGGATGTGGTTCTGTGTGTGCTCGTGTCTCCGTGGGGATGTGGTTATGTGTGTGCTCGTGTGTCCCTGGGGATGTGGTTATGTCAGTGCTCGTGTGTCCCTGGGGATGTGGTTCTGTGTGTGCTCGTGTCTCCCTGTGGATGTGGTTATGTGTGTGTTCTTGTGTCCCTGGGGATGTGGTTATGTCAGTGCTCGTGTGTCCCTGGGGATGTGGTTATGTCAGTGCTCGTGTGTCCCTGGGGATGTGGTTCTGTGTGTGCTCGTGTGTCCCTGGAGATGTGGTTATGTGTGTGCTCGTGTGTCCCTGGGGATGTGGTTATGTCAGTGCTCGTGTGTCCCTGGGGATGTGGTTATGTCAGTGCTCGTGTGTCCCTGGGGATGTGGTTCTGTGTGTGCTCGTGTGTCCCTGGGGATGTGGTTATGTGTGTGCTCGTGTGTCCCTGGGGATGTGGTTATGTCAGTGCTCGTGTGTCCCTGGGGATGTGGTTATGTCAGTGCTCGTGTGTTCCTGGGGATGTGGTTATGTCAGTGCTCGTGTGTCCCTGGGGATGTGGTTCTGTGTGTGCTCGTGTGTCCCTGGGGATGTGGTTATGTCTGTGCTCGTGTGTCCCTGGGGATGTGGTTATGTCTGTGCTCGTGTGTCCCTGGGGATGTGGTTATGTGTGTGCTCGTGTGTCCCTGGGGATGTGTTTATGTCAGTGCTCGTGTGTCCCTGGGGATGTGGTTATGTCAGTGCTCGTGTGTCCCTGTGGATGTGGTTATGTGTGTGTTCTTGTGTCCCTGGGGATGTGGTTATGTCAGTGCTCGTGTGTTCCTGTGGATGTGGTTATGTGTGTGTTCTTGTGTCCCTGGGGATGTGGTTATGTCAGTGCTCTTGTGTCCCTGGGGAAGTGGTTATGTCTGTGCTCGTGTGTCCCTGGGGATGTGGTTATGTCAGTGCTCGTGTATCCCTGGGGATGGGGTTATGTCAGTGCTCGTGTGTCCCTAAGGATGTAGTTGTGTCAGTGCTCGTGTGTCCCTGGGGATGTGGTTATGTCTGTGTTCTTGTGTCCCTGTGGATGTGGTTATGTCAGTGCTCGTGTGTCCCTGGGGATGCGGTTATGTCAGTGCTCGTGTGTCCCTGGGGATGCGGTTATGTCAGTGCTCGTGTGTCCCTGGGGATGCGGTTATGTCAGTGCTCGTGTGTCCCTGGGGATGTTGTTATGTCAGTGCTCGTGTGTCCCTGGGGATGTGGTTATTTCAGTGATCGTGTGTCTCTGGGCATGTGGTTATGTGTGTGCTTGTGTATCCCTGGGGATGTGGTTGTGTCTGTGTTCTTGTGTCCCTGGAGATGTGGTTATGTCAGTGCTCGTGTGTCCCTGGGAATGCGGTTATGTCAGTGCTCGTGTGTCCCTGGGGATGTTGTTATGTCAGTGCTCGTGTGTCCCTGGGGATGTGGTTATTTCAGTGATCGTGTGTCTCTGGGCATGTGGTTATGTGTGTGCTTGTGTGTCCCTGGGGATGTGGTTATGTCTGTGTTCTTGTGTCCCTGGGGATGTGGTTATGTCAGTGCTCGTGTGTCCCTGGGGATGTGGTTATGTCAGTGCTCGTGTGTCCCTGGGGATGTGGTTATGTGTGTGCTCGTGTGTCCCTGGGGATGTGGTTATGTCAGTGCTCGTGTGTCCCTGGGGATGTGGTTATGTCAGTGCTCGTGTGTCCCTGGGGATGTGGTTATGTGTGTGCTCGTGTGTCCCTGGGGATGTGGTTATGTCAGTGCTCGTGTGTCCCTGGGGATGTGGTTATGTGTGTGCTCGTGTGTCCCTGTGGATGTGGTTATGTCAGTGCTCGCATGTCCCTGGGGATGTGGTTATGTCAGTGCTCGTGTGTCCCTGGGGATGTGATTATGTCAGTGCTCGTGTATCCCTGCGGATGTGGTTATGTCAGTGCTCGTGTGTCCCTGGGGATGTGGTTATGTGTGTGCTCGTGTGTCCCTGGGGATGTGGTTATGTCAGTGCTCGTGTCTCCCTGCGGATGTGGTTACGTCAGTGCTCGTGTGTCCCTGGGGATGTGGTTATGTCAGTGCTCGTGTGTCCCTGGGGATGTGGTTATGCCTGTGTTCTTGTGTCCCTGGGGATGTGGTTATGTCAGTGCTCGTGTGTCCCTGGGGATGTGGTTATGTGCGTGCTCGTGTGTCCCTGGGGATGTGGTTATGTCAGTGCACGTGTATCCCTGGGGATGTGGTTATGTCAGTGCTCGTGTGTCCCTGGGGATGTGGTTATGTCAGTGCTCGTGTGTCCCTGGGGATGTGGTTATGTCAGTGCTCGTGTGTCCCTGGGGATGTGGTTATGTCTGTGTTCTTGTGTCCCTGGGGATGTGGTTATGTCTGTGTTCTTGTGTCCCTGGGGATGTGGTTATGTGTGTGCTCGTGTGTCCCTGGGGATGTGGTTATGTGTGTGCTCGTGTGTCCCTGGGGATGTGGTTATGTCAGTGCTCGTGTGTCCCTGGGGATGTGGTTATGTCAGTGCTCGTGTGTCCCTGGGGATGTGGTTATATCAGTGCTCGTGTGTCCCTGGGGATGTGGTTCTGTGTGTGCTCGTGTGTCCCTGGGGATGTGGTTATGTGTGTGCTCGTGTGTCCCTGGGGATGTGGTTATGTCAGTGCTCGTGTGTCCCTGGGGATGTGGTTATGTCAGTGCTCGTGTGTCCCTGGCGATGTGGTTATGTCAGTGCTCGTGTGTCCCTGGAGATGTGGTTATGTGTGTGCTCGTGTGTCCCTGGGGATGTGGTTATGTCAGTGCTCGTGTGTCCCTGGGGATGTGGTTATGTCAGTGCTCGTGTGTCCCTGGGGATGTGGTTCTGTGTGTGCTCGTGTGTCCCTGGGGATGTGGTTATGTGTGTGCTCGTGTGTCCCTGGGGATGTGGTTATGTCAGTGCTCGTGTGTCCCTGGGGATGTGGTTATGTCAGTGCTCGTGTGTTCCTGGGGATGTGGTTATGTCAGTGCTCGTGTGTCCCTGGGGATGTGGTTCTGTGTGTGCTCGTGTGTCCCTGGGGATGTGGTTATGTCAGTGCTCGTGTGTCCCTGGGGATGTGGTTATGTCTGTGCTCGTGTGTCCCTGGGGATGTGGTTATGTGTGTGATCGTGTGTCCCTGGGGATGTGGTTATGTCAGTGCTCGTGTGTCCCTGGGGATGTGGTTATGTCAGTGCTCGTGTGTCCCTGTGGATGTGGTTATGTGTGTGTTCTTGTGTCCCTGGGGATGTGGTTATGTCAGTGCTCGTGTGTTCCTGTGGATGTGGTTATGTGTGTGTTCTTGTGTCCCTGGGGATGTGGTTATGTCAGTGCTCTTGTGTCCCTGGGGATGTGGTTATGTCTGTGCTCGTGTGTCCCTGGGGATGTGGTTATGTCAGTGCTCGTGTATCCCTGGGGATGGGGTTATGTCAGTGCTCGTGTGTCCCTAAGGATGTAGTTGTGTCAGTGCTCGTGTGTCCCTGGGGATGTGGTTATGTCTGTGTTCTTGTGTCCCTGTGGATGTGGTTATGTCAGTGCTCGTGTGTCCCTGGGGATGCGGTTATGTCAGTGCTCGTGTGTCCCTGGGGATGCGGTTATGTCAGTGCTCGTGTGTCCCTGGGGATGTTGTTATGTCAGTGCTCGTGTGTCCCTGGGGATGTGGTTATTTCAGTGATCGTGTGTCTCTGGGCATGTGGTTATGTGTGTGCTTGTGTATCCCTGGGGATGTGGTTGTGTCTGTGTTCTTGTTTCCCTGGAGATGTGGTTATGTCAGTGCTCGTGTGTCCCTGGGAATGCGGTTATGTCAGTGCTCGTGTGTCCCTGGGGATGTTGTTATGTCAGTGCTCGTGTGTCCCTGGGGATGTGGTTATTTCAGTGATCGTGTGTCTCTGGGCATGTGGTTATGTGTGTGCTTGTGTGTCCCTGGGGATGTGGTTATGTCTGTGTTCTTGTGTCCCTGGGGATGTGGTTATGTCAGTGCTCGTGTGTCCCTGGGGATGTGGTTATGTCAGTGCTCGTGCATCCCTGGGGATGTGGTTATGTCTGTGTTCTTGTGTCCCTGGGGATGTGGTTATGTCAGTGCTCGTGTGTCAATGGGGATGTGGTTATGTGCGTGCTCGTGTGTCCCTGGGGATGTGGTTATGTCAGTGCACGTGTATCCCTGGGGATGTGGTTATGTCAGTGCTCGTGTGTCCCTGGGGATGTGGTTATGTCAGTGCTCGTGTGTCCCTGGGGATGTGGTTATGTCAGTGCTCGTGTGTCCCTGGGGATGTGGTTATGTCTGTGTTCTTGTGTCCCTGGGGATGTGGTTATGTCAGTGTTCTTGTGTCCCTGGGGATGTGGTTATGTCAGTGCTCGTGTGTCCCTGGAGATGTGGTTATGTGTGTGCTCGTGTGTCCCTGGGGATGTGGTTATGTCTGTGTTCTTGTGTCCCTGGGGATGTGGTTATGTCAGTGCTCGTGTGTCCCTGGGGATGTGGTTATGTCAGTGCTCGTGTGTCCCTGGGGATGTCGTTATGTCTGTGTTCTTGTGTCCCTGGGGATGTGGTTATGTCAGTGCTCGTGTGTCCCTGGGGATGTGGCTATGTCAGTGCTCGTGTGTCCCTGGGGATGTGGTTATGTCTGTGTTCTTGTGTCCCTGGGGATGTGGTTATGTCAGTGCTCGTGTGTCCCTGGAGATGTGGTTATATCTGTGTTCTTGTTTCCCTGGGGATGTGGTTATGTCAGTACTCGTGTGTCCCTGGGGATGTGGTTATGTCAGTGCTCGTGTGTCCCTGGGGATGTGGTTATGTCAGTGCTCGTGTGTCCCTGGAGATGTGGTTATGTGTGTGCTCGTGTGTCCCTGGGGATGTGGTTATGTCTGTGTTCTTGTGTCCCTGGGGATGTGGTTATGTCTGTGTTCTTGTGTCCCTGGGGATGTGGTTATGTCAGTGCTCGTGTGTCCCTGGGGATGTGGTTATGTGTGTGCTCGTGTGTCCCTGGGGATGTGGTTATGTCAGTGCTCGTGTGTCCCTGGGGATGTGGTTATGTCTGTGTTCTTGTGTCCCTGGGGATGTGGTTATGTCAGTGCTCGTGTGTCCCTGGGGCTGTGGTTATGTCTGTGTTCTTGTGTCCCTGGGGATGTGGTTATGTGTGTGCTCGTGTGTCCCTGGAGATGTGGTTATGTCAGTGCTCGTGTGTCCCTGGGGATGTGGTTATGTCTGTGTTCTTGTGTTTCTGGGGATGTGGTTTTGTCAGTGCGCGTGTGTCCCTGGGGATGTGGTTATGTCAGTGCTCGTGTGTCCCTGGGGATGTGGTTATGTGTGTGCTCGTGTGTCCCTGGGGAAGTGGTTATGTCAGTGCCCGTGTGTCCCTGGGGATGTGGTTATGTGTGTGTTCTTGTGTCCCTGGGGATGTGGTTATGTCTGTGTTCTTGTGTCCCTGGGGATGTGGCTGTGTGTGTGCTGGTGTGTCCCTGGGGATGTGGTTATGTGTGTGTTCTTGTGTCCCTGGGGATGTGGAACTGTGTGTGCTCGTGTGACCCTGGGGATGTGGTTATGTGTGTGTTCTTGTGTCCCTGGGGAGGTGGTTATGTCAGTGCTCGTGTATCCCTGGGGATGTGGTTATGTGTGTGCTCGTGTGTCCCTGGAGATGTGGTTATGTCAGTTCTCGTGTGTCCCTGGGGATGTGGTTATGTCTGTGTTCTTGTGTCCCTGGGGATGTGGTTATGTCAGTGCTCGTGTGTCCCTGGGGATGTGGTTATGTCAGTGCTCATGTGTCCCTGGGGATGTGGTTCTGTGTGTGCTCGTGTGTCCCTGGGGATGTGGTTATGTCAGTGCTCGTGTGTCCCTGGGGATGTGGTTATGTCAGTGCTCGTGTGTCCCTGGGGATGTGGTTATGTCAGTGCTCGTGTGTCCCTGGGGATGTGGTTATGTGTGTGCTCGTGTGTCCCTGGGGCTGTGGTTATGTGTGTGTTCTTGTGTCCCTGGGGATGTGGATATGTGTGTGTTCTTGTGTCCCTGGGGATGTGGTTGTGTGTGTGCTGGTGTGTCCCTGGGGATGTGGTTATGTGTGTGTTCTTGTGTCCCTGGGGATGTGGAACTGTGTGTGCTCGTGTGACCCTGGGGATGTGGTTATGTGTGTGTTCTTGTGTCCCTCGGGAGGTGGTTATGTGTGTGCTCGTGTGTCCCTGGGGATGTGGTTATGCGTGTGCTCCTGTGACCCTGGGGATGTGGTTATGTCAGTGCTCGTGTGTCCCTTGGGATGTGGTTTTGTGTGTGCTCGTGTGACCCTGGGGATGTGGTTATGTCAGTGCTCGTGTGTCCCTGGGGATGTGGTTATGTGTGTGCTCGTGTGTCCCCGGGGATGTGGTTATGTCAGTGCTCGTGTGTCCCTGGGGATGTGGTTATGTCAGTGCTCGTGTATCTTTGGGGATGTGGTTATGTCAGTGCTCGTGTGACCCTGGGGATGTGGTTATGTCTGTGCTCGTGTGTCCCTGGGGATGTGGTTATGTCAGTGCTCGTGTGTCCCTGGGGATGTGGTTATGTGTGTGTTCGTGTGTCCCTGGGGATGTGGTTATGTGTGTGCTCGTGTGTCCCTGGGGATGTGGTTATGTCTGTGTTCTTGTGTCCCTGGGGATGTGGTTATGTTAGTGCTCGTGTGTCCCTGGGGATGTGGTTTTGTCTGTGTTCTTGTGTCCCTGGGGTTGTGGTTATGTCAGTGCTCATGTGTCCCTGGGGATGTGGTTATGTCAGTGCTCGTGTGTCCCTGGGGATGTGGTTATGTGTGTGCTCGTGTGTCCCTGGGGATGTGGTTATGTGTGTGTTCTTGTGTCCCTGGGGATGTGGTTATGTGGGTGTTCTTGTGTCCCTGGGGATGTGGTTGTGTGTGTGCTGGTGTGTCCCTGGGGATGTGGTTATGTGTGTGTTCTTGTGTCCCTGGGGATGTGGAACTGTGTGTGCTCGTGTGACCCTGGGGATGTGGTTATGTGTGTGTTCTTGTGTCCCTGGGGAGGTGGTTATGTGTGTGCTCGTGTGACCCTGGGGATGTGGTTATGTGTGTGCTCGTGTGACCCTGGGGATGTGGTTATGTCAGTGCTCGTGTGTCCCTGGGGATGTGGTTATGTGTGTGCTCGTGTGTCCCTGGGGATGTGGTTATGTGTGTGTTCTTGTGTCCCTGGGGAGGTGGTTATGTGTGTGCTCGTGTGTCCCTGGGGATGTGGTTATGTGTGTGCTCGTGTGACCCTGGGGAGGTGGTTATGTCAGTGCTCGTATGTCCCTGGGGATGTGGTTATGTGTGTGCTTGTGTGTCCCTGGGGATGTGGTTATGTCAGTGCTCGTGTGTCCCTGGGGATGTGGTTATGTCAGTGCTCGTGTATCCCTGGGGATGTGGTCATGCCTGTGTTCTTGTGTCCCTGGGGATGTGGTTATGTCAGTGCTCGTGTGTCCCTGGGGATGTGGTTATGTGCGTGCTCGTGTGTCCCTGGGGATGTGGTTATGTCAGTGCACGTGTATCCCTGGGGATGTGGTTATGTCAGTGCTCGTGTGTCCCTGGGGATGTGGTTATGTGTGTGCTCGTGTGTCCCTGGGGATGTGGTTATGTCAGTGCTCGTGTGTCCCTGGGGATGTGGTTATGTCTGTGTTCTTGTGTCCCTGGGGATGTGGTTATGTCTGTGTTCTTGTGTCCCTGGGGATGTGGTTATGTGTGTGCTCGTGTGTCCCTGGGGATGTGGTTATGTGTGTGCTCGTGTGTCCCTGGGGATGTGGTTATGTCAGTGCTCGTGTGTCCCTGGGGATGTGGTTATGTCAGTGCTCATGTGTCCCTGGGGATGTGGTTATATCAGTGCTCGTGTGTCCCTGGGGATGTGGTTCTGTGTGTGCTCGTGTGTCCCTGGGGATGTGGTTATGTGTGTGCTCGTGTGTCCCTGGGGATGTGGTTATGTCAGTGCTCGTGTGTCCCTGGGGATGTGGTTCTGTGTGTGCTCGTGTGTCCCTGGAGATGTGGTTATGTGTGTGCTCGTGTGTCCCTGGGGATGTGGTTATGTCAGTGCTCGTGTGTCCCTGGGGATGTGGTTATGTCAGTGCTCGTGTGTCCCTGGGGATGTGGTTCTGTGTGTGCTCGTGTGTCCCTGGGGATGTGGTTATGTCAGTGCTCGTGTGTCCCTGGGGATGTGGTTATGTCAGTGCTCGTGTGTCCCTGGGCATGTGGTTATGTCAGTGCTCGTGTGTTACTGGGGATGTGGTTATGTCAGTGCTCGTGTGTCCCTGGGGATGTGGTTCTGTGTGTGCTCGTGTGTCCCTGGGGATGTGGTTATGTCAGTGCTCGTGTGTCCCTGGGGATGTGGTTATGTCTGTGCTCGTGTGTCCCTGGGGATGTGGTTATGTGTGTGCTCGTGTGTCCCTGGGGATGTGGTTATGTCAGTGCTCGTGTGTCCCTGGGGATGTGGTTATGTCAGTGCTCGTGTGTCCCTGTGGATGTGGTTATGTGTGTGTTCTTGTGTCCCTGGGGATGTGGTTATGTCAGTGCTCGTGTGTTCCTGTGGATGTGGTTATGTGTGTGTTCTTGTGTCCCTGGGGATGTGGTTATGTCAGTGCTCTTGTGTCCCTGGGGATGTGGTTATGTCTGTGCTCGTGTGTCCCTGGGGATGTGGTTATGTCAGTGCTCGTGTATCCCTGGGGATGGGGTTATGTCAGTGCTCGTGTGTCCCTAAGGATGTAGTTGTGTCAGTGCTCGTGTGTCCCTGGGGATGTGGTTATGTCTGTGTTCTTGTGTCCCTGTGGATGTGGTTATGTCAGTGCTCGTGTGTCCCTGGGGATGCGGTTATGTCAGTGCTCGTGTGTCCCTGGGGATGCGGTTATGTCAGTGCTCGTGTGTCCCTGGGGATGTTGTTATGTCAGTGCTCGTGTGTCCCTGGGGATGTGGTTATTTCAGTGATCGTGTGTCTCTGGGCATGTGGTTATGTGTGTGCTTGTGTATCCCTGGGGATGTGGTTGTGTCTGTGTTCTTGTTTCCCTGGAGATGTGGTTATGTCAGTGCTCGTGTGTCCCTGGGAATGCGGTTATGTCAGTGCTCGTGTGTCCCTGGGGATGTTGTTATGTCAGTGCTCGTGTGTCCCTGGGGATGTGGTTATTTCAGTGATCGTGTGTCTCTGGGCATGTGGTTATGTGTGTGCTTGTGTGTCCCTGGGGATGTGGTTATGTCTGTGTTCTTGTGTCCCTGGGGATGTGGTTATGTCAGTGCTCGTGTGTCCCTGGGGATGTGGTTATGTCAGTGCTCGTGCATCCCTGGGGATGTGGTTATGTCTGTGTTCTTGTGTCCCTGGGGATGTGGTTATGTCAGTGCTCGTGTGTCAATGGGGATGTGGTTATGTGCGTGCTCGTGTGTCCCTGGGGATGTGGTTATGTCAGTGCACGTGTATCCCTGGGGATGTGGTTATGTCAGTGCTCGTGTGTCCCTGGGGATGTGGTTATGTCAGTGCTCGTGTGTCCCTGGGGATGTGGTTATGTCAGTGCTCGTGTGTCCCTGGGGATGTGGTTATGTCTGTGTTCTTGTGTCCCTGGGGATGTGGTTATGTCAGTGTTCTTGTGTCCCTGGGGATGTGGTTATGTCAGTGCTCGTGTGTCCCTGGAGATGTGGTTATGTGTGTGCTCGTGTGTCCCTGGGGATGTGGTTATGTCTGTGTTCTTGTGTCCCTGGGGATGTGGTTATGTCAGTGCTCGTGTGTCCCTGGGGATGTGGTTATGTCAGTGCTCGTGTGTCCCTGGGGATGTCGTTATGTCTGTGTTCTTGTGTCCCTGGGGATGTGGTTATGTCAGTGCTCGTGTGTCCCTGGGGATGTGGCTATGTCAGTGCTCGTGTGTCCCTGGGGATGTGGTTATGTCTGTGTTCTTGTGTCCCTGGGGATGTGGTTATGTCAGTGCTCGTGTGTCCCTGGAGATGTGGTTATATCTGTGTTCTTGTGTCCCTGGGGATGTGGTTATGTCAGTACTCGTGTGTCCCTGGGGATGTGGTTATGTCAGTGCTCGTGTGTCCCTGGGGATGTGGTTATGTCAGTGCTCGTGTGTCCATGGGGATGTGGTTATGTCAGTGCTCGTGTGTCCCTGGAGATGTGGTTATGTGTGTGCTCGTGTGTCCCTGGGGATGTGGTTATGTCTGTGTTCTTGTGTCCCTGGGGATGTGGTTATGTCTGTGTTCTTGTGTCCCTGGGGATGTGGTTATGTCAGTGCTCGTGTGTCCCTGGGGATGTGGTTATGTGTGTGCTCGTGTGTCCCTGGGGATGTGGTTATGTCAGTGCTCGTGTGTCCCTGGGGATGTGGTTATGTCTGTGTTCTTGTGTCCCTGGGGATGTGGTTATGTCAGTGCTCGTGTGTCCCTGGGGCTGTGGTTATGTCTGTGTTCTTGTGTCCCTGGGGATGTGGTTATGTGTGTGCTCGTGTGTCCCTGGAGATGTGGTTATGTCAGTGCTCGTGTGTCCCTGGGGATGTGGTTATGTCTGTGTTCTTGTGTTTCTGGGGATGTGGTTATGTCAGTGCGCGTGTGTCCCTGGGGATGTGGTTATGTCAGTGCTCGTGTGTCCCTGGGGATGTGGTTATGTGTGTGCTCGTGTGTCCCTGGGGAAGTGGTTATGTCAGTGCTCGTGTGTCCCTGGGGATGTGGTTATGTGTGTGTTCTTGTGTCCCTGGGGATGTGGTTATGTCTGTGTTCTTGTGTCCCTGGGGATGTGGCTGTGTGTGTGCTGGTGTGTCCCTGGGGATGTGGTTATGTGTGTGTTCTTGTGTCCCTGGGGATGTGGAACTGTGTGTGCTCGTGTGACCCTGGGGATGTGGTTATGTGTGTGTTCTTGTGTCCCTGGGGAGGTGGTTATGTCAGTGCTCGTGTGTCCCTGGGGATGTGGTTATGTGTGTGCTCGTGTGTCCCTGGAGATGTGGTTATGTCAGTTCTCGTGTGTCCCTGGGGATGTGGTTATGTCTGTGTTCTTGTGTCCCTGGGGATGTGGTTATGTCAGTGCTCGTGTGTCCCTGGGGATGTGGTTATGTCAGTGCTCGTGTGTCCCTGGGGATGTGGTTCTGTGTGTGCTCGTGTGTCCCTGGGGATGTGGTTATGTCAGTGCTCGTGTGTCCCTGGGGATGTGGTTATGTCAGTTCTCGTGTGTCCCTGCGGATGTGGTTATGTGTGTGCTCGTGTGTCCCTGGGGCTGTGGTTATGTGTGTGTTCTTGTGTCCCTGGGGATGTGGATATGTGTGTGTTCTTGTGTCCCTGGGGATGTGGTTGTGTGTGTGCTGGTGTGTCCCTGGGGATGTGGTTATGTGTGTGTTCTTGTGTCCCTGGGGATGTGGAACTGTGTGTGCTCGTGTGACCCTGGGGATGTGGTTATGTGTGTGTTCTTGTGTCCCTCGGGAGGTGGTTATGTGTGTGCTCGTGTGTCCCTGGGGATGTGGTTATGTGTGTGCTCGTGTGACCCTGGGGATGTGGTTATGTCAGTGCTCGTGTGTCCCTTGGGATGTGGTTATGTGTGTGCTCGTGTGACCCTGGGGATGTGTTTATGTCAGTGCTCGTGTGTCCCTGGGGATGTGGTTATGTGTGTGCTCGTGTGTCCCCGGGGATGTGGTTATGTCAGTGCTCGTGTGTCCCTGGGGATGTGGTTATGCCTGTGTTCTTGTGTCCCTGGGGATGTGGTTATGTCAGTGCTCGTGTGTCCCTGGGGATGTGGTTATGTCAGTGCACGTGTATCCCTGGGGATGTGGTTATGTCAGTGCTCGTGTGTCCCTGGGGATGTGGTTATGTCAGTGCTCGTGTGTCCCTGGGGATGTGGTTATGTCAGTGCTCGTGTGTCCCTGGGGATGTGGTTATGTCTGTGTTCTTGTGTCCCTGGGGATGTGGTTATGTCTGTGTTCTTGTGTCCCTGGGGATGTGGTTATGTGTGTGCTCGTGTGTCCCTGGGGATGTGGTTATGTGTGTGCTCGTGTGTCCCTGGGGATGTGGTTATGTCAGTGCTCGTGTGTCCCTGGGGATGTGGTTATGTCAGTGCTCGTGTGTCCCTGGGGATGTGGTTATATCAGTGCTCGTGTGTCCCTGGGGATGTGGTTCTGTGTGTGCTCGTGTGTCCCTGGGGATGTGGTTATGTGTGTGCTCGTGTGTCCCTGGGGATGTGGTTATGTCAGTGCTCGTGTGTCCCTGGGGATGTGGTTATGTCAGTGCTCGTGTGTCCCTGGGGATGTGGTTCTGTGTGTGCTCGTGTGTCCCTGGAGATGTGGTTATGTGTGTGCTCGTGTGTCCCTGGGGATGTGGTTATGTCAGTGCTCGTGTGTCCCTGGGGATGTGGTTATGTCAGTGCTCGTGTGTCCCTGGGGATGTGGTTCTGTGTGTGCTCGTGTGTCCCTGGGGATGTGGTTATGTGTGTGCTCGTGTGTCCCTGGGGATGTGGTTATGTCAGTGCTCGTGTGTCCCTGGGGATGTGGTTCTGTGTGTGCTCGTGTGTCCCTGGGGATGTGGTTATGTCAGTGCTCGTGTGTCCCTGGGGATGTGGTTATGTCTGTGCTCGTGTGTCCCTGGGGATGTGGTTATGTGTGTGCTCGTGTGTCCCTGGGGATGTGGTTATGTCAGTGCTCGTGTGTCCCTGGGGATGTGGTTATGTCAGTGCTCGTGTGTCCCTGTGGATGTGGTTATGTGTGTGTTCTTGTGTCCCTGGGGATGTGGTTATGTCAGTGCTCTTGTGTCCCTGGGGATGTGGTTATGTCTGTGCTCGTGTGTCCCTGGGGATGTGGTTATGTCAGTGCTCGTGTATCCCTGGGGATGGGGTTATGTCAGTGCTCGTGTGTCCCTAAGGATGTAGTTGTGTCAGTGCTCGTGTGTCCCTGGGGATGTGGTTATGTCTGTGTTCTTGTGTCCCTGTGGATGTGGTTATGTCAGTGCTCGTGTGTCCCTGGGGATGCGGTTATGTCAGTGCTCGTGTGTCCCTGGGGATGCGGTTATGTCAGTGCTCGTGTGTCCCTGGGGATGCGGTTATGTCAGTGCTCGTGTGTCCCTAGGGATGTTGTTATGTCAGTGCTCGTGTGTCCCTGGGGATGTGGTTATTTCAGTGATCGTGTGTCTCTGGGCATGTGGTTATGTGTGTGCTTGTGTATCCCTGGGGATGTGGTTGTGTCTGTGTTCCTGTTTCCCTGGAGATGTGGTTATGTCAGTGCTCGTGTGTCCCTGGGAATGCGGTTATGTCAGTGCTCGTGTGTCCCTGGGGATGTGGTTCTGTGTGTGCTCGTGTGTCCCTGGGGATGTGGTTATTTCAGTGATCGTGTGTCTCTGGGCATGTGGTTATGTGTGTGCTTGTGTGTCCCTGGGGATGTGGTTATGTCTGTGTTCTTGTGTCCCTGGGGATGTGGTTATGTCAGTGCTCGTGTGTCCCTGGGGATGTGGTTATGTCAGTGCTCGTGCATCCCTGGGGATGTGGTTATGTCTGTGTTCTTGTGTCCCTGGGGATGTGGTTATGTCAGTGCTCGTGTGTCAATGGGGATGTGGTTATGTGCGTGCTCGTGTGTCCCTGGGGATGTGGTTATGTCAGTGCACGTGTATCCCTGGGGATGTGGTTATGTCAGTGCTCGTGTGTCCCTAGGGATGTGGTTATGTCAGTGCTCGTGTGTCCCTGGGGATGTGGTTGTGTCAGTGCTCGTGTGTCCCTGGGGATGTGGTTATGTCTGTGTTCTTGTGTCCCTGGGGATGTGGTTATGTCAGTGTTCTTGTGTCCCTGGGGATGTGGTTATGTCAGTGCTCGTGTGTCCCTGGAGATGTGGTTATGTGTGTGCTCGTGTGTCCCTGGGGATGTGGTTATGTCTGTGTTCTTGTGTCCCTGGGGATGTGGTTATGTCAGTGCTCGTGTGTCCCTGGGGATGTGGTTATGTCAGTGCTCGTGTGTCCCTGGGGATGTCGTTATGTCTGTGTTCTTGTGTCCCTGGGGATGTGGTTATGTCAGTGCTCGTGTGTCCCTGGGGATGTGGCTATGTCAGTGCTCGTGTGTCCCTGGGGATGTGGTTATGTCTGTGTTCTTGTGTCCCTGGGGATGTGGTTATGTCAGTGCTCGTGTGTCCCTGGAGATGTGGTTATATCTGTGTTCTTGTGTCCCTGGGGATGTGGTTATGTCAGTACTCGTGTGTCCCTGGGGATGTGGTTATGTCAGTGCTCGTGTGTCCCTGGGGATGTGGTTATGTCAGTGCTCGTGTGTCCCTGGAGATGTGGTTATGTGTGTGCTCGTGTGTCCCTGGGGATGTGGTTATGTCTGTGTTCTTGTGTCCCTGGGGATGTGGTTATGTCTGTGTTCTTGTGTCCCTGGGGATGTGGTTATGTCAGTGCTCGTGTGTCCCTGGGGATGTGGTTATGTGTGTGCTCGTGTGTCCCTGGGGATGTGGTTATGTCAGTGCTCGTGTGTCCCTGGGGATGTGGTTATGTCTGTGTTCTTGTGTCCCTGGGGATGTGGTTATGTCAGTGCTCGTGTGTCCCTGGGGCTGTGGTTATGTCTGTGTTCTTGTGTCCCTGGGGATGTGGTTATGTGTGTGCTCGTGTGTCCCTGGAGATGTGGTTATGTCAGTGCTCGTGTGTCCCTGGGGATGTGGTTATGTCTGTGTTCTTGTGTTTCTGGGGATGTGGTTATGTCAGTGCGCGTGTGTCCCTGGGGATGTGGTTATGTCAGTGCTCGTGTGTCCCTGGGGATGTGGTTATGTGTGTGTTCTTGTGTCCCTGGGGATGTGGTTATGTCTGTGTTCTTGTGTCCCTGGGGATGTGGCTGTGTGTGTGCTGGTGTGTCCCTGGGGATGTGGTTATGTGTGTGTTCTTGTGTCCCTGGGGATGTGGAACTGTGTGTGCTCGTGTGACCCTGGGGATGTGGTTATGTGTGTGTTCTTGTGTCCCTGGGGAGGTGGTTATGTCAGTGCTCGTGTGTCCCTGGGGATGTGGTTATGTGTGTGCTCGTGTGTCCCTGGAGATGTGGTTATGTCAGTTCTCGTGTGTCCCTGGGGATGTGGTTATGTCTGTGTTCTTGTGTCCCTGGGGATGTGGTTATGTCAGTGCTCGTGTGTCCCTGGGGATGTGGTTATGTCAGTGCTCGTGTGTCCCTGGGGATGTGGTTCTGTGTGTGCTCGTGTGTCCCTGGGGATGTGGTTATGTCAGTGCTCGTGTGTCCCTGGGGATGTGGTTATGTCAGTGCTCGTGTGTCCCTGGGGATGTGGTTATGTGTGTGCTCGTGTGTCCCTGGGGCTGTGGTTATGTGTGTGTTCTTGTGTCCCTGGGGATGTGGATATGTGTGTGTTCTTGTGTCCCTGGGGATGTGGTTGTGTGTGTGCTGGTGTGTCCCTGGGGATGTGGTTATGTGTGTGTTCTTGTGTCCCTGGGGATGTGGAACTGTGTGTGCTCGTGTGACCCTGGGGATGTGGTTATGTGTGTGTTCTTGTGTCCCTCGGGAGGTGGTTATGTGTGTGCTCGTGTGTCCCTGGGGATGTGGTTATGTGTGTGCTCGTGTGACCCTGGGGATGTGGTTATGTCAGTGCTCGTGTGTCCCTTGGGATGTGGTTATGTGTGTGCTCGTGTGACCCTGGGGATGTGGTTATGTCAGTGCTCGTGTGTCCCTGGGGATGTGGTTATGTGTGTGCTCGTGTGTCCCCGGGGATGTGGTTATGTCAGTGCTCGTGTGTCCCTGGGGATGTGGTTATGTCAGTGCTCGTGTATCTTTGGGGATGTGGTTATGTCAGTGCTCGTGTGACCCTGGGGATGTGGTTATGTCTGTGCTCGTGTGTCCCTGGGGATGTGGTTATGTCAGTGCTCGTGTGTCCCTGGGGATGTGGTTATGTGTGTGTTCGTGTGTCCCTGGGGATGTGGTTATGTGTGTGCTCGTGTGTCCCTGGGGATGTGGTTATGTCTGTGTTCTTGTGTCCCTGGGGATGTGGTTATGTTAGTGCTCGTGTGTCCCTGGGGATGTGGTTATGTCTGTGTTCTTGTGTCCCTGGGGTTGTGGTTATGTCAGTGCTCATGTGTCCCTGGGGATGTGGTTATGTCAGTGCTCGTGTGTCCCTGGGGATGTGGTTATGTGTGTGCTCGTGTGTCCCTGGGGATGTGGTTATGTGTGTGTTCTTGTGTCCCTGGGGATGTGGTTATGTGTGTGTTCTTGTGTCCCTGGGGATGTGGTTGTGTGTGTGCTGGTGTGTCCCTGGGGATGTGGTTATGTGTGTGTTCTTGTGTCCCTGGGGATGTGGAACTGTGTGTGCTCGTGTGACCCTGGGGATGTGGTTATGTGTGTGTTCTTGTGTCCCTGGGGAGGTGGTTATGTGTGTGCTCGTGTGACCCTGGGGATGTGGTTATGTGTGTGCTCGTGTGACCCTGGGGATGTGGTTATGTCAGTGCTCGTGTGTCCCTGGGGATGTGGTTATGTGTGTGCTCGTGTGTCCCTGGGGATGTGGTTATGTGTGTGTTCTTGTGTCCCTGGGGAGGTGGTTATGTGTGTGCTCGTGTGTCCCTGGGGATGTGGTTATGTGTGTGCTCGTGTGACCCTGGGGAGGTGGTTATGTCAGTGCTCGTGTGTCCCTGGGGATGTGGTTATGTGTGTGCTTGTGTGTCCCTGGGGATGTGGTTATGTCAGTGCTCATGTGTCCCTGGGGATGTGGTTATGTCAGTGCTCGTGTATCCCTGGGGATGTGGTTATGTCAGTGCTCGTGTGTCTTTGGGGATGTGGTTATGTCAGTGCTCGTGTGTCCCTGGGGATGTGGTTATGTGTGTGTTCGTGTGTCCCTGTGGATGTGGTTATGTGTGTGCTCGTGTGTCCCTGGGGATGTGGTTATGTCTGTGTTCTTGTGTCCCTGGGGATGTGGTTATGTCAGTGCTCGTGTGTCCCTGGGGATGTGGTTATGTCTGTGTTCTTGTGTCCCTGGGGATGTGGTTATGTCAGTGCTCATGTGTCCCTGGGGATGTGGTTATGTCTGTGTTCTTGTGTCCCTGGGGATGTGGTTATGTCAGTGCTCATGTGTCCCTGGGGATGTGGTTATGTCTGTGTTCTTGTGTCCCAGGGGATGTGGTTATGTCAGTGCTCGTGTGTCCCTGGGGATGTGGTTATGTCAGTGCTCGTGTGTCCCTGGGGATGTGGTTATGTGTGTGCTCGTGTGTCCCTGGGGATGTGGTTATGTGTGTGCTCGTGTGTCCCTGGGGATGTGGTTATGTGTGTGTTCTTGTGTCCCTGTGGATGTGGTTATGTCAGTGCTCATGTGTCCCTGGGGATGTGGTTATGTCAGTGCTCGTGTGTCCCTGGGGATGTGGTTATGTGTGTGCTCGTGTGTCCCTGCGGATATGGTTATGTGTGTGTTCTTGTGTCCCTGGGGATGTGGTTATGTCAGTGCTCATGTGTCCCTGGGGATGTGGTTATGTCAGTGCTCGTGTGTCCGTGGGGATGTGGTTATGTGTGTGCTCGTGTGTCCCTGGGGATGTGGTTATGTGTGTGCTCGTGTGTCCCTGGGGATGTGGTTATGTGTGTGATCGAGTGTCCCTGGGGACATGGTAATGTCTGTGTTCTTGTGTCCCTGGGGACATGGTAATGTCTGTGCTCGTGTGCCCCAGGGGATGTGGTTCTGTGTGTGCTCGTGTGTCCCTGGGGATGTGGTTATGTGTGTGTTCTTGTGTCCCTGGGGATGTGGTTATGTGTGTGATCGAGTGTCCCTGGGGACATGGTAATGTCTGTGCTCGTGTGTCCCTGGGGACGTGGTTATGTGTGTGCTCGTGTGTCCCTGGGGATGTGGTTATGTCTGTGTTCTTGTGTCCCTGGGGATGTGGTTATGTCAGTGCTCGTGTGTCCCTGGGGATGTGGTTATGTCAGTGCTCGTGTGACCCTGGGGATGTGGTTATGTGTGTGCTCGTGTATCCCTAGGGATGTGGTTATGTCAGTGCTCGTGTGTCCCTGGGGATGTGGTTATGTGTGTGCTCGTGTGTCCCTGGGGATGTGGTTATGTGTGTGCTCGTGTGTCCCTGGGGATGTGGTTATGTGTGTGCTCGTGTGTCCCTGGGGATGTGGTTATGTCAGTGCTCGTGTGTCCCTGGGGATGTGGTTATGTGTGCGCGCGTGTGTCCCTGGGGATGTGGTTATGTGTGTGCTCGTGTGACCCTGGGGATGTGGTTTGTGTGTTCTCGTGTGTCCCTGGGGATGTGGTTATGTCAGTGCTCGTGTGTCCCTGGGGATGTGGTTATGTCAGTGCTCGTGTGTCCCTGGGGATGTGGTTATGTGTGTGCTCGTGTGTCCCTGGGGACGTGGTTATGTGTGTGCTTGTGTATCCCTGGGGATGTGGTTACGTGTGTGCTCGTGTGTCCCTGGGGATGTGGTTATGTGTGTGATCGTGTGACCCTGGGGATGTGGTTTGTGTGTTCTCGTGTGTCCCTCGGGATGTGGTTATGTCTGTGCTCGTGTGTCCCCGAGGATGTGGTTATGTCAGTGCTCGTGTGTCCCTGGGGGCGTGGTTGTGTGTGTGCTTGTGTGTCCCTTGGGATGTGGTTATGTATGTGCGCGTGTTTCCCTGGGGATGTGGTTATGTGTGTGCGCGTGTGTCCCTGGGGATGTGGTCATGTCAGTGCTCGTGTGTCCCTGGGGATATGGTTATGTCAGTGCTCGTGTGTCCCTGGGGATGTGGTTATGTGTGTGTGCTCGTGTGTCCCTGGGGATGTGGTTTTGTGTGTGTGCTCGTGTGTCCCTCGGGATGTGGTTATGTCAGTGCTCGTGTGTCCCTGGGGATGTGGTTATGTCAGTGCTCATGTGTCCCTGGGGATGTGGTTATGTGTGTGCTCGTGTGTCCCTGGGGATGTGGTTATGTCAGTGCTCGTGTGTCCCTGGGGATGTGGCTATGTCTTTGCTCGTGTGCCCCAGGGGAGGGAGGATGTGGCGCTCACTGGTACAGTAGAGGTCTTCAGAGACTAGTGGGCACTGCAGTGCCTGGGGTGCGTTGTCACCCTGGGCAGCACTATCTTAATTTCAGTAAGTTTGTGTTTGGTTCTATCAGTTTCAGTTTGATTTTGATACAGTGCCCCACTTGGGGCTGTTTCATCATTATTATTTTTGACTTCTGCTTTTATGAACAAATCAAGGAAGTTTTACTCTGTTTAATCCCCTGCTGTTCCTGTCCTGGGAGTGTTTAATGGGGATGATGTCGAGGTTACTTTAATTTCAGTTTGTTTTCATTGGAGAGAGCTTTGCTTTTCATTTTCTCTGCATTTAAAAGTTTGGGGGTGGTTAAGATATCTGGTCAGCATGGATGAGTTCTACCGAAGGGTCTGGTTCAGTGCTGTACATCCGAATGACTCTATCGTGTTATGGGACCTGGGTTCAAATCCCAGCATAGCAGATGGTGGAGTGTGAATTCAATAAAATGCGTCTCAGTGGTTAGCACGGCTGCCTCACAGCACCAGGGTCCCAGGTTCGATTCCAGCCTCGGGTGACTGTCTGTGTGGAGTTTGCACATTCCCCCCGTGTCTGCGTGGGTTTCCTCCGGGTGCTCTGGTTTCCTCCCACAGTCCAATGATGTGCAGGTTAGGGTGAATTGGCCGTGCTAAATTGCCCCGTAGTGTTAGGTGCATTAGTCAGAGGGAAATGGGTCTGGGTGGGTTACTCTTCTGAGGGTCAGTGTGGACTGGTTGGATCGAAGGGCCTGTTTCCACACTGTAGGGAATCTAATCTAATCTGGAATGAAAGAGTCTAATGATGACCAGGAACTGATTGTTGGGAAAACCCATTTAGCTCATTAAAGTCCTTTAGGGAAGGAAACTGGTCTACATATGACTCCAGACCACTAGCAGTGTGGTTGACTCTTAACTGCCCTCTGGAGCAATAAATAAAGAATGAATAAACTTTGTGAATAAAGTTTGCACAATCACTCAATTAGCAAAAGTATTTATTTTTGTGTAAACATTGATACTTTGCTCGTGATATCACAGCTTACATTACAACACAGCATCCAACTGAGGGAGTTGAATGATTTGTATATCCGGGGGCCTGCAGCATTTGTCGTTTTCTTGACAATGCAGTCTACTTTTCACTTTGGAGTTCATGTACTGTCCTCTTGTTCTGATAGGAGTGAGAGTGAAAACGGAGCCCAGAGTGATGCCAAGTCCCGGGAGCAATCAAGGCTCTGTGTTGATGTAGCTCTCATTTGGTCCTGCTGTTTACATGAGCACCATTGACCGGGCGTGCCTCACCGCAGTCGAGAGTCGGAGGTTAAAGAGTCAGCTGAACTGTCAGCCCACGATATTATTTAATTACCCCTGCAGATGAGGATGGGATTAGACTTTGCAACGATGCCTACCGCAGCAGAATAACTAACTTAGTAGGCTCAACTGTGTCAATGGCCTTTTAAGAAAAGCCCTGGGCCTGAAATACCTAGAGACATCTTCAGGATAGAAAGATAGGTTTAGAGGGGTCAACGCCAAAGGGTGCAGCAATAATTTGACTACCATTTGATGACACATTTCTACGGTCAACTTAAACTCTACATTGGAACCAAATCTGAATTCTGCAATTGGTACAATTATTGAAGGATAGTTACAGCCTTAAATAGGAGTCCAATAACACTGTCAGTACATACAAAACAGGATCTATATTCAATTGGTATGCCAGACACAAAAATAAGATGGTCCTGCAATATATTTTATAATGTCTAGAAAACCTTGCTTCCTAATGTCATGATTTCACAGTTCAGAGTTAGGTGTTTGCATTGTGAATGTTACACTGACAATAAACACTGTGCCATGTCCACATTACAGTCTGATAGTCGCATCATTGCCTTGAGTCTCCACTGTCTGACTTGTACAAAAACTCCTCCGCTCCACAGTAGTGTATACTCCAAATTTTTGTCAGTCTTTTTTCTTTTGAAGTATAGCTTGAAATATAAATTTAAAACGCGATAGAAAAATAAATACAGTGTGTTTGACTGGTCACTGAATTACATGGGGGTCCCTGTGTTATCTAACCCCGCTTCACACATAGTAGTGTTAAAAATAAGCAAAATAACAAGTCACGGTGATTTTGGTGGTGGGTAAGTCGCTCAGTTGTGAGCGATAAACCCATTTCACATGGACAGATTAAGTTTTGATTCCTTGTATAACAGCGTAACTCGATTAGTGTTATGTGAAAATACTGTGGTGTGCAATTCACAGTGGCTTTTTAAATGATGTTGGAGTTTGCTCTCCGAAATCCAATCATCTGTTCTTATTAATGATGGCCAAGTAGTTTGCCTGAACTCTCTCCAACCACAATACAAAGCCTGCCCTACCAGTGTGATTGAAGAGGATCCCAGGTATTCCCAACATCGGGGTCAGATGGAGTTCAGGAATCCCCCTACACTGCCCCAGTTGGATCCTTAGAACTGCACAACACTGAACTCCGAACACTTATCCAAAGGGTATTCACTGGTGGTCAGCTGTGGGGCAGCGTTCTGCTGTGGGTTTAGACCTGTCTCAGAGTTCAGGTCTACCAAGAGTGATCTCCAGCCGACTCCACTACAGACAACTGGAAACATCTGATTGGCTGGTCAGGTCGGCTGATGACAAGCTCTCAATGTCCAGCAGCAACTTGTTCTGCTCGATCCAGACAATCTTCTGCTGTTCCTGGAGGATGCTGGTCTTCACGAACTTGATGAGCTCCTCGACACTGGTCCATGTGTTGGGCTCCACAGTGGCAGAGAGGCATGGCACGGTCTCTAAGTGCTTCTGCTCAATGCGGTACAGCTTGAGGAACTCATCGTCGCTGCTGCAGGACTTTGGAGCCAGTTTTCTGAAGGAAAGACAAAGAGTTCTCCAATCACTCTGGAGCACCTATCTAAATGTTTCTCAGCTTGATTCTTTCAGGTGTATGTGGGAGGTGGGCACTGACGGGGTGAGAGCAGGAGTGGTCTCGATCTTGGTTGGGGTAGCTGGGCAAGACGCCTGTTATTGGTCTCAGTGTTCTTATATTAAAAGAGAGAAGGAACTCGTGAGTAAACCAACGTTCCTGCTTCTCGCCAACATCTAGCCACATCCTCTGAGGAACGCAGGCTTTGGATGAAGAAGAGGGTACACTCCACTAGGAGTCCTCTCGGGCTTGCTGCCAACTTGTAAGAAACAGGAGGAAGATCGCAAATCAAAAGTGCGAGGGAAACTCAATGGGTCTGCCATCTCCTGTGGAGAGAGAAACGGAGTTAATATTTCGAGTCCAGTATGACTCTGGTGTTCCAAACTGGACCTGAAATATTAACCCTGTTTCTCTCTCTCTCTCTCCGCAGATGCTGGTCCACCTGCTGAGTTTCTCCAGCACTTTGGAGATGCTGGGAATCCAAAATAAAAATAAAAGTGAAGAGTCACTTGAGCGAGGCATTCAGAGATTCCCCCCAAGCTGTGGGATTGTTTTTGGGAGGGTGGGTTTTATCCCTCCCAGCGTCCTCCCACAAACTCCTAGTGTCCTCCTGCAATCTCCCAGCGTCCTCCCACAACCTCCCCGGATCCTCCTACAATCTCCCAGTGTCCTCCCACAACCTCCCAGGGTCCTCCTGCAATCTCCCAGAGTCCTCCCACAATCTCCTAGCGTCCTCCTGCAACCTCCCAGGATCCTTCTACAATCTCCCAGGATCCCTCACAATCTCCCAGAGTCCTCTTGCAATCTCCCAGGGTCCTGGTCAGGGTAGCTGACCCTTTCCGAGGCAGTGCTGTCATCTACAAAGCCACTCCCAGAAAGCCAGTCTCTGCAGCTAACTCCAGGCAAGTCACTGTCATCAGTCCAAGCAACACTGACATGCTGAACTTTATCAACTAGTGTACCTCACGCCAGGAGTGGTGGGTCAGAGATCAGGCACGGCTATTATTTTGAAACTCTCCTTCACATGAAGCCAATTGTAAAGACACTCCACGGACCCTTTCCCCAAATGCTGCCCCCTCACCTGCCGAGATTAGTTCCCCTTACACAAGTCCTTTGCCCCTCAGATATCACATCCAAGTGGTTGCTAAGGAGGTTCCTTATCAATCTTTTTAAAAATTCATTCACCAGATGAGGCATCACTCGGCAGGTTGGCATTTATTGCCCATCCCTAATTACCCAAGGAGCACATTGGTAGAGTTGCATATGGGCCAGACTGGGTAAAGACTGCACATTTCCTCCCCAAAAGGGCTTTTGTGAATCAGAAGGGTTTTTTTTGTTTTAACAATTGTGTCATGATTATTATTAGACTCTTAATTCCAGATTTTGTTTAATGATTCAAATTCCACTCATCACTGACCAACAGGGAGCGTCCCCCTCTTTTCAAAATGCCTTGCGTATCGTCTACAGCTGCCATCGCCTCGTAGCACAAAGGAACACAAGAAGGAAAAGCCAAGTCCCACACCGAAATTTGTTGAGGTCCCAAAAATTTAACTCAGGATGAACAGCCGTACTTAGGTCGAAATATTGTGGTGGCCGGTAGAGGCAAGGGAGATCTGATCAAATACCTCCACTTGGCTAGAGGTCACCCTGGAGATGTACCTGTCTCCTTCCATGTTCCATTCCATTTGCACACTGGACCTTACTGAACAAATCCCCCCCTCCTCCCACCTTCCCAGTGATTCCCTCATTGCCTTGGTTAGAATGTTACCTTAATTTCTTGATGTTTTTTGTGGTCACTTTGATATGTATAATGATGGTGTAGATCTTCTCCGTAATTAGGTCCTTGGCAGAGTGCACTCCTATAGGCAGCAGACCGTGTTGGTCCTAGGGAAAGAAACACAGTAAGACCATGGGGAAGTACAGGCCACTTATATCCCACTTGGTTAGGGGTAGACTACTGTTGTTCAGAAGGAGATACACTTCCAATCCCACCCTTAACCCTTTTAGAATTAGAAAATGGCAGGCATTCAGCCCTCCACCTGTGCGCCAATCTCCATAAGACATTTCAAGAGTTTCCTTTTTAATGTGTTTGTGTCAAATTTATCCTGCTTCCTCTTGTTCTCTTCAGCCATCAACCCTCCTTCAGCCATCAACCTACCTCCACTTACGGTTCCCAATTATTCTTCATTTAAATTAGTTTCCTAATCAACTTGTTCAGAGATGTTATTATACACCCCTGGTGTATGTGGGACTTGAACCTGCAACTCCCGGTCCAGGGATAGGAACACTACCATTATGCCACAAGAGGACCTGTCCCTTTGTACTCATTTCTCTTTATTATTCAGAGATGATGTTACACACCTTTGGAGCAGGTTGGACTTGAACCTCTGTCTCCTCGCAACCTTTCAGCTCAGCACCATCCCCATGACCTGTCCTACCTGCCTATCTTCGTTTCCATCTATATACTCCACCCTCCTCTCTGACCTATCACCTTCCATCCCCACCCCCATCCACCCATTGTACTCTTTGCTACCTTCCCCCACCCTCCCTCCGACCTATCACCTTCCATCCCCACCCCCACTCACCTACATTACTCTTTGCTACCTTCCTCCACCCTTCTCTCTGACCTATCACCTCCATCCCCACCCCCACTCACCTATTGTACTCTATGTTACTTTCTCCCCACCCCCACCCTCCTCTCATTTATCTCTCCACTCTGCAGGCACCCTGCCTCTATTCCTGTTGAAGGGCTTTTGCCCGAAATGTCGATTTTCCTGCTCCTTGGATGCTGCCTGACCTGCTGTGCTTTTCCAGCACCACTCAAATCTAGACTCTGGTTTCCAGCATCTGCAGTCCTTGTTTTTACACCTGGGTCTCCTGGTCCAGGGGTAGGGACACTGTCATTATGCCACAAGAGGACCTGTCGCTGTACTCATTTTTCTTTATTATTCAGAGATGTTATTACACACCTCTGGAGCAGGTGGGATTTGAACCTGGGTCTCCTGGTCCAGGGTAGGGACACTACCACTGTGCCACAGAAGGACCTGAGCTTTCTTAATACGAAAATGTTGATTTTTATTTTGGTTGCAATAGACTGGAATAAACTGTTTGTGTGGGTTAGAGCACTCCATGTTACAGGTGAATATAGAACAAACAATACCCAGAATAATTCTGCTTTATTTTCTGATGGGATGTGGCAAGCCCAGCTTTTAATGTCCATCTCTAATTCCCCTTGTTTGAAATGATGCCATCCTTGCGGTGTAGTCCTATCCACAGTGTTTCTGATTGGATTTTGCTTTTCTGGGACAATTCTGATAACATTGATACAATTCAGTAGGCCATTTCAGAGGGTCAGCTATGTTGCTATGGGTGATATACAATTCAATAGGCCATTTCAGAGGGTCGACCATGTTGCTATGGGTCATATACAATTAAGGAGGCAATTTCAGAGGGTCAACCATGACGCTATGGGTCATATACAATTCAGTAGGCCATTTCAGAGGGTCAACCATGTTGCTATGGGTGATATACAATTCAATAGGCCATTTCAGAGGGTCGACCATGACGCTATGGGTCATATACAATTAAGTAGGCAATTTCAGAGGGTCAACCATGTTGCTATGGGTGATATACAATTAAGTAGGCCATTTCAGAGGGTCAACCATGATGCTATGGGGCATATACAATTCAGTAGGCCATTTCAGAGGGTCAACCATGTTGCTATGGGTATTGAAGGTCAAACCAGATAAGAAGGACAGATTTCCTTCTGTTAAAAACCTTGGTGAATCAGATGGGTTTTTGTGGTGATCCAACCGTTTATTGATATCATATTTTGTAATTTAAGATTAATTTAATTAAATTTAAATCTACCCCAATTACCATGGTGAAATTTGAGCTCATCTGCAAAGGGTCATTCCAGGTCCATTAGCCCAGTCAACTTAGCACTGTGCTATCATTTCCTCTTGGCCGATATAGATATTTTCGAGTCAAACTGATCAGAAACATTATGGCACAACTCTGGGTCAGGTGGGACTTGAACCTGGGTGTCTTGGCTCAGAGATAGGGACAGTACCACAACGTCACAAGTCTCCACCTTCCTGGTGTACACTGCACACACAGCAGAGACATGATAGATAGGTATGGGTCATACAGTGTTATTCACATTCATTGTGGCTGAGTCTCAATGAGAAGTGCACTTGCCTCAGAGGGAGAGGTTGCAGATTCAAATACCACTCCAGAGACTTTAGCACCAATCCCCGGGTTCGAATCCCGCCACGGCGGATGGTGGAACTTGAATTCAATAAAAACTTGGAATTAAGTACCTAGTAGGAACCATGTCAGGAAAAGCCCATCTGGTTCACAAACAGGGAAGGAAACTGCCATCCTTACCCGGTCTGACCTACATGTGACTCCAGACCCACAGCAACGTGGTTGACTCTCAACTGCCCTCTGGGCAATTAGGGATGGGCAATAAATGCTGGCCTGACCAGTGATGCCCACGTTCTGTGAATGAATAAGATCAAAACAAAACCGAGGCTGACACTTTCAGGGCTGTACCAAGTGGATGCTGTACTGTCACGGGTGCGGTCTTTCAAATGAACTGTTGACCCTTTCTGTGCTCTCATAAAATCTCCTTATTTATCTAAGTGCTTTTAAATGTTGTAATTGTACCCATGTCCACCACTTCCTTGGGAAGGTCATTTCACATGTGGATCACTCTCTGTGTAAAAATGTTTTTTTTAATCTGTCTCTTCTCAACTTAAAAAAATAAGCCCCCTTCTTTTGAAACCGCACCCCCCCATCCTAGGCAAAAGCCACCTGCCATTCACCTTATCTATGCCCCTCAGGAGTGTATAAACTTTAGCGAGTTTTGAGAAGATTTGTAGCTCTAGTTGAGGTTCTGGCTGTATACTTGATCCCTGAGCTGGAAGGTTCAGTTTCTGAACTTTCCAGCTCAGTGAGCCAAGCTGCATCCATGTTCTAAACCTCTAGAAGGTCACCCCTCAACCTTCTCTGCTGCAGTGAAAAGATTCTCAGCCTCTCCCTGTAACTCAAACCTTTAAGAGTTTGAGGTTAGGCTTGTCTATAGACATGCTGGCCCTCAATATTCACAAGGCAAAATTACAGGATAACTCTCCATGCTTCTCACCTCAAACAGAGGGAGAGGAAAGAGCTAGAGGGTCAGTTAGCTGGACAGTGGTCGGTTCAAGTCCTGCATTGGCCGAGGTCACCATGAAGGTCACTCCTTCTGCACTTCTTCCCTCGCCTGAGGCATGGTGACCCTCAGGTTAGATGTACCACCAGCTATCTCTCCGTCTCGAATGAAAGAATGGGACTTTATTAGAGGAGCACAGTGTCAGCAGAACACAACTGGCGACAATCCCACAACCCTTTGCATTTTGTGTTCAGAACAAAGTGAATTTCATTGGGTGCATCATCTCAAATCCAAATGCTCTGTCCCAATCATTAAAAGACACAGAACCATGAAATCACCACAGACTTTCACTACAGACTATACAAGGATGAGGCTAATGAGCCCTCCAGTGTTAAAGTACAGCCGTACCTTGGCTATAACATCTCTGATAGTTTCAAGTGTTATGCACTCGAATGTGGTCTGATTCCTGATCTTCTGTAGAGAGAACCTTGTCTTTGTCTTCAGCTGCTCTTCAGTGACAATTTCTGGAAAAGAAAGTATTTGATTGTTTTGATGTTGATTTGATTTATTATTGTCACAGAGGTCTACAGCAGGGAAACAGGGCCTTTAGCCCAACTGTCTATGCACTCATTTTGATGACCCTCTCTCACTAATGTCCTCACTAATACAGATGAGGAAGGGACAACACATTCATCCTAAGACAAGCCAAACAGAGACACACATGAGAATTCCTAGAAACATGGCATTCCAGCCGGAACTTTATCGACAAACACATCGAGTTAGACCCCATCTACCGCCCCCTGAGAAAAGGAACAATTCACCATAGGAAATGACATCACACCAGGAAATGACATCACCAGCCCAAAGAAACCCAAACATATAAATGGAAAGCAGGAATCATCAGCAGTGCTTCATCCAGAGGCTCACTGATGATGTTATCTAGTAGGGTTACGAAACGTCTGGAAATGAACCTTCCAGCTCAGCAAGCAAACCTACATGCACCTGTCTAAATGTTTCATAAATAACAAAACTGTACTTGCCTCCATCACTACCCCTGGAAGCCCATTCCCGACACACTTCACCCTCTGTGTGGAAAAAATTGTCCCTCTGGACCCTGCTGTATCTCTCCCCTCTCACCTTAAACCCTCTAGTTTTAGAGGCATCTACCATTGTGAAAAGCCATCGCTATCTATCTTATCTACACCCCTCATGACTGTATAGACCTCTATAAGATCACTCTTCAGTCTCCTACGCTCCGAGGAAACATGTCCCAGACTCTCCTTATAACTCAATCCTTCCAGTCCAGACAGTATCCTAGTAAATCTTTTCTGCACTCTTTCCAGTTCAATAATATCCTTAGTACAGCAAAAAGTATTGTTTTGCATGCTATCCAGCCAAATCATATCTTACATAAGTCCATTTGCAGTCCTCACTTTCCCCTATAAGTACATCAGAGTAAATGGAATGGAATGTGGAGTATAGCATTACAGCTACAGATAAAGTCCACAGAAAGATCAACTCTAATATATGAGAAGTCTGTTCATAAGTCCGAATACAGTGGGGAAGAAGCTGCTCTTGAATCTGTTTGTACGTGTTTCAAACATTTGTATCATCTGCCTGACAGACATATAACTGGGGTGAGAGGGGTCTTTGAAACAGAATGACCAAAAGGATCTCTCACATCAATCCACTGAGTTTGAGGTTGGATAAAATCAAACTCAACTTCAGTCGGGGATCTGTTGATTGGATTCTCTCTCTGTATCAGGATACAGGAACAGAAGGAGGCCATTGAGCCCCTCAAGCCTGTTCTGCTATTCATGGAAAATCGGCAGTCCAATTCCACATCCCCAACTTTACCCCTTAAAAATCTCTGGTTCACAAAATCCATCAATCGCAGATTTAAAGATAACAATCCGTCCAGCATCCGTCAGCACTAATGGAGGAGAATTCCAAATCTTTAGCATCGTTTTTCAGTGTAGAATTCTTAATTTCACTCCTGAGGGTCTGGTTATAGAGTCAAAGAGATATGCAGTACAGAAACAGACCCTTTGATCCAACTCGTCCATGCTGACCAGATATCCTAACCTAATCTCATCCCATTTGCCAACATTTGACCCAAATTGCTCTGAACTCTTCCCATTCATGTACCTGTCCAAATGTATTTCAAATATTGTAATTGTATCAGCCTCCACCACTCCCTCTGGCAGCTCATTCCATACATACACCATGCTCTGTGTGAAAAGGTTGCCCCTCAGGTCCCTTCTAAATATTTCCCCTCTCACCTTAAATCTATGCCACCCATGCCCATGGAAAAAGACTTTGGCTTAGCTATGTACCACACAATTTTTTAAACATCTATAAGGTCAGCCCTCAGTCTCTGACACTTCAGGAAGAAAAACAGTCCCAGCCTATTCAGCCTCTCCCTGTAGGTCAAACCGTCCAGTTCCAGCAACACCCTCGTAAATCATTTCTAGGTTAGCAACAGCCTTAGTTTTGTTTTAATTTTGACCCTTGTCCCAGAATTCTAACCAGCGAGAGCAGTTTCTCTCAATCAATCCTGACTGTTTCCCTTAATACCTTGAAAATTCAGATCAAATCGACATTCTAGGGAACACAACGTAATCTCTCATCGCAGCTCAATCCCTCGAATTCAGGTATTGTTCCGGTAAATCTCTGCTGCACTCCCTTCAGTTCCACTTCTAACACACAATCTTTAGCACATGATCTGAGCTGACTGGAGTGCGTTATGGAGGGAGTGCTGCATTGTGGATGGTGAGAGATTAACCAACACACTCGAAGCCTCTTTGAGTGGTGTGAATGGTATTATTTCAGAGACGAGGAGAAGGGCCCTCTCTGATGATCTGGGCCAATATGTATCCCTAAAATTAGATTATCTGGTCAATATCAAATTGCTGTTTATGACATAGACTCACAGAGTCATAGAGATGTACAGCAAGGAAACAGACCAAACGGTCCAACTTGTCCATGCTGATTAGATATCCTAATCCAATCTAGTCCCACCTGCCAGTACCTGACCCATATCCCTCTAAACCCTTCTTATTCATATACCCATCCAGTTGTCTTTTAAACATTGCAACTGTACCAGCCTCCACCACTTCTTCTGGCAGCTTATTCCATACACTTACCACCCTCTGTGTGAAAACGGTGCCACGTACATCTCTTTTATATCTTTCCCCTCTCACCCTAAACCTGTGCCCTCTAGTTCTGGACACACCCACCGCAGAGAAGAGACTTTGTCTATTTATCCTATTCATGCCCCTCATGATTTTACAAACGTCTATAAGGTCATCCCTCGGCCTCCGACGCTCCAGGGAAAACAGCCCCAGCCTGTTCAGCCTCTCCCTACAGCTCAAACCCTCCAACCCTGGCAATATGCTTGTAAATTTTTTCTGAACTCTTTCAAGTTTCACAATATCCTTCCCATAGGAAGGAGACCAGAATTGTACGCAATATTCCAAAAGTGGCCTAACCAATGTCCTGTACAGCTGCAACATGACCTCCCAATTCCTGTATTCAATACTATGACCAATAAAGGAAAGCATACCAAATGCCTTCTTCACTATCCTATCTTCAAAGTTTGGGAGAAGACTTGTAGCTCGGGTACTCGTTGTTGTGGTTCTGTTCGCCGAGCTGGGAATTTGTCTCGCAAACGTTTCATCCCCTGTCTAGGTGACATCCTCAGTGCTAGGGAGCCTCCTGTGAAGCGCTTCTGTGCTGTTTCCTCCGGCATTTATAGTGGCCTGTCTCTGCCGCTTCCGGTTGTCAGTTCGAGCTGTCCGCTGCAGTGACCGGTATATTGGGTCCAGGTCGATGTGTTTGTTGACAGAGTCTGTGGATGAATGCCATGCCTCGAGGAATTCCCTGGCTGTTCTCTGTTTGGCTTGCCCTATAATGGTAGTGTTGTCCCAGTCGAATTCATGTTGCTTGTCATCTGTGTGTGTGGCTACTAAGGATAGCTGGTCGTGTCGTTTCGTGGCTAGTTGGTGTTCATGGATACGGATCGTTAGCTGTTTGTCCTATGTAGTGTTTTGTGCAGTCCTTGCATGGGATTTTTTACACTACATTGGTTTTGCTCATGCTGGGTATCGGGTCCTTCGTTCTGGTGAGTTGTTGTCTGAGAGTGGCTGTTGGTTTGTGTGCTGACAAATGCTCCATTAACAGAACGAGGACATGCCGCAACCCAAAGGACTAGCCACACTACCATACATCAAGAGCATTTCTGAACTGACAGCCAGACTACTGCGACCACTAGGACTCATAACAGCACACAAACCAACAGCCACTCTCCGACAACAACTCAACAGGACGAAGGACCCGATACCCAACATGAGCAAAACCAATGTAGTGTAAAAAATCCCATGCAAGGACTGCACAAAACACTACATCGGACAAACAGGAAGACAGCTAACGATCCGTATCCATGAACACCAACTAGCCACGAAACCACACAACCAGCTATCCTTAGTAGCCACACACACAGATGACAAGCAACATGAATTCGACTGGGACAACACTACTATTATAGGACAAGCCAAACAGAGAACAGCCAGGGAATTCCTCGAGGCATGGCATTCATCCACAGACTCTATCAACAAACACATCGACCTGGACCCAATATACCGGCCACTGCAGCGGACAGCTGGAACTGACAACCGGAAGCGGCAGAGACAGGCCACTATAAATGCCGGAGGAAACAGCACAGAAGCGCTTCACAGGAGGCTCCCAAGCACTGAGGATGTCACCTAGACAGGGGACGAAACGTTTGCAAGACAAATTCCCAGCTCGGCGAACAGAACCACAACAACGAGCACCCGAGCTACAAATCGTCTCCCAAACTTTGAACACCTACGGGCGAGAGACGCTAAGACAAGCTAGGAAATGGGAATCCTATGCCAACCGCCTAAGCGCCACATACAAACAACTCTGGTTCCTGCATGAATGCCGAAAGAATCGAATCCTTCCACCATGTGTCAGATACAGACCACCAGTCAACAATCCACAATCCAGGGACCCAGCTAGGCAGAACGGATTCAGAATGATCCAGGTAATGATTACAGACGCTCACAACAGACTACACAAATACAGACAAGAAATTGCGCGCCAAAAATCGTTAATTTCAAAAACCACCAATCAGGAATGGACCCGGACCATAGAACAGGCCGTCACCATAGGACAAAACAGGACCACACACCGCAAAAAAATGGCACTAAAAGAAAAAATGGCCAAACTAACACACAAAGAAGAGGAGACCACAACACACACCTGGGTTAAAAACCTCTCCCACTGACAGCTCACAGACACGGAAAGAACAATACTGGCCAAGGGACTCAACTACAACCACAGGGACGCTAAGGCAGCAGACTTCCTAGCAGCACTAGAATGCACACTCAGGAACAATGGACTGACAGAAGAGACACAACAAACTGTGAGACAAAGTATCGTATCTCTGATAACAAGAAAAAGACAAACACATAACCTCAACACCAAAGAGAGGGAAGCACTAAAATCACTAAGAAACGATAAGAACATAATCATACTACCAGCAGACAAAGGCAGAATGACGGTCATCCTGGACAAAGCAGTCTACATCCAAAAAGCACAACAACTACTTGCAGATACCAATACCTACCAAAAGCGGGAGTTTGACCCCAACTCACAGCTCACCAATCGGATAAACAACACACTGAGGAATCTACAAAAAACGGACAGATAACCAGGTCTGACCTACAAAGAATGAAACCTGAAAGCAACAACACCCCCAGATTCTATGGACTCCCTAAAGTGCACAAACCAGACATCCAACTCAGATCCATAGTATCACTACCAGGGACACCATCACACAAACTGGCCAAAGGACTACAGCAGAAACTGAAACACCTGATCAGCGGATCCAGACAATCTATACAATCAACACAGGAATTCTTGGACATCATCAGAAATATACACATAGACAAGGAAGAAACCATGGTCTCATTCGATGTAACGGCACTGTTCACCTCTATTGACAAAACCTTAGCCAGAGAAACAATAGCCAACCTGCTGGACAGACATAACAGACAACAGGACGTTGAACCTATCAACAAAGATGGCATACTCAAACTACTGGACTTGTGCCTCACAACACACTTCACATTCAACAACCAAATATACGAACAAATCAACGGCACACCCATGGGCTCACTCATCTCTGGACTCATAGCAGAAGCGGTAATGCAAAAGTTAGAACAAACAGTCTTACCACAAATTCAACCCAAACTCTGGGTCAGATATGTGGATGACACCTTTGTAATCATTAAAAACACAGAAATAGAGAACACACACCGGATCATCAACGCCACACTCACAGAAATCCGATTCATGAGAGAGGAAGAAAAGGACAACCAACTCCCATTCCTAGACGTGATGGTACAGAGAACACCGAACGGAGAATTCACCACAAAGGTTAACAGGAAAGCCACACACACAGACCAAGTCCTAAACTATGAAAGCAACCACCCCAACACACACAAACGAAGTTGCATCAGGACACTATTCAAAAGGGCCACAACACACTGCAGTACACCAGAACTGCAAAAAGAGGAAGAGGAACATCTATACAAGGTATTCGCCAAAAATGGATACCCCCGCAATTTCATCAACAGATGCCTAAGGGAAAGACAACGGAATGAGGACATGCCACAACCCAAAGGACTAGCCACACTACCATACATCAGGAGCATTTCTGAACTGACAGACAGACTACTGCGACCACTAGGACTCATAACAGCACACAAACCAACAGTCACTCTCAGACAACAACTCACCAGAACGAAGGATCCAATACCCAGCATGATCAAAACCAATGTAGTGTACAAAATCCCATGCAAGGACTGCACAAAACACTACATCGGACAAACAGGAAGACAGCTAACGATCCGTATCCATGAACACCAACTAGCCACGAAACGACATGACCAGCTATCCTTAGTAGCCACACACACAGATGACAAGCAACATGAGTTCGACTGGGACAACACTACTATTATAGGGCAAGCCAAACAGAGAACAGCCAGGGAATTCCTAGAGGCATGGCACTCATCCACAGACTCTATCAACAAACACATCGACCTGGACCCAATATACCAACCAGGGCAGCGGACAGCTGGAACTGACAACCGGAAGCGGCAGAGACAGGCCACTATAAATGCCAGAGGAAACAGCACAGAAGCGCTTCACAGGAGGCTCCCAAGGACTGAGGATGTCACCTAGACAGGGGACAAAACGTTTGCAAGACAAATTCCCAGCTCGGCGAACAGAACCACAACAACTATCCTATCTACCTGCGACTCTACATTCAAGGAGCTATGAACCTGCACTCCAAGGTCTCTTTGTTCAGCAATACTCCCTAAGACCTTACTATTAAGTGTATAAGTCCTGCTAAGATTTGCTTTCCCAAAATGCTGCACCTCGCATTTATCTAAATTAAACTCCATCTGCCACTTCTCAGCCCATTCTGCACAGTTTGACACTCACATTTCCAACACAGCAACACTTTAAAAGCAACTGGCAGTTGTGGTGGACCAGGTCAGACTCCCCTCAAAACATTTTAAGAAGGTAACCCAGACCCTAACTTTGCTAGTTTGTTTTAAGCAGGTGTAAAGTGGATATTCCAGGAGTGATGCAGCTGGTCAAACCACTCAAGTTTTAAACAAAACAGAATTTATCTACAGACTACCGATTGCAACAGGAACAAAAGAGAATACAACATCGAGAATAACATAACCTTTCTGAAAACCCAACCAACTCTATTGCAATTTAATGCTGCTTTTCCAATTTCCTGCAACATCCCCATAAACACATCCCTTGGCTAAAAAGATAAATTCAAACCCAGGTTCTTCCCAGAGAGATGTAGGAGAGAGAGAATCAGCATGGAACCTCTTTTCACTGGAGTTGTTTCTTTGGGTCCCCAGCTAAAAGCTAATCCAAATGGGACAAAACCCCTAAACTGGGAGATTTGGTCATTCCCCTTTCATTGTTAAAGTGTTTGAACAAATAATCTAAAAGCCATTTTTCCTGATTGTTGCCTTGGGCAGTATCTGTTAGCCATTAGCAAAGTGGCCTTAGCCTAGACAAATCGGAACCTCTGTCTTTTACAACCCCTTTTGAAAAAGAAAACCCAAGACACTATAACCTTGTTAAAGGAGCAGCATTGTCACACAGTGAAGCAATTTGCAACATCCGGAAGTCATGAAAGGCACCACATGAATGCAACTATCTCCCTTGCTAGAGTGTAGAACAACAACTTATATTTCAATTGCACTGAATACAATGTTCTGCAAAACAAAGACACCCAGCCACACAAGGAGATATGAGGCTTCAAACTCCCTCCAGCCTTACCCAATGTCCAGCCCTCCCCATTCTCTTCACCTCCCTGATCTGACCTCACCTGATCATGTTCCTACTCACCTATCTGCACCACCCTTCCCGCTGACCAATCACAATAATCCCCAACCTGCAACCACCTATCACCTTCTCACCTGCCCTTCCCCCAGCATTCCCCCAACCCCTCTATTTATTTCTGAGCTCCCCTCCCCCCTCCCTAGTCCTGACGAAAGGCTGCAGCCCAAAACATCGATATTCCTACTCCTTGGATGCTGCCTGACCTGTTGTGCTTTCCCAGGTCAATATCCATTAAATGTGAGGACTGAGTGTTTGGTTGGAGAGGTAAGTGTGAGGGAGGGGATTGAAGGGCAAAAGTGAGAGGCTTGACAGGTGACTAACTGAGAGGTTGTTTCCCCCTGGTTGGGGAATCTATTAGAGACACAGGTCCACGATGAGGAATCCACCATTTAGAATCCCCACAGGCCATTCGGCCCAACAAGTCCATGCTGACCCTCTGAAGAGCAATCCACCAAAACCCATTCCCCAAACTCTACATTTATCCCTGACTAATGCACCTAAACTACACATCCCTGAATACTATGGGCAATTTAGCCTGGCCAATTCCCTAACCTGCACAAATATGGGCTGTGGGAGGAAACCATGGGGGTACACGGTGGGGGGGGGGGGAAGGGAATGTGCAAACTCCAAACAGACATTCACCCAAGGCTGGAATCGAACCTGGATCCCTGGTGCTGTGAGGCAGCAGTGCTAACCACTGAGCCACTGAAATGGGAGAAGAAATTTCATTCAAAGGGTTGTGAATCTTTGGAATCCTCTGAATACTAGGATTCTGGATGTTCCAACTTTGAATATATTTAAGATTCAGGACAGACAGATTTTTGGCCTCTCAAAGCATCAGGAGATATTTGGGGTGGCTCAGTGGTTAGCACGGCTGCCTCACTCGGTACCGAGTCCGATTCCGGCCTCAGGCGACTGTCTGTGTGGAGTGTACACATTCAGCACGGGTTGGCCTCAGTTTCCTCCCATAGTCTAAAGATGTGCAGGTTAGGGTGGAATAGTCATGAGATTGCTCCATAGTGACTAGAGATGTCCAGTATGTGGATTAGCCATGGGGAAGCAGGATGTACAGTATGTGGATTAGCCGTGGGGAAGCAGGATGTACAGTATGTGGATTAGCCGTGGGGATGCAGGACTGCGTTGTCCGCGGAGGGACAACGCAGACTCGACGGGCTGATTGGCCTCTATCTGCACTGTAGGAATTCTATGATTTGGGTGGGAATGGAGAGTGGAAGGCTAATAAACTGAATGGGCAAGCCCATCTCCTGTCGCTTATGTTCCTCAGAGTTTGAGAGAGCTCAGGGAAGATTCAATGAGACATGCGGTTCCATGGGGCAAGCCACCTTTCAATGGGATAACACCAGTAGCCAGAGGAGACAAACTAAAAATAATTGGCAAAGATTCAAGTGAAATCTGGCACTTTATTGCTTACTCAAGGAGTTGTTGATCTACAATTCACTGAAGGATAGATTCAATCATCGAGAGATCGAGCAATGTAGCCTGATAGCCTCTAGGGTCTAAAAGAATGAGAGGTGATCTAATCAAGGTACAGAAGATGCTAAAGGGGATTGACAGAGTCGACGTAGAGAAGATGTTTTCTCACGCGAGGCAATCTAGGACAAGAGGTGATGGTTTAGAGTTAAGGCAGATTGAAAACAGGGATGAGGAGAAATTACATCTCTCAAAGGGCTGTGAGTCTGTAGAGCTCACTAGCTCAGAGTCTGATGGATGTTGGGACATTGATTAAGTTTAAGGAGGAGATTAGTAATAGGTTGAAGGGTTTTGGAGAGTGGGAAGGAAAGTGCAGTTGAGGCTGAGATGAGGTCAGCCACAATCACAGCAAATGGTGGAGCAGGCTTGAGGGGCTGAATGGCCTCCTCCCACTCTTAATAACTCTCCAAAAGGGGACCCAGTAAGCAACTGAAAGGGAGACAGTCACGGGGCTACCGGTCATTGGGTAGTGCTTTCAATGACGGGCCAATTGGCCTCCTTGGTCTGTCAATGGGAAGAGATTGTACGTACCTGGCTGCACCATGTTGAACTCTGACGCGGGTGGAGACTGGAGCAGACGGTGCATCAACGCTTTGGCCAACACCGTGGGCATGATGATAACCGGCCGCTTTTGCCAGACGGTGATTGGCTGAACCAGACTGTACGGCAAGATCTTCTCATCCTTATCTGGAATGCAAGAGAACATCACTGTTTTTAAAAGAGATTCAAACTCCAACCCCCCCCCCCGCCAAATCATTTGGGGGGGTTCACGGGCAATGCCCACCGATAGCAGAGATGCGTTTTGACGTCCCACTGACGAACACGCGCCCACACATCCAAAGCGGCCCTTGAGTAACTCTACTCAGGAGGTCTTCTCCATTTTACTGTCTTCCAGTTGTAAAGAATGTACTGTATGTCCATGATACGGTTTTCTGAGCAGACTGGGAGATTTTGGCAAGTTGCCCAGACTCCCATTTCCTGCACCTTTAGTGCAGCTCAGTCCAGGAAAGTCATCAAAATGACAGCGGTCAAATGCGGACGGTCAATTTTCGAATCTTCCAGTGTCGAATTTTAACAGCCGAGGCCTTTGTGGACTGAAATGTTCCTCGGAAAGGAAGAAATATGGGCCTAACACAGTCATCACTGAGTCTGAGGCAAGTTCATGAAACCAACATGGAATAATCAAAATCACCTGCGCTGAAGTTATCACTGGGTCTAAAGCCATTGAAACTATCGATGGAGGCAGGTTTTAAGAAACTTGCATCCCTTGTTTGAACTTATACTCCCACAAGAAGTTTCGCATATTGGACATGAAAGGGTTGTCTGTAACTATCTGGCCTACCAGCTTGGGAAGACAATGGATCCAGACTCAACAATACACAAATGAGCCATATTTCGGTTACAAGCGAGAAATAAAATGGATTGGTAACGTCAAGAACTGGGAGGCTTTTTCCTTTCCTGTTTCTTCTTTCAGCAGTGGGATAGCAAATCCAAAAAGCATTTATTGACCGAGAGGTCAAGGATTCTAAACATTTTGCTACAACCAAAGACACACAAGGTCAGCTAAAAGCAGAGGAATTGTTCAGTTGACTCGACTCACTTTCATACCAGGATCTGAGAGTAGGGTTACAGGCACTAGGCAGATATCGGGGGAGACTCGCAGGCACAATTCTCACTCGATCTGAACACACCTTCTTCACCTTAATGTTGTTCTTCGTAAACTTGAGAAAAGAAGTAAGGAGTAGATTAATGAGGAGAGAATTCTCACATCTCATATTTATTATGACTAAACCTACAGTCAGGTAGGTTGACTAATGATTTAAAATTCACTGGGTTACAGGAGTTGGGACGATATGTTGAGATTGTACAGAACATCGGTGAGACCCCTTCTAGAATACTGTGCCCTGTTCTGGTCTCTCAGTTATGGGAAGGATATTATTAAGCTGGAGAGGGTTCAGAATATATTTCCCAAGAATGGTGCAGGGTATGGAAGGGGTTTGAGTTATAAAGAAAGGCTGGATAGGCTGGGACATTTTTCACTGGAGTGTAGGAGACTGAGAGGCGACCTTATACAAGTTTTTAAAATAATGAGGGGCATAGATAGCGTAGTTGTCTTTTTCCTAGGATGAGAGATTTCAAAACTAGGGGGCACATTTTTAAGGTGGGAGGAGAGAGATTTTAAGAAGACATGAGGGGCAAATTTTTTTGACAAATTTTTTTTGTTCGTGTGAGGAATGGCCTTCCTGAGGAAGTGGTGGATGTGGGTACAGTTACAACGCTGAAAAGACATTTGGATAAGGACGTGGATAGGAAAGGTTTGGAGGGATATGGGCCAGGAGCAGGCAGGTGGGACGAGTTTAGTTTGGGATTACGGTAGGCATGGAGTGGTTGGGCCGAAGGGTCTATTTCCATGCTGGATAACTCTATGACTCTGTGAATGAAATAGGACTGACTAGATTTCTCTGCCTGGGTCAAATGATCTCCTTCTATACCCTACAACTGAACCCTTGAATAGCTAATCATCAGTTAGTTGTTACTATTGCAATGAGGGATTACATCAATTTATCAAATAAGGTCCATTGGCTGGATTATAATGACAAGTAAATAGGACTGCTGACGTTGTCCAAGTAGAGTTGGTGGCTCCTTACCTTTCCCGCCCTCTCTTTCTTCTCAACGTTTGCTGTCAGTGCATAGATTTTGAGCAGGAGGAGCTGGTAAGCTCTGGAAGAGATAAACCATTTCAAGCAGCTCAGTCTCACGACCCCCACAACAAGCTAATCAAGATGAACATGTTGTTTCTCTCTCACTCAGCATTAAGAATCCTTTATCACATGGAGCACTAGCAGTAATCTTCCCAGAGAAAATGGTGTCCATTGAGGAACGTAGGAACGGGAGGAGGCTATTCAGCCCCTCGGGCCTGTTCCGCCACTCAGTGGCTGATCTGTGGCCTAACTCCATATACCTGCCTTTGGCCCATATCCCTTAATACCTTTGCTTAACAAAATCTTATCTATCTCGGATTTCAAACTAACAACTGAACCAGCAGCCACTGATGATGGTGGAAGAGAGAGCCAAGCCTGTATCATCATTTGTGTGTAGAGGTGTTGCCGAACCTCTCTCCTGAACGGTCTGGGCCCTAGTTCTCAGATTATGCCTTGGATAGAGGGCATCCCTTCAAAATGAACTACTTAAGCCACTGCCAGATTGAAGTTCGTTGGTCATTTCGCAGATCCGGCAGCGTCAACGGAGAGAGAAACATCGAGTCCGGTGGCGCTTTGTCAGAACTGTGCGGAAGAAGAGTCATACCAGACTTGAAACATTCATCTGCTTTTTCTCTCCATAGGCGCTGCTGTTGAAATGACCAGCCGGACAATAGTACACTGCACAAGGCTTCCTTTATGACTTGCACTCAAGGAGAGTCAAGAGGTCACCGAGCCCTGGCCTGGTGAGTCTGCCTTTCGGTGGTTACAACCACGCTTTTCGGCATGAACTGGAACTCTTCCTACTGACCAATCCCATCTTGATTTCAAACCTAAGCATTTCTGTCCCCCTTTGATTCCTTCCTGACCTGCTGAGTTTCTCCAAAGTTCCTCTCTGCAGATGTCCAGCGTCCGCAGTGCCTTGCCTTGATTTAGAATCCCCACAGTGTGTAAACAGGCCCTTCGGCCCATCAAGTCCACACCGACCCTCCGAAGAGGAACCCACCCAGACCCATTCCCCCTAATCTATTACTCTACATTTACCCTGACTAATGCACTTAATCTACACATTGCTGAACAGTATAGGGCTATTTAGCATGGCCAATCCACCCTACCCTGCACATCTTTGGACTGTGGGAGGAAACCAGAGCACCCGGAGGAAACCCACTCACACACGGGGAGAATGTGCAAACTCCACACATACAATTGTCTGAGGCTAGAATTAAACCCAGGTTGCTGGCGCCGTGAGGGAGCAGTGCTAACCACTGAGCCACCATGCTGCCCATTTAGCTGCCTCCCTACCATCTCTCCCAATCGTACTAAAGCTGTCTTTATTGAATAGCCCGCTCCGTACCTGCTGTAGCTGGGGATGGTTCCATGTTCCAGATCCTTCTTGGTAAATGGGTCGACTCGGGCGCACGGCCACTCATATTTCGTGTGTTGGCCGGTGTCCAGAACGTGCAGGATCTCATCACACTTCACCTGCAGTGAGCAGTTGTCCACGTGGCCGAGGATGTTCAGGTTAACCCGGATGTAGAACGAACCTTGAGACATTGACTCCTCATCTTCCAGGACCTGCTCAAGCCTCATGTGACCTAGATGGCCAGGTGCCAAAACCAGTGAGAGAGAAGCATCAGTGCACAGCGTTGAACACACATACCATCATGACAAAACACCGGACGGAGTGGGAGGGGAGATTAGCACAGCATGTGGCTCAGTGGTTAGCACTGCTGCCTCACAGTGCCAGGGGCCCAGGTTCGATTCCAGCCTCGAGTGACTGTCTGTGTGGAGCTTGCGAATTCTCCCCATGACTTGTGTCACAGATATGTGCAGGTTACGCTAAGTTACCCCATAGCATCACAGTGATGTGAAGGCTAGGTGGGTTGATTATGGAAAATTGTCCCATGGAGTCTGGGTGGATTTCCTCCGGGTGCTCCGGTTTCCTCCCACAGTCCAAAGCTGTGCAGGTTAGGGTGGATTGGCTGTGGGAAATTCTCCCATAGTGTTCAGGGTTGGCTGTGGGAAATACATAGGCTGGAAATTAGGCCATTCAGCCCATTGAGTCCGCTCCGCCATTAAAACATGGCTGATAAGATTCTCAACCCCATTTTTCTGCTTTCTCCGCATAACCCTTGATCCCCTTGACACTCAAGAACTTGTCTATCTCTATTTTAAATGTACTCACTGACCTGGCCCCCACAACCTTCTGTGGCAGTGAATTCTATAGATTCCCCCACTCTCTGGCTGAAGAAGCTTCTCCTTATCTTCATTCTAAAGGTCTTCCCTTTACTCTAAGGCTGTGCCCTCAGGTCCTAGTCTCTCCCACCAATGGGAACATCTTCCCAACATCCACTTGGTCCAGGACATTCAGTATTCTGTAAGTTTCAATTAGACTTCCCTCCCCACCCCCCATCCTTCTCAGGTGGGGGTATGCCCCTGACACATGGGTGGGTCTGGGTGGGATGTACTTCAGAGGGGCGGTGTGAACTCAATGGGCCGAATGGCCTGCTTCCACACTGTTGCGATTCTGTGACCTGCTCATTGACTGCATGACGGTAAAGTCCAGGCCGAGGGTCACACAAAAAGATGGACGCCATGCCAGACGAGAACCCCAAAATATGTATTGACATATCTTTCTTCTACTTACAGGAAGTCTGTGTTTTGTTTTAACAAAGAGGACTGCAACAAAGAAAAGAGAACTGTGGCTAGCAAATCAGTGACTGATGGCAGAGTCCTGCCTGGCCCAGTGGCATGCTGCACCAGTAAAACCGAGAAAGTTCAAACCTAACGAGAAGAGATAACAAGGGTGCTTACTATCCCCCCTCAGCAGAAAGTCTCCACTTGTGGGCATGTCTGTTTTGCTCGCTAAAATGCAGTTTTTAAACACTGGCTACAACACTAATCTCTGTGCTTTATTAGTAAGCTAGCCTGTCGTGTAGACTAGACTGCTGTAAGGACCACAGTTTTGAGAACAGCCATTTTAAACACCCCTGTGCTGCAGGTAAAGCAACATTTTTCTGAATCCCTACAGTGTGGAAGCTGGCTATTCAGCCCATTGAGTCCACACTGATCCTCCGAAGAGCATCTCACCCATTCCTGTGGCCTATCCACCTAGCCCGAACACTATGGAGCAATTTAGCACCCGAATGTGCACGTCTTTGGACTGTGGGAGGAAACCGGAGCACCCGGAGGAAACCCACGCAGACACGGGGAGAACGTGCAAACCTCACACAGACAGTCGCCTGAGGCGGGAATTGAACCCGGGTCCCTGACGCTATGAGGCAGCAGGGCTAACCACTGAGCCTCTGCACCACCACAACCGAAGGGCTCCATGTCTGTCACTCAATGCTGAAATCCAGCCATCGCCAAAGGAATCAAAAGGACAGGATTTGCAACAACCTGAAAGAACCAAGAATCAACAGATCAACTACCAACAACCTCAAACTGTCATCCAATGAAGAGCATAACATTATCTCACTACTCCTCAGAGAGATTCAGAGACTGACCTACTTATCTCTTATTTATCCTGATCTTTTTGAACTCACCTTTTTTTTTCTGACCTGTCTTGCTTGTGTATCGTATTAACTTTTCTTTCCCCAGTCAGGGATTAATAAACTCATTCTTTTTTTAAGACAGGGATGAGGAGAAATATCGTCTCTCTGAGGGTTGTGAATCTGTCCCCAAAGAGAACTGTCGAGATGGGATCATGAAGGATATTCCAAGGCTGGCACAGACAGATTTTTAATCAGGAAGAAAATCAAGGGTTCAAAGACAAGATAGACATAGGAGCAGAAATTAGGCCATTCGGCCCATCGAGTCAGCTCTGCCATTCAATCATGGCTGATAGGTTCCTCATCCCCATTCTCCCCGTAAGCTTCGATCCTCTTGACAATCAAGAGATTGCAGGAAAGTAATGGGGAAAAGGCAGGAAAGTGGATATGAGGATTATCAGATCAGCCACATCTTGTGGCATGGCAAAGCAGACTCAATGGGCTGAATGGCCTCCTTTTATTCCGATGGTTTATGGTCTTATGTTAGTTTAAGAAAGCCCAGTTCAATTGGCTCCCTTTAAAACAGAAGTTCATTTCGGTTTGAGTCAGACTGAATATACTAATCTTGTTGCAAGCAATTGAGGGAATGGGTGAATGAGCAATGGGACCTGGTTCATCCCTTTGCACCTGGGAGCTGAAAGGTTCAGGGTACTGCATCTGGAATCAAATTGGGATTAGGGATAGGCTCAGATTGGGAAGTGTCACCTCGGGTCCAGTTGTAACAACACTGAGGGCAAGAGGTGACAGACTGCCCTCGAGGTACTGCTGAAGATACCTGACATGCCAAATCATAGCATCCCAACAGTGTGGAAGCAGGCCATTTGACCCAACAAAACCATGCTGGCCCTCCAAAGAGCATCCCATTCAGACCCATCCTGTCCCTCTCTCTCTCCCCGTGGCAGAAGTGGGTACTACATTCCTGATGAAGGGCTTTTGCCCAAAACATCAATTTTCCTGCTCCTTGGATGCTGCCTGACCTGCTGTGCTTTTCCAGCACCACTCTAATCCATATTTCCCATGGCTAGTCCACCTACTCTGCACACTACGGGCCATTTTGGCATGGCCAATCCACCTAACCTTTGGACTCTGGAAGGAAACTAGAACACACCCACCACGCAGACACAGGGAGAACGTGCAAACTCCACACAGACAGTCGCCCAAGGGTGGAATCGAACCTGGGGCCCTGACAGTGTGAGGCAGCCATGCTAACCACTGAGCCACCGTGCCGCCCAGCTTGGATGCATATGGCGCCTTTTAACTTTGGAGCAGTTCTACAAGTGTGGAAGAAATCGACGAGGAGCTGCATGAGGACTTTGTCAAAGAGATTGGTTTAAGGATGGTCTTTAAAGGGAGGGAGCGAGATGGAGAAATGGAAGTGTTTCAGGACGGAGTTACAAAATTTGGTACCGCGGCAGTGAAGGGATAGCCACGGGTGTTGGAGCGATTGATATCGGCTCTATCTCTGAGAGCTTTCTTCCAGGGAGTCTATGCATTATGTTTTCACCAGCATGGAGTCAAAACCTTGAATGACCTCCTCCCGAGCCTGTTAGACTCTGTACACATCTATCTCAGTCTGCGCTGTCCCTCTGTTTGTTCTCACTCACCTTCTTCCTGCTGCTGATCTTCGAGGGGATCTGCTGTAGAGTTCCTCCTGACCTTCCATTGCGCGCCCTTCCTGGTACAGTTGCGTCGCAATATTCTGTGCTTCGTTCCATCGTCCAGCTGAGAAGAGATTCAAACGCACTTGAGCACTGAGGTGGAGGTGCTGGTGTCAGCCTGGGGTGGACCAAGTCAGAAGTCACATGACACCAGGTTGCAGTCCAACAGGTTTATTTGAAGTCACGAGCGTTCAGAGCGTTGCTCCTGTGTCAGGTTCACCTCCGAAAGTTGTGATTTCAAATTCGGGACACCCCCACCCCCGACCCCAATCGGAAGGAGGGCGTTCCTTTCGTATGCTGACATGGCGTAAAGCAAAGAAGCATTAACTTATGTGGGAAAATTTTCTCGTAAAAACAAAAATCCTCTTTGGATTTCTTGCTGCTAACGAAAATAGGTACGACTGTAGCCTTTCATAAGACACCTCCTCGGATGCTGCCAGACCTGTTGTGCTCTTCTAGCACCACTCTAATCTCGGCCTTTCATAAGAGTGAAAGTGGTGTAAAGCGACCTTTCGAAAAGTGGGGGATACCGGTAAACCTGTTGGACTATAACCTGGGGTCACGTGACTTCTGACCATGAGGATTGAGTCTTCAAACACATATCTCCCTTCGTCCCACCTTCAACGATCATGTCTTGAAAAAGACTGCCCAGAATTGAATATGACCCATTTATGCCCACCCACCTGCTTCGTATTAGCCAACCAATTCTCTTCTCCATACCCAATACCACTCGCCCTTACGTTATGTAGTGACCTGTGGTGTGGTACCTTGTAGAATGCCTTCTGGAGATCCAAGTGCAGTAATTACTTCTTGACCTGAGTGGCTTGGTAGAGCCATGTCAGAGTCAACGACATCGTAATGTAGGCCCGACCAGATAGGGAAGGCAGACTCCCTTCTCCAAAAAGGGTGAACCTGATGACCATAGGGCCATACAAACAATACAGAACAGAATGGGACCATTCGGTCCATCTTGTCCATGCTGATGCAAAGACCCAGATTATGGGCGGCATGGTGGCACAGTGGTTAGCACTGCTGCCTCACACCGCCAGAGACCTGGGTTCAATTCCCGCTTCAGGCAACTGTCTGTGTAGAGTTTGCACATTCTCCCCGTGTCTGCGTGGGTTTCTCCCTACAGTCCCATAGGTGAATTGGCCGTGCTAAATTGCTCCATATAGTGTTAGGTATAGGGGAATGGGTTTGGGTGGGTTGCTCTTCGGAGGGTCGGTGTGGACTTGTTGGGCCGAAGGGCCTGTTTCCACGCCTGATCCCATCTCCCTGCACACGGTCCATAGCTTTGCAGCTTACAGCTCATAAGGTGTAGATGCAGGTACTTCTTAAAACAGCTTAAGGTCTCTCCCTCCACCGCCAATTCCAGACACTCACCATCCTCTGCAATAAAAAAACCCTTTTCCTCACATCCCCTCTAACCTTTCTGCCACTTTGCTCGAATCTGTGACCCCTGGGTTTTGAACTCTCTGCTGAGGGAAACGGGTTCCTCCAGTCTACTCGATCTCTACCCCTCAATCATGCCAACCCTCAGCGTTCTCTGTTGCAAGGAAGACAACCCCAGCCTCTCCAATCTGTCCTCATCACCTGACATTGTAGTTTAGCTGGCACTTGTGTTTCAAAAGGGGCCCTTTAACTAAAAGCATTGTGGTATCACAGTCTTCCACAGATGATTAGCACACAGAGAAACAATCCCAAATGGAATGGCGGGTCAGATTCCGACGTATTCCTAGATATCTGACCCGTGGTCCTACCTTGTCCAGCTCCGAGCTCTCCTGGGTGAAGATGGCAGACCCGCTGGCATCCTCACGGTCATGTTTAACACTGTGGATCAGGTTCGAGAGGTCGGGCAGTGATAGGGAGAGAGAATGCGTCCTGTGGCAACAAGAATAATTTGCATTTCTGTAGCACCTCCAGCAAAGGAGAACCATTCATAGGCATTTCACAGGAATGGAAAATCTGGAACTTCAGGACTATTTAGGACGAACATGGACAAACACGCACACACACACACGCACACACACACATGTACCATCTCATATTTGGTAACATGCATGCACATGTATACATGTACATGCACATGCAGTCACACAGATATGCACAGTGTACATACACATGGACACACACAAAGAAACATACATTATCGCATATATGTACACATAATGCATGCACACACACACAAAGACATACACCATCTTGTACATGGGAACATCCATGAATGCACAAACATGTATACAAATGTGCATTCATACAGACATGAACACACACACACATGTACACACACACAGGCACACACACAGACACACACACAGGCACACACACATGTACACACACACACAGACACACACACAGACACACACACATGTACACACACACAGACACACACACATGTACACACACACACAGACACAGACTTGGACACATATAGACACATGCCTGTGCATGCACACACACATTGACACGTACACAGATACACACCTGTACGCAAATGCACACAGGATACAAGTTTGCAGGAGCTATGTGGAGTGGGACAGATGGGATTGCTCTGCGTGGACTCAGTGGGCCGACTGGCCTCCTTTCGTTGCCAGAAATGACCCTCTAACTTGGCGGTTCTGTTAAGAGGGTTGCAGGACAGGTTAGCATTGGGATACCTCTGGAGCCTTGGTTGGAGGGGGTGCTCCTTTTGGTGTTGGCATTTGAAGTGCCAAGGCTGCCAATTACCTGGGGTCACTTCTGAGGACTGCTGAGGGAAACTGATCCCAGACGGAGGGCTCCCTTACAAATCTCACCTACAAAGGATAGCTGTTCTTGGTGTGGGAGAAGACTTGCTCCCCAGCCCAGCTGAGCATGGAAGGGGAGAATGACATTGTACAGGGGAAGTATTTGGAATGGGAATTGTTGAGGAAGCGCTGTTATAAGGGACAGCTCAGTCTCTATCCCTCCCTGGTCTTGACCATCAGGCTGAGAAGGAACCAGCTCTGACAGACCTCCCCTGCATTGCTTACCAGTGACCTCTACTAGAAGAGGGGATATTGCTGTAGGTCAGAGGCTAGGCATAATTGTGAAGCCCCAATTAGCTGAATAGTGTGCCAACAACAATTTAGATTTGAAAAGGGCGCCGTGTGGTGGTGGTCAAGGCAGGTGATTCTAGCAACATTTAATTTCATGTGAGTCAGAATATTCAGGAAAAGCAGGAGAGCATCAAGGATATTAACAAAGGTAGTACAGAACCACTCTTTGTGTAAATAAGGTTCTCCCATATACCAGAAACAACTGGACCCATGGTGGGCTGAGCATTTACATAGTGCCGTCAATACTGAAGAAAATCACAAAATACGTTTGGAAGAAACAGAGCAGGAGATGGAGGATGATACACTGGGATTGTTATCTCTGTATGCACACTACTGACTGCTGCTGGAGGCTAGAAACCGATCGCAGAGTACTGCACATCTCACTCAGTGCCCCACTCTCTGCTCCCCTCACCATCTCCCTTACAACACCCCTCACCACCCCCCTCACCACCCTCCTCACCACCCCTCTCAACACACCCCTCACAACACGCACCACACCACTTACCTTACCCCTCACCTCACCCCACACCCCTCACCTCACACCTCCCCCCACACCACTCCCCTCACACCCCTTCCCAACACCTCCCCCCACAACACTCCCCTCACACCTCCCCCCACACCACTCCCCTCACACCCCTTCCCAACACCTCCCCCGACAACACTCCCCTCACACCTCCCCCCACACCACTCCCCTCACACCCCTTCCCAACACCTCCCCCCACACCACTCCCCTCACACCACCCCCCTCAACACACCCCTCACCACACGTCTCACCACACCCTTCACCACCCTCCTCACCTCACCCCTCACCACCCCCTTCACCAGCCCACTCACCACCCCTCTCAACACACCCCTCACCGCCCCCCTCACCACCCTCCTCACTTCACCCCTCACCACCCCCCTCACCACCCTCCTCACCACCCTCCTCACTTCACCCCTCACCACCCCCTTCACCACCCTCCTCACCACCCCCTTCACCAGCCCACTCACCACCCCTCTCAACACACCCACACCACACCCCTCACCATACCCCTCACCAGCCCACTCACATCCCACCAGACACTTCATTTCCCCCACCACTCCCCTCACACCTCCCCCCACACCACTCCCCTCACACCTCCCTCCCCACCACTCCCCTCACACCTCCTTCCTCACACCTCCCTCCCCACCACTCCCCTCACACCACTCCCCTCACACCTCCTTCCCCACCACTCCCCTCACACCTCCTTCCCCACCACTCCCCTCACACCACTCCCCTCACACCTCCCTCCCCACCACTCCCCTCACACCACTCCCCTCACACCTCCTTCCCCACCACTCCCCTCACACCACTCCCCTCACACCTCCTTCCTCACACCTCCCTCCCCACCACTCCCCTCACACCACTCCCCTCACACCTCCTTCCCCACCACTCCCCTCACACCTCCTTTCTCACACCTCCTTCCTCACACCACTCCCCTCACACCTCCCTCCCCACCACTCCCCTCACACCTCCCTCCCCACCACTCCCCTCACACCACTCCCCTCACACCTCCTTCCTCACACCTCCTTCCCCACCACCTCCCTCCCCACCACTCCCCTCACACCTCCCTCCCCACCACTCCCCTCACACCCCCCTCCCCACCACTCCCCTCACACCTCCCTCCCCACCACTCCCCTCACACCACTCCCCTCACACCTCCCTCCCCACCACTCCCCTCACACCACTCCCCTCACACTTCCCTCCCGACCATCCCCTCACACTTCCTTCCCCCACCACTCCCCTCACACCACTCCCCTCACACCTCCCTCCCCACCACTCCCCTCACACCTCCCTCCCCACCACTCCCCTCACACCTCCCTCCCCAACACTCCCCTCACACTTCCCTCCCCACCACCCCCCTCACACTTCCCTCCCCACCACTCCCCTCACACTTCCCTCCCCACCACTCCCCTCACACCTCCTTCCCCGCCACTCCCCTCACACCTCCTTCCCCGCCACTCCCCTCACACCTCCTTCCCCGCCACTCCCCTCACACCTCCTTCCCCGCCACTCCCCTCGCACCTCCTTCCCCGCCACTCCCCTCGCACCTCCCTCTCCCACCACTCCCCTCACATCTCCTTCCCCACCACTCCCCTCATAACCCCTTCCCCACCACTCCCCTCACACCTCCCTCCCCACCACTCCCCTCACACTTCCTTCCCCACCACTCCCCTCATAACCCCTTCCCCACCACTCCCCTCACACCTCCCTCCCCACCACTCCCCTCACACTTCCTTCCCCACCACTCCCCTCGCATCTCCCCCCCACCACTCCCCTCCCACCTTCCTCCCCACCACTCCCCTCCCACCTCCCTCCCCCCCACTCCCCTCCCACCTCCCTCCCCCCCCACTCCCCTCCCACCTCCCTCCCCCCAACTCCCCTCACACCTTCCCCCCCACCACTCCCCTCACGCCCCCCCCTTTCCATCACTGTTCACCACCCCAATGACTGCTCAAATCCCCACTGACCCCTCACCTACTCACTTCAGCATTCACCCCTCTCTCAACTCTCTGCTCCCCCATCATTACTCCCCAAACCTCTCCCCCTCATTTCTCCCCCTCACTCCTGCCCGATTACTCCTCCTCACTCTCCCCTCATTTCTCCCCCTCACCCATCCCCTCATTTCTCCCCCTCCCTCCCTGTCCCCAGTAACTGGCTCCCATCGCCCGGTCTCCCGATAGTCAACAGCTTGTGCCCATTACCTGCTGTATCACTGATTGAATAGTTTCATATCCTGTCCCTGTGAATCCAGTCATGTTCCAAACACAATGCAGACGTTCCAGATATTGCCCATCAATAGCTGGTCTTGCATGGGTGCTGAGTGCACTCCCTGCTGTAGCATTCGCAGCACTTGGAGGTTGGGGGAGGGGGGGGGGGGCGGGAATCAGTGACAGAAAGGCACAGCCAAAGAGTCTTCTTTGTGAAGGTGTACGAGATTAGTTTAAGATATTTTGTTGGCATGGACGAGTTGGACTGTTTCATGCTGTATAACTGTATGACTCCATGTACTTTGCAACAGCAGATGGAGGAGTCAGAAACATGGAACTGATAGCGAGGAAAGGCCCATATGTTGGCTCAGTGGTTAGCACTGCTGCCTGACAGCACCAGGGACCTGGGTTCGATTCCAGCCTCCGGCAACCGTCAGCGTAGAGTTTGCATGTTCTCGGTGTGTCGGTGTGCTCTGGTTTCCACCCACACCCCCAAAGATGTGGCCAGGCTAAACTGCCCATTGTGTTCAGGGATGTGTAGGTTAGGTGCGTTAGTCAGGGGTGAATGGGTCTGGGAGGGTTACCGTGCGGAGGGCTTGTCGGGCTGAAGGGCCTGTTTCCACACTGTAGGGATTCTATTCCGAGCACTGGGGAGATGCAGAGTGAAGCCGGTTCACCTGAGTGCTCTTTTTGCTTGTCTCCTGCTGCTTTTTAATCATCCGCCCAAAATTCTGAAGCTTAAGGATTTCGCAGGATAAGAAAGTGAAAGTAGAATTACCTCTTTTCATCTCTGTCGTCTTGATCACTGACGGTTAGTTTGCTCGGATCTTCCGACTGCGGTTGAAAGCTGGCTCCAAACAAACCAGGCTTGAGGGAGAAGCTAAGCAGGTGACCTTCATCTGGAAAGGAGAGAATGTGCATTTATATAGTGCCTTTAACAAAGTAAAACCAGTGCAAGGCATTGCCATGCTTGGTTAAGCTTGCCTGATCACAGATCCTTGCACGGTGCTTGATTGCCAGAGGATGTGGGTGGAACTAATGAGGCAAAAGTGAGGACTGCAGATGCTGGAAATCAGAGTCTAGATTAGAGTGGTGCTGGAAAAGCACAGCAGGTCAGGCAGCACCCAAGGAGCAGGAGAATCGATGTTTCGGGCAAAGCCCTTCATCAGGACTGAAGGCAGGGAGCCTCCAGGGTGGAGAGATAAATGGGAGGGGTGGGGGGGGGGAGCGGTGAGGAGAAGGTAGCAGAGAATACAATAGAAGCTACAATCTGTAGATTCAAAACCACAAGCAACGGTTCTCCTTTAGGATCCTCCGCACCACACTCGCAGCAAGACGCGCAGAGCGCTTTAGGGAACACCTCCGGGACACTCGCACCACCGCCCCGTGGCCCAACATTTCAACTCCCCCTCCCACTCTGCCAAGGACATGCAGGTCCTGAGCCTCCTTCACCGCCGCTCCCTCACCACCAGACGCCTGGAGGAAGAACGCCTCATCTTCCGCCTCGGAACACTTCAACCCCAGGGCATCAATGTGGACTTCACCAGTTTCCTCATTTCCCCTTCCCCCACCTCACACTAGTTCCATACTTCCAGCTCAGCACTGTCCCCATGACCTGTCCTACCTGTCCTTCCTTCCCACCTATTCGCTCCATCCTCCTCTCTGACCTATCACCTCCATCCCCACCCCCATTCACCTATTGTACTCTTTACTACCATCCCCCACCCTCCTCTCTGACCTATCACCTCCATCCCCACCCCCATTCACCTATTGTACTCTTAATACCTTCCCCCCTCCTCTCTGACCTATCACCTTCATCCCCACCCCCATCCACCTATTGTACTCTTTGCTGCCTTCTCCCCAGCCCCAGCCCCACCCACCCTCCCATTTATCTCTCCACCCTGGAGGCTCCCTGCCTTCAGTCCTAATGAAGGCCCGAAACGTCGATCTTCCTGATCCTCGGATGCTGCCTGACCAGCTGTGCTTTTCCAACACCACTCTAATCTAGAGGTGGAGCTAATGAGTCAAGTGACAAACTCCTGACTCGGAGAGAGGGAGAGAGAGAGAGAGAGAGAGAGAGAGAGAAAATTCCAGATCAAGGGTAGCATGTGGCATGAGACTACATGTGTAATAAAGGTAAGATAAAGCTGCCATATCCCACTCGCTCATTAGAAAGTGACAAAGGAGCATTTAATCCAAGGGTTACCATAGCTCAGATGAGGTTGAGATGTTCTTGGATACAAAGGGCATTGTAAGAATTGACGCCATGTTGTTGGTAACACTTTGCTTCACAAACCAGCATGCTAACCAAACCCCCACTTGTCTATTGGTAGTTCTGAAGGTGGGTCTTCGGACCCAAAACGTTAACTCTGCTTTCTCTCCACAGATGTCGCCAGACCTGCTGAGATTTTCCTGCAATTTCTGTCTTTGTTTGTGGGAAGGTTCAGAATGATTTAAGTCATGTAAATGAAGTGTTAGAATCGTAGATGTTATGAAATTTGAAAGGGTTCAGTAAAGATTTACAAGGATGTTGCCAGAGTTGGAGGGTTTGAGCTAGAGGGAGAGGCTGAACAGGCTGGGGCTGTTTTCCCTGGAGTGTCGGAGGCTGAGGGGTGACTTTATAGAGGTTTATACAATCATGAGGGGCATGGCTAGGGTAAATAGGCAAGGTCTTTTTCCCCAGGGTAGGGGAGTCTAAAACTAGAGGGCATAGTTTAAGGTGAGAGGGGAAAGATTTTAAAGGGGTCAAAGGGACAATCCTTTCACACAGAGGGTGGTGTGTGTTTGGAATGAGCTGCCAGAAGAAGTGGTGGAGACTGGTACAATGACAGCATTTAAAAGGCATCTGGATGGGTACATGGATAGGAAGGGTTTGGAGGGATATGGACCAAATGCTGGCAAATGGGACTAGATTTGGTTGGGATATCTGGTCGGCATGGACAAGTTGGACTGAAGGGTCTGTTTCTGTGCTGTACATCTCTATGACTCTATAGAGACCTACAGAACAGAGGTGGTCAGTTTACCTCAGTTGGCTGGATAGCTGGCTTGACACGTATAACATGGCTGCTGAAAATGTGTTGCTGGAAAAGCGCAGCAGGTCAGGCAGCATCCAAGGAGCAGGAGAATCGAAGTTTCGGGCATAAGCCCTTCTTCAGGAATGAGGAAAGTGTGTCCAACAGGATAAGATAAAAGGTAGGGAGGAGGGACTTGGGGGAGGGGCGTTGGGAATGCGATAGGTGGAAGGAGGTCAAGGTGAGGGTGACAGGCCGGAGTGGGGTGGGGGTGGAGAGGTCAGGAAGAAGATTGCAGGTTAGGAAGGCGGTGCTGAGTTCGAGGGATTTGACTGAGACAAGGTGGGGGAAGGGGAAATGAGGAAACTGGAGAAATCTGAGTTCATCCCCTCCCCTCATTTCCCCTCCCCCCACCTTGTCTCAGTTAAATCCCTCGAACTCAGCACCACCTTCCTAACCTGCAATCTTCTTCCTGACCTCTCCGCCCCCAACCCCACTCCGGCCTATCACCCTCACCTTGACCTCCTTCCACCTATCGCATTTCCAACGCCCCTTCCCCAAGTCCCTCCTCCCTACCTTTTATCTTACCCTGCTGGACACACTTTCCTCATTCCTGAAGAAGGGCTCATGCCCGAAATGTCGATTCTCCTGCTCCTTGGATGCTGCCTGACCTGCTGCGCTTTTCCAGCAACACATTTTCAGCTCTGATCTCCAGCATCTGCAGTCCTCACTTTCTCCACGTATAATGTGGGTTCAATTCCCACACCAGTCGCGGTCTCTATAAAGGAGCCTCCTTCTGAATCTTTCCCTTCATGGTAGCCCTTAGATTAAGACTACCGTTAGTCCTCTGTCTCTCTCTCTCTCTCTCTCTCTCTCTCTCTCGAATCAAAAAGTAACCCTAAGGTCTACTAAGACAATGGTGACTAACTCTCAAGAGCATTGAAGAAGGCCTTTTGGCCCATTGAATCTGTGCCAGTCAAATCAAAGCACCTAACAATTGCAATCCCCATACACTTGGCCTTACCATCACAGGTGCATTTAGATTTAGAACTATCTCTGTATTATTTTAAGATTAATAAGAATCGCAGCAACTCAATCCAATCCATAATGGACATTTTTAAGGTAGTGTTATGAGACAGAAATTTGACACTGAACGATCTGTGGAGATAAGAAAGAGAGACAACCAAACGTTTCGTGACAGAGGTACAATGTGAAGGAACAGGGAGGTTAGAGAGTGGAACTCCCCAACTCAGGAACTAGGTGCTGAAGGCAAGGCTGCAAAGACGGAACAATTAATATCAGGAACACGCAAGTAACCAGAATTAACAGCATCTGGATGGGAACATGGATAGGATGGCGATTTTTGAGAGGATCTGTAGCTCAGATTGATGATAAGTATGTAAGTTAGCTCGATGAGCTGGAAGGTTTGTTTTCAAACATTTCATCACCAGACTAGGTAACATCATCAGTGAGAGTCTCTGGTGAAGTGCTGGTGGTATGTCCCACCTCTCTATTTATAGGACTTGGTTTCTTAAGGTGGGTGATGTCATTTCCGGTTCTTTTTATCATGGGAAGGTAGATAGAGTCTAAATCGATGTGTTTATCGAGGGTCTTCTGGTTAGAATGCCCTGCCTCTAAGAATTGTTGTGTGTGTCTTTGTTTCACCTGGCCTAGGACGTGTATGTTGTCCCTGTCAAAGTGGTGTCCTTCTTTGTCTGTATGTATAGAAACTAGTGAGAGTGAGTCCTGTCTTTTGGTGGCCGGTTGGTGTTCATGTATCCTGGTGGCAGGTTTCCTGCTAGTTTGTCTGATGTAGTGTTTTTTTCTTTACAGTTCTTGCATAGTATCTTGTAAATGACGTTAGTTTAGCTGGTGGTATCTAATGGATCCTTTAGGTTAATTAGTCACGGTTTAAGTGTGTTGGTAACTTTGTGGGCACATCCTAGGACAGGCGATACAAAGATACACACGAGAATTCTTAGAGGCATGGCATTCTAACCAGAACTCCATCGATAAACACATCGATTTAGATTCTATCTACCTTCAATGAAAAAAAGAACTGGACATGACATCACCCACCTTAAGAAACCAAGACCTATAAATAGAGAAGTGGGACATACCACCAGCACTTCACCAGAGACTCTTACTGATGATGTTACCTAGTCTGGTGACGAAACATCGAAAAACAAACCTTCCAGCTCATCGAGCTAACTTATATATATATGAATAGGAAGGGTTTCGAGGGATATGGGCCAAATGCTGGTAAATGGGACAAGAGCAATTTAAGATATCTGGTCGGCATCGACAGATTGGACCAAAGGGTCTGTTTCTGTGCTGTACAACTCTGTGACCCTAAAGGAGCATGGAGATGAGGAGGGTTGAGGTATTTGAAAACGACAATGAAATACAAGGCTGATTTATTGTTTCTGCGCAACACAGTTCAGTTCAGGACAGGTCAGCTTCCTGCCATACTTGTCCTTTTGTGGAATGTAAGGGCCACACTCTAAGCCAGCATTTCTAGTCTATTGCCTTGAGAAGGTGGTGGGGAGCTGCTTTCTCAAACCACTCCAGTCCAAGTGGTGTGGTTACATCTGCAAAGTGCTGTTGCTATTCATTCCTAGGTAGGTGTGCAGGGAGGATCTGAGCTGAAGATGTCCAAAGTAATGAAAGGTCACGGAGCTCAAAAAGTAAGGTGGATCACAGATAAGAAAGGATGGGGAAGGGATTCTTCAAAATGTCCCTTTGTATCTCCCCCCTTCCCTCGCGTTGACTGTACTTTGAGAAATGGCCTATATATTCTGCTACACCTTGGTCTTCAGTGGGAGAAGAATTACCTGAAGACACCCCCCCCCAACCCCCCATCCACCCCGCCGCCCCCCTCCCCACCCCAACGCCGGTTAATCTTCAGTTTTGACCAAATATCCAGCATCTCTCTCACGTTTATACAAATTGTTATGTCGGGTTATACCAACTTTATAGCACAGCAACAGGCCATTCAGCCCAACACGCTCACACCTATCCCAGAGATTTCGGAGCAAAGGATATGTACCTGGACTGCTGTCCTCATTCTCCGTCGAGCTACTAAGTGGCCAAGATTCAAACCTGGATGGAGGGTAGACAAATGCAGATCGTTACTCAGCTTTCCTTCAGGCACTTGGGTGAAGACTCAAGTCTCCAAATCACATATTATCGAAAAGGGGAAAGTGGTGTTGTAGGACTAGCAATCCAGAGTCCTAGGTTAACACAGAAACAAAGACAATAGGAGCAGGATGAGGCCATTCATCCCTTTGAGCTTGCCTCCACGTGATTATAGCTGATTGTCCAACTCAGTTCCCCTGTCCCTGCTTTCTCCCCATACCTTTTGATCCCTTTAATCCTAAGAACTAGATCTAACTCCTTGCTGAAAACATTCAATGTTTCGCCTCAACCGTTTTCTGTGGCAGAGGATTCCACAGTCTCCCCACTCTCTGGGTGAAAACATTTCTCCTCATCTCAGTCCTAAAAAGTCCACCCCGTATCCTTAAACTGTATCTCCTGATTGTATCTCCTGCCCCATCTTTGGGAACATCTCTACGACCCTATAACTAACGAAAGGCTATCAACTGGAAACATTAACTCTGTTTTTTTCTTGCTCTCTCCACCGATGCTGCCTCATCTGTTTGGTATTCCCAGCGTTTTCCATTGTTATTTCAGATTCCCACAACTTTGGTGACTACACTTCCACCCACCTCTACTTCCTGTAGAGACTTCTTTCCAATCTCTCTGGTTTCTCTGTCTTTGCTATATCCATTCCAATGACATGACCTTCCACACCGATGATTCAGGTGGCATGGTGGCTCAGTGGTTAGCACTGCTGCCTCACAGCGCCAGGGACCCGGGTTCGATTCCAGCCTCGGGTGACTGTCTGTGTGAAGTTTGTACGTTCTCAGCCTGTCTGTGTGGGTTTACTCCCACAATCCAAAGATGTGCAGGTTAGGGTGGATTGGCCATGCTAAATTGCCCCATAGTTAGTGGGTTTTTGAGAAGATTTGTCGTTCAGGTTGAGGTTCTGGATGTAGGCTTGTTCACTGAGCTGATGAAAACAAATCTTCCAGCTCAGCGAGCCAACCTACATCCAATGCCCATAGTGTTAGGGCATTGGCGAGAGGAAAATGGGTCTGGGCGGGTTACTGTTTGGAGGGTTGGCATGGACTGATTGGGCCAAATGGCCTGTTTCCACACTGTCAGCAATCTAATCGAGAAAAAGAATTCCGGCTTTCTCCATGGAAGATCCTCTTGTTGTACGTGATGGGGCCCGAACCATTCCTATCGATCTTGCTCGACCATTCCCATCCCTTCCAGAACCACAATGGGGTTCTCCCCTGGCTCGTAAGGTCAACACAAAGGAATGTAAATGCAACTGCTTCTCTCTGCTACTCCTTACCTCTTTAGCTGAGCTTGCTTTATCTCCTTAAAAATATACATATTTCAGACCGCATTTTGCAGCAGTAAAGACAAAATCCCAGCAAGTCACTCTGCAGAATTGACAGTGGCCCACAATATTACCTACGTCACATGAAGAGTACAAACATTATGCATCAGAGCAAAAAGTCGAAAAGTGTGGCACTGGAAAAGCGCAGCAGGTCAGGCAGCACCCGAGGAGCAGAAGATATTCCTGACGAAGGGCTTTTGCCCGAAACGTCGATTCTCCTGCTCCTGGGATGCTGCCTGACCTGTCGTGCTTTTCCAGCACCACACTCTCGACTCTGATCTCCAGCATCTGCTGTCCTCACTGTCTCCTAGTCCCACAAGAGCAAAGGCAAGCAGCAAAACGTACCAATCTTTTCACACCCAATGTTATGTTTATGCACTTTTGAATGGTTTGTTGAGCACTGAGTCCAGTTTAGCGGCAAGTCATAAGTCGTTTTGTCCTGGGTACCTGCATGCTCCAAACTCTGAACTCCGTCTCACCCAAATTGCTGTGTACTAGGCCATAAGTGTCCAAGATGCCAAAGGATTTTACCTGCTGTCTGGTTCCTCTTGTCTGAGTCGCCTCATCATAGATTCTTTACAAGGTGGGAATGGCATCATGGATAATCTATTCATCTCCCTCTCGTGTTCAATATCGCTCCACAACAACTCCTGAAATACAGTTCGGTTTAAGATTTACTTTCCAGAGGAGCTTGTGTTCTGCAGTGGATATTGTCCCTGTCTCTGGATTGGGGTAAAGCCTCTGTTCAAACCCCAGCACAGGACTTGATGGGCCAGGGGAGAGGTGTGTCACAAAGATGTTGATAATTAAGCTACAAACCCAAGTGGCACAGTGGCTCAGTGGTTAGCATTGCTACCTCACAGCGCCAGGGACCCAGGTTCGATTCCAGCCTTTGGGTGACTATTTGCGTGGAGTTTGCACATTCTCCCCGTGTCTGCATGGGTTTCCTCCCACAGTCCAAAGATGTGCAGGTTAGGGTGAATTGCCCACAGTGTCCAGGGATGTGTAAGTTAGGTGCCTCACTCAGGGGAAAAATGTAAAAACATAATAGGGTAGGGGATTGTGTCTGGGTGGGATATCTTCGGACGGCCAGTGTGGACTTGTTGGGCCACATGGTCTGTTTCCACACTGTGGGGATTCTATTCTTTGATTCAAAAGAACAGCGGATGCTGTGAAACAGAAATTGCTGGAAAATTTCAGCAGGTCTGGCAGCATCTGTGGAGAGGAAATTAGAGTTAACGTTTTGGGTTCAGTGACCCTTCCTCAGAACTTTCTGACACGCTGATTAGAGGTGACGAGAGTGTTCTCTGGTCCATGGTTACCCACCTGGTGGGTATAATGCATGCCATAAGACTCCATATGTATGTATTGTCCCCATTTCTTTTTTCATTCATTTGTGCTATGCTGGCGTTACTGGCTGGGCCCAGCATTTACTGTCAATCCCTAGTTGCCCCTTGAGAAGGTGGGGGTGAGCTGCAGTCCACCTGCTGTGTGTTGACCCACAATGCCATTAGGGAGGGAATTCCAGGATTTTGACCCAGCGACAGTGAGGGAACGGCAATGTATTTCCAAGTCAGGATGGGGAGTGGCTTGGAGGGGAACTTGCAGGTGGCGTTCCCATGTATCTGCTGCCCTTACCCTTCTAGATGGAAGGGTCACGGGTTTGGAAGGTGCTGTCTGAGGATCTTTGGTGAACTTCTGCAGTGCATCTTGTACACACTGCTGCTACTGAGCATCGGTGGTGAAGGGAGTGGATGCTTGTGGATGTGGGCTGCTTTGTCCTGGATGGTGTCAAGCTTGTTAACTTAAAGAATCAATGGAGAACTCTCCTGTTTCAATGAATCAAGTTCAAAGCAAATAAGTCATGAATCAAGAGGGAGTTAACACATACAAAAAGCCTTTATTATTGATTAGAGCAAAGTGGACTTCTCCGATAGCTGGGATAATTGTGTTCTGAGGAACCAAAAGGATCCCTAGGCTAGGAAGACTGTGATGCAGCCTGAGTTTCAGATTGCACACAGAAGCCAAACACTGGGGCTGCTGGAAATCTGAAGTTAAAGACAAAAGTTGCAGGAAATACTTAGCAAGTCCTGCAGCGTGACAGAAATGGAGTTTCAGGCGGAATTGATCTCTCTTCAAAACAGCAAGAAGATAGAAATGTAAATTATTGTCCTTATCTAGTTGCCCCGGGGTTTTACGAGAGTAGAAGGAGGGTGGGGGAAGAGGGGACAGGGACGAGTTAACTTGAGGAACAGCAACTTAGCTGTCAACTCAACTCTCCACAGCCTCCTGGACTCAACACATTAGATGTCCCAGCATGCTTTACAGCAGCTTCATAGACAGCAGCTTGACATCGAGCCACAGAGAGGAGATGTTAATGCAGATGGCCAAGGGCTTTGGTGAAAGAGTCTTGAGGAACGTCTTTTACAGAATCCCTACAGCGTAGAAACAGGCCATTCAGCCCACACTGACCCTCAAAAGAGCATCCCATTCGGTCCCACTATCCCCATAAACCTGCATTTCCCATGACCAATCTACCCAGCCTGCATATTCCTGAACACTATGGACAATTTCCCATGGCCAATCCACCTAACCTGCACATCTTTGGACTGTGGGAGGAAACCGGAGCACCCAGAGGGAACCCACGCAGACACAGGGAGAATGTGCAAACTCCACACAGACAGTCTAGAATTGAAACCGGGTCCCTGGCGCTGTGAGGCAGCAGTGCTAACCACTGAGCCACCCCTTAAAAGTGGGAAAGAAGCAGATGTCAACTTTGATGATGTGGCCACGCAATTGAAGGCACGCCCAACAAATAATGGAGAGATTAACACTGACAATGGTCAAGCTGCACCAAGTGGAGGGAAGCACAGTGGCCATTGGATGGTTGTACACCAGGAGGTGTTTATAGAGAAGGGTGAGGTCACTGAGGTACTTCGAAACAAGGATGAAAATTTCAAAATCACGCAAGGACCAAATTAAAATGGAAACAGTCCAACTAATGCATTAAATGCACAAAGCATGCACACTGAACACTGTGGAAACTTACCACTGGGGACAACTCTTCGCCATATTCACTCACTAGAAAATTAAAAAGAAACAGACATGTTGCTGTTGTCATTATTGTCACTTAGTAATTCAGTCATGTCGTTGTTTACAAAATAATTCATTGCATTGATATCAAGTGGGTTTCGTTTTTTTTTAATAATTTCTCAGCATTTTAGAATACTGCATTCAATGTTTTTTTCTTCCTGCTCCAGGAAGGATGTTGTGAAACCTGAAAGGGTTCGGAAAAGATCTACAAGGATGCTGCCAGGATTGGATGGTTTGAGCCACAGGGACAGGTTGAATAAGCTGGGGGCTTTTTGCTCCCTGGAGTGTCGGAGGCTGAGGGGTGAGATCAGAATTGCACACAGTATTCCAAAAGTGGCCTAACCGACGTCCTGTACACCTGCAACATGACCTCCCAACGCCTATACTCAATACACTGACTAATAGGCTGGAGTTATTTTCCCCGGAGCGTCAGAGGCTGAGGGGTGACCTCACTGAAGTTTACAAAATCATGAAGGGTATGGTTAGGTTGAATAACCAAAGTCTTTTTCCCAAGATAGCGGAGTCCAAAACTTGAGGGCATAGGTTTAGGGTGAGAGGGGAAAGATTTAAAAGGGACCTCAGGGGCAACCTTTTCATGCAGAGGGTGGTGCGTGTATGGCATGAGCTGCCAAAGGAAGTGGTGGAGGCTGGTACAATTACAACATTTAAAAGGCATCTGAATGGGTATGTGAGTAGGAAGGGTTTAGAGGGATGTGGGCCAAAAGCTGGCAAATGGGGCCAGATTAAGTTAGGATAGCTGGTTGGCATGGACTGAAGGGTCTGTTTCTGCACTGTATGACTTTATGTAGGCTTTTCATATACTGTAGTCAGCTGCATTGATATATCCAATTTCTCTGAACAATCCTTCAGGGCTATCGGCTTCAGGAGAAATTGGGATCAATTCTAACTCAGTTCAAAAGGTGGGATTCCACAGGACTGAATGAAGTTGTGGATTTACAGCAGGTATAATGAGAGGATGAGGTGGGATAGGATAGAAAATGACCTTTACACCCAGTCCTGTCCGTTTCTGACATTCAAACTGACCCCATTTATCTCAGATGGTGGTTTTAATGCAGATCCTAATCCCTCCCAGCTCACAATCTAACAGCTAGATGGGAGCCTGACTTCTCATTCGGTGACAATAAACTAAAAGACATTTGGGGTAGAGGGTTTTGGGCAGGGGTCAGGGGTCACACTTGTCATCTGAAGTATAGGCATCACTAGTAAGGCTGACATGTGTTGCTTATCCCTAGTTGTCCTTGAACTGAGGGGCTTGCAAGGCCATTTCAGAGAGCAGTTCAGCGTTTGAGAGGGTTTTGAATCATATTTAGATAAGGTTAGGAACATGGTATCATAAGAACACGAGCAGGCCATTCAGCCCAATGAACCTGTTCTATATTCATTACAATCATAATGATCGAAGATATCAATGCCAGTTTCCCTCATTATCTCCATATCACATCAAATCATTGCATTTGGAAGTCTATCAATTTCTACTTTAAACATACTCAAGAAAACTATTTTACTTAACCCTATGAACAAAAATATTTCTCCTCATCTCAGTCCTAAGTGGCTTTCTCCTTATTATTAAATGATGGTCCCCTCCTTGTAGACTCCCCAGCTCACCTTTTCCTTTCAAATTCACTCAAAGGATGGGGATATTGCCCAGAGGGTAGTTAAGAATCAACCACATCACTGTGGGTCTGGAGTCACATGGAGGCCAGACCAGGTAAGGATGGCAATTTCCTTCCTTAAAGGGCATTAGTAAATGACATGGGATTTTCCAACAATCGACAATGGAATTGTGGTCATCAGTAGACTCTTAATTCCAGATTTTGTTTTTGTTGAATTCAAATTCAAAGTCCACCATCTGCCATGACGGGATTTGAAACCAGGTCCCCAGATCATGACCTGAAACACTGAATTAATTTGTAATAATAATAATAATAATAATAATACCACCATGCCATTACCTCTCCTTGTCTATCCCTTTTAGTAGGTTCAAATGAAATAGCCTCTCATTCTTTGAAACTCTAGGGAATACAGGCCCAGTTTGTCCACTGTCTCTTCATAGGACAGTCCCACTCTCCCGGGAACAAATCTGGTGAACCTTGATTGCACTCCCTCTATGGCAGGAAGATATTCCGAAAGTAAGGAGACCACAACTGCATATAGGACTCTAGGTGGGGCCTAACCAAGGTTCAACATAATTGCGGCAAGACTTCACATTCTTGGACTGAAATGCTCTTTCAATTAAGGCTAACATTCCAATTAACTTTCTTAGTAGCTCACTGAACTTGTACCTTAGCCTTTAGTGATGTATCTATGAGAACATCAAAGATCATACAGTCATAGAGATGTACAGCATGGAAACAGACCCTTCAGTGTAACTCTTCCATGCCGATCAGATATCCTAAACTAATCTAGTCCACTGGCCAGCACTTGGCCTATATCCCTCTCAGGCCTTCCTATTCATATCGGCGAAAGTGAGGACTGCAGATGCTGGAGATTAGAGTCAAGATTAGAGTGGTGCTGGAAAAGCACAGCAGGTCAGGCAGCATCCGAGGAGCAGGAAAATCGAAGTTTCGGGCAGGAACCATTCCTGATGAAGGGCTCCTACCCAAAACGTTGATTTTCCTGCTCCTCAGATGCTGCCTGACCTGCTGTGCTTTTCCAGCACCACTCTAATCTTGACTCTTCCTATTCATATACCCATCCAGATGCCTTTTAAATGCTGTCATTATACCAGCCTCAACCACTTCCTCTGACAACTCATTCCATACACATACCATGAAGAAGTTGCCTCTCAGGTCCGTTGTAATCTTCCCCCTCTCACCCTAAACCTGTGGTTTTGCATTCCCCTACCCTGGGGGTTTAACTGCCTGAAGGAATGCAGTTGCTGTAGACTATGTAATAATTCTCTAAAAATGTATTTTAAAGAATCCATACCAGACAATTTTTCCCTGAAGCTAGTTTAAACTCTCCCCAACAACAGCAGCAAATCTCCCTGTGATGGTTCAAGTCTCCAGACCACCTGCCCCGGAACCATTTCAATCCCTCAGAAATCAGAAACAAAAGCAGAGTTGGGAAAAGCTCAGCATGTCTGGCAGCGTCTGTGCAGACAAATCAGAGTTAATGTTTCAGGTCCAGTGACCCTTCCTAAAAACCTTTCAGAAATCTGGGATCCGTCTGGTAATACGGTGGCACGGTGACTCAGTGGTCAGCACTGCTGCCTCACAGCACCACAGACCTGAGTTCGATTCCCGCCTCAGGCGACTGTATGTGTGGAACTTGTACATTCCCCCCGTGTCTGTGTGGGTTTCCTCCGGGTGCTCCGATTTCCTCCCAAAGTCCAAAGATGTGCAGGTCAGGTGAATTGGCCATGCTAAATTGCTCATCGTGTTTGGTGCTTTAGTCAGAGGGAAACGGGTCTGGGTGGGCTACCCTTCGGAGGGGCGGTGTGGACTGGTTGGGCCGAAGGGCCTGTTTCCACACTGTAGGGAATCTAATTTCCCGTCTCAAGTTAATTCTCCAACCACGTGTCCAATTTTCCTGGCAATGATAGATTACCTTCCCTGAAGAACATTCGTGAACCAGATGGGTTTTGGGACAATTGACTGTAGCTACATGGTTTTCCATGAGGCCAACTCCTTATTCCACATTTTCTTGCAATCAAATTTCACCATGCGGAGTACAAATTGCTAGTCCATTGACGTTGCCACTGAATTGTAAAAAGGCTAAATCACCGTAGTCCTACCCTCTTATTACAGAGGGAGACATCTGATGTGGATTAGCCTGAGGGTCACCACACCAAAGGTAAGAGACTGAGGAGAGACTGAGGACAGCCCTTGATGGTACCCTCAGCCGATGCTCTTAGTATCACTCCGTATTACAGACCAGCCATCCAGCCAACTGAGCTAACAGCCCCAACCATAACTACCCCTCACAGTCAGGAGCTAATGAAAAGTGCAATTCAAATTACCCTAACAGGAGCAATAACCTACAAACACGTTATCACCCATTAACTAAATGATAATTACACAAGGCTAGCTTTGTATTTAATATCTTTTTTGAATTCAAATGTCAGCAGCTGCTAGGGTAGGATTTAAATCAGACCATTGGCCAGAGGACTGGGTATTGCTAGTCCAGTGACATATCTCAGACTCCCAGCCTTAGCGTGGTCTCTAACTCCCAGCCTCAGCGTGGACTCAAACTCCCGGCCTTCGCGTCATCTCTAATTCCCGGCCTCAGTGTGGACTCAAACTGCCAGCCTCAGCGTGGTCTCAAACTGCCAGCCTCAGCATGGACTCAAACTCCCGGCCTCAGCGTGGTCTCGGACTCCTGGCCTAAGCCCAGCGTGGCCTGGAGTCAAGGCCCAGTATGGACTGGAGGCTAGTTGCCAGCGTGGACTGGGTTGGAAGGACTGTTATTCTGAACTTTATTTCTTTACTTTTCTAATTTATTCCTACGATTTGTAATGCTGGACTTCTTATTTCGTTATTTTCTAATTTTTTATCCCTAAGTATTTGTATTTAAGAATCAGTACCTGGGTACCTTGTACCTAAGATGGTTCCATAAGTGGCAACTTGTAAACACTTCACTCATGTGAGTACGTGACAATAAAGCTAATTCTATTCAATACCTCTACACCACCACCACTCACAGTCATAGAAACCACCATGAAATGACTCTGTAAGTGGTTGTAAGATGTGCTTTTGCCTGGTATTTTGTTACAAGTGTTTATTTCATATAGTTTAACACAACTAATGGAGCTGCCTTTCCTCAAAGCATCACCTCCAGGTTTGTGCTTTCCAGCTGCTCAAGAGTATTTGAAATATTTGAGCACGATTCAAGTTATCAGCAAGATAAACACTGTCTGCTACAGAGTGGGGATGTCTGTCTCAGCGGCTGGTCAAGTCAGAGTAATTAACTTGCAGCAGCTCAAACTCAATTCACACGAGTGAATCAGAGAGAGAGTTCCCACCAGCTGTGCAAACAGGTTTGAGGACAGACAGACTGAGGAATCGAGGCATCATAGGCATCTGCTGCTACTGTGCACCTCAGCGACAGATTGCTGAGCACAGCGATGGCAAACTGACTTAACAGAAAAACGCAGTCAGCCTTGCGTCCTGGATTCGCTTCAGCTGCCAGCTGTCAGCACACTGTAAACTGAGACATCCGTCGGCTCAGTGCAGGAGGAAACCACCATCTGTGGGCTCGTCAAGCATAGGTTGCTCTGACTACCCTAGCCCCGTCCCCAGACCCATTTAATTGTCCCTTCTGCTTCCCAAACTGTCTGTCTGCGTCTGTCTGTGTCTATGGATGTGCCTGTGTGTGTATTTATATATTCATCTTCGTGTGTGTGTGTGTGTGTGTGTGAGTTAGTGAGTGTGTGTGTGTGTCCATGTGCCTCTGTGCACGTGTGTGTGTGTATGTGTGTATGTATGTGTGTGTATGTATGTGTGCGTGTGTGTGTGTGTGCATCAGTGGATATGTGCATTAGTGGGTGTATGTGCCTATGTGTCTGTGATTGTGTGTGTGTGATTGTGTGTGTGTGTGATTGTGTGTGTGTGTGTGATTGTGTGACTGTGTGTGTGTGATTGTGATTGTGTGACTGTGTGTGTGTGATTGTGATTGTGTGACTGTGTGTGTGCGCACGCATCAGTAGGTGTGTGCATTAGTGGGTGTGTGTGCCTGTGTGTCTGTGATTGTGCGTGTGTTTGTGTGTATGTGTGGGTGTGTGTGTGTGTCTGCTGCCTACAGGATATTGAGAAAAGTTGAATTAACGTTGCTTCTGTCTTGCTCCAGGGATGAAAGGGTTACAAGGAGCCCATGACACTTTCAACTCTAGATACAAGCTCTATTAAAGCCACAGAGCCTTCACATATTTCTCCCCCTGTCCAGAGACAAAGTAACCAGGAAATCGTGTTGCTTTCTCTTCCTTCACGATTGTCTGCGCCCACCCCTTCCCACTGCTCTCCCTTTGCTCCACTCGCCTCCGTTGTTTGAGTCATCCTGTGCCACACACTGTTGTCTAAGGCCATAGAGAGAGCCAACCATCTCCACAGCCTATAGCAACACTACATGTTACACAGAATGGACTTACAGCACAGAAACAGGCCATTCGGCCCAAACTGGGCATGCTCCAACACAAGCTGATTCATCTCACCCTATCAACATATCTTCCTAATCTTTACCATATGTAAAATGAAACTTAGGAGAAGGCTATTTGGCCCTTTGAGTCTGCCCCTTCATTCGACATGTTCAAAGCCAATCTGATTGTCATCTCAACTCCTTTCCTGCCTGCCCCTATAATTCTACCCCTCCTCCCCCCAAAATGTATCAACTCTCTTCATTGCCTCAACATGTCTTAGGCTAACAATCACAGAGAATGCTAGAAAAACTCAGCAGGTCTGGGGGCCAGAAAGAGAGTTAACAATTCAATTCCAATATGACTTCTTCAGAATTCATTCTAGTTCTGAACTACCTAGTCAGGTCCATGCCCTCCAACAACTCACCCTCTCATCTTGGCATCCTCCCCTGCCACCGCAGGAACTGCAAAACCTCCGCCCACACCTTCTCCCTCACCTCCATCCAAGGCCCTAAAGGAGCCTTCCACATTCATCAAAGTTTTACCTGCACATCCACCAATGTCATTTATTGTGTCCGTTGCTCCCGACGCAGTCTCCTCCAGATTGGGGAGACTGGGCGCCTCCTAGCAGAGCGCTTAAGGGAACATCTCTGGGACACCCGCACCAATCAACCACACCGCCCCGTGGCCCAACATTTCAACTCCCCCTCCCACTCTGACAAGGACATGCAGGTCCTGGGCCTCCTCCACCACCGCTCCCTCACCACCCGACGCCTGGAGGAAGAACGCCTCATCTTCCGCCTCGGAACACTCCAACCCCAGGGCATCAATGTGGACTTCACCAGTTTCCTCATTTCCCCTTCCCCCACCTCACCCCAGTTCCAAACTTCCAGCTCAGCACTGTCCCCATGACTTGTCCTACCTGCCTATCTTCTTTTCCACCTATCCACTCCACCTTCCCCCCGGCCCCGACCTATCACATTCGTCCCCTCCCCCACTCACCATTGTGCTCTATTCTACTTTCTCCCCACACCCACCCTCCTCTCACTTATCTCTCCACCCTTTCAGACTCTCTGCCTGTATTCCTGATGAAGGGCTTTTGCCCGAAACGTCGATTTTCCTGCTCCTCGGATGCTGCCTGAACTGCTGTGCTTTTCCAGCACCACCCTAATCTAAACTCTGGTTTCCAGCATCTGCAGTCATTGTTTTTACCATTCACTCTATGTTTCTCTCTCCACAGATGCTGCCAGACCTGCTGAGTTTCTCCAGCATGCTTGTTCCAGCACCCACAGTATTTTGCTTTGATTCAGATATTTTAGAGGCTCAGCCAGCTTCCCCTTAAATGTATCTAAACGATGCACCTCGACTGTTCCTTCTGGTAGCAAGTCCATATCCGAACCAATGTGTCAGTGAAGATGTGCTCCTAAAACCCCCGTTGGTTTCAACGTTGATTTTGTTATCTTTATGTTCTCTACCTTTGATCACACACACAACTGGAAATACACTCCCCACACACTCCCAACAACCTTTTCGATAAACATGATTCCCAGCTTGTTCGCTCTTCACTGATAGGTTGTTGCGTGGTCCATAGAGACCAATACAATCAGGACAGGACTCATGCACATAATGGGAAGGTCCTAGGGAGTGTTGCTGAACAAAGAGTCCGTGGAGTGCAGGTTCACAGTTTCTTGAAAGTGGAGTCGCAGGTAGATAAACTACTTTAGATTAGATTACATTACATTACAGTGTGGAAACAGGCCCTTCAGCCTAACCAGTCCACACCGACCCGCCGAAGCACAACTCACCCATACCCCTACATTTACCCCTTACCTAACACTACGGGCAATTTAGCATGGCCAATTCACCTAACCTGCACATCTTTGGACTGTGGGAGGAAACCGGAGCACCCGGAGGAAACCCATGCAGACACGGGGAAAATGTGCAAACTCCACACAGTCAGTCACCTGAGGCGGGAATTGAACCCAGGTCTCTGGCGCTGTGAGGCAGCAATGTATGCTTTCCTTTATTGGTTAGTGCATTGAATATTGAAGTTGTGAGGTTAAGTTGCAGTTGTACAGGACATTGGTTAGACTATTTTTGGAGTATTGTGTGTGATTCTGGTCTCCCTGCTATAGGGATGATACTGTGAAACTTGAAAGGGTTCAGAAAGATTTACAAGGATGTTGCCAGGGTTGGAGGGTTTGAGCTATAGGGAGAGGCTAAATGGGCTGGGGCTGTTTTCCCTGGAGCGTCGGAGGCTGAGGGGTGACCTTATCGAGGTTTATAAAATTATGAGGGGCATGGATCGGATAAATAGACAAAGGTCTTTTCCCTGGGGTTGGGGAGTCCAGAACTAGAGGGCATAGGTTTAAGGTGAGAGGGGAAAGATATAAAAGGGACCTGAGGGACAACATTGTCACGCAGAGGGTGGTGCATGAATGGAATGAGCTGCCAGAGGATGTGGTGGAGGTTGGTACAATTATAGTATTTAAAAGGCATCTGAATAGGAAGGGGTTAGAGGGAGATGGGCCAAGTGCTGGCAAATAGGACTAGATTAATTTAGGATACTTGGTCGGCATAAATGACTTGGACCAAAGGGTCTGTTTCCGTGCTGTATATGTCTATGACGATCTTAAAAGAGAAATTCGACCTTCCAGTCAATAGGTGAAAGGTCAACACAATAAAATGCCTTGTTTTAAGACTTCTTCTGTAGTAAAAGGCTAAAAGCACCATTGACTAAACACGTTATTGGCAAGTAGCTCATAATGCATAAGACAACATCTTCCCCTTTTACCGTCAGCACTACCAAAAGTACACTTCACATATAGTTTACAGTGATCTTTCAGTAAACACTCCAATATCTCATGGGGAAACAGTCCAAAGTGATTTTTAGTGATTGAGGATTTATTTCTCTTCACTTCTTTTCTCAACCGGAGAAGTTTTAGTCTCAGCGCTGAGCTTTTTTTTACTCCTGGAGATTCTTCCTCTAGTACAAGTTCAACAGGGTTTTCCAACCTTGTTTCCAATCTCTCACAAGATTCCACCATCCGAGCCACATCCTGCCTGCAGCCCTTTTGCAACCTCTCCCCAACCACTCCTGCCCAAAACCAACCTGTAGCGAGGAGCATGCCATATGTTTGGAAACGCACCGCTCGGTCAAGGAATGAGAACTCGGGATGCATTCCTCGGTTTTCGTCGGATGTCTCATCCATTGCTGAAAGGAACTGACGAGGAAACCAAGCTGACTCTTCAGAACAAGGCCCAGCGTGGTCTAATCAGGCAGTGTGGAGGACAGCCAGAGGGTTGGGGCCTTTGCTCGAAAACTAAGCCGGCAGACCTCGCTCTCGGCAACACCACCATGGAGACCATGGCAGCTGCCAGAGGACAAGCAATCCCTCCAGGACCAGAGATTGCACAGGAGTGGTTTGAGGCACTTAGAAGGGGAGGGTGGAGGGTTCTAAGTTTCAGGGTCATGGAGAAAGAGAGAAATAGGCTGTCAGTGACCATCCTCTTTATCCACTGTCCTTGCGCTCAACTGCACTGCCTAAGGACCTTCTCCCCACCATTAGGGATGGATTTATATTCAATGTATTTTGTCTATTTATATCCCGTCAATGTTTGCCACTGGCTGTCAGTCATGAGGGTCACCAACTGTACCTGGAAGATCCCTGCTCTGTGTTGATGACGAATCCAATCTCTGAAATGAAAGAAGAAGGTGGAGTTTAGACATTGAACCCGAATATTCTGTTTTCCTACCAGTTACAGTCCCGCACCAATATTCCGTTCTTGGAAAGGGGCCCATTTGTAGCCCATCCCTTGAGGAATGGCGGTGAGGCAGTTAGCAATGGGCATCAAATGTTGGTCTTGGTAGTGGTGCCCAAGGTACACTGAAGCCTTTTTAAACTCATCAGCAGGAAGGGAAAGATCCAATAGGGACCTTAGGGCTAACGTTTGCACACAGAGGGTGGTGCACACAGAGGAAGTGGGGGATGCAGGTACAGCTAAACGTTTGAAAGACATTCGACAGGTACATGATTAGGAAAGTTGTAGTGGAACGGTCACCGGACCCGAAACTTAACTGATTTCTCTCCACAGGTGCTGCCGGACCCGCTGAGCTTTTCCAGTAATTTCTGTTTTTGTTTCTGTTTTCCAGCCTCCGTGGTTCTTTAAGCTTTTATTAAGGTTTAGAGGGATATGGGCCAAACGCAGGCAAATGGGACAAGTTCGGTTTAGGAAACCGGGCCAGCATGGACGGGTGGGGCCGAAGGGCCTGTTTCTGTGCCCTAAGACTCAATGGCAGAAGCAGAGAGGGGAGTTACTTTCTGTTTCACAAGCTGAAAGAGTTCTCGCTGTTTAAGGCTATGTAGCCTTATCCTTCACTCCAGCTTCCACCTTGGACTGTATCAGGTAACACACAATGTTACACATATTTGTCTAATCAACCTGTTCACAGATGTCATGACACACCTCTGGAGCAGGTGGCACTTGAACACAGGTCTCCTGGCTCAGAGGTAAAAGCACTACCACTGTACCACAAGACTCCACTCCCAGAGTGTGATAATCTCATAGGGTCTGGCTGGGGCATCAACTGGAACAGAGGACCATGTGATGATTATTTGTTAGTTAAGGGATTGGGTGAGAATGAACCAACTATATATGTGTATCTATAACATAAATATATACAGTGAATAAGTAATCAGTGGGTTGGCGTTGGTGGTGTGATTCGAAAACCATATGGTCTGGACTCTGTCTAACCAGTTGTTAGCCACTGCTGAGTAAGACAAGAGCCCAAGGGGTTCTGGATGGAGCACTGGGCCTCGTGCCCTGTTCATTATTAACATCATTCACTTCTACGTCCACAAGGTCGCTCGTTGTTGAAACTATTTCCTCTTTGACCTTTAGACAATACATCCTCAACTTGGTCACTTGCCTCCTGGCCCAGAGCAAATACAACTTGGATGGCTCAGTGGTCAGCACTGCTGCCTCACAGTGCCAGGGACCTGGGTTTGATTCTAGCCTCAGGTGACTGTCTGTGTGGAGTTTGCACATTCTCCCCGTGTCTGTGTGGGTTTCCTCCGGGTGCTCTGGTTTCCTCCTACATTCCAAAGATGTGCAGGTCAGGTGGATTGGCCGTGCTAAATTGCCCCATAGTGTCCAGGGATCTGCAGGTTAGGTGGATTGGCCAGGCTAAATTGCCCCAGAGTGTCCAGGAATGTGCAGGTTAATTGGGTCAGCCACAGGAAATGCGGGGTTACAGGGATGGGGTGGGTCTGGCTGGGATGCTCTTTGGAGGGTTGGAGCCGAATGGCCTACTTCGACATGTAGGGATTCTATAAACCTGCCCAGTATCCGTTCCACAATTGATTCCCCTTTTCTCCCCCAGGACGGTGAACTCAAAACCCACTTCCTCAATGACAGTCTTTACAATTTGTTGGTTCACGTGACGTGGGCATCACTGGCAGGAGGGCCAGTATTTGTTGCTCAAATCCAGGTGCCCTTAGGAAGGGGATGGTGAGCTCGCAGTTGTCAATTGGAAGTCAAGTTTGAAGGTCCTCAATGGTGGAGTGGGGACCGGAAATAACTGCACCGGGGCACTGAGCAATGTGCCTGGCTGTGGAAAGGCATACCTTGGTGCAGCGGCGCCTGCTGAACTTTGGAAATGGCTCCTGCTCCTGGTCTGTGCTGTTCCAGTCCTCGGGATAGTCAATAAAATTGAAGCGGCTGCTCAGCAGGTCCTGAAAATCAAACATTGATGTCAGCTGGATTGAGATTAATGATCTTGCTGTGGAACGAAGAGTTAATCTGTAAACAGCTACTGAGCATGTGTATAAAGAACTGTGACATCATGGCAAGGTATCACATGGGACAGGAGCCTGGGGTTCCAAAAGATGTCCTTTCTCACCTTCCTATGTACATGGTCATGTCCAATTACGCCAGCACAGAGTCAGTCCCCTAAACTGAGGGGATTCTAAATCTCATTGGTTATTTTATTTTCTCTTGTTTTCTTTTTTTTCCTGTTTATTTTAAAAAATTTTTAAAAATATTACCCCCACACTACCGCCTAACTGCGGTAGTGCTTATTTATTCCCCCACACCCATGTTGTGTGTGTGTAGGTGGGAGACACAGTGAAGGACACAAAGTGCACGGATCTTTATTCAATTTCCACCACCAGGAAGATAGGAAAACACCCGAGTGGCCAGTGACAAGCAGTGCCCTTCACATCAAAGGGCAAAATCTCCCGGTTATTTTTTTTTCTTTTTTTTCTTTTTTTTCTCTTTTTTTTTGGGAAAAACACCCGAGTGGCCAGTGACAAGCACTGCCCTTCACATCAAAGGGCAAAATCTCCCGGTTATATTGGTCAGCCAGGGCTCCCTGATTGGACCAGGTTAATAGCTCCAATCTATGAACTCAGATTCTATGAGGACACCTGGCTGACCTCATTCCAATCACCACGGTAGATAATCATAATTAGCCTATTCAGGACTTGAACCTGCCTCAGAGGTAGGAACACCACTACTGCACCTCAAAAGCTGCTTTCCATGCATTATAGGGTTGGCCTCATCTGCAAACAGGTTAATAGATTCCAAACCATTTGTTCTCCCCACAGGCGCCATGTTGAAATAGGACGTATCAAAGCCAGCATGATGGCTACCCTGCCCACATCGTTCCTCAGGAAGGGCTCAAAGGTCATCACCTCTGGCTTCTCCTCAGATTACCCTGGAAGGTAAAGGTGAAGCTAGCAAAAGTGGTGTTGGCCAAGCTCTTCCTGTTACACAAGTGAGGTGTATGAATTTCAGTGGTGGGGTGGTGTACATGGGTCAGAAGTCCCAAAGACTGCAGGGTAGAAACAATAATTTTGCATCTTCAGCTGGTCACATCAGGCAATGATCAGAATGCACTGACAAACCCCACAACACTGCAGCCAACATTAGACTGGGACTTTACTCATCGGAATTTAGCAGAATGAGGGGGAATCTTATGGAAACATATCAAAGTATGAAGGGAGTAGATAAGATAGAAGCAGGGAGGTTGTTTCCACTGGCAGGTGATATTAGAACGAGGGGGCACAGCCTCAAAATAAGAGGGAGCAGGTTTCGGGCTGAGTTAAGGAGGAACCTCTTCACCCAGAGGGTTGTGAGTCTGTGGAATTCTCTGCCCAATGAAGCAGTTGAGGCTACCTCGTTGAATGTTTTTAAGGCAAAGAGAGATCGATTTTTGACCAATAAAGGAGTTAAGGGTTAGGGTGAGCGGGTGGGTAAGTGGAGCTAAGCCCATGAAAAGACCAGCCATGATCGTATTGCATGACAGAGCAGGCTCGATGGGCCTGCTCCTAGTTCTTATGTTCGTATGTTAATCTGCATATTTAAAAACTTTAACAAAACCTAGCAGTTAACTGGCAGTCATCATTAACTGACAGATTTTCCGTGGAGACTCGTCAACCAGAAAATGCTTACAGGAGTGATACCTTGTAAGGAGGAGTTCTGAGGTAATTGAACACTTGGTGAAATCCTGCATTTCTATTATGACCAAAGTGCGTTAATTGACCTCTATACCACAGTGCATTACTGAAGCTCTATACAGTATTAATTCATCACCAATCAGCACTTTCCTCTCATGCAGTGTAAATGTTAGTTTTCCCCTTAAAGCGGTATTCTTGCAAAGTGTCCTGATGAGTGCAGAGGAAATGCTTCAACACAAGGTGCCCTTTTGTTCAATGATGCTCAAGTTAGCTTTCACTTAACACTACCGTGCGAAGGCGGGAAAATGTGAAAATTTACAATTAGCGTAGTCAAGGCAAATAGCAGGGAGGAAAGGAAATTTGGATAAACAGGAGGGAGAGAGGATTAAGACGATGTGCTGATCGATGAAGATGAAATGGTTAAGAAGTGGTTTGGTGTGACTGACATCGGGCAGTTGGGCTGAACGATCCGTCGTTCCTGCCCAATATTTTGTTTAATTCTACATAAAAGTCACTTTTCTGTTCAAGGGTATTTGCTGAGTGTAAAACTGTATTGACTACCACTGAAAAGTAACAAATTAACGGTGATGTATTCTGAGGCTTACAACACAAGTTCTTCCTTTCCAAGATTCAATGAAGAGACTTACATAGGGATCCAAAACGTCCACAGTACTGTTGCCCTCTCGCAATTGGTGTAGCTGGGATTGTAAGCCATCAATCTCTGCTTCCTTCCTTGCCAGCTCCATCTGGACGTTGTCCAGTTTCTCTTCCATTGCCCATACCTGCCGCCGATACCTGCTGTTATCAACCATGCTTTGGGCGTAAGCAGTCTGTGCCTCATCGCGGGCCTTTAGTGCCTTTTGAAGAGAGATGGTTTAGACATTAACAGCAAAATCAGCAATTGCTGGAAAAGTTCAGCAGGTCTGGCAGAATTTGTGAAGAGAAACCAGAGTTAACACTTCAGGTCCGGTGATCGGATCTGAAACGTTAACTTTTGATTTCTCTCCACAGTTGCTGCCAGATCTGCTGAGTTTTCCAGCAGTCTCTGTTTTCGTTTCTGACTTACAGTCTCCGCAGGTCAGTCAGTTTTTATTTAGGATGATAATGTGTTTACAGGAGTGACAAATTGTAAGGAGTCCTGAGGTAATTGAATACTTGGTGAAATCCTGCATTTGTGTTATTACCAAAGTGCATTAATTAACTTCTATACCATCGTGCATTACTGATGCTTTGTAACAGTATTAATTCATCACTGTAGCAGAATATTAATTCAGCACTATAAATAGCATGAAGTAACAACTATAGCAAAGAGCATTAATTAGCCTCTGTAACACAGCAGTAAGTCATCTCTACAGCAGAGTACTTGAGGTTCAATGACTCTTTATGAGATCAGGTGCTGAGCAGTGCAACATGTTCATTTTGTAAGGGTCACGCCTCCTCGGATCTGATCAACAAAAGGCAATCGCTACAAACATGAGAAAGGAACAGAAATAAGAACAGTATTCAAACTCTCTGCTTCCACTGCCTCTACAGGGAAAGCACTCGAAAGACAGGGCAATGGTGCAGACTCGATGGGCTGAATGGCCTCTTTCTATACTGGAGGGATTCTATGACAGCCAGGAGTTTGACCAGGTGACTGTGAATGAACAGCAACTTAAGGAACAACTTGGAGGGGAACTTGTGGGCAGTGGTGTTCCCATGTGTCTGCTGCCCTTCTAGATGCAAGAGCTCATGGGTTTGGAAGGTGTAGTCTAAGGAGCCTTAGTGAAGTGCTGCATTTATAGGTTAAAAATCACACAACACCAGGTTAGAGTTGCGACAACCACCTGATGAAGGAGCAGCGCTCCAAAAGCTAGGGCTTCCAAATAAACCTGTTTGGATTGTAACCTGGTGTGGTGTGATTTTTAACTTTGTACACTCCAGTCCAACACCGACATCTCCAAATCATTTGTAGGTGGTACTCACAGGCGCAACTGGTGAAGGGAATGAGTGGTGAGGATGCTAGATGATGAAACGGTTCATTTTGAAAGGTTATGGAATAGGGGACAGTATTGCTGACAACGGCCATACCTTGTCTCGCTCCTTCTCCACTTCTTCCAGTTGTTGTAAAATGCTAGCAATCCTTCGCTTGTGCATCTGGCACTCTTTCAGGAGCATCGCAGACTGGAGTGCAAATTCTTCTTTCTCTTTCAGGTACTGGAATTAGATAAGGTTTCTTTCAGTAATGAATAATATACATGATACTGGAAGACTGAGGGGAATGACATATACATGTGGTCCTGGACTGAGTCACATGGACAGTCTTAATTGCAAATCCATTCTCAATTTCCAGTGAGTTTGGAGGGACTACAGTTGACCAAAGCAGCAGGTCATAGAATCATTACATCACTGTCATTACATCACTATTATTACATCACTATTATTACATCACTATTATTACATCACTATTATTACATCACTGTCACTGCGTCATTGTCATTGTGTCACTGTCACTGCATCACTTTTATTACATCACTGTCGTTACTTCACTGTCACTGCATCACTGTCACTGCATCACTGTCACTGCATCACAGAGCTGGATAATTAGGAAGTAACCAGATTAGTGAGATGGTCTAAAGTCAGTGGAATCCAAATGATTCCTGATGAAGGGCTTTTGCCCGAAACGTCGATTCTCCTGCTCCATGGCTGCTGCCTGACCTGCTGTGCTTTTCCAGCACCACTCTCTCGACTCTGATCACAAGCATCTGCAGCCCTCACTTTCGCCTAGTGGAATCCAAAAGCCCAGGGAGTACAAATTCAAATCCCACCATTGCAGACTGCTGGGGTTTAAGCTGAATTCATGAGAAAATCTGGAATTGGAAGCTAAAAGCAGTGATGGTGACCATGGCAACTATCATTAATTGTTGCGAAAACCTAAGGGAAGGAAATGTGTCATCCTTACCCGGTCTAGCCTACATAGACCTCAAGACCCACAGCAACATGGCTGACTGTTAACTGCCTAGAAAGCCTCTTCATTCAAGGGCAATTAGGGCTGGACAACAAATACTGGCCTTGTTAGTGATACCCACATGCCATGAAGAAATTAGAAAAATTAACAACAAATGGAAACAGGAATATTCAGCATCTTGAGACTGCTCCACCATTCAATACAATCTTGGCTGCCTTCCCTTTGACTCAACCTTCCTGCTTTATCCCCATTTCCTGAGGAAACAAAAATCTATCTCTATCCTGAATAAACTCAATGGCTCAGCATCATCCCCAGATCTCCGGGACAGGATTCCAAAAAGTCAGCATCATTTAAACAATTATCTCATTGCTATCATGTTGCCTTTTGTGAACAGGCTTAACTCAGGGTGCCACAGTGGTTAGCACTGTTGCCTCACAGCTCCAGGGACCCAGGTTCAATTCCAGCCTCAGGCGACTGTCTGTGTGGAGTTTGCACATTCTCCCCGTGTCTGCGTGGGTTTCCTCCCACAGTCCAAAGATGTGCAGGTTAGGTAGATTGGCCATGCTAAATTGCCCATAGTGTTCAGGGATGTGTAGACTAGGTGCATTAGTCATGGGGAATGGGGCTGGTTGGGATACCCTTTGGAGGGTCAGTGTGGACTTGTTGGGTCGAATGGTCTGTTTCCACGCTGTAGGGATTCTATCGTTAACTGAAACCTAATAAGAAAATAATGTACACATTAAATCCTATTAATTAACTGATCCAATGTAGCAACATCCCATAAACACACTCTTGGCAAAGGCAAATTTAGTAAAATAGATTGTCTCACATGGAATTCTAGCAGCAGGAAGAGAACCCCAGCTTTTAGCTGTAACAGAGAGAGGAATAAGAGCTTCCACATCCAGCTTTAAGAACCAGGAAAGTCCTGTCCCTGTGGGACCTTGACACCACCCATTCAGATACTTGTATTGTTCCAACTTTAAAAAAAGACTCAAGACCTCATAAGCTGTTTATTTTATTGACTTGGAGCAGACTGCTCAGTGTCTCTGTCTCAACCTCTCTTCATAAAAAAGAACCAGGATAAAATACATCTCTTAAACCCAAGGTATCATCGTGCTAGTGAGGTACCTTTTTGAACTGCTGCAGTCCCTATGCTGTAGCACGTCTACAATGTTATTTGGGAGGGAACTCCAGGATTCTGACACAGTGACAGTGAAGGAATGGCAAATATATTTCCAAGGCAAAGGTGAGGACTGCAGATGCTGGAGATTAGAGTCAAGAGTATGGTGCTGGAAAAGCACAGCAGGTCAGGCAGCATCGAGGAGCAGGAGACTCGACATTTCAGACAAAAGCCCTTCATCAGGAATGAGGCTTGTGAGCCAAGCAGGTGGAGGGGGGGGCAAGGTAACCAAGAGTGTAATAGGTGGATGGAGGTAGGGATAATGGTGATAGGTTGGAGAGGAGGGTGGAGAGGATTGGTGGGAAGGAAGATGGACAGGTGGGACTAGTCATGAGGGCGGTGCCGAATTGGAAGGTTGGAACTGGGGTAAGGTGGGGGGAGGGGAAAATGAAGAAACGGGTGAAATCCGCATTGATGCCATGGAGTTGGAGGGTCCCAAGGTGGAAGATGAGGTGTTATTCCTCTAGGTGTCTGGTGGTTAGGGAGTGGCGGTGAGGAGGACCTGCATGTCTTTGGTGGAGTGGGAGGGGAGTTGAAGTGTTCAGCCACGGGACGGTGGGGTCGGTTGGTGCTGGTGTCCCGGAGATGTTCCCTGACGCATTCAGCGAGTAGGTGCCCTGTCTCACCAGTGTAAAGGAGACTGCATCGGGAGCAACAGACACAGTAAACGACATGTGTGGAAGTGCAGGTGGAAGACTCCTTTGGGAGCCTTGGACAGAGGTGAGGGGGGGGGGGGGAGGTGTGGGCGCAGGTTTTGCAATTCCTGCGGTGGCTGGGGAAGGTGCTGAGAGGGGAGGGTGGGTTGGTGGGGGGTGTGTGGACCTGACAAGAGAGTCACAGAAACACATTTCCAAGTCAGGATGGTGAGAGACTTCGAGGGGAACTTACAGGCAGTGGTGCTGCCATGTATCTGCTACCTTTGTCTTTCTAGATGGAAATGGTCATGGGTGTGGAAGGTGCTACTTAAGGACCCTCCCTGAGTTACTGCGGAGCATCTTGTAGATGGGACACACTGCTGCTACTAAACGGAATAAATCTATAAGGTGACGGATGGGGTGCCAATCAAGCGGACCGCTGTGTCCTGGATGGTGTCATCATTCCTGAGTGTTGTTGGGGCTGTACCCATCCAGGGCAAGTGGGGAGTATTCCATCAACCTCCTGTCTTGCGCCTTATAGATGGTGGACAGGCTGTGGGGAGTCAGGAGGTGAGCTACCTGAGGCAAAAGTTGTTACATCTCTTCAGTCCCTGCAGTGACTACATTTAAAGAATAAATTTTGTTGGCTTGAAAAATGTTTTGGGACACCCAGAGACTGTGAAGAGTGCTTCAGAATCCCAAGACTTCCTTTCCTTATGTCTACTGATAGAGAGATTACACTTCCATCAGTAGAACGCAATTTCTGATGCTGTGGCAGGGACAAGGGAGTGTGTTTGTCAGCTCTCAGCTCTCTTAAGGGCAGAGGCTGAAATTAACTCAAAATGTCAGCTAAAAGAATATTTAAGTATAGGAGCAGCTTTATGTGCAACCCTTGCATTTAAAAGACCTTTAAGGACTCTCGGCAGTATGTGTGTAAAGGTGCAACTCCATCCATTCCAACTGAGTGTTGCAAGCCACACACGCTGAACTCAGCTGCTTCACGGTCACATCTATTTTACAACTTGCAACATGTTCTACTGTTTTAAATAAACTAAACAACGCGGTTAATCAATCCCTGATGAGTGATCGATTCTCAGGTCAATATAATTAACGTGACAGGGGTTTGTAGACCGAGAGGGTACAGGGATTGCGATGAAAAGCAGACTCATTTACCTTGTCTCGGAGTTCCTCTGCCTGGTGTAGTTCCATGGCAGTGTTATGGAACTTCTTGACCAACTCCTGTCTGTCCTCAAGAGCTTCCTTTCGATCCTGATCCATGATATCCAGGAGAGCCTTCTCTGGACTGAGGAGATTGTTCCTGACCTTTCGGGAGAATGAACAAGAGACTGAAGTTTATTCCAGCACAGAGAAACCCATTTCCTCTACACTAATAACCATACTCATGCTGTGGGGATATGGCTTAATGTGGCAACTGGTAGAATTTAGGTTCAATTATACCAGTGTCTGCGTGGGTTTCCTACTAGAGTCCGAAGATGTGCAGGTTAGGTGAATTGGCCATGCTAAATTGCCCATAGTGTTCAGGGATGTGTAGGTTAGGTGCATTGGTCAGGGGTATGGGATAGGATAATAGGGAATGGCACTGGGTGGATTACTATTCAGAGGGTCAGTGTGGACTTGTTGGGCCAAAGGGCCTGTTTCCACACTGTAGATATTCGATGATTCTATTTTATTCATTCACGGGATGTGGCCTTCACTCAGAAGGAGCCAGCATTTATTATCCATTGCGAAAAGGTTTGCTGGACTCAAAATGTTAACTCTCTCTCTCTCTCCTCACAGATGTCGCCAGGCCTGCTGAGCTTCTCCAGCACTTTCTGTTTTGTTTTCTTGTTCGTGCCTAGTTGCCCTTGAGAAGGTGTTGGTGAGCTGCCTTCTTGAACTGCTGCAGTCCATTTAGTATAGAGAAACCCATAATATCTTTCCAGGAGGGAGTTCTAGGATTTTGACCCTGCAGCAGTTGAAGGAACGGTGATATATTTCCAAGTCAGGATGGCGAGTGGCTTGGAGGGGAACTTGAAGGTGGTGGTGTTCCCATATATGTGCTGCCCCTGTCCTTCCAAATAAAAGTGGTCGTGGGTTTGGAAGGTACTGCCTAAGGATCTTTGGTGAATTTCTGCAGATAGTACACACTTCTGCCTCTGAACATGAGTGCTGGAGGGAATATATACTCATGGTGGTGGATGTGGTGCCTACCATTCAGGATACATTCACACGGATGGTGTCAAGCTTCTTGAATGTTGTTGGAGCTGCCCCCATCCAGGGCAAGTGGGGAGTATTCCATCACCCTCCTGACTTGTGCCTTGTAGATGGTGGGACAGGCTTTGGGGAGTCAGGAGGTGAGTTACTTGCTACAGTACTCGCAGCCTCTGACCTGCTCTTGTTAACACAGCATTTATGTGGCCAGCCCAGTTCAGGTTCTGGTCAAAGGTAACCCTCGGGAATGTTGATTAAATGAATCAAGGAGGCTCGCTCAATCTGATGCGATGACAATTATAGTCTGTTTGACCCAGGGATATAGAGTCATAAAGATGTACAGCATGGAAACAGACCCTCAGTCCAACCTATCACGCTGACCAGATATCCCAACCCAATCTAGTCCCACCTGCCAGCACCTGACACATATCCCTCCAAACCCTTCCTATTCATATACCCATCCAGATACCTTTTAAATATTATAATTGTACCAGCCTCCACCACTTCCTCTGGCAGCTCATTCCATACACGTACCACCCTCTGCGTGAAAACATTACCCCTTAGGTCTCTTTTATATCTTTCCCCTCTCACCCTAAAACTATGCCCTCAGCCCAGCTGAACACACTCAGCATCAGCATCACATCAGGTCACTCCGTCGTCATGGCGAATACAGAATTGGTTGCGGCCCTTCCGTCCAATGAAGGAATGCGGAGTGGCTGACCACACTGAGGTCACTCGGGGTAAGTATCAGATCAGACTGACATGATTGAGTACCTACAGCTATAACTCAGTGAGTAACACCATCACCACTTAAATCTGAAGGCTGTGCGTTGATGTCCAGCTCTCAATCTTGCCTGACACTCCATTGCAGGAGATGTGAAGTAGAAGCAGGAAGAGAAGATTGAGCCCTCTCCACTAGTTACTACATTGACGTCTCATCCAACTGTAGCCTCAAGACCACTTTCCAGCATGTTCCTTTCCCATTCTTGACTCGTTTATGCATCTGAGTAACTTGAATATAACCCCAAAGCACAGCTCTCGGAGGTGGAATGGTTCAAGTACTATCAACTGCTCTTTATCTCTGTCTTAAGTGAGAGACCAACCCCCCTCTCCCTTTCAAAGTGTGGTTCCCCCAGACATGGATTTCCCCTTTGCTGAGGTACGTTCTCCCAGCATTTCATAGAATCCCTACAGTGTGGGAACAGGCCATTCGGCCCATCCAGTCCACACCCCCTCTAAAGAGCAGCCCACTCAGACCCAGCACCCCCGTCCCCATCTTATCCCTGCGTTTTGCACAGCTAACCACGAGCTTGCACATTCATGGACACTACGGGACAAATTTAGCATGGCCAATCCACCTGACTTGCACATCTTTGGACTGTGGGAGGAAACCGGAGCACCTGGAGGAAACCCTCGCAGACACGGGGAGAACGTGCAAACTCCACACAGACAGTCACCCGAGACTGGAATCGAAGCTGGGTCCCTGGTGCTGTGAGGCAGCAGTGCTAACCACTGAGCCACTGTATCAGCCCCCATTTAGCCTGTCTGGGCCCACAGAATCTTTTATGTCTCAATGAGATTAAAGGTGTTACAGCAAATGAAGAGACATTCACATCCTGTTAACTTCCCAGTGTCGAAGTTAGTTACCTGTACAAAGTGTTGGAGCTCATGGACTCTGGTTTGCAGCTGGTCATTGTCATGTTGCAACTTTATGACACTTTGCCTGCTTGGCATGTTCTCAATGTCTTTCTTCAGCTTGTTGGAGAGTCTACGGGCCATCAGACACTCCTCCTCAATCCCATACAGTCTGCATCTCATCTGGTCAGTCTGGAAGAGAACTCATCAGTTTACAGAAAGACAAAGTCACCTCTGGCCTGATTCTTCAACAAGAAACCAACAGCAGCTGGTGGTGTTCGAATCATAGAATCCCCACAGTATGGAAACAGGCCATTTGGCCCAACAAGTCCACACCGACCTTTTGAAGAATATCCCACCCAGACCTTTTCCCCCACCCTACATTTACCCCTGACTAATCAACCTAACTACACATCCCTGGACACAATGGGGCAATTTAGCCTGGCCAATTCACCTGACCTGCACGCCTTTGGACTGTGGGAGGAAACCAGAGCACCCAGAGGAAACCCACACAGACACGGGGAGAATGTGCAAACTCCACACAGTCACCTGAGGCTGGAATCAAACACAGGTCCATGGCACTGTGAGGCAGCAGTGCTAACCACCGAGCCACTGTGCCATTCACACAATGTGAGTGCCATAGGCAAAGCCTGCATGTCTCGTCCTTCCTAATTGTATTTGAACTGACTGGCTTTCAAAAAGACTTCAGACCAGGTAAAGGTGTTAGAATTCTTTCTGAAAGACACAAAGGTGTGAAACAGCACTGGGTCTATTTCTCTCTCTCTCTCTCTCTCTGTCCTGGTGTGAAAAGCATTGGGTCTATTTCTCTCTCTCTCTCTCTCTCTCTGTCCTGGTGTGAAACAGCACTGGGTCTATTTCTCTCTCTCTCTCTCTCTGTCCTGGTTTAAATAGTGGAAAAAGTCAAGTAAAACCTGCCTTGTGGACTCTAACTTCTATTTTTAAAGAAATAAGTCTATCGAGTGTAGTTACAGAAGACATTCATAAGAGCTTGCCAAAGTACTTCTATCACAAAGAATAAACTGTACCTGAAACAACAAAAAGACATGAACTATACTACACTGGACAAAAATACGGAGATTTTTTTATTGCGTTATGGTGGAAGGACTGTTATTATGAACTTCTTGTTTCGTTATTTTTCTAATTTATTAAAATGAGTTTTCACTTTTGAAACTGCGTAATGGTGGGCTCCTTAATTCTAATTTCTTTTCCCCAAAGAATTTGTATTGAAGCATAAGGATCTAAATAACTTTGTGGTGTAAGTGCCGACCTGCAAACTTCTCACAGTACTCAACTCAGTACATGTGACAAGGAAAGTAATGATCAATTGTTCAGGCTGGTACACCTACAGTCGGCTGAATTCAATCGATGCTGTGTCACTGCCCGGTTCGGGAACTGCACCCTCTCGGATTGTAAGACCCTACAACGGATAGTCAGGACAGCTGAGAAGATCATCAGGGGTCTCTCTCTCTCTCTCCCCTCCATCACAGACATTTACATCACACGCTGCATCCGAAAGGCTAACAGCATTGTGGAAGACCCCACACACCCCTCACTCAAACTCTTCTCCCTCCTGCCATCTGGCAGAAGATACAGGAGCGTTCGGTCTCTCGCGGCCAGACTGTGCAACAGTTTATTCCCCCAAGCTATCAGGCTCCTTAACACAGTATGATCGGACTCTTTCCCATCTGAAATTATTTGCACAATTTTGAATTGCTGCTAGAACCATGTCTGTTAATTATCGTTCTTTTTTACGACACTGTAATTTGTGTGTTTTGAACTTCTTATACACTTTATGCTGCCCTTGGTATGATTGTATAGTTTGTGCTGTCCATGTAGCATCCTTGGTACTGGGGGAACGCTGTCTCATTTTTTGCTGTATTAGTTAATTATGGTAGACATGACAAATAAAACCTACTCTACTCTCTACTCTATGTTGTCTTGCAGGATTTTTGATGTGACAGTTTAAGACTCTTGTTCCTTTCTCGATTACTCACGCACTCTAACCCTCTGACTGACTTCCTTCTAGATTCTCCTACATCACTGTATGTCCCTGGATGTCTGTGGTGAGGCAACATTATAGTAGTGTTCCAGTTTTAGTGCCGTAAGCTACTGGTCCCTCTTTCTTCACTTTAAGGGTTATAAAACCTCATTAAAAATATATACAAACAGATACACCAAGCTGCAAAGAACAAAATATTAAACTAGAATCACTGCTTCCTCTTGTAAAAAAACACAAATAAACATATTAATTAAACTTAACATTGTCCATTATTTTTAACAATATCTATCAAACAGCAGCCCCATTCCTATTTACCGAGTAAGATCAAGAGACACAGCCACAAAATGGCTTCTTTTATCACTCCCACCATGTTACCCCTCATAGTTCCCCATCTCTGATCCCTTCATAGAGTTACACAGCACAGAAACAGGCCTTTCAATCCAACCAGTCCATGCCAAACATAATCCCAAACTCAACTCGTCCCACTTGCCTACTCCTGGCCCAAACCCCTCTAAATCTTCCCTATTTGAAATAACTGTACAGAAGCCGGTGTCCTGTCACCGAGTCATCCTTTATTTACTTGTGCACAGTAACACTGACTGTGGGTCAGCCTGCTGGAAGTCAGTCCCTGAACTGAGGAGATTCAGAATCCCTTGTTTATACCTTTTACCCAGGGCTCCCTGGTTGGCCCAGGTCAAAATCCCCAATCAGGGATCTCATTGTCAATGCAATCCACCTGGTTCCAATCACTACACCATCCATGTACTTACCCAAGTGCCTTCTAAACTTTGTAACTGCACCCACATCCACCACTTCCTCAGGACGTTCATTCCACAGAAGAACCACTCTCTGCGTTAAAAAAAATTGCTCCTCATGTCTTTTTTAAATCTCTCTCCTCTCACCTTAAAAATGTGCCCCCTAGTCTTAAGATCCCCCACCATAGCGGAATAGACACTTCCTATCAACTGGACCTATACCCCTCATGATTTTATAAATCTCAATAAGGTCACCTCTCAACCTAGTCCAATCCAGTGAAGAAAGTCCCATATTTCTCATTTGGACGGGTAGCATCACCTGAGAGCACAGCATGTACCCTGCTCTACCTCAATGCTGAATCTCGAGGCCCCTCCACTGCCCTCAGAGTTTATGTTTGCGAGGGGTAAACACTCCATCTAGTTAAACATTGGAAAAGCTGAAGCCATGTTTGCAGTCTGTCAGTTGCGCATACCAACTGCACCATCACGATTTGAAAACTAGATGGCACTGTGTCCGTTTTCAAGGCACCCAGCAGGTCAGAGTGCCAATTCTACCCCTTGGTCGCATCCTTAAAGGAAGGATATTATTAAAGCTGGAGAGGGTTCAGAAAAGATTTACCAGGACGATGCCAGAAATGGAGGATCTGAGTTATAAGGAGAGGCTGGGACATTTTTCACTGGAGTGTAGAAGGTTGAGGGGTGACCTCACAGAGGTCTATAAGGTCATGAGGGGTATGGATAAGTTGAATGGTAGGTGTCTTTTCCCCAGAATGGGAAGATTAGGGGGCATACTTTTAAGGTGAAAGGCCGAAAGATTTGAAAAAAACATGAGGGGAAACTATTTTTACACAGAGAGTGGTCCATGTGCAGATTGAACTTTCAGAGAAAGCGGTGGATGTGGGTAGAGTTACAACATTTAAAAGATATTTGGATAAGTACATGAATAAGAAATGTTTGGAAGGTTATAGGCCAGGAGCAGGTAGGTGGGACTGGTTAAGTTTGGCATTATGGTCAGCATGGACTGGTTGGTCTGAAGGGTCTGTTTCCGTGCTGAATGACTCTATGACCACTCTCCCATCTCATTGACCCTCCTGATCCCACCCAACATTGCGTCCTCTGCCACCCTCCACCAGCACCACGGACCTCTCCTGTTCACGCCATCCCTCCTCCAAGACCCTTGCTCTGGGTGCTCCTGGCCCATCTGTGGACTGCGTTTATCAACCTGTTTCCGAGGGGATCAGGCATTAGCCCCCTTCCCAATTTGAAGGAAGCCCTACAAACATTTTGAGCTAGAGAAATGTGCACCTTGTTATAAGGTTATGTTTGTTTGATTCTTTAAAGGAGATATTCTCCACTTGCCTTAGATGCGAAGTATTACTCAGAGGGCACACAAGGTGGCGCCAATTCCTCTGTCACCACCAACTTGATTTGCAGGTTCCTTTGGAGCAATCTGTCATGGATTTACAGAGCATCACAGCGCAAACGATGCATTGTGTGCACTTTTTCTTGTTTGTTTATTCATCTGTGAGATGTGGGTGTCGCTGGCTGGGCCCAGCATTTATTGCCCACCTATTGTCCTCCTTTAAGGGCATCAGTGAGCCAAATGGGGTTTTAACAGCAACCAACAATGGTCACATGGTCATTATCAGGCTTGTTAAAAAAATTAAAATCCAGGTTTTTGATTGAATTCAAACTTCACCATTTCCCAGGATCTATCCACCAGAACATTAGCGTGGAGCTCTGCATCACAAGTACAGTGGCAACACCACTACATCTCATAGAATCCCTACTGTGCAGCAAGAAGCCATTTGGCCCATCGAGTCCACACCGACCCTCTGAAGAGCATGCTGGTAGCCTTGCATTTCCCATGAAGGGCTTTTGCCCGAAACATCGACTCCCCTGCTCCTCGGACGCTGCCTGACCTGCTGCGCTTTTCCAGCACCACACTCTCGACTCTGATCTCCAGCATCTGCAGTCCTCACTTTCACATTTTCCATGGCTAACCCACCTAGCATGCATATCCTTGGACACTACGGGCAATTTAGCATGGCCAATCCACCTAACCTGCACATCTTTAGACTGTGGTAAGAAACCCATGCAGATACAGGGAAAATTTGCAAACTTCACCCATTCCTTGGGTGGAATCGAACCTGGGTCCCTGGCACTGTGAGGCAGCTTTGCTTACCACTGAGCCACTGTGCCACCCATAAAATTAAAATCTCACCACCTGGCTTGGTGGGATTCAAACCCATACCTTCAGAACATTCGCCCGAGTTCCAAGATTACCAGTCCATGACCACCATCTGCCAAACTGTCTCGTGTTCCTTGTGAACTGTTCCAAACAGAATGGGTGAACTGTGATGTGGCACACTTGTCTTTATTGGTCAGTGCATTAAGTATAGGAGTTGGGATGTCACGTTGTGGGTGTACAGGACAGTGGTTAGGCTGCTTTTGGAGTACTGTGGTTTGATTCAGGATATCTAGTCGGCATGGATGAGTTGGACCAAAGGGTCTGCTTCCGTGCTGTACATCTCTATGACTCTATTAATTTAGGATATCTGGTCGGTATGAACTGTTGGACCGAAGGGGCTGCTTCTGTGCTGTATAACTCTGTGACTTGATGATTACTAATTTAGGAATCTGATCAGTATGGACTGTTGGACTAAAGGGTCTGTTTCTGTGCTGTATAACTCTGTGACTTGATGATTATTAATTTAGGAATCTGATCAGTATGGACTGTTGGACTAAAGGGTCTGTTTCTGTGCTGTATAACTCCATGACTTGATGATTATTAATTTAGGAATCTGATCAGTATGGACTGTTGGACCGAAGGGTCGGTTTCTATGTCTCTATGTGTGAGGAGTCCACTCTGTGCTAAGACGAAAGGAAGGATCAGCCACTCTGGCCCCTCACCTCCAGCTGCAGCTCCCGGCTCCTCGACATTGCCAAGCTCTTCTCCTCATTGAGCTGGGCGTAGCGCAGAGCCAGCAGGTAGTTCTCCTCCTTGATCTTGTTCAGCTCGTTGTTGTGGAGGTTGAACTCCTCCTTCAGCTTGCTGTAGCGTTCCTGCAGGCTCCTCAGCTCCAGGCGGCCGTGGCTCAGTTGCTTGTTGTTCTCCTGCAGCATCTCGCACTTGCTGTGGAGTTGGTGGATCACCATGGCTTTGTCCCTCAGTTGTTTCTGCATCTTGACCGCCTCACCCATCAGGAACTGCGTCAATCCCTCGTAACCCTCTTCGACTGCGGGAACAGACAGAAGAATCATTTCACAACATCAATAACCTGAAAGGAAACCTGCTACAAATGTTATCATCACCTCGGCTGAATGCCTTAATCTTCTAAAAGTTCCTTCAATCCTATGGATTAGTGGCTAATGTGGTTGATCCAGCTTTCAGCTGCAATCTACTCACAAATACCAGCCCTCTAATCAGCTGATAATATCTGGTTTGTTAAGGTTAGTTACGATTGATGGATATTAATTGAACTATTTCACGCAGAAAGTGGTGCATAAAAGCCATGAGTTGCCAGAGGAAGTGGTATTGCATGAAGGATGACCTTAGAGGTTTATGCAATCATGAGGGGTATGGATAGGGTGAATAGTCATGGTCTTTTCCCCAGGATAGCAGAGCCCAAAACTAGAGAGTGTAGGTTTAAGGTGAATGGGGAAAGATTTAAAAGGGATCTAAGGGGCAGCTTTTTCACACAGAGGGTGTGCGTGTATGGAATGAGCAAGTGGTAGAGGCTGGTACAATTACAACATTTAAAAGACATTTGGACAGTACGTAGATAGGAAAGGTTTAGAGGGATTTGGCCCGGATGCAGGAAAATGGGACGAGCTCAGTTTAAGAAAGCTGATCCGCACGGATGAGATTGGCCAAAGGGTCTGTTTCCGTGCTGTAAGACGCTGTGTCTTTGCGCACATCGAAACAGGGGATAGCTGTCACGCAGGGAGGAGGGAAGGAGAGAGCTGTAAGATTCTGTAAGTAAATAAGCTCGGCACAATGGAAAGCAATGTATCTTTTGGGCTACGTCTGTAACATTTGCATCTTGGGTGGCACAGTAGCACAATGGTTAGCACTGCTACCTCACAGCACCATGAGACCTGGGTTCAATTCCTGTCTCAGGCAACTGTCTGTGTGGAGTTTGCACATTCTCCCTCTGTCTGCGTGGGCTTCCTCCCACAGTCCAAAAATGTGCAGGTTAGGTGAATTGGCCATGCTAAATTGCCAGTAGTGTTAGGTGAAGGGATAAATGTAGGGAAATGGGTCTTGGGGGGGGGGGTTACCCTTCGCAGGGTCGGTGTGGACTTGCTGGGCCGAAGGGCCTGTTTCCACACTGTAAGTAATCTAATCTTCTTTGTTAGAAGGCTGTGGATTCAAATTCCACCCAAACTGGCACTCCAGAGAGAGTGCTTCAGAGTCAGAGTTACTTCTTTTGATGAAGATGTTGAACCGAGACACTGTCTACTCTTTCAGGTAAACGTAAAACATCCCACGCTGCTATTCTGAAGAAGTGCAGGAGATTTATACCTGGTGGCATTGACAACATTTATCCTCTAACCAACATTACATGGTCAGATTAACTCATCATTATCACATTATTGTCTGTGGGAGTCTGCGGTGTGCACACTGTTTCCTACATGACATGACTGCAATTTGACAGGACCTCGTTGACTGTAGAGCACCATGGGACAGGCTGCGTTCAGGAAGGATGCTACATAAATGCAAATCTTCCACCGTCACCTCATGAATGTGCCACACACTGCAAACCCACGGCACCAGAAACACGTACCACAACAAGAGCATCACACTTCAGCATGGGAATGGGTGGCACGGTGGCTCAGAGGTTAGTGCTGCTGTCTCACAGCGCCAGGGACCCGGGTTTGATTCCAGCCTCGGACGACCGTGTGAAGTTTGCACATTCTCCCTGTATCAGCGTGGGTTTCCACCCACAATCCAAAAGATGTGCAGGTTAGGTGAACTGGCCCTTGCTAAATTGCCCCATACTGTGCAAGGATGTGTGGGTTCGGTGCATTAGTCAGGGGTAAATGTAGAGGGGGGTAGGTTGGTCTTTAGAGGGTCAGTGTGGACTTGTTGGGCCGAATGGCCTGTTTCCATACTGTAGGGATTCTACGATGATAGAAGATCAATTCTGCTTTTATGTTTAAGGTGTACAATATATCTTCTTTCGCCACAACAAGCAATGTCACCTTTCAACACCTCTCCCCTGAAAAAGGTTCACACTGCACGTGCGCAATGTACTGCACATGCTCTGTGAAGTACCCTGCCAATAACAAACATGGCGGCACCCAAATAAGCACAATAATTATGAGTGAATGGGACAAAGTGCCATTCTGGCAGGGGAAGTGCGCAGATTTGTTTTGCACATAAAGACAAATACCAGAATTCCAGTCAAAATTCAATGAACTATACAGTTGTTTCAGCCTAACACTCCTTCATAGCTCTTTGAGGAACATAGTGGTGTAATGGTGATAAGGTAAGACTAGTTACCCAAACTAATGTTCCAAACTAATGTGTCATGGTGGGATTTAAACTGAAATAATAAAACCTGGAATTGAAAACTAGGACTGTTGACCATGAAGCCATCACTGATTGATTAGATTACTTACAGTATGGAAACAGGCCCTTCGGCCCAACAAGTCCACACCGCCCCGCCGAAGCGAAACCCACCCATACCCCTACATTTACCCAAGCACCTAACACCACGGGCAATTTAGCATGGCCAATTCACCTGACCTGCACATCTTTGGACTGTGGGAGGAAACCGGAGCACCCGGAGGAAACCCACGCAGACACGGGGAGAATGTGCAAACTCCACACAGTCAGTCGCCTGAGGCGGGAATTGAACCCAGGTCTCTGGCGCTGTGAGGCAGCAGTGTGCCACCGTGCCGCCCAAAATTGCTGCAAAAATCCATTTGGTTCACTTCAGGGAAGGAATTCTGCCATTCTTACCTGGTCTGGTCTACGTGACTTCAGATCCACAGCTTAACTACCCTCTGAAATGGCTAGATAAGCCACTCAGATGACCAACTGACAATATCACTAGATTATTAATCCACAGGCCCCAGGGTAATGTTGTAAGGACCTGGGTTCAAATCCTGCCACGGCAGATGCTGGAATTTGAATTCAACAAAAAAATCTGGAATTAAGAGTCTAACGATGACCATTGTTGATTGCTTGGGGAAAAAAAAACCACATCTGGTTCACTAATGCCCTTTCGGGAAGGAATCTGCCGTCCTTACCTCATCTGGCTGACAAAGGTGTTGGGACGGAAGTTGAAAAGAGATGTGCCAGGCAGGTTTTTCACACAAAAGGGTGGTGAGGGCCTGGAACCTGCTGCCAGAGGAGGTGGTGGAAGCAGACACAATAGCAGCATTCAAGAAGCACCTGGGGGAATACACAAAAAGGAAGGGAATAGAGGGATGTGGATCCTGTCAGTGAAGACAGTTTTAGGATGGAAGCGCAAAATGTGTAGGCTCAGCCAGGGAGGGCCTGTTCCTGTGCTGTGTTGTTCTAGCCTGGCCTACGTGAGACTCCAGGCCCACACTGAAGTGGTTCAAATAGCCAAACAAGCCTCTCAGTTGGAGTAGGCAATGGGCTATTGGTATTACGGGACTAGGCAATAAATGCCGGCCCAGTTTGTGGCACCCCTGTCCCATGAAAGAACTAATAATCAATGCTGTAGGACAGATTCTGGTCCCTCTGCGGCTGAATTCCAATACCAGCATGGTGGCTCAGTGATTAGCACTGTTGCCTCACAGCGCCAGGGACCCCGGTTTGATTCCAGCCTCGGGTGACTGTTTGTAAATATCCCCGTGTCTGCGTGGGTTTCCTCCAGGTGCTCCATTTCCTCCCACAGTCTAAAGATGTACAGGGTGAACTGGCCATGCTAAACTGCCCATAGTGTTCAGGGATGTGTAGGTTAGGTGCATTAGTCAGGGGCAAATGGAAAGCAATAGGGCAATGGGTCTGGGTGGGATACTCTCCAAAGAGTCAGTGTAGACTTGATGGGCTGAATGTCCTGTTTCCACGCTGTAGGGATTCTATGATGAACATCTTGAATTAGAATAAAAGAAGTTCATTCAATATGGATATAGGTTTGCTCGATAAGCTGGAAGGTTCATTTTCAGACGTTTCATCACCCTACTAGGTAATATCTTTAGTGAGCCTCCAGACGGCTTCGTCCCGAGTCTCACTGAAGATGTTACCAAGTACGGTGACGAAACGTCTGAAAATGAACCTTCCAGCTCAGCGAACAAACCTACATTCAGAACCTCAACCTGAGCTACAAATCTTCTCAAAACTCGCTTCATTCAATATTTCAAATCCATCCTCCAGAACTCCGACGAGCAATAAAGGACTTTGAGCATAATTAGGTCACTGTGCCTGCTCTCCCACTCAGTACTACCTTCCTGTCTGCCCCCAATAATCCTTTACTCCCTCCCATTGTAACTAATCCCTTTCCTTTTACATCCATCGTATGGTGCAGGACCCAGCACCCAGTTAAGCATTTCCACATTTAGAGGACAGATTGTTCGAAGTGATTGCTACATTAAAATCCGATCAGTTGTTGTGTGCAGTCAGAAATAAAGAAGGAATTGTCATAGTCAAACAGCGAATAATTAGCAGTGCAGTTTGGGCTCAATGTGAAATGAAGTGTAGTCCAATTGCTCTGTGCAGTAAGAACTTTGGTGAAAGTTTAGGAGACAGTTCAGAAAGGGAGCACGGTGGCTCAGTGGTTAGCACTCCTGCCTCACAGCGCCAAAACCTGGGTTCAATTCCAGCCTTGGGTGACTGCCTCTGTGGAGTTTGCATGTTGTCCCTGTGTCTGTGTGGGTTTGCTCCAGTTTCCTCCCACAGATATGCAGGTTAGGGTGGACTGGCTGTGGGAAATTGTCCAGGGATGTCTGGATTAGCCACTGGAGAGATGCAGGGCTATGGGGGCGAGTCTGGGAGGGATGCTCTTTGGAGGGTCAGTGTGGACTTGTTTGGCTGAACAGTCTGTTTCCATACTGTAGGGATTCTAAGACTCAAAAGAAGCTTTTTTAAAAAATTCATTCACTTGGCAAGGGTGTCGCTGGTTGGACCAGCATTTATTGTCCATCCCTAATTGCCCAGAGGGCAGTTAAGAGTCAACCACATTGCTATGGGTCTGGAGTCAATTGTAGGCCAGATCAGATTCCGCACAGGCCCTTTGACCCAACAAGACCACACTGTCCCTCCAAAGAGTAACCCACCCAGATCCATTTCCCTCTGACTAACGCACCTAATGCTATGGGCAATTTAGCATGGCCAATTCACCTGACCAGCACCTCTTTAGATTGTGGGAGGAAACCGGAGCACCCGGAAGAAACACACGCAGACACGGGGAGAACGTGCAAACTCCACACAGACAGTTGCCTGAGGTTGGGATCGAACCTGGGATCCTGGTGCTGTGAGGCAGCAGTACTAACCACTGAGTCACCATGCCACCCATAGATGGCAGCTTCCTTCACTAAAGGACATTAGCGAACCAGAGGTAGTGTATTAGCGTGAATAGAGGATTGGCTAACTAACAGAGAGAGACTTAGTGTAAAGGAGACATTTTCAAAACGACAAGCGTTTATTTACAATATGTATTACTGACTTGGATGAGGAAAGTGAAAGTACTATCGCCAAGTTTGTGATAAATGGGAAAGCAAGTGGAGAGGATGACACAGAGGGATACAGACAGGTTTTCCAAGTGAGCATAAACTTGGCAGGTGGAATATAATGTGAGGAAAAGTGAGGTTAGGCACTTTGGCAGGAAGAATAGAGGAGTTGAATATTATTTAAAGGGAGAAGGACTGCAGGAGATGACAGAACAGACTGATTCAGGCCTCGTGCATAAATCACATGAAGATTAGTATCAAGTTCAACAGATAACAGAGAAGGGAAATGGAACATTAACCCTTATTCCAAAGGTAAGGGAGTATAAAAATAGGGAATCTTTGCTTAGAACGATGAAAAGCATTCGTTAGACCACTGCTGGAACACCGTGAACAGTTTTGGGACCTTTTAACTCAGGAATTGGAGATAGTCCAGAGAAGGTTCACTCAGCTGATCCCATATGTAGAGGGTCAGATGAGATTGAGTAGGTTGGGCAGGTTGGGCCTACTCAACTTTCCATATAGGAAAATGAGAGGGGACTTTATTGAGACACACAGGATTCTTAAAGGATTTGACAGGGTACACACGGAAAGGTCGTTTCCTCTTGTTTGTGAGTCTAGGTCCAGAGGATGCAATCTCCGAATAGGGGGTTGCATAAATAGGACAAAGATGAAGTGGAATTTCTCCCCTCAGAGAGCAGAGAATTGATAAAACTCAGTACCACAGAAGGCTGTTAAGGCTGGGTCATGAAGTATACAGAGGAACCTCAATTATCTGAAGGACATGGGCGGGGAATATTGCGTTCGGTTAATTGAATTCTGGATAATTAAATGCCAGATAACATAGTGTCAGGACCTTGCGATCTTGCCAGATAATCCAATATTCAGAAAATTGAATGCTGGATAATCGAGGTTAATCTGTATTCAAGGCTGAGATAGACAAATTTTTTCAAGAGCAAAGAATTAAGGGAGAAAAGGCAGCAAAGTGGTTTTAAGGATTATCTTTGTTGCCCATGGTGATGGTTATTGGGCCTGATCTCTTTGAATGGAGGAGCAAACTCGATGGGCTGAATGGCAAACTTCCATGCATACATCTTAGAGTCATAGAGATGTACAGCATGGAAACAGACTCTTTGGTCCAACCTGTCCATGCCGAACCCAATCTAGTCCCACCTGCCAGCACCCGGCCCATATCCCTCCAAACCCTTCCTATTCATATACCCATCCAAATGCCTCTTAAATGTTGCAATTGTACCAGCCTCCACCACATCCTCTGGCAGCTCATTCAATACACGTACCACCCTCTGCGTGAAACTGTTGCCCCTTAGGTCTCTTTTATATCTTTCTCCTCTCACCCTAAACCTATGCCCTCTACTTCTGGACTCCCTGATCCCAGGGAAAGACTTTGCCTATTTACCCTATCCATGCCCCTCATAATTTTGTAAACCTCTATAAGGTCACCCCTCAGCCTCCGACGCTCCAGGGAAAACAGCCCCAGATTGTTCAGCCTCTCCCTATAGCTCAAATCCTCCAACCCTGGCAACATCCTTGTAAATCTTTTCTGAACCCTTTCAAGTATCACAACAACTTTCTGATAGGAGGGAGACCAGAATTGCACACAATATTCCAACAGTGGCCTAACCAATGTCCTGTACAGCTGCAACATGACCTCCCAACTCCTGTACTCAATACTCTGACCAATAAAGGAAAGCATACCAAATGCCTTCTTCACTATCTTATCTACCTGTGACTCCACTTTCAAGGAGCTATGAACCTGCACTCCAAGGTCTCTTTGTTCAGCAACACTCCCTAGGACCTTACCCTTAATTGCATAAGTCCTGCTAAGATTTGCTTTCCCAAAATGCAGCACCTCGTACTTATCTGAATTAAACTCCATCTGCCACTTCTCCGCCCATTGGCCCATCTGGTCCAGATCCTGTTGTAATCTGAGGTAACCCTCTTTGCTGTCCACTACACCTCCAATTTTGGTGTCATCTGCAAACTTACTAACTGTACCTCTTATGCTCGCATCCAAATCATTTATGTAAATGACAAAAAGTAGAGGACCAGCACTGATCCTTGTGGCACTCCACTGGTCACAGGCCTCCAGTCTGAAAAACAACCCTCTACCACCACCCACTGTCTTCTATCTTTGAGCCAGTTCTGTATCCAAGTGGCTAGTTCTCCCTGTATTCCATGAGATCTAACCTTGCTAATCAGTCTCCCATGGGGAACCTTGTCAAACGCCTTACTGAAGTCCATATAGATCACATCTACTGCTCAGCCCTCATCAATCTTCGTTGTTACTTCATCAAAAAACTCAATCAAATTTGTGAGACATGATTTCCCATGCACAAAGCCATGTTGACTATCCCTAATCAGTCCTTGCCTTTTCAAATACATGTACATCCTGTCCCTCAGGATTCCCTCCAACAACTTGCCCACCACCGAGGTCTTATGGTCTGAAGACCACAGAATGTCATCATGGTGGGCATCGCTATTGGCGCTTCTCAACATTAACCCTTTCCGACCCATTTACAACAGGAAGAAGCATAAAGAAAAGGCATTCGGAACTGGGATTCTCAGAAAGCAAAGCTTCGAATCTCAAACTCAAAAATGAATAAGGAGCACAGGACCTGCCACACGTTTCTCAATCCCACTCGGCCTGAAACCAAATCACCAACAAGGAGGGTCAGCTACCACAGGAGGGGTTTAACAAACTCAAAAAATAGAGTTGGGCCAATGAGTGGTTTTATGCAGTGATTGTTAGGATGGCAGTGAGATGGATTGTAAAGAGAATCAGGTGCAGAGTGAGGGGTGTGAGCTGGTCATTATCACATTGGTAACTGAGAAACTGAGTTTTGGTAGGACAGAAACTGTCTATTGTTGAAAAGAAGGCACATTTTGTCAAAGCTCTCTTTTGCAAGAGCACTGACGTGTTATATTTTTACACTGTGCGAGAAGAGAGTGTTGAATGTTTGACCGGTGGACTCTGGTAGTGGGTATGTGGACCCCAATACTGCTGAGTGTTTGAAGTGGTGGGTATGAGAACCCCAATACTGCTGAGTGTTTGAGGTGGTGGGTATGTGAACCCCAATACTGCTGAGTGTTTGAAGTGGTGGGTATGTGGACCCCAATACTGCCGAGTGTTTGAGGTGGTGGGTATGTGGACCCCAATACTGCCGAGTGTTTGAGGTGGTGGGTATGTGGACCCCAATACCGCTGAGTGTTTGAGGTGGTGGGTATGTGAACCCCAATACTGCTGAGTGTTTGAGGTGGTGGGTATGTGGACCCCAATACTGCCGAGTGTTTGAGGTGGTGGGTATGTGGACCCCAATACGGCCGAGTGTTTGAGGTGGTGGGTATGTGGACCCCAGTACTGCTGAGTGTTTGAAGTGGTGGGTATGTGGACCCCAATACCGCTGAGTGTTTGAGGTGGTGGGTATGTGGCCCCCAGTACTGCCGAGTGTTTGAGGTGTTGGGTATGTGGACCCCAATACCGCTGAGTGTTTGAGGTGGTGGGTATGTGGACCCCAATACTGCCGAGTGTTTGAGGTGGTGGGTATGTGGACCCCAATACCGCTGAGTGTTTGAGGTGGTGGGTATGTGGACCCCAATACCGCTGAGTGTTTGAAGTGGTGGGTATGTGGACCCCAATGCTGCCAAGTGTTTGAAGTGGTGGATATGTGGACCCCAATACTGCTGAGTGTTTGAGGTGGTGGGTATGTGGACCCCAATACCGCTGAGTGTTTGAGGTGGTGGGTATGTGGACCCCAATACTGCCGAGTGTTTGAGGTGTATTGAAGGGAAAGCTGGGTGAGTAAAGGTCATGTCACCATTATCTCCTCGGGCTCCTCTCTCTCATTAGAAAGAGATGACTATTGGTGGTTTAACCTGAGGGTCACCATGCCTCAGGCGAGGGCTGGGAATGCCTTAACCTTGAGTTGGTCCAGGAACTGACCTGGTGATCGCAATGCACCATAAACCAGCCAACCGTGGTATCCTCTGGACTCAATACCAAGTTTAATAATTTTAGGGCCTGAACTCCTCCCTCTACCCCACACACTGGGCCTTGTTATCACATGGTCTGCCATTACACACTACTTATTGTTAGCCACTAACAGTCTCCATTAGCCGTTCTTCACCCTCCCAGCCAGACCGCTGTCCACTCCTTCACCTGTCCAACTGTTCTTCTCTCTCTTTGGGCTCCAAGCCAATCTATTGTTTACTCCCTACCCTCTATGTTCTGCATATAAACCTCGCCACCATCAGTTCTGAGGAAGGGTCACCGGTCCCAAAACATTAACACTGATTTCTCTTCACATATGCTCCAGACCCACTGAGCTTTTCCAGCAACTTCTGTCGTCATTCCTGATTTAGAACATCCGCAGTTCTTTCGGTTTTTAACTGAGGTATCCAAGTTCGCCAATACGTGAGTGAAATAACCGCACAGAGGCTGGTGTCCCGTCACAAAGTCATCCTTCACTTACACCTGCAACGTACACAGGCTGTGACCAGCCAGCTCAGAGCCAGTCCCTAGAATGAAGGAACTCTCTGAATGCCCTGGTTATATATGTCAGCCCAGGCTCCTTGACCGGCCCAGTTTGACAGGCCCAATCGAGGGGAGATCCACCTGGTCCCAATCACTGCAGCGTCAAAGCCAGGGCTGGAAGGAGATGGTGAAAGAACGAGAGGGCGAGAACAACAACGTGGGGCGTAAACAGCAGAGATCAGTTGGACTGAATGGCCTGTTCCCATGCTGCAGGGGATCCTGTGAAATTCTGCTCCAAAGGTCACGCAAAACTTACAAGGGATGTGTCAGCTCCAATAGCGGACACAATGAAATTCCCTGTTCGTGCCCAAGTAAAACATCTCAGGCATTCCAACAGGCCCCGACCTGTTCTCCCTTGACACAGCTGCTCAGTGGAGTATACCCCAGCTCCAGTTATTCAGCAATGTGGGTTACTCTGCAGTTACCTCCCTCCAGTACACCTGGAAAACCTGGAGCTGCAGGATTCTTATACGCCGAGTGACCTCTGTATAGAATCTTTATCATACAGAAGGAGGCCATTTTGGCCCATCGTAGCCACGTCAGCTCTTAGATTGCGCCGCAACATTTTTAGTTCCATTCCCCCTTTCCTTTCCCTCTTGCAAGTTTCTCCACCTTCAATATGTATTCGATTCCTCTCTCATGGTTATGTCTCAGCAAATTCACGAGCAGAGTAGAATCCCTCCAGTATGGAAGCCCAGTGAGTCCACACTGACCCTCGCGGAGAGAATCCCACCCAGATCTACCCCAGCCCTCTAGCCCTGCGTTTCCCATGGCTAGCCTACACATCCCTGGACACTATGGGGTAATTTCCCATGGTTAATCCACCCTAACCTGCACATCTTTGGACTGTGGGAGGAAACCCACGTAGACATGGGGGGGAATGTGCAAATTCCACACAGACACGTGGAATCGAACCTGGGTCCCTGATGCTGTGGGGCAGCAGTGCTAACCACTGAGCCATTTCACCCCAAAAGGAGGAGGTGTCTTTCTGCAATAGAAAAACCTAAAGCTTGAATCAAGCCAGTTTTTTTACCCTCACCCTTGCTGTGAGTTGTGGCTTTTAACCTGAACAGAATGAGCAGCAAGTCCCCACCAGTCCAAGATAATTCACCTCAGTGAAACCTGTGTACATACTGAACTGCCTTCCCAGTCTTTTCCTCCATCCATAATACCAACATTTTTTTTGTCTATCTGTGTGTGTAAGAGGAGTTTTCACAGGAATTTAGGGTATTTAATGGTAAGGTTATAGCTCATGTATATTGTTTATCTGCAGCTACACCATTCAATTGTTATAAACAGTCATAAAATCATAGAATACCCATGCTGTGGAAGTAGGCCTTTTGGCCTATCAGATCCACACTGACTCTCCAAAGAGCATGCCACCCAGACCCACCCCATCCCTGTAACCCTGCACTCCCCCTGGTTAACCCACCTGACTTGCACATCCCTGGAAACTATGGGGTAATTTCCCACAGCCAATCCACCCTAACCCGCATACCTTTGGACTGTGGGAAGAAACATGGGGGGAGGGGGTGGGGGGGGGGTGGGGGAGTGTGCAAACTCCAAACAGACATGTTCCTGAGGCTGGAATCAAACTTGGGTCCCTGACACTGTGAGGCAGCAGTGCTAACCATAGGAAACCCCCGCAGACACTGGGAGAATATGCAAACCCCACACAGTCAATCGCCTGAGGCTGGAATTGTAGCTTAGCACTGTGAGGCAGCAGTGTTAACCACTGAGCTACCATGCTGCTAATCCTGTACTGTCCAGAAACCTGTTCAATGCTTTCTGTCTAAAAAAGACAAGTGATTTCAGGGGTTTTGCAAACTTCCATAAAATCTTTAACTTCTGTTATAACAATAGCAAGGCTTGATTTCTTGTGCTGGAAAAGCACAGCAGGTCAGGCAGCATCAGAGGAGCAGGAGAATCAAGGTTCCTTCATCAGGAATGAGGCTTATGTGGAATGAAGAAAGAGCTTATGCCCGAAACGTCAACTCTCCTGCTCCTCGGATGCTGCCTGACCTGCTGCGCTTTTCCAGCACCACATTCTCGACTCTGATCTCCAGCATCTGCAGTCCTCACTTTCTCCAAGTTGGTTTCCTGTGCATCAGCCCAGAGACAGCTTTATATGCAGTGAGATTTAAAATTCCCCCAGAGCTTCCTTTTTAAACAGAGTGTTTTATTTGAGTCACAGATTCATATAGCACTGAAACAGACCCTTCGGCCCAACTCATCCATAGCGACCACCCTTCCCAAATTAATCTAGTCCTATTTGCCAGTGCTTGGCCCACTGGCCACTGGTTATTGTGTGTAGTTTTGGTCGCCATACTATAGGAAAGATGTGGAGGCACTGGAACGGGTGCAGAGAAGGTTTACCAGGATGTTGCCTGGCATGGTAGGAAGATCATATGAGGAAAGGCTGAGGCACTTGGGGCTGTTTTCATTGGAGAAAAGAAGGTTTAGGGGTGACTTGATAGAGGTGTACAAGATGATTAGGGGTTTAGATAGGGTTGACCATGAGAACCTTTTTCCACGTATGGAGTCAGCTATTACGAGGGGGCAGAGCTTTAAATGAAGGGGAGGTAGGTATAGGACAGATGTTAGGGGTAGATTCTTTACTCAGCGAGTCGTGAGTTCATGGAATGCCCTGCCAGTAGCAGTGGTTGACTCTCCCTCTTTATGGGCATTTAAACAGGCATTGGATAGGCATATGGAGGATAGTGGGTAGTGTAGGGTAGGTGGGCTTGGATCGGCGCAACACCGAGGGCCAAAGAGCCTGTACTGCGCTGTATTTTTCTATGTTCTATGTTCAATCCCTCTAAACCTTTCCCATTAATATACCCATCCAGATGCCTTTTAAATGTTGTAATTGTACCAGCCTCCACCACTTCCTCTGGCAGCTCATTCCATATATGCACCACCCTCTGTGTGAAAAAGTTGACCCTCAGGTCTGTTTTAAATCCTTTCCCTTTCACCTTCAACCTATGCCCTCTAGTTTTGGATTAGGGAAAAGATCTTAGGGGCTATTCACCTTAATATATGACCCTCATCTATAAGGTCACCCCTCAACCTCTGACGCTCAAAGGAAAAGATTCCCAGCCTCTCCAACCTCTCCTTATAACTCAGGCCCTCTTGTAAATCTTTTCTGCACCCTTTCTAGTTTTGCAACATCCTTCAATTGGGTTGGGAGGTGCAATCAGAAATGTACACAGTATTCCAAGAGTGTATCAACATGCAAAGGGTTAATGCAGGAGGATATCATGTAAAGCGTTAGAAAGAAAGACCTGTATTCATAAAACATCTTTCAATGCTTCAGGACACTCAACGTGCCTTCAGGCCAATACATATTTCTGAGATGTAGTCACTGTTCTGTTACAGGAGATTAGGCTCAGGGAGGAAAGAACACTGTTCACGCCCTCACTAATGTGTTCCAACACATTTAATCAGCAGCGTAGAGATCCCTGATAGCCCTATCATCTTCAAAGAGCCATGTGATCAAAGGTTGCAGGCAGAAGGAAAAGGAATTTGCGTGTATTTGGCACCTTTTAGGACCGTTGGTTACTGTTTCTCCCAGGGTTCAACCCTTGACCCCTAACCTTTCTCACGTGCACACACATCAACTTCCACATCCGTCATTGAGTCATGGAGATGTACAGCATGGAAACAGACCCTTCGATCCAACCCGTCTATGCCGACCAGATATCCCAACCCAATCTAGTCCCATTTGCCAGCACTTGGCCCATATCCCTCTCAACCCTTCCTATTCATATACCCATCCAGATGCCTTTTAAATGTTGTAATTGTACCAGCCTCCTCCACTTCCTCTGGCAGCTTATTCCACACACATACCACCCTCTGTGTGAAAAGGTTGCCCCTTAGGTCCCTTTTATATCTTTCCCGTCTCACCCTGAACTTCTGCCCTCTAGTTCTGGATTCCCCACCATAGGGAACAGACCTTGTCTATTTATCCTATCGATGCCCTAACGAGGTCTGAAGCAGAGAGAAATTCCCTTCGGCCCATCAAGTATTGTCCAGGCACAAAACAGCCAACCCACTTTAACCCCAAGTCCGTGGCTCCTTATTCATCCTCAGCTCTGACATCGACTCGATCTCTAACCCGTCCAACTCCTCGATGGAAAACCCATATTAGATCACGGCAGAAATCGCTTACAGTTTGAGGACTGAAGTCACTGTTTTTAGTCATCACCACTGACTCCGTCCTCTAAAATAATGACTTCAGCATCATAGAACCCCTACCACATGGAAACAGGCCATTCAGCCCATCGGTTCCACACCAACGCAGACCCTTACTGTATAACCTTGCATCTCCTGGAGCAAATCCATACAGACATGGGGAGAGCACACAAACTCCACACAAACAATCACCTGAGGCTGGAATCGAACTTGGGTTCCTGGCGCTGTGAGGCAGCAGTGCGAACCACTGAGCCACTGTGCTGCCCAGTTTGTGTTAGCTTGTTAATTCTCAACACAGTTCTTGCTAGCGACTGGCCCCTTCTCCCATGTTTTATCCTCAAGAACAAACCCCGTCCTAATTCGCTGAGAGCCCTCCCACCCAGTCCTCTGATTTCTGTTGGTTCCTGATCAAAGCAATGGCCAATTATCACCACTCTTGGTGGTCCTCCCTTCAGTCAACTGGGCCCTAAGCTCTCAAATTCCCAGGAAAAATGTCAGCACCTCGCTTTCCTCCTTACAGATAGAAACTAAAAAATACAGACCGTTCGGCCTTTCAAACTTGTCCTGCCATTCAATATGATCATCTCAGTCAATCCCCTGTTCTCACTTTCTCCCCCTACCCTTTGATCCATATAGCCCTAAGCCCTATTCAATGTTTTGGCCTCAACTGCTTTCTATGGGAAAGAATTCCAGAGTCTCCCCATTCTCTGGGTGAAGAGATTTCTCCTCATCTCAGTCCTAAGTGGCCGACCACTTATCCCTAGACTGCAGGCCTCTGGTCCTGGATTCTCCGGTCAATCAAGGACCTCCTTCCTGTGTTAACTCCATTTAAACTAACCATTGTGATTTAGGATTTAGTCACCTGACCTAACATGTGGCTTGGTGTGTCAAAGGTCATCCCACATCCTGTAAGGTGGGGACATTTCAAAGATATTGTTTTACAAAGTTGTAGGGAGCAGTTGGGCGGTTGGGAATAGGATAAAACCTCTACAGATAGGCTTTGGCCTCAGGCTGTATGGAATTTTCACTATTTGTTGATCATCTGCATTATCCCATTTCCAGGCGATGTGCCGGATGTCAAAGTGCACATTGGTTTGGCCGTCTGTTTTCAGGGATAAGAGTCCTACCAAATGTTTCTGGTCACCAGGCAGATAAATCCACTTGTACAGGGATTCTCCCCTCACCCACACAGGCCCCAAAAAGCAGCCTTCGTATGGTAGGCCTGGGCAGACCATTAATGGTTACACCCGTAGCAGTCCCCACAGCATAAAAAGCACGTTGAGACTACACAGAACATTTAAGGACGGGGATCTCAGCAAAACAGAGAGGGTTGTACCTGTAACAGAAAGAACTGAATATCCTAGAGCTCTTTTGTGGAGTGAGTGAAATGAACAGAGACCTTTAAGATTATGGAAGGGTTTGACAAGGTAGGCAGTGTGTCTTCGTGTGTGGGAGATCAGACCAGGGGGTTATAAATATTGTTTAATCAATAGTAAATACAATCAGGAATTTAGGGGCAAGTGCTTCACCTAAAGTGAATGGGGAGAACGTGGAGCTCACAGCCTCCTGGAGTATATATCCTTCCTCTCAATGCACTAGATGTGACATTCACTCACGGTAATGTACCCCCACTTCCGAAACAGCAGGGCCAGCCCCAGGTGGATAGAGGAAATGCTTCAGGGATACCCCTCAAGGTCTCACTGGGGAAGTGCAGCATTCCCAAATACACCTGGGAATCACTGGGCCGAGACCGTCCAAAGTGGAGGAGGAGCATCCGGGAAGGTGTTGAGCTCCTCGGGACTTGTCGTTGGGAAAAAGCAGAAGCTGGGGGAAAACAGTGTAAGGAGCGTGCTGTCACACTGACACCCTTCCCATGACCACCTCCTGCCCCCAGTGTAACTGAGCCTGGGGTAGCCCCATCGGTCTGTACAGACTCACCCTGAGAGGGGGAGAGAGTCAACCTCGTCTATGAGGGACAGATAATGATAATGACTCCAATGCTTGGAGGTTGCCTTCCACACGATTGGCTGGCCAGCAGACTCTCCCAGTGAGCGCATTGGTGTAGCAACTGGCTTGGTCACATAACAAGTGCTCCTTCCATGGCCAATCAGTCTTGGAGTGGGACTGGAACCTAGAGGTCAAGAGGTCACCACTGCAGCACAAGGCCATACAGAGTGGTTGAGACAAACAGATGCATTAAAGAGGGAAGTGGGAAAGCAGAGGATAGAGAAAGGAAGATGGGGATGTGTTGATAGGCTGAAGTAGGGATGGTCAGAGGGAGTCTCACAATGGATCTACCGCAGACTGGGATAACGAGGAGATGATAACGCTACATGGTGAGTCACTGGGAGTCACCATTTTACAACCTTCCACCAGATACTCAGACAACACAAACCCCGTGGTGTCTAATTATTTTGCCAGGTTTTGCAGGGTGAATCAGAATTGAATGAAATTTGGATCCAGTAAAGTGAACCCAAAATGACAACAGTCCTGATGAAGGGCTTATGCCCGAAATGTCAATTCTCCTTCTCCTCGGATGCTGCCTGGCCTGCTGCGCTTTTCCAGCGCCATGGTCTCGACTCTGATCTCCAGCATCTGAAGTCCTCGCTTCCTCCAAAATGACAACACTCAGAAGACACTGACCTCAAAAAACCTTGACCTAACTTCTGTGTCCAGTGAAAGTGACAAGTGAACATATCGCAAGTGAAGTCATTAACCCTGAAGCTTTGTGAATGTGACAATTTCAAAGATGTGGATGTCATATGCTAGGCCAGTATTTATTTCCCATCCAGAGGGCTGTGCGGCAGGTCTGGAGCCACATGTAGGCCAGACCAGTTAAGGACACAGACTGCAGACTTCACTGCCACATAGGGCTGTGGAGGCCAGGTCATTTAGCATCTCTAAAACATAGGTACGTTCTTGATGGTCAAGGAACTAAAAAGGTTACTGGGAGAAAGCGAGACAATCGGGTTGAGAAACCTACCAGCCGGGATTGAATGGCAGAGCAGACTCAATCAGCTAAATGGCCTGATTTCTGCTCCTATGTCTCATGGACATTAGTGAACCAGATGGGTTTTCCATCCCCTAACAATCAACAAATGCTTCAAAGAATCCCTATAGTGTGGGAGCAGGCCACCTGGCCCACCAAGTCCACACTGACCCTCGGAAGAACATCCCAACTAGACTCACTGCCCTACTCTACCCCTGGAATCCTGCATTTCCCATGTTGAACCTGCCTAGCCTGCACACCATGGGCAATTTCCCATGGCCAATCCACCCTAACCCGCACATCTTTGGATTGTGAGAGGAAACCCATTCAGACATGTGGAGACCATGCAAACTCCATATAGACAGTCTCCCGAGGCTGGAATCGAACCTGGGTCCCTGGCACTGTGAGGCAGCAGTGCCAACACTGAGCCACCACTCTATGGTCACGGTCATCATTAGACCCTTAATTCCAGTTTTGTTTTAATTGACCTCAAATGCTACCATCTGCGAGGATACCACAAGGCCATTGTCTCCCCTGAGAGTTAGCCATGAACTGAGCCACAGAGAGCAGTTGAAAGTCAATGAGGTTGCAGTGGGTCTGCAGTCACTTAGGGGAGGTGATGTCCTACTGGTATTAGGGCCAGGCTATTAATCCAGTGAGCCAGGGAATGTCCTGAGGACTGGGGTTCGAAATCCCACCATGGCAGAGTTTGAATTTTAAAAAAAACTGGGAATTAACAGTCTAATGAAACCATTGGCAATTGCCAGAAAACCCCATTTGGTTCACAAATGTCCTTTTAGGAAAGGAAATCTGGGTCTGGCCTGCATGGGACTCCAGACCCAGAGTAATGTGGTTGACTCTTAACTACCACCTATCCAGCGAGGCACAGATCCTGTGAATGTATAAAAAAAGTCAGCCAGACCGGGTCACGCCAAAAGATTTCCTTCCCTTCAGGACATGAGTGAACCAACTCAGCTTTTACAACATAAGAGTCCGGGAGGTGTATGATGTAGAAAAACATCCTTCCGCTCATCAAAGCGTGTGCCTGTCCAAACCAAGAACCTCACCATTCTAATCTCAATTTCCAGCCCTTGGCCTTGTATATCTTGGCATCACAAGCGAAGATGTGACGATGGTTTCACAATCACTGTCATGAGGACTAAATTTCAGTTCCAGAATTAATTCACTGAATTTAAATTCCAAAAACTACCAAAGAGTCACAGAGCGCGGAAACAGACCCTTCGGTCCAACAGGACCATGCCGTCCAGGTATCTAAATTAATCTCATTCCATTTGCCAACATTTGGCCCATATCTCTCCAAACCCTTCCTATTCATATACCCATCCAGATGCCTTTTAAATATTGTAATTGTACCAGCCTCCACCACTTCCTCTGGCAGCTCATTCCATACACACACCACTCTTTTTATGAAAACATTGCCCCTCAAGTACCTTTTTAATCTTTCTCTCTCACCTTATAACTATGCCCTCTAGTTCTGGACTCCCCAACCTGGGGAAGAGACCTTGGCTATTCACCCCATCCAATTCCCTCATGATTTTATAAACTTCAGTAGGTGGATTGGACTCAATCCCATGTCCCCCAGTGCATTATCTAAGCCTCTAGATTACTAGTCCAGAGACATTACCACTACACCAATACCTCATTGCTCGGTCTTAGTTGGGTGATGATGAGGTACTTAGCACAGTAAACAATGACTTACTTACCGACCAGTACTGAGCAACATCTGGTTGGCTCCTTGCCAGTTACTAACTTGTACAATTCAGAGTAATAAAGTTCCAGGCTCTCCAAAAAGGCCTCATATCCAGGTTTACCTCGAGAACGCAAAATGTCCAGAAGGCGGCCTGTGGACAGAAAGGTCTACTGTTAAGATGACGGAACAGTCAGGAGGAAGATTGGACCAGATCCCTGCACCCATGCTGAATTGGCAATGTCAATAGAGGTGCCATCATTGGCTCCAGTAGCTTGGTGAAACCATGAAGGCTAGGCTTGTCTATCCCATCTGCTAAACTGTACATGCATGAGGAGGTAATAGCAGATTGATAGTGGTAGGTTGCGTTGTTGTTCTTTCACAGGACATGGGCATCACTGGGCAAGGCCAGTCCTTTTTGCCTGTCTCTAACTGCTGTTCATTACAGTGACTAGCTGGACCATTTCAGAGACAAAAAAACTGCAGATGCTGGAACCCAGGGGAGATCAGTAGGAGGCTGGAAGAACACAGCAAGGCAGGCAACATCAGGAGGGACAGGCAGGAGGCTGGAGGAACACAGCAAGGCAGGCAACATCAGGAGGGACAGGCAGGAGGCTGGAGGAACACAGCAAGGCAGGCAGCATCAGGAGGGACAGGCAGGAGGCTGGAGGAACACAGCAAGGCAGGCAGCATCAGGAGGGACAGGCAGGAGGCTGGAGGAACACAGCAAGGCAGGCAGCATCAGGAGGGACAGGCAGGAGGCTGGGAGAACACAGCAAGTCAGGCAACATCAGGAGGGACAGGCAGGAGGCTGGAGGAACACAGCAAGGCAAGCAGCATCAGGAGGGACAGGCAGGAGGCTGGGAGAACACAGCAAGGCAGGCAGCATCAGGAGGGACAGGCAGGAGGCTGGAGGAACACAGCAAGACAGGCAGCATCAGGAGGGACAGGCAGGAGGCTGGGAGAACACAGCAAGTAAGGCAGCATCAGGAGGGACAGGCAGGAGGCTGGAAGAACACAGCAAGGCAGGCAGCATCAGGAGGGACAGGCAGGAGGCTGGGGGAACACAGCAAGGCAGGCAGCATCAGGAGGGACAGACAGGAGGCTGGAGGAACACAGCAAGGCAGGCAGCATCAGGAGGGACAGGCAGGAGGCTGGGGGAACACAGCAAGCCAGGCAGCATCAGGGGGGACAGGTAGGAGGCTGGAGGAACACAGCAAGGCAGGTAGCATCAGGAGGGACAGGTAGGAGGCTGGAGGAACACAGCAAGGCAGGCGGCATCAGGAGGTGGAGAAGTCAACATTTCAGGTGAAACCCTTCTTCAGACCATTTCAGAGGGCAGTTACGAGTCAACCACATATGGAATTTAATCCTAATAAATGTGAAGTGATGCACTTTGGAAGAAGGAACAAGACAATTGACAATGAATGGCAGGACACGAGGAAGCTCAGAGAAACAGGACAGGTTAATAGGACGGTTAAGAAGGCATACAGGACACTTGCCCTTATCCCTGACAAAGCAGGGAGGTTATGTTGGGGCTGGACAGGACGTGGTGAGGCCCCAGCTGGTGTGTGTGTGGGTTTCTGGTCCCCACATTATGGGAAGGATGTGATTGCACTGGAGGGGGTGCAGAGGAGATTCACCAGGATGGTGCCCGGGATGGCGCGATTCAACGATGGAGAGAGACTGGATAAATTCAGGTTGTTTTCTTTGGAGCAGACAATATTGAGGGGGAACCTGAGAGAGATGTATGCGATCGTGAGGGGAATGGACTGGGTGGATAGAGAGCAGCTCTCCCTCTTAGGTGAAGAGTCAATAAAATGGGGGCATAGTTTTAAAGTGAAAGGCAGGAGGTTTGAGAAAAAGGTTTTTCCCAACATATATGCTTGGAATCTGGGCTGCACTGCCTTGGGAGGCTGGTTGAGGTGGGAAACCTCACAACCTTTAAAAGATACATGGAGGAGGACTTGAAGCTTCACAACGTTCAAAGCGATGGGCGCAGTGTTGGCAAGTGGGACGAGTGTAGATCGTAGAATACGGCGTTCAGTTCTGGTCTCCCTGCTGCTGAAAAGATGTTGTTCAACTTGAAAGGGTTCAGAAAAGGTTTACAAGGATGTTGCCAGAGTTAGAGCATTTGAGCTACAGGGAGAGGCTGAACAGGCTGGGGCGAAGGAGGCTGAGGAGTGACCTTATAAAGGTTTATAAAATCGTGAGGGGCAGGGATAGGGTAAATAGACAAGGTCTTTTCCCCAGAGTGGGGGAGTCCAGAACTAGAGGGCACAGGCTTAAGGTGAGAGGGGAAAGATTTAAAAGGGACCTAAGGGGTAACTTTTTCGCACAGAGGGTGGTACGTGTATGAAATGAGCTTCCAGAGGAAGTGGTGGAGGCTGGTACAATTACAGCATTTAAACGGCATCTGGATGAGTATATGAACAGGAAGGGTTTAGAGGGATATGGGCCGGGTGCTGGCAAGCGGGACTAGATTAATTTACAATATCTATTTGGCATAGGTGAGTTGGACTGAGACTCTGTTTCCGTACTGTACGACTCTATGATTTTCATGTATTTTTGGTTGGTATAGTCTCAATGGGCCGAAGGATCTCTTCTGTACTGCATGATTCTATGGGCTCTGGTGTCACTTAAACACCAGGCTGGGCAAGGACAGCAGATTTCCATCCCTAAAAACATTAACAAACGAGATGCTTTTTTTAAAAAAAATGACAAAGAATGATATCTTTACGGTCACCTTCACTGCAGCTGTATATATGCCAATTGAATTTGTTGTCCCAACATGTAAAATGATGGGGATTGAACTCACGATCACCTGGGTCTCTGAATTACTGCTCATAACAACACCACTGTCCCCACCCAACAATCATATTCTGTCAAGTGGAGAAGAGAGTGGTTTAATTAAGTACCTAGAGCACAAATAGAGAGAGACTCACACCCCCAGTGTCCCTGGAGAAGGAGCATGTGGTGTCCACTGGTACATCTCAAGCCTTCCAGAGTACTTAATCAGCCTGTGTAAACTTTTAATTTAAATGTGTAAGTTTGCTTTTGAGATTTTCCTTTGTTCTCGTGCTTCTTTAAGAGGCTAGTCAATGTTCAGGAGCCATGGGTGTTGGCTACCTGATGAAGGAATAGTGCTCCGAATGCTAGTGCTTCCAAATAAACATGTTGGACTATAACCTGGTAGTGTGGGATTTTTAACAATGTTCTGGAGTCAATGATAGATTGTGCTGAGGTCAGTACCATGTGGGGACAGGGGAGGGCTGAGGTCAGTACCATGTGGGGACAGGGGAGGGCTGAGGTCAACACCATGTGAGGACAGGGGAGGGCTGAGGTCAACACCATGTGGCCAGAGTTAGAGCATTTGAGCTATAGGGAGAGGCTGAACAGGCTGGGGCAACAGAGGCTGAGGTTTATAAAATCGTGAGGGGCAGGGATAGGGTAAATAGACAGGGGCTTTTCCCCAGAGCGGGGGAGTCCAGAACTAGAGGGCACAGGCTTAAGGTGAGAGGGGAAAGATTTAAAAGGGACCTAAGGGGTAACTTTTTCACACAGAGGGTGGTACATTCTGGGTCAGGAAAGGGCTGAGGTCAGTACCATTCCGGGTCAGGGGAGGGCTGAGGTCAGTACCATTCCGGGTCAGGAGGGCTGAGGTCAGTACCATTCCAGGTCAGGAGGGCTGAGGTCAGTACCATTCCAGGTCAGGGGAGGGCTGAGGTCAGTACCATTCCGGGTCGGGGAGGGCTGAGGTCAGTACCATTCCAGGTCAGGAGGGCTGAGGTCAGTACCATTCCAGGTCAGGAGGGCTGAGGTCAGTACCTTTCTAGGTCAGGGGAAGGCTGCAGTCAGTACCATTCCAGGTCGGGGAGGGCTGAGGTCAGTACCATTCCGGGTCAGGGGAGGGCTGAGGTCAGTACCTTTCTAGGTCAGGGGAGGGCTGCAGTCAGTACCATTCCAGGTCGGGGAGGGCTGAGGTCAGTACCATTCCAGGTCAGGGGAGGGCTGAGGTCAGTCCCATTCCAGGTCAGGAGGGCTGAGGTCAGTACCTTTCTAGGTCAGGGGAGGGCTGCAGTCAGTACCATTCCAAGTCAGAAGGGTTGAGGTCAGTAAAATTCAGGGATAGTGAGAGCTGAGGTCAGTACCATTCCAGGTCAGGGGAGGGCTGAGATCAGCACCATGTGGGGACAGGGAAGGGCTGAGGTCAGTACCACTTCAGGGACAGGGGAGGGCTGCAGTCAGTACCATTTGGGGATATTGGAAGACAGAGGACAGTACCATTCAGGGACAGGAGAGAGCTGAGGTCACCAAATACTAAGAATAGAGGGGTGTTATGGTCAATGATTGGGACAAAAACAGAAATTGCTGGAGAAACTCAGTCGGTCTGGCAGCATTGGTGAAGAGAGAAACAGAGTCAAACTTATGGATGGGGACTCTATGGTCAGTAGTGATCCAGATGGTTCATACTAAGCCTCTTACCTGTGGATAATTGCCATATCAAATTGTGTTGGCCTATTTATCTTTATCTTACAGAATTCAAATCTCACCATACACAATGGAAGTACTTGAACCCCTTTTCCAGGATATTATCCTGGAGCTCAGTGACATTATCATCAGATTACCATCTCCATACCCTCTGTCCTCAGTTTAGATATTTTCAAATCAAAATCTGTTGTTATACGCCTCTAGAGGAGATGGGACTTGAAACTGGGCCTCCAGGCCTCAAGATGGGGTCACTACCACTGCACCACATGAGTCCCCTTACCTTTAAATACAGGCCATAAAAACATGACGTTGCACACAGATTTCTGATTGTGCATGTACAGTTACGTGTAGATATTCCTGATGAAGAGCTGATGCTCAAAACATCGATTCTCCTGCTCCTCAGACACTGTCTGACCGGCTGTGCTTTTCCAGCGCCACCCTTTTGATTCTGACTCTCCAGCATCTGCAGTCCTCACTTTCTCTCTGTAGATATTTTCGAATTAACTTGCTCAGAGATTTTGTTACCACTTCTGGAGCAGTTGGGACTTGAACCTGGCGGGGGTGCGGCTCCTGGCCCAGAGCTAGGGACAGTACCGCCTGTACCACCAGAGTCCCAATTCATAATCATTTCATTGTTTTTATCTTTGTACTGCTTTTGTTACATACTGGTTTAATAATTAATTTGAATGACATCACTGGTTGTTAGGGAATCCTTAACCTAATGACCAACAATTGAGACATGAGTGAGGTAGTTTCATCATAGAGTGATACAGCTAGGAAACAGACCCTTTGGTCCAACTCACCCATGCTAACCAGATATCTACACTAATCTAGTCCCATTTGCCAGCGTTTGGCCCATTTCCATCTAAGTCATTCCTGTTCATATATTAAAAATCACACAACACCAGGTTATAGTACAACAGGTTTATTTAGAAGAACTAGCTTCAAATACTGTAAACCTGTTGGACTATAACCTGGTGTTGTGTGATTTTTAACTTTGTACACCCCAGTGTCTCTAAATCATTCCTATTCATATACCCATCCAAATGCTTTTTAAACATTGTTATTGTACCAGCCTCCACCACTTCCCCTGGCAGCTCATTCCATCCGCGCACCATCCTCTGAGTGAAAATGTTGCCGCTTAGGTCCCTTCTAATCTTTTCCCTCTCTCACCTAAAACGTACACCCTCTCGATGGGAACTCCCCACCCTCAGGAAAAGACCTTGTTTATTCACCCTATCTATTGGCGAATGCTTATCTCGAATTCCCATGACAGCAAGGTGCACTCCAGCTTGCAGTAATATTAAATATTTAACTATCATCAACAGGACAGGGAAAGATTCACAAAAGAGTCATCTTTCTTCGTTCAGAGGCACTGGAGGACAAAGGACAGTACAGTCGAGGAACAGACCCTTCGGCTCAACACACCTGGGCTGACTGAGGGCACCCTTCTAAACTAAAAAAGCTTTTATAGAGTCAGAGTTATACAGGTCATCCACGCCCACCAGGTATCCCAAATTAAACTGTTCCCATTTGCCAGCATTTGACCTAATCTCTCTCAACTTTTCCTATTCATGTAGATGTCCAAATGTCTTTTAAATGTTGCAACTGTACCTGTCGTAACGGTTTCTATCCCACTGTTGTTAGAATACTGAATGGACTCACAAAGTCTTAACATTCGCCTGTCCCTGTGTTTTTTGTTTTTGCCACTGTTTGTCTACTGTTTACTTATCTATGCTGCTTAAGTCTGTGATCTCCCTGTATCGCTCACAAGGCAAAGCTTTCCATTTTCCCTTTTCGCCTGACGATAAATTCAATTCATCTACCACTTCCTCGAGCAATTCATTCCACACCTGAAAAGGTTATCCCTTGGATCCCTTTTAAATCGTTTCCCCTCTCACCTTAAACCTATGCCCTCTGGTTCTGGACTCCCCCACCTTGGGGCAAAGACTTTACCCTATCCATGCCCCTCAGGATTTTATCAACCTCCATAAGGTCACCCCTCAGCCTCCAGGGAAAGATGTCCCGGCCTATCCATGCACTACTGATTCCTCTGTTCCCTGCCTGAATGTTCAGGTGCTCCTTAAATGTTGCCTTTGTACCTGCCTCCACCACTTCCCCTGGCAGCACATTCCAGGCACTTACCACCCTCTGTGTGAAAAACAAAACTTCTTTCTCAAATCTCCTCTAAACTGTCCCCCTTTTACATTAAGCACATGTCCCTTCTAATTGACATTTCCACCCTGCAAAGGCGCAATAGAGGTTGCCACGCTATTGGGAAAGTCCGAATTGAGTGGAACTACTTTCTCGAGAAAAGAGAAGGCTGACGGGTGGCCCAGTGGAGAGAGAGTTGAAACTGGGAAGGGGTTCGATGGGTCTGTCCAAGACCGGGGCCAGTTCTAAATTCGGGATCATGAATATAAGAGCTGAAAATGTGTTGCTGGAAAAGCGCAGCAGGTCAGGCAGCATCCAAGGAGCAGGAGAATCGACGTTTCGGGCATAAGCTCTTCTTCAGGACTTTTAACTTTGTCCACCACAGTCCAACACCAGCTCCTCCACATCCTGTGTCCGTCTCGAGTTTTAGACAGGTGTTCTCACTGAAGTCCAAGATTCTAACATGACTGGACAGTGTAGATGCAGAAAGGGAGTTTCACATGGATGTGGGTTTAGAATCGGACCACAGACCCTCAGTCTTAGGCCCTTAAGGCTGATATAAGGAAATGTTTCACTCGGAGGATGGTGAGCCTTTGGAATTCCCTACCCCAGAGGGCTGTGGAAACGCAGTCATTGAGTAAATTCAAGTCAGGGGCCGAGAGTCATCTAGATATGAAAAGTATCAAAGTACTTGCAGTTATGGGAAGTCCAGAAGTAGAGGGCATAGGTTAAGTTGAGATCGGAAAGATTTAAAAGAGACCTAAGGGGCAACTTTTACACGCAGAGGGTGGTGCATGTACAGAATGAGTTGCCAGAGGAGGTGGTGGAGGCTGGTACAATTACAACATTTAAAAGGCTTCTCTATGGGTATGTGAATAGAAGAGTTTAGAAATATGGGCATATGGGCCAAATGCTGGCAAATGGGACTAGATTAGGTTAGGATAGCTGGTTGGTATGGATGAGTTAGTCCGAAGGGTCTGTTTCTGTGCTGTGTCTGACTCTATGAAGCGGAGGTGCTAGCCGAGTGGTACCAAGGCTCAACTGTTAATCTGGAGACTCCGGTAATATTCTGGTGGACCTGAGCTAGAATGTTAGATGGTGGAGTTTGAATTCAATTAAAAATCTGAAATTAAGAGCCTAACAATGACCATGAATCAATTGCTGTTTTAAAACCCGTCTGGTTCACTAATGACCTTTAGTGTCATCCATACCTGGTCTGGCCTACATGTGACTCCAGACCCATAGCGATGTGGTTGACTCTTAAACTGCCCTCTGGGCAATTAGGGATGGGTAATAAATGCTGGCCTAGCCAGCGATGCCCTCATCCTGTGAATGAATAAAAAAAATTAGGATAGCAAGGGAAAATGGTGTTGAGGTAGAGGATCAACCGTGACTTATGGAACAGACTCGAGGGGCTGAGTGGCCTACTCTTATCACACAGACAGAGACTTTGAATGTCCCTTTCTTAAAAAGGTAATGAAAGCCGTATCCTGGAATATTTATCATACAGAGATCCTTGGTACATTCTTGGAAAACAAGATTTCCAGTTGTAGGCAGGAATGTGGAGCACTGAGGTCAGCCACGATCCTGTTGAATGGCAGAATGGGATCGAGGGATGGTAGGCTGATGGAGATGGAGAAGGCTGATGGAGGGGCAGAGTGGTCTCCTGTTGCCGCTAATCTATATTTCCAACATGCTCCTATGTGCTATGCTCCGAATGACAGACACAGTTAAGGAGCAATCAGATAAACACATCAGCAAGAAACAACGAGAATGCTGTGCAGATGGAATTAGACATGAGGCAATGGGAGTAAGCTCATGTGGTGTATAAATACCAGCATGAGCCTGTTGGGCTGAATGGCCTGTTTCTGTGCTGCAACCGCTTTGTAACACAAACATTTGTTACTGCTCGGAGCTCTGACTCTGTGATGCTATCCCTTTTCCAGGGAGAGAACTGAGCTCTACACATCACGGAATCACAGAGGGATCCCAGTTCAGTCCATGCTTGTGCTGACTCATTAGACAGGCATCATTCCCAATCTCTTGCTTTGCACCCATACCCACTGCTCACAATTTTTATTGGAATAATCATCCAATCCCGCTTAAATGCCTCCACTGCCTTGAATGCCACTTTCCTCGGGCTCAAGGAACAGTTGGGCCTGAAACAGTGGAGCACTCAGACTCTGAGAAGGTTCCGTCATGTCTTTCAGTCCAGGAAGGTTTTATTTCCCCATCATCGCCAACACCCCCCATTGATTCTGGGTGCCCTACCCTTTAAGGCATCATTCCTTGAAACAACCTGTAGTTGATACAGAACATCAGTTGGCAATTCTACCAGGGCACCTTGCCAAGATGGATGACGGTACAAATGGACAGGGGTGGGACAGAAACAACGGAATCTGAGGGGTGGTGGTGGGGGAGCTTGGAAAATGTGGGTGGGCAGATATCAGGCCTTCAGGAGGTATAGTCAGTAAGTTTGCAGATGACACCAAAATTGGAGGTGTAGTGGACAGGTTACCTTAGAGTACAATGGGATCTTGATCAGATGGGCCAATGGACCAAGGAGTGGCAGATAGAGTTTAATTTAGATAAATTCAAGGTGTTACGTTTTGGAAAGGCAAATCAAGGCCGGACTTATACACTTAATGGTAAGGGCCGAGAGAGTGTTGCTGAACTAAGAGACATTGGAGTGCAGGTTCATAGCTCCTTAAAAGTAGTCGCAGGTAGATAGGATAGTGAAGAAGGCGTTTGGTATGCTTTCCTTTATTGGTCAGAGTATTGTGTACAGGAGTTGGGAGGTCATGTTGCAGCTGTACAGGATGTTGGTTTGGCCGCTTTTGAAATACTGCGTGCAATTCTGGTCTCCTTTCTATTGGAAAGGATGTTGTGAAATCTGAAAGGATTCAGAAAAGATTTACAAGGATGTTGCCAGGGTTGGAGGATTTGAGCTATAGGGAGAGGCTGAACAGGCTGGGGCTGTTTTCCCTGGAGCGTCAGAGGCTGAGGGGTGACCTGATAGAGGTTTATAAAATCATGAGGGGCATGGCTAGGATAAATAGACAAAGTATTTTCCCTGGGGTGGGAGAGTCCAGAACTAGAGGGCATAGGTTTAGGGTGAGAGGGGAAAGATATAAAAGAGACCTAAGGGGGTATGTGTATGGAATGAGCTGCCAGAGGATGTGGTGGAGGTTGGTACAATTGCAACATTTTGAAGGCATCTGGATGGGTATATGGATAGGAAGGGTTTGGAGGGATATGGGCCGGGTGCTGGCAGGTGGGACTAGATTAGGTTGGGATATCTAGTCAGAGTGGACAAGTTGGACCGAAGGGTCTGTTTTCGTGCTGTACATCTCTATGACTCGAGAGAGAGTTCACAGATCGGAGTTATAGTGGTGGGAAGGTCAGAAGCTGACAGAGGTGAGAGAGAGAATTAATTAAAAATTTGAGAATGTTTCACTCTGAGATCTGTTCTAATGTCAGGATAGCTTGTACTGCACAGTGTCAGGGACCCAGGTTTGATTCCATCCTTGGGTGACTGTCTGTGGAGAGTTTGCATGTCCTTCCTGTGTCTGTGTGGGTTTCCTCTGGGTGCTTTGGTTTCCTTTCTCAGTCTAAAGATGTGCAGGTTAGGTAGATTAGTCATGTTAAATTTTGCAGGTTAGGTGGGTTAGTCATGGGGAATTTAAATCATTATTGTCACATGTCATAGAGTCATAAAGATGTACAGTACAGAAACAGATGTTTCGGTCCAACTCGTCTACTTCCTCTGGCAGCTCATTCCATCCACGTACCATCGTCTGCTTGAAACAGTTGCCCCTTAGGTCCCTTTTATATCTTTCCCCTCTCACCCTAAACCTATGCCCTCTAGTTCTGGACTCCCTGACCCCAGGGAAAAGACTTTGTCTGTTTACCCAATCCATGCCTCTCATGATTTTATAAACCTCTATAAGGTCACCCCTCAGCCTCCGACACTCCTGGGAAAACAGCCCCAGCCTATTCAGCCTCTCCCTGTAGCTCAAATCCTCCAACCCTGGCAACATCCTTGTAAATCTTTTCTGAAACCTTTCAAGTTTCACAGCATCTTTCCGATAGGAAGGAGACCAGAATTGCATGCAATATGTATTGAGATACAGCAAAGAGTATTGTTTTGCGTGCTATCCTGGCAAATCCTAAGTATATCAGGTTGATGGAGCAGAATGTAGAATATAGTGTTACAGCTACAGAGAAGGTGCAGAGAAAGGTCAACCCTTGAATATATGACAGGTCCGTTCACAAGTCTGATAACAGCGGAGAAGAAGCTGTTCCTGAATCTGTCGGTATGTGTTTTGAAACTTTTGTATCTTCTGCCCAACAGGAGAGAGTGGAAGAGAGTACAACTGGGGTGGGAGGAGTCTTTGATTATGTTGGGTGCTTTCCCAAGGCAGCGGGAAGTGTAGTGTGGTAGAGTCACACAGAACAGAAACAGACCCTTCGGCCCAACCAGTCCATGCTGACCATAATCCCAAACTAAACTAGTCCCACCTGCCTGTTCCTGGTCCATATCCCTCCAAACCCTTTCCTATTCATGCACTAATCCAAATGTCTTTTAAATGTTGTAACTGTACTCACATCCACCATTTCCTCAGGAAGTCCATTCCACACACAAACCACTTTCTGTGTAAAAAAGTCGCCCCTCATGTCTTTTTAAAATCTCTCTCCTTTCATCTTAAAAATATGCTCCCGAGTCTTGAAATCCCCCATCTTAGGGAAAAGACACACACCATGAATCCTATCTATAGACCTCATGATTTTATAAACCTCTATAAGGTCAGGTCTCAACTCCCACACTCCAGTAAAAAAAGTCCAGCCTATCTAGTCTCTCCTTAGAACTCAAACCTTGCATTCCTGTCAACATCCTGGTCAATCTCTTCTGAGTCCTTCCAGCTTAATAATATCTTTCCTATAACAGGGCGACCAGAACTGAGCACAGTACCCCAGAAGAGGCCTCACCAAGGTCCTCTACAACCTCAACATCATGTCCCAGCTCCTATACTCAAAAGGACTGAGCAATAAAAACCAGCGTGCTAAACCCGCCCTGTCTATATGTGACTGGGAGAAAGTGAGGACTGCAGATGCTAGAGATCAAAGTCAAAACGTGTGGTGCTGGAAAGGCACAGCTGGTCAGGCAGCATCCGAGGAGCAGGAGAGTCAATGTTTCAAGCATAAGAACATTCCTGATGAAGAGCTTATACTCGAAACGTTGACTCTCCTGCCCCATGGATGCTGCCTGATCAGTTATGTTTTTCCAGCATCACACATTTTAACCCTATCTACATGTGATGCAAATTTCATAGACTTACGTACCAGAGCCCCTAGGTCCCTCTGTTCTACAACACCACCCAGGGCCCTACCATTAATTATATAAGCCCTCCCCTTGTTTGTTTTATCAAAATGCAACACCTCACATTTATCCAGATTGAATACCATTTGACATTTTTCAGCCCATTGACCCATTTGATCAAGATCCCTCTCTAATCTTTGATAACCTACTTCACTGTCCACTATGCCATTAATTTTGGCATTGTCTGCAAATTTGTCAACCATGTCTCCTCTATTCCCATCTAAATTATTTATTTAACCGACAAACAGAGTCAATGGAAGGAAGGGGTTGGTTCAGGGGTGATGGGGTATAGGATGGAGGTGTGGGCTAGGTGTGATGATGTATGGGGTGAGGGTCACTGCAGGCTTGATGGGCCGAACGGCCTCTCGCTGCATTGTCGGGATGCTGTGACTTTCATGTGGAGGGGGGTGGGAGTACTTGGTGAAGATCTGACTCAGAGCGGCCAAAGGCATTGAAAGGGGACGACCTGCCAGAGAAAAGGGGGTTAAGTTGAGTCAGCTTACTTGCACGAGCCCTTCGGGAGGTCAGCAGGTGGGAGCATAGGATCTCATCCTCGTCCTCCTCGTCGATGACTTTGCACTGCCGGAGGTATGCCGTCAGCTTGCTGGGGTAGATGGTCTTGGTCAGAATGTGGCGCTTGCTCTCAATTTTCTCCCACAGCTGCTCCTGTTCGTCCTCTTCCCTCTCCCAGGTCAGACTATCGTCCCCCTCCATCGTCTCCTTTTCAGCTGGGAAAGAACAGAGCTCTAGTTTACTTCAGACACTCCACAACTGCATTTGCATAGCATCCTCAATAAGGCCAATGCTGTCAGGGGAGCTGCAAGGGAGCGTGAGCAAACCAAGTGTCAAAATCCAGCAACATGACTGGCCTCAAATCCCCCAGCTTCCACTTCTTGGTTCATCTCGATCTCCATTTCCTTCAGATAAACACCTGAGCAGCTCCTGAGCTGTTTCTGACGTGTAATGTGCACTATCAGAGTAAATCATTGCTCTTGGAAAGGTTTCAGCTGCCACTCCTGCTTTCTTTTAGAATCTTGCTCAAGGCAGCATTTTGTTTGGAGTTTTATCATCCGCAAAAATAATCTGCAATTCTTTTTAAAGTGGGTGTTGGCTGGTTACTGCACTGTGTAACAGTCCAGATAAGAGTCATTCTGGCACCCCCACACCACCTCAGTCACAGTCACCATATGGACACACACACACTGATACACACAGAGGGATACAGACACACACACAGACACTGATCTCTCTCTCTCTCTCTCTCTCTCTCTCACACACACACACACACACACACACATACACAGTTAGTCATCATTTACTCACTCACACATACTGATCTCTCTCTCTGACACACACAGATACTGATGTCTCTTTCACAGGCACTGACCTCTAACACATAAACACACAGATACTGACCTCTCTCTCTCACACACACACACAGACAGAGACACTATCTCTCTCTCTCAGACACACACAACTGATCTCTCTCTCTCACACACAGATGCACAGACACTGACCTCTCTCTTTCTCTCTCTCTCTCTCTCTCTCACACACACACTTGCACACACAGATGCTGATCTCTCTCTCACACACACACAACTGATCTCTCTCTCACACACAGATGCACAGACACTGATCTCTCTCTTTCTCTCTCTCTCTCACACACACACACACTTGCACACACAGATACTGATCTCTCTCACACACAGACACACAACTGATCTCTCTCTCACACACACAGAGACACTATATCTCTCTCTCTCAGACACACAGTGATCTCTCTCTCTCACGCACACAAACACACACACAACTGATCTCTCTCTCTCACACACAGAGACACTATCTCTCTCTCTCAGACACACACAAACACACACACAACTGATCTCTCTCTCTCACACACAGATGCACAGACACTGACCTCTCTCTCTCTCTCTCTCTCACACACACACACACACTTGCACACACAGATACTGACCTCTCTCTCACACACAGACACACAGAGGCACACACGGTCTTCCACCAGGATTCCTGAATATCACATGGTGAAGTGAATTGCTCTCAAGTTTTGTTTCCAAATGAGCAATTTTTGAAATTGTAAATTCAAATTGTTTGCAAAGTAAGTTAGGAAATTGAGTTTATGAAAATCTGCTTCCTGCATGTAACAACACAACATGTTCACTCATGTTCTTCAGAAACTGAGAGATAATGTTATAACTTCTTATTGAGACTAAGAACCTAAATGAGCCAAACAATGGCAAAAGAAATTGATGAACATGATTTCACTTGTTCCAACTTTTACTTCAACAAACAAACCAAATCAACATAAATGAAATCTGCTTTAACAGGCAAATTGTACTCAACAGAAACTATTGATTACACTTTAAACAGCCCATACAATAAAGGAGATAAAAACAATGACTGCAGATGCTGGAAACCAGATTCTGGATTAGTGGTGCTGGAAGAGCACAGCACTTCAGGCAGCATCCAAGTAGCTTCGAAATCGACGTTTCGGGCAAAAGCCCTTCATCAGGAATAAAAAGGCTGTCCTCCTGGGTTAACTGACAGCCACCTTGTCACAGAGAGTACGACATTCACCCACAACAACCTGCAGGCACCATCTTCCTCAGGATGAATGCAAGTCTTTCCTTCATCCAGGACTTAGCCTTCAGGTCACCTCCTGCAGTAGTTTGAAGCTGGTGAAGGAGTAATAGCAATGGACCAGGAAACCGGAGGCATGGGCTAATGCATTGGGTTTATAGGTTTGAATCATCATATGGCTGGTGGGGTTATGCCCAATGAATGAAATGTGGTGTTGGAAGCTCACCAGGAATGCTGACTATGGACTGATCTTTGTTTTTTTGGTTATGTTGAATTTGTTGGGAGAGTTTTTCTCTGCAACATTTCTCAATGTATCTTACCAAACCCAGCCTCGTTCATTACTTACCCTCCCCCTATGGCGTCTCTTGCATGTGTTTTCTGTCTCATGTTAATATGTGCTGTTCCTGGAACAACTTGTGCCTCAGCAGATATCCCAGAATTCACCAGCACCCCTTCCACGCTGGCCATTTTGGTTCGAGGTTGCTCTGCAGATTATAGCAGTCTCAGTTGCCTGAAGGAATGCCCAGTGTAGGAGGAAGGATAAAGACCATCTTCACTCTGCCAGGATTAGTACCACCATCTTCTCTCCAATACCTCACACTCAGTCTATCTCCGTAGCTGCACCCTCCTCCCACCAAGCTCTCTCACTCTCACTATGCAATGTTTTAGAACATAGAACGGTACAGCACAGAACAGGCCCTTTGGCACACAATGTTGTGCTGAAGTTTAATCCTAATGTAAAATATAATAACTTAACCTACGCACCCCTCAACTCATTGCTCTCCATGTACATGTCCAGCAGGCGCTTCAATGTCCCTAATGACTCTGCTTCCACCACCACCGCTGGCAACTCATTCCATGCATTCACAACTCTCTGCGTAAAAGAACCTACCTCTGACGTCTTCTCTATACCTTCCTCCTAATATCTTCAAACAATGACTTCTCGTACCAGTCAATCCTGCCCTGGGGAAAAGTCTCTGGCTATTGACTCTATCTATTCCTCTCATTATGTTGTACGTCTCGATCAGATCTCCTCTCTTCCTCCTTCTCTCCGGAGAGAAAAGTCCAAGCTTATTCAACCTTTCTTCATAAGACAAGCCCTCCAGTCCTGGTAAACCTTCTTTGCACCCTCTCCAAAGCCTCTGCATCTTTCCTATAGTAGACTGACCAGAACTGGACACAATATACCAAGTGTGGTCTCACCAGGGACTTGTAGAGCTGCAGCACAACCTTGCAGCTCTTAAACTCGATCCCCCTGTTAATGAAAGCTAAAACACCATATGCTTTCAGAACAACCCTATCCCCTTGGGTGGCAACTTTGAGGGATCTATGTACTTGCACACCCAGATCCCTCTGTTCCTCCACACTGACAAGAATCCTGTCTTTAATCCTATTTTAAGCATTCGAGTTTGACCTTCCAAAATGCATCACTTCACATTTGTCCAGGTTGAACTCCATCTGCCATTTCTCAGCCCAGCTCTGCATCCTGTCTATGTCACACTGCAGCCTGCAGTAGCCCTCTATACTATCGACAACACCTCCAACCTTTGTGTCATCTGTAAATTTACTAACCCACCCCTCAACCTCCTCATCCAAGTCATTTATAAAAACTACAAAGAGCAGAGGCCCAAGAAGAGAGCCCTGCGGGACTTCACTCAACACTGATCTCCAGGCAGAATACTTTCCAACTCCAACCACTCTCTGCCTTCCGTCAGCCAGCCAATTCTGAATCCAGATAGCCAAATCTCCCTGTATCCCATACTTCCTGACTTTATGAATGAGCCTACCATGGGGAACCCTATCAAGTGCCTTGCTGAAGTCCCTACACACCACATCTACTGCTTGACCGTCGTCGACCTGTCTTGACACCCCCTCAAAGAACTCAATAAGATTTGTGAGGCATGACCTGCCCCTCACAAAGCCATGCTGACTGCCTTTAATCACACTATGCTTTGCCAAATAGTCATAAATCCTATCCCTCAGAATTCTTTCCAAAACTTTGCTGACCACAGACGTAAGACTGACTGGTCTGGAATTACCTTCTTGAAAAAGGGGAACAACACTCGCCTCCTTCCAATCCTCTGGTATGATTCCTGTGGAGAGTGAGGGGGCAAATATCCTCGCCAGCGGCTTAACAACCTCTTTTCTCGCTTCCCAGAGCAGCCTAGGATAAATCTGGTCTAGCCCTGGAGACTTATCAATCTTAATGTTTTCCAAAATTTCCAGAACATCAACGTCATCAATCTTGATCTGGTCAAGACTGTATCCCAGCTCCGCTAGGTTTTCATTTACAATAAGTTCCCCTTCCTTGATGAAAACCAAAGCAAAAAAACTCATGTAGGGCTTCCCCTATCTCTCACTCTCACCCTCACTAACCCAACATGCCCTCTACAATATGGTGCTGGGGTGGAGATGGTGGAGAGCGTCGAGTCCCTGGGAGTGACCATCATCTGTCCTGGACCACCCACGTTGATGTGATGGTCAAGAAAACCCAGCAACACCTCTACTTCCTCAGGAGGCTAAGGAAATTCAGCATATCCATAAAGACTCTTACCAATTTTGATAGCTGCACCATAGAAAGCATTCTATCTGTGATCTGCTGTATCGCAGCCTGGTATGGCAACTGCTCTGCCCAGGACCGTTAGAAACTACAGAGAGCTGTGAACATAGCCCAGACCACCACACAAACTAACCTTCCATCCACTGACTCCATCTATATTTCCCACTGCCTTGGGAAGGCAGCCAAAATCATCAGAGACCCCTCCCACCCACCACCCCCCTCTCCCACCTCCCCGTTAAAATCTCTTCCATCCTCTTCCATCGGGCAGAAGATACAAAAGTTTAAAAACACGTACCAACAGATTCAAGAACAGCTTCTTCCCCGCTGTTATTAGAGTTCTGCATGGACCTCTCAAATTTTTAATTTAATGTTGATCTCACTCTCTGTGCACCTTCTCTGCAGCTGTAACATTGTATTCCTCGCTCTGTTCTATTACCCTGATGCACTTTGTATGCTATGATCTGCCTGTACTGCACACAGAACAAAACTTTTCACTGTACCCAGGTACACATGAGAACAATAAATCTAATCAAACCACAGCTGTGCACCCACTCCTGTCTCCTATAATACCGCCTTCTCTCTCATTCCTGGAGGGAAACAGCCCTCAGTGGGGCTGAAAAAATCAAGACACCTGGTGGGCTGCCTGACATCCAGCTCCTCAAAGCTAACATGGAGAGGGACCTGACTCTGACTGTCCTGACTGGTAACCAGCATCATGGCTCAGTGGTTAGCACAGCTGCCTCATAGTGCCAGGGACCTGGGTTCGATTCTACCCTTGAGTAACTGTTGGAGTTTGCATGTTCTCCCATTTCTGCATGGGTTTATTATTATTACATCCCTATAGTGTGGAAACAGACCCTTCAGCCCAACAAGACCACACCGAAGAGTATCCCACCTAAATCTATTCTTCAATACTCTACATTTACCCCCTAACTAATTCACCTAACCTACACATCCCGGAACACTATGAGCAATTTAGTATGGTCAATTTACCCAATCTGCACATCTTCGGATTGTGGGAGGAAACCGGAGCACGCAGAGGAAACCCACACAGACACGGGGAGAATGTGCAAACCCCACACGGAGAGTCGCCTGAGGTGGGCATCGAACCCAGATCCCTGGCGTTGTGAGGCAGCAGTGCTCTGGTTTCCTCCCAGAGTTGTGCATCTCAGGTGGGTTAGCCATGGGAAATTGCCCGTAGCATTCAGGGATGTACAGGCTAGGTGGGTTAGCCATGGGAAATGTGGTGTTCCGGGAGGGGAGGAGGTGAGTCTGGTTGGGATGCTCCTCATTGGAGACTCAGTGGGGACTTGATGGGTCGAATGGCCGGCTTCCAGGGGTGTATCTGCATGTACATGTGTGTAGGGATTCTATGACGGCTACCCCTTTGACTTGACTAACCATTGTGACCACCTACCTGGCTCTGTATCTGAGCACAATAAGGCTGCAGGATGTTGGTGAAATGATCCCGCTATCTCTGGCTGAGAGGCTTGAGTGCAAAAAGCCAAGCGGAGGCAATGCAAGGCAGGGAGCATCGAGGTAGGCTCAGAGTGAGTGAATGCTGCATAAACATGGGAGCCTGGTCCAGCCTGTGGGCTAGGGTGGCCTCTCCCTGTGTTCAGAATGCTCCTGATGACATCCTTCTTCGCTGGTGCCATCTGGAGCGCTCGCCAGTGCCTCCAGAGGTCGCTGCCAGTGTGCAGCCAAAGTTGCAGGAGGGTAGTGAAGGGCTTGCTGGATGCCAATGACTGTGGAGGAGGGGGCGTTCTTTTAGCTGGTGCCCGTGGATCGGGTTGCCCGTGGTCTGCGGTTTGATCGCCGGCAACACGGAGGCCGTTCAGAGTAAGAGGCGAGCTCAGTCCGTCAGGTAGCTGCCCCAGTTCGAGTTTTCCCAACAGCTAGCTTGTTCGGTGTGTACGAGGGACACGCACTGGCTTCCTTGTCGTTTGGCGGGTTTGTTAAAATGGCCAAATTATGTCATTAACCAGGTCTTGATGAGCGCTGCTTCCCCATCAACCTACGTCTCACTGCTGCCCAGTGAAAATCTCATCATGGAGCGAGATGCTGCCTACATCAAGGTGGGCCCCAGGCAGCTTCCTGTCCCACTCTGCCACACTTCTCACCATATCCCACAATCCCTCAGTAGATTCCAGCCTCATCACACCATAGTTGTCTTTGAAAACCTGTCCGGTTCAGTCGTGACATTTAGAGAAGGAAACCTGCCATTGTTGCCACACCTGGATTACATGTGACTCCAGGCCCACAGCAATTGGGGATGGGCAGTACATGCTGGCCTCACCATTGACACCTAAATCCCAAGGCAAAATGAATAAACTTCACAGATGTGGGCATAATAGACTCAGACGTACTCCTGCCACATCTCCTGACCTTGGCTCATAGCAGTCTGTGTGTGTGCGTGTGTGTGCGTGCGTGTGTATAGGTTCTTGTATATGTGTGTATGTGCATGTACATGCAGGTACACGTGTGTATAACTGTACGTGCATGTACATGAATGCATATGTGTGTATGCAAAAGTGTACATGTGTTTATGTGCATGTATGTGTGTGTGTACGTGTATACATATGTGTATGTGCATGTATGTGTACGTGTGTACATATGTGTATGTATGCATGTGTACATATGTGTATGTGCATGCATGCGTGTGTACGTGTGTGTACATATGTGTATGTGCATGTATGTGTGTGTATGTGCGTGTGTGTACTTTTGTCCTAGAACAGCTTTGTTTCCTTCACAAACTGAAGTCACAGTCTGCTTTCCCTGAAGTCACAGCCAGAAATCCAAGTTGCAACCTTCCCTTCCCACAAATCTAGAATTTGATGTCTCCTTTAACTGGGGACTCTCCCAAAACATTCAGGCTTTGAAACTAATGTAGTTCAGACAACAGCTCCCACACACCTTCCCTCGGTCTCTCAGAATGCAGGTGTAATTACAATAGAATCTCAAACAGGTCATTCTGCCCCAGAAGGTTGTTCTACAATTACAGTACCTGTAATCTATATATTATCTCCTTCTACCTACCTTGGTCTTTTAATGCTTATTCTAGAACCTTGGTTAGAGATAAAATAACTGCAAATGCTGGAATCCAAAGTAGACAGGCAGGAGACTGGGAGAACACAGCAAGGCAGGCAGCATCAGGAGGGACAGGCAGGAGGCTGGGAGAACACAGCAAGGCAGGCAGCATCAGGAGGGACAGGCAGGAGGCTGGGAGAACACAGCAAGGCAGGCAGCATCAGGAGGGACAGAAGTCCTGAAGAAGGGTTACACCCGAAACATCAACTTCGCCACCTCCTGATGCTGCCTGCCTTGCTGTGTTCCTCCAGCCTCCTGCCTGTCCCTCCTGATGCTGCCTGCCTTGCTGTGTTCCTCCAGCCTCCTGCCTGTCCCTCCTGATGCTGCCTGCCTTGCTGTGTTCCTCCAGCCTCCTGACTGACCCTCCTGCTGCTGCCTGGTTTGCTGTGTTCCTCCAGCCTCCTGCCTGTCTATTCTAGAACCTTGACATAAATCTATCGATCTCAGTTTTGAAATTTTGAATTGACTCCAGGTAAGGTAAGCTCAAATATCCTTATCAACCCCTCTCTCCATCCCTGGCATGCCCGTGATACCAAACTGTGATAGTCAGTATCCAATTGCCAGTCTACACTGAATAGAAGCAATGAATTCCTACTGACATTTGGATACATAAAAAACAACTTTAAGAAAAAGTTTTCGCGGTATTAGAAATAACCCTTCTTCCTCCAGTTCAATACCAATCGTCCAGATCCTTTCAAGTTTCAACAGCTGTTAAAATCACTTCAACTTATGGAAATAAATATTGTGAAATTAACAGCAGAGATCAGACAGCCAGACCTGTCTACGAAACACAGCCGCAGGAGTTTTAACACCATAGGATCATAGGAGCAGAAATTGGGACATTCAGCCCATCAAGTCTGCTCCACCATTCAGTCATGGCTGATAGGTTTCTTAACCCCATTCTCCCGCTTTCTCCCCGTAACCCTTGACCCCCATGACAATCAAGAATCTATCTATCTCCATCATAAATATACTCACTGACCTGGCCCCCTCAGTCTTCTGTGGCAGTGAATTCTATAGATTCCCCCACTCTCTGGCTGAAGAAGTTTCTCCTTATCTCCATTCTAAAGGTCTTCCCTTTACTCTAAGGCTGTGCCCTCGGGTCCTAGTCTCTCCCACCAATGGAAACATCTTCCCAACGTCCACTCTGTCTTGGCCATTCAGTATTCTGTAAGATTCAATCAGATTCCCCATCATCCATCTAAACACCATTGAGGATAGTCCTAAGGTCCTCAAATGTTTCTCATATGTTAAACCCTTCATTCCTGTGACCATTCTCGTGAACCTCCTCTGGACCAGCTCCAGGGCCAGTACATCCTTCCTGAGGTGATTTTGAGACGTGAATGACTGTGTGGACTCTCCATAGCGAATACAGAATGAGCCTTGTCAGCCTTGCCCCACATTGGGACGTTGGTGGGTATCACGACACTGAGTAGCTTGCATCTGCTGTTTAACTCAAATAGGCAAGGAGGGTCTCTATGTCTGTCATGGGTGGCACGGCGGCCCAGTGGTTAGCACTGCTCCCTCACAGTGCCAAGGACTCGGGTTCAATTCCAACCTCGGGTCACTGTCTGTGTGGAGTTTGCACATTCTCCCCGTGTCTGCGTGGGTTTCCTCCCACAGTCCAGAGATGTGCAAGTCAGGGTGGATTGGCCATGGAAAACCCAGGGTAACTGGGATAGAGAAGGGGTGTGAGTCTGGGTGGATGCTCTTCAGAGAGTTGGTGTGGATTGGTCGGGCCTGTTTCCACACTGTAGGGATTCTCCTAAATGATTCTGCCATAATCAGACACTCAAACTGCCTCCACCCCACATTCCCCCGCCCCCACGCAGTCCTAGAAATTGTCTGAAAAATCCTGATAGAACAGAAAGAGGCCATTGAGTCCACACTGACCCTCTGAAGAGCATCCAACCACCCCCACATTCACGTTTAGACTCTAACCAGAGCACCCACAGAGAACACATGGTGACAGTGTATAGATTCCACATTGACAGTCTGAACCCTGGCACTGTGAGGCAGCCGTGCTAACCACTGAGCCACTCTACCTTCCTCCAATGAGCATGGAAAGTCCCAGGCCGCCTCCTCCTCAAGGCCTCACATGGCCTTGAATTACATTAATTGTGGCTCTCAGTCCCCTCAGCCTACAATCCTGCCTGTGGGATCAAATGGTATAGAGGTAGGGTGGAGTACACAGGCCAATGTCATGTTACTCTGTGTCAGCCTGTCTACATTAGCAGTGCTGCAGCTAAAAATACAGCTCTGTATAATCATGGTCCTGTGGTAAACAGCCTCAACCTTATCATACATTCCTCTATCGACACGTAGGCAATTTCTTTGGTCAAATATTGATTCATTCAACAACTTCCTCATTAGCAGGAGGGGCCTGCGGTCAAGTGTTGAACTGACAGCAGATAGAAAGATCCACTCAGGGTGTGATGTTGTTTAGAACCCACTTCAGGTGTTTGAACCCACTTCCAGCTCTATCCCAGCCCACTCCCAGCTCAGTCCAGCCCACTCCCAGCTCAGCCCAGTGCTGTCCTGCTGACTTCCAGCTCAGTCCCAGCTCACTCCCAGCTCAGTCCCAGCTCTATCCCAACTGAGTCCCAGCTCTATCCCAACTGAGTCCCAGCTCACTCCCAGCTCTATCCCAACTGAGTCCCAGCTCAGTCCCAGCTCTATCCCAACTGAGTCCCAGCTCTGTCCCAGCTCTATCCCAACTGAGTCCCAGCTCAGTCCCAGCTCTATCCCAACTGAGTCCCAGCTCAGTCCCAGCTCTATCCCAACTGAGTCCCAGCTCAGTCCCAGCTCTATCCCAACTGAGTCCCAGCTCAGTCCCAGCTCTATCCCAACTGAGTCCCAGCTCTGTTCCACCTCACTCCCAACTGAGTCCCAGCTCTGTCCCAGCTCACTCCCAACTGAGTCCCAGCTCTGTCCCAGCTCTATCCCAGCTCAGTCCCAGCTCTCTCCTGCTCACTCTCAGTCGACAACATTTAAAAGGCACTTGGACAAATACATGGATAGAAAAGGTTTAGAAGGATATGGGCCAAGTGCAGGGAAATGGGGTCAGCGTGGATGGACGTTTTGATCAGCATGGACCAATGTGGCCAAAGGGCCTGACTCCGTGCTGTAGGACTCAATAACACATTGCTGTGGGTCTGGAGTCACATGTAAAACTGATCCGGGTAAGGATGGCAGTTTCCTTCCCTAAAAGCCATTAGTGAACCAGATGGGTTTTTACAACAAGTGACACATGAACACCATTTTACTTTAAAGGTTAATGAACTGAATCCAAATTTCACCATGTGTCACGGTGGGAGTCGGACCAGAGCGTGAGGGAGATTGTGATAGGGTCCACCACAGGAAACCATAAAGGCGGAAACACGGAGTGTTTCCAAGAAGGAGTTCAACATAGTTTTTAGGGTTAAAGGAATCAAAGGAAGAATGTGGGAACTGGGGACGGAGTTGAGTGATCAGCCATGATCATGTTGAAAGCTCGAGCAGAGTACTGCTATTATTTCCTATTCTGAATGGTAGATCATTCATGCAGGGACTACCTCCACGCCACCATCTCTCCAACTGGTTGAACCTTTTGATAATATTCTACAAGGGTCAAGAATTCTGCCACATCCAATTGTCCCCCTAATAGAGGTGTCATCCCTTTAAATATTAAAAGAGGGTAACACCCAGTTGGAGTGGGGCAGAGAGGCACATCTCTGCTATTGCTCTCATGGACAAAAGTCAATTTTTGACTCTTATGTCTGCATTAAAGTTGAAACGATCATGAGCAGTAAAGTATTGGAGCTCTTGGGGAATGCTCATTCGATTAGGACATGTTATCGGAACGAGGCAGGGACAAAGAGCAGCCTAACCTTCTTTGCCTGTGTTAGATCAGTCAGCTGTTTATCTTACACTCCCTAACCAGACCACAGAGATGTAATAAAAGTGTTATGAATGACATTTGTTTGCACGGTGAGAGGTTAGGATCAAGAATGTACATCCCCGACAGCATTGCTCATGGAGATAAATTCGATCAGGCCTTTCTAAAGGAGACTGGACAATTGTCTAAAAGAGGGAAAAAATATTGGAGGGGCTACAGGTGAGGCCGTGGTGCTGAGTTGCTCTTGCAGAAGACCAGCATAGTTTTGATGGACTGAATGGCTTCTTTTGGTGCTGGAACCATTTTGCGATTCTATGAAGTGTTCTGTAATAACAGAATAAAGGCTATTGGCAGAAGGGATCAGGGTAACGATAGATACTCAGAGCAACCCTATTGTGGGGGAGGGAGTCATGAGAGAGACATGGCGAAGGGTAGAAGGAATCGACTATTCCAATACTTTCATGGTCCCCCATCCGCTAATCCGAACCCCTCCCCAGCACCTCGCACCCCCCTCAACTAAAATCCATATAAACTCGAGCCCATCCAAACCCTTTTCTGACTCAGATTTTAACTCAATGTGATCCAAGTTGTATTTATTCAAGTCCCCTTCCATCTTGACGATCTATATTAGCTCTCATCTCTCTGAGGCAGAGAATTATCCCAGGAGAAACGAGATTACTGAACCAAAATGTACTGCATCTATTCAGAGTGACCGGATTCAGGGAGTTGAGGAATACTGCGATGAGGAACTCATCTCCTGACTCCCCAAAGCCTGTCCACCATCTATAAGGCACAAGTCAGGAGGGTGATGGAATACTCCCCACTTGCCTGGATGGGTGCAGCTCCAACAACACTCAAGAAGTTTTATACCATCCAGTACAACGCAGCCCACTTGATTGGCACCACATCCACAAGCATCCCCTCCCTCCACCACCAACGCTCAGTAGCAGCAGTGTGTACCATCTACAAGATGCACTGCAGAAACTCACCAAAGATCCTCAGACAGCACCTTCCAAACCCACGACCACTTCCATCTAGAAGGACATGGGCAGCAGATACATGGGAACACCATCCTCTTCAAGTTCCCCTCCAAACCACTCCCCATCCTGACTGGGAAAGAAATTGCCATTCCTTCACTGTTACTGGGTCAAAATCCTGGAATTCCCTCCCTGAGGGCATTGTAGGTCAACCCTCAGCAGGTGGACTGCTGCAGTTCAAGAAGGCAGCTCACCCCCACCTTCTCAAGGGGTAACTAGGGACGGGCAATAAATGCTGGGCCCAGCCAGTGATGCCCATGTCTCGCAAGCAAATTTTAAAAAAGCATTCAACACAGAGAGCCCCTAAACCAGGCCCTGTAGAAAACTGAAAATGTTGGTCAAATAGAAAGGTCGTAAGTCAGGGAAAAGGTCGGAGGCAAGAAAGGAATTCCGTATCTCCTGAATAACTTTGCTGTCAGTTAAATGCTATCCTGGAACAACCCTTTGAGGTGTGTAATACAGAGGGAGATCTAGATCCATGTAAGAACATCATAAAATATGAGCTGGATACAGGCCTTTGAGTCTGAGCTGCCAATCAGTATTGCCAAGGCTAATCAGTCGCCATAATTTCATTCATAAACCCCGTGATACGAGAATTCCAAAGATTCACACGCCTTTGACTGAAGGAATTTCTCCTCACCTCACTGTTAAAAGATCTGTCCTCACCCCACTCACACAGTGGGGGCCTGACCCATTGATCTGAGGTAAGGGTCATAAGGGCCCAGAGGATGACCTATACGCTGAGTGTAACATATGAACCGCTGGTGAGGCTGGAGATGGGAAAACCAGACACCAGTAATACCCGTTCATTCAACGAGGCTGGGTTTATTATTTCTTAACTTGGAGATTGTGTGGAAGGTGCATCAGATACACTGTGGCTATGGCATCGAGGAAGATCTCCTCATCTTCCGCCTCGGAACACTTCAACCCCAGGGCATCAATGTGGACTTCAACAGTTTCCTCATTTCCCCTTCCCCCACCTCACCCCAGTTCCAAACTTCCAGCTCAGCACTGTCCCCATGACTTGTCCTACCTGCCTATCTTCCTTTCCACCTATCCACTCCATCCGCCCCCGACCTATCACCTTCATCCCCTCCCCCACTCACCTATTGTACTCTATGCTATTTTCTTCCCACCCCCACCCTCCTCTCATTTATCTCTCCATACTTCAGGCTCTCTGCCTGTATTCCTGATGAAGGACTTTTGCCCGAAGCGTCGATTTTCCTGCTCCTCGGACGCTGCCTGAACTGCTGTGCTTTTCCAGCCCCACTAATCCAGAATCTGGTTTCCACCATCTGCAGTCATTGTTTTTACCCATCGATGTAAGGATGCTGTTCTGGATAAAACATGGCACCTTCACTTTCAGAATCATTCCACCACAACAAAACATCTTCCTCTCCAGTCCTGACTCAGTTAGTCCCCAATTTATGAGAGATCTGATGACACATTGTAGGTGAACGGGTATCCTATAATATAACAACAAGGCCACATGAAACATCAAGCCAAGCCACATGTTCCTTTCATTGGGTGAAAGTGCTTTCTCTGTCAATAATCCATCTATCTCACTCGGCATAAACATGATCCTGAAATGCCTTATTGAGGCTTACACCCAATGAGGTGAACTACAGATGTTAGACCCCACTTGGTTTAACTGTAATATTATTATCACTCCTTGACAAATATCTCTCCTCATCAGCTCCACTGGGCAGTATGGTAGCTCAGTGGTTAGCAGTGCTGCCTCACTGTGTCTGGGTTAGCCATGGGAAATGCCGAGATGAGGTGGAGAGGGTGGGATCCTCTTCAGAGGGTCAGTGTCAATGCGATGGGCTGAATGGCTACTCCCACTCTGAAGGGATTCAATTCTATGACTCCATATCCCACACTAACATGCTGCACTCTTGATTGAGGCCAGTATCATTGATCCCTCTTCCTGGTGTCACGGACCTTCACAAAACCTCCTGCTGAGAGTTTGATGGTTGACGCTGTTTTTCACATGAATCAACTCACCACAGAATTTAATTTTCTTCCAGCAACTGTGCAGGCTGGCATTGTATGAATCGGATCTGCTCGCGTCCTGCTGTTTTTCCCGCAACTGCTGGGCATATCGAAATTTGTGGGCACGTCACCCGTGTTGGCAATGGGACATCATGGCAATGGGACATCACGTGAGCATTGACATTGAGGTCCTTTGTTAATCTCCAAGGGCTCATGGTCTTTAGCCATGGGACTGCTCCATACCACAAAGCAGATGCTGTCAGCTAGCAATCAGCAAGCCAGGCAGCATCAGGGGGGACCCTCTACCTGTCTTTTCATCTATCCCCTCTTCACCCCCCTGCCCCTGCCACCCCCTTTATCTGCAGCACCCCCTACACCCAGCCCCAGTCCTGAAAAATGGTTACACCCGAAACAGTGACTTATTGCTCTCCCAGCCTCCTGCCTGTCTGTTTTGGATTCCAGCATCTGCAGTTTACTAGCAATCAGCCTAAAATCCTTGCTGAGCTATGGAAGACCAAGTGAATTTGCACCTTTAAAGACTTGACCGCTTCGGGAACTGCACCCACAGTCACAAGACTTTGCAAGCAACCTGCACACCCACGCAGTCAGCATGGAACTGCAGAAATGCCAACAAGGACAAAACAGCGCTCCAGGCTAAAGATTTTGCTTCATTCCTGATAAGAGACAAAGACAGCACACACGGCCCAGAACGGCATAGAGGTCAGGTGCCTGCAGGTTACAGATTCTCTTGGGAAGCAAAGATCGGTTCGGAGCATTCCCAATTAGAGGGTCGGCTAAGATGCCAAATGTATCAGCACTCCACAATAAAAGGTAAAAATCTCAGCTGGGACTTTAAATTGTCAAAACGAAAGTGAGATTCACAGAATGCCTACAGTGTGGAAGCAGGCCATTCCAACCCTCCAAAGAACATCCTCCCCATCCGTTTCACCTTATAACCTTGCATTTCCCAATCTCTGGACACGAGGGAGCAATTTCCCATGGCCAATCCACCCTAACCTGCACGTCTTTGGACTGTGGGAGGAAACCCCACAGACACAAAGAGAGCATGCAGACTCCACACAGGCAATCGTCCAACGGTCTCAGTGAGGCAGCCCTGCTAACCACTGAGCCATCTTAAGGTGAGAAGTAAATTGAAAGAAATAGAAGCAGGAGTAGGCCATTTGGCCCTTCCAGCCTGCTGCCCCTTTCAATGTGATCACGACTGATCGTCCAACTTTCGATACCTCCAAACTCTTTGCTTCCTTTTAACCTGAAGAATCCTATCTACCCCTTCCTTGAAAATATTCAACACTCAGTTGTTTTCTGTGACGGTGGTCTCCAAAGATTCACCTCTCTCTGGGTGAAGAAATACACCACACATGGAATGTTCCCTCCACACTGAGCTGGCGCACAAGGAGGAATCAAGGACCATGCAAGTACTTTATGCTGATAGCACCAGGAAGGTCATACTTTAGAACCGGGGCACCAAAGGAGCATGTCAAAAGCTTAAGCAGACAGAGTCTAGGACAAAATGACTTTTAGAAGGGTTTCAATGCTGTGATACGTGTGAGGGATCCATAATAAAAGTCATCATTCTACTAAGACTATAGGCACAAGGCTTTATTTGCAAAATAATGGAAAAGAACATATATATTGTGCATTTGACTGAGAGAGGCAGGTATATCATCCACTTTGTCCACAAGGAGGTATAAAGCATCCGCCGTGAAATAAAAGCATACAGCACTGCTATACTACACAGATTCAAAACCTTCAGATAAAGAATACTAAAGAACAATTATACTTTCCTGAGTAAAAGTCATAGAGTCATACAGCACGGAAACAGACCCTTTGGCTCAACCAGTCCGTGCCGATCATAGTCCCAAACTAAACTCGTCTCACCTGCCTGCTCCATATCCCTCCAAACCTTTCCCAACTATGTACTTATCCAAATGTCTTTTAAACGTTGTAATTGTACCGTCTTCCACTATTTCCTTAAGAAGTTTAGAATCCCTAAAGTGTGGAAACAGGCCCTTTGCCCCAACCAGTCCACACCGACCCTCCGAAGAGCCATTCCTGATGAAGGGCTTTTGCCCGAAACGTCGATTTCGAAGCTACTTGGATGCTGCCTGAACTGCTGTGCTCTTCCAGCACCACTAATCCAGAATCTGGTTTCCAGCATCTGCAGTCATTGTTTTTACTCCGAAGAGTAACCCACCCAGACCCATTTCCCTCTGACTAATGTACCTAACACTATGGCCGATTCAGCATGGCCAATTCACCTGACCTGCACATCTTTGGATTGTGGGAGGAAACCGGAGCACCCGGAGGAAACCCGCACAGACACGGGGAGAATGTGCAAACTCCACACAGAGAGTCGCCTAAGGCTGGAATCGAACCTAGGACCCTGGTGCTGTGAGGCAGCAGTGCTAACCACTGAGCCACTGTGCCACCCACAAGCCACTGTGCCACCCACGAGCCACCCTCTGTGTAAAATATTTGCCTCTCGTGTCTTTTTTTAAATCTTTCTCCTCTCACCTTAAAAATGTGCCCACTACTCTTGAAATCCCCTATCCTAGGAAAAAAGACAGCTATCATTAACTCCATCTATACCTCTCAATATTTTATAAATGTCTATCAATTCACCTTTCAACCTCCTACACTCCAGTGAAAAAGTCCCAGCCAGGGATACAGCAGCACCTAAAAGCTTTACTGTAAAAGAAATTACACTAGGAAGACCCAGCAGGAGAAAGATTACAGCCAATGTTTAATATCAGAGATATTTCAATACCAGAGAAGCCTGAACCAAAAAAAAACACACGATTGGACAGCTTAGAGAAAACAATTCTTAAGGTACAGCATTACTTCAAACAAATGCTAAATCACAATCACTTTTCTATTCAACATGACCTACAGCAGACGGCATTAGCAATTGTTGCAAGATAAATAGGCACAGATACCTTGATAGGGTTCTAAAGCATTTCACAATTACTTTAATCCAAGAGTAAATAAAACTCTTAAAAGCAAAATTTAACAGAAGAGTTCATCTGCTTTGAGAATCTATAGCTAATATTATTAATGATCTGCGACTATGGAGCTTCCAAATCAAAATTCATAACAGACAGAATTGTTGTTAGAGTCATTTATAAGTCTTTGACATATTTGATGCAGTACAAGGAAGATTTGACTTTAGGGAAAGCTATTCAGATAATATAGAAAACAGAAAGCAACAAAATTCACAGAGAAATCCTTGTCAAAGGACAGCAATAGAATCTAGCCACTTTGCAACATTTAAACACACCGAAGAAATATGATACAGACAAACACAAAGAGTAGGCCAATCAGAGGATATTAAGAGTTAATGTCTGATCTGTAAAACAAAATAAAAAGCCTCACAGGCAGAAGCAATGCTCAGTTACGATAAAAGAAGTTACATCTGTAAATGTGTAAATCACTTTCTGATGATGTACTAAGGTTGGATGCTGTTTCAAAGCAGCAAAACATCAAATGCCTATAAACTCTTACAAAGATGTTAAATGATAACATGACTTGCATTTGAAAAAACACCATATGTATCCTTTGTGGGAAATGGGTAATCCGACCAACTCAGGTTTGACTGAGCTTATTCCTTCAAGGGATATCGAATGAATTTAGACTTTAACGTACAGGTCAGTATCTATGTCTTGTCAGATTAAATACCTTGGCTGAGGGTCCTCTTGTGGCACATCAGTAGTGCCCCTACCTCTGGGCTGGGTAGTGCAGGTTCAAGTCCAGAGGTGCACAATAACAACTCTGAGCAGTTTGATTAAAAATTAGGTTTAAAAATGAGGAAGGAAACTTGGCTGAGGGCCCTCTTGTGGCACAGCAGTAGTGTCCCTATCCCTGGACCGAGAGACCTGGCTTCATGCCCCACCTGCTCCAGGGGTGTGTAGTAACATCTCTGCGCAGTTTGATTAGAAAAATAGGTCATACAAAAGAAAACTTTTGTTGAGGAAATAGAAGTTGCAAACTGCAGAGGAGAAATTACATGGTCCAAGTGACGTAACTCTCAAGAGTAAAGCTATGTCTTCGATCACTCAGCAACTCTCCCTCTCTCTCAGTGACACAAAGAGTTGAAGGTGAAAATGTGCATGTGATTTAAAATCAACACTTCTTATCTTTGAGCCTTACGTCTTAACCCTCAACATTTATCCCAAAGTGTTGACTTCTCCCCCTCCTGATGCTGCCTGGCTTGCTGTGCTCTACCAACCTCTTCCATCTGGAAGGATTTAGGCAGCAAATACACGAGCACATCACCACCTTCAAGTTCCCCTCCAACTCACTCACCAACCTAACTTGGAAATATATTGCGGGTTCCTTTACTGTCACCGGGCCAAAATCCTGGAATTCCCTCCATGGGGACATTGGGGGTCAACCCACAGCAGATGGGCTGTCGTGGTTCTCTCTATCTCCCAGTCCTTATACCTTTCCCCTGATATTTGTGCCCAGGCGCACAATACTGCAGATGCTGGAAACATAGAACAAGGATCAGAAACACGAGCCATCCTTGGCAGGTCTGTCACACCCATGGCCACAGAAACAGTTTATGGCTCAAGCTGATGAACTCTAAAATCCTAAACATGGAACCCTGCTTCTCTCCACAGCACTGGGCATTTTCGGTGTTCTCTGACTTTGTTCCAAACTCTTGTGGATGAGCAAAGCTGAATCATAGAATTCCTACAGTGTGGAAAGAGGCCATTTGGCCCATCGAGTACGCGACAACCCTCCAATGAGCGTGCTCTCCCCCCCCAATCTCCATATAATCCCACATTTCCCATGGCTAATCCAACTAGCCTGCACCCTATGGGAAATTTACCATGTCTAATCCACCTAGCCTGAACATCATGGACAACTTGGCATGGCCAATGAATCTTAACCTGCTTATCTTTGGCAGTTGGGAGGTGAAAGTAGCACCCAGGCAGATCTGGAAAGTGTGCAAGCTCCTCACAGGCAGTCACCCGAGGTGGGGGATTGAACCCAGGACCCTGGCTGCTGTGAGGCAGCAGTGCTAACCATTATACCCCACGTGTTCTATCTATTCACAGGAGTTCTCCTGTTTTGGCACATACATTTCTTATAATGAGGTGGATGTGTTGATTTGTGAGCACATGCATATAGACGTGGATCATTGGCCCCCTCACGGCTGCTCCAGCAGTGTAGATGATCTGCTCCAATTTCCAAACCATCCTGACATGGAGCGAAATCGCCGATTCTTGACTGTTGCCAGGTCAGAATCTTGGAACCCTCTCTCTGGCAGAGCCATTGGTGTGTCACTGTCATACAGACTGAGGTAGTTCAAGAATGTGGTTCTTTGTCACCTTGCCAAAGGCAGGTTGGGAGGGATAATAAATTCTACTCTGGCCAGTGACATCTACATCCCACAAATGAATAAAAATAAGCTTGCACTGTACCCACAGCTATATATGTAGCAGTTAGACACAACTGAGTAACTTGAGAAACGATTTAAACAACAAACCCACAGCAGTAATTTTGGAGTCACATGCAGAGATTGAGTAGGTCAGAGGATCCATTCATTCATGTAAAATGTGATTACGAGGTTCTATTTCACAGCAACTCAGCAGTTTCAGGATTACAAGAAAAAACCTCAAAGGACTGCAAATGCTGGAAATCAGAAAGAAAAACGGAAATTGCTGGAGAAACTCAGCAGGTCTGCCAGCATCTATGGGGAACTTCTTCAGAACTGATAGGGAAAAAGGCCCATGCTAAAGATGGGATGGGGTGAGGGGGAGCAGGAGAAGAGAGCACACAATAGGTGGAGACAGGGCCCTACTGCAGGGGCTGATGCTGTAGCTAGAGCGGAATTTGGACAGCCTGGTTCTAAATTCTAGGTCAGTATTCTAATAGTGCATTGCCATTCACTACTAAAATAGTACGGTGATGGATAAAAACTCTCGGCTTTTAAACCAAAGTTGAATTGTGGGGAGTACACCGTTTTTACAAAGCTATGTGCCGGGACTCTTTAAAGGAACTTCCTTCTCAGGAATGAGGATGCCTTTCTTCCGCTCTGAGGTTGTGGATCCTGAGGTGAGCAACAAGTCTCCAGCAAGATCCACACATCCCCAGCCACAGTCAGGGGAGGTGCTGTTAAATACAGCAAATACCGAGGCCGGACCCGTTTGATTGATTGTAGCATTTGAGACGGATAATTCCTAACCAGACAAACACTGTACATTTTCTGTCATGTTCCTATGTATTAATTCTAGCCTCTTGCTTCCTCGTCTTACTGAGCTCTTGCTTCACTGGAAATTGCATTGAGATCCTTCAGTCAGCAGGTAGTAGCACATTCCTATAGGCCGCACACAGATACACACTTGCCGAAACACACACGCACATGGAACACAGAAACAGACACAGAAGCTTATAGATACATACAACATACAGAAGCACAAATACATACACAGACACACCTGCAAAGCACAGAAACACATGCATTCAGTCACACATTGAAACACCCATACACAGAAACATACACTAACAGAAACAACAGACTTAGAGAAGGACACACATTGACAGAAACACATACAGACAGACATATACATTTCAAACACACAGAGAAACACACATTTACTGAAATGCATACCAGACAATAACACGTTTACAGAAACACACATACACATAATTTTGAAATGCACAGAACACTTTATAGAAACACAGAGAAACTCACTCATACAGACACATATATTTGAAACATAGAGGCACGCAGATACATTGGAAACACACACAGAAACACACAGATTTGAGAGAAACACACACATGCATTTGAAACACGCACGCACACATTTGAAACACACGCATTTAGAGAAACACACACACATAGTCATATATATTTGAAACGCACAAAAAACAGCCGGATCGCTTGTGTCAAAACTGCCTTTTCCGAATCCTGCACCTCTTCAAGCCCCGCACACTGCCCCCGGCTGGAGCAATAGTGTTGAAGGAAGTTTTCCAACTTACCATTCATGCGTCCGGGGGAGCGATAGGCTCCAGCTACTGTCTCGAAAGTCAAGAACCTGGCGTCGTCCGGGATCAGACGAAGACGAGTGTCAGGGGGAGAGTTAAAAAAAAAATCTCCAAGTCGGGGACAGAGGGGAAGTTATGTCTTTCTGCTCAGCTGAGGATCCAGTCCGGGGTGGGGCTGAAGGAAGGGAGAAGGGGGGGGTGGAATCAGAGCTCATCACTGACTGAGCAGCTACACTTCGGAAAGTTCAGCTGGCGGAGGTATGTGAGGGTGTGGTGTAAACATTGCCAGCCTTCAATCCCAAGTGAGGACCTCCCACTTCCGAAAGGCTGTTTAAAATGAAGGTACGGGCCAGGCTGGGCTCTACAGACCGAGGGTATAACCGGGAGCCCAGACTCAACTGGGGGACAAACAGGGCTGGCATTAACTCAAGGTCTCCTGCTCCCTATGAACCCGGGATTATCGACTTGGGATGGAGGGAGATCGAGATTCAGCCTCAGAATGCCATGGACTCATACAGCGCCAGAGCAGGCTGTTCGTGCCATCTTGCCTGTGATAACCCTTTGAAGGCACTGTCTAATTAATCCCACTCAATCCCTCTTTCCCTCACAGACTCCACACGCAGAGTGTTAGCAGAAGACCACCCAAAACCATTATCACTGGGCTGTTCATCAAGAGACCCAGGCAGTGTTCTGGGGTCCTGGTATTCAATAAATATTTGGAATTTGGAGTCTAATGATGACCGTGAATCCATTGTCGAAAAGATTCATCTGGGTCACTAATGTCCTTCAGGGAAAGAAACTGTCGCCCTTATCTGGGAAAGACAGGACTGTAGATTCTAGAGATCAGAGTCAAAACGTCTGGTGCTGGAAAAACACAGCAGGTCAGGCAGCATCGGAGGAGCAGGAGAATCGACATTTTGAGCATAAGCCCTTCATCAGGAATAGCCTACATGTGACTCCATCAACCAAACAACCCAAACCCCCCCCCCCATGGCTGAACACTTCAACTCCCCCTCCCACTCCACCAAGGACATGCAGGTCCTTGGCCTTCTCCATCGCCAGACCATGGCAACACGACGGTTGGAAGAAGAGCGCCTCATCTTCCGCCTGGGAACCCTCCAACCACAAGGGATGAACTCAGATTTCTCCAGCTTCCTCATTTCCCCTCCCCCCACCTTGTCTCAGTCCCAACCCTCGGACTCAGCACCGCCTTCTTGACCTGCAATCTTCTTCCCGACCTCTCCGCCCCCACCCCCTCTCTGGCCTATCACCCTCACCTTAACCTCCTTCCACCTATCGCATTCCCAACGCCCCTCCCCCAAGTCCCTCCTCCCTACCTTTTATCTTAGCCTGCTGGGCACACCCTCCTCATTCCTGAAGAAGGGCTTATGCTCAAAATGTCGATTCTCCTACTCCTTGGATGCTGCCTGACCTGCTGCGCTTTTCCAGCAACACATTTTTCAGCTCTGATCTCCAGCATCTGCAGTCCTCACTTTCTCCTACATGTGACTCCAGACCCATGGCAATGTTGGTGACACGTACTTGCCCTCTGGACAATTAGGGATGGGGCAATAAATACTGCCCTAGCCAGTGATGCCCTCATCGCATGAACAAAGATAAATGGCATGTTGGCCTTTATTTCAATGAGAATGGAGTATAAAATCAGGAAGATCTAGCCAAATCTATAGCAGGTACTAGTCAGACCACAGCTGGAATACGGGGAACAGTTCCGGGCCCCTTTTCTAAGGACAGATCCAAGGAAAGTGGTGTTGGAGATTTAGGCTGGTAGTGTATCCCCTGCTCCCATTGCGGTCTCCGATCCTCGACATTGGGGAGACTGGATACCTACTCGCAGAGCGCTTCAGAGAACATCTCTGGGACAGCCGCACCAATCAACCCCACCGCCCCATGGCCGAACATTTCAACTCTCCCTCCAACTCTACCAAGGACATGCAGATCCTGGATGTGTTCCATCGCCACTCCTTTACCACCCGACTCCTGGAGGAAGAATACCTCATCCCCACCTTGGGGCCCTCCAACCCCAAGGCATCAATGTAGATTTCATCAGTTTCCTCTCCCCTCCCCTCCACCTGACCCCAGTTCCAACCTTCCAGCTCAGCACCGCCCTCATGACCTGTCCCACCTGTCCATCTTCCTTCCCATCTATCTGCACCACCCTTCCCTCTGACCTATCACCTTTACCCCTACCCCCATTCACATATTGCACTCTCAGCTACCTTCCCCCCAGCTCCAACTCCCTCCCATTTATCTCTCCACCCCCCGAGGCTCCCAACCTCATTCCTGATGAAGGGCCTTTGCCCAAAACGTCAATTCTCCTGCTCCTGGGATGCTGCCTGGCCAGCTGTGCTTTTCCAGCACCACACTCTTGACTGGTATAGAGGGACTATCACACGAAGAGAGGTTGCACAAATTGGGCTTATGGCTCATTGGAGTTGAGAAGAATGGTAGGTAACTTTATTGAAACACACAATAGTCTTAGGAGACTTGACAGAATACAAAGGTTATTTCTCCTTGTGGGAGAGTCTAGTTTTCAAGAGCATAATCTTAGAGTAAGGGGGTCACTCACTTTGAACAGGAATGAGAAGGAATTTCTTCTCTCAGAGCGTAATGAATCTGTGGACTTATTTGCTATATAGAACTGTTGGTGCTCAGTTGTTAAGTATAGACAGAGTAAAAAAAAATCAGACCTTTATAGGGGAAGCATGGTGGCTCAGTGGTTAGACCTACTGCCTCACAGCACCAGGGTCCCAGGTTCAATTCCAGGCTTGGACGACTGTCTGTGTGGTGTTTGTACATTCTCCCAGTGTCTGCGTGGGTTTGCTCCGGTTTCCTTCCACAGTCCGAAGATGTGCAGGTTAGGTGAATTGCCCATAGTGTGTAAGTCAGAGGGAAATGGGTCTGGGTGGGTTACTCTCCAGAGGGTCGGTGTGGACTGGTTGGGCTGAAGGGCCTGTTTCCACACTGTGGGAATCTTATGGGGAAAAGGCAGGAAAGTGAGGATTATTGCATCAACTATGACCTCATTGAACATCAGGGCAGACTTGATGACCCTATTTCTGCTCCATCACCTTCTGGCTTTAAGGTCGAGTTAGTCTTTAAAGTAATGAGTTCCACTGTGAAACACTCCTGCAGACTAGTGTCTCCTGAATCCCTGAGCAACATGGCTCAAAAACTGGAAACCAGGCTGATGTCTCTTTTTGACTTTTTAAGAAAAGAAATATACCGACAGGCTAATATTTGTGAGATATCCACTCCCTTCACTACCGAAGTTCCATAGCAGCAGGGTGTACTGTGGACAAGATGCACTGCACAAATTCACCAAAGATCCTCAAGCAACATCTTCCAATGGCCATTTCCGTCTGGAAGGACAAGGGCAGCAGATATATGGGAACACCACCACCTGCAAGTTCCCCTTCAAGCCACTCCCCGTCCTGACTTGGAAATATATCACCGCTCCTTCACTGTCGCAGGGTCAAAACCCTGGAATTCCCTCCCTAAGGGCATTGTGGGTCAATCCACGGCAGGTGTACTGCAGCGGTTCAAGAAGCTGCTCACCCCCACCACCTCAAGGGGGCAACTAGGGACGGCAATAAATTCTGGGCCCGGCCAGTGACGCCCACATCCCAGAAATGAATTAATAAAAACAAAGCTTAGGGAACTCTCTGTTGGGTGATAGCCAGTGGGGAAGGAATGGGTGTCTCCAGGATTGTGTCTGTGTGTTAGTTTGAAATACAATTTGTCCTAAACAAGATCAGGAAGCTGTAAGCAGTAACTCTGAGAACCTTGTGTTGTTATCTCGAGAAAGATCATCAATGTCTATGAAAACTGAATTTTCAACGTGCACATAATTCCTGACAGAGCCACAATCCATGATTCCATGTTCTAAACAAGAACTTTTACTGTACTAGAATTAAGCAAAGTGAATGCTACCAATTTAATAATGCTTTGCCAACCTTTACAATTCAAAGCCAAAACTCTTAACTGTTTACTAATCTGTTTTAATTCCATTCAGAAGTTCCTCTATAGGCCTCAATATCCTTTTGGGTTCTTTCCCTTTTGCTCAAACCAAGCCAAGGTGTGCCACAACTCTCAGGAATGCACTTTGATCTGCCGAAGTTTTTCAAAGTGGCCCTTAGACTTTCAGAGTGCTCTCTCTCTCTCTATGGCAATTACATTGCCAATCTCTCCCATGAGCTTTATCACTAACAAGGGATGCTAGTGAGCATCCACACCAACCTGCAACCCACCCAGACCCTTCCCCTACATTTACCCCCTGCACCAAACACTACAGGCAATTTAGCATCCAGAGGAAACCAACACAGACACGGGGAGAATGTGCAAACTCCACACAGACAGTTGCCTGAGGCAGAAATTGAACCCAGGTCTCTGCCACTGTGAGGCAGCAGTGCTAACCACTGAGCTACCATGCCACCCACAATTCCAGATAGCCACAGAAGGAGCAGTTGTTCTAAAAAAGGTACACTTTTAAGATGGAGCTGTAATCACTGGTGACAGATGCTGTCGGGATAGGGTAGGCAGTTAATGAAGTGCGTTTAGATGAGATTTGGCAAAACTGGATTTAGCCACACAGTGCAAATTGGAAACATGTAAGTGTGTGCTAAAACTCTCCACCAAAATTCAGAAAGGAGTTACTCATTGCTGATTGTTTTTTCACTTCCACCTCTGGCCTCTTCAAGTAAAGACAGCCTATCCTTTGAATGTTGATCATCTCTGGCGTATTTCTCAAACCCTGTTTCCTTTGCCACTTCTATAACATTCTAAAATTCAATTTGCAAATCTATAACTTATATAATTTTTAGTTTATAACATGAGGGGCACAGATAGGGTGAACAGCTAAGATCTTTTGGGGGGAGTCCAAAACTAGAGGGCATAGGTTTAAAGTGAGAAGGGAAAGATCCAAAAGGGACCTGAGGGGCAACATTTTCATGCAGAGGGTGGTACGTGTATGGAATGAGCTGCCAGAGGAAGCGATGGAGGCTGGTACAATTGTAACATTTAAAAGGCATTTGGATAGGTATATAAATAGGAAGGGTTTGGAGGGATATGGGCCCAAGCTGACAAATGGGGTTGATCAGATTGGGATGACCTCATAGAGGGGGTGACCTCATAGAGGTTCATAAGGTCGTGGATAGGGTAACTAGGCAAGGTCTTTTCCCTGGGATGGGGGAGTTGAGAACTGGAGGGCATAGGTTTAGGTTGAGAGGGGAAAGATATAAAAGGGACCAAAGGGGCAACTTTTTCACACAGTGGGTGGTACGTGTATGGCAGGAGCTGCCAGAGGAAGTGGTGGAGGTGGGTACAATTACAATATTTAAAAGGCATCTGGATGGATATATGAATAGGAAGGGTTTGGAGAGATATGGGCCAAGTGCTGGCAAATGGGACTAGATTAGGTTGGGTTATCTGGTCAGAGTGGATGAAGTGAACAGAAGAGTCTCTTTCTGTGCTGTCCATCTCCGTGTCTGTATGACTCTATGAATGGTTGGAGTGGATGGGTCGGACTAAAGGGTCTTTCAATACTGTATGACTCTGTGATTCTATATCACCAAAACATATGAATTATGAAATAACATGTCACGAACCCATATGTTATTCAGCCACCAGCTCAGGATGACCCTTGACTCTATTCCTCAGTGGACATGCAGCTATGCAGGGGCTAGTCAGACAAGGGGTCCTGAATGTATCAACTGTGGCTCAGGGGGCAGTACATGACACTGATCCAGCTAGATCAGAGCCAGCTCCTAGAGAGAGCAGAACCCCCTGAGACTCCACCACCACCTCTGGGCAGTGCGTTCCACACTCCTACCACTGGTTGTGTAAAAATATTTGCTCCTCACATCTCCTTTGAACGTTCACCCTCTCACCTTAAACGCATGACCCCTCATATTAGACATTTCAACCCTGGGAAAAACGATCCGACTGCCAACCTTATCAAGGTTTCTCGTAATTTTATCAACTTCCATCGAGTCTCCTCTCAGCCTCCAGCAAAAACAACCTGAGTTTTTCTAGCCTCTCCTTTTAGCTTAAACCCTCTGCTCCGGGCAGCATCCTGGTAAACCTCTTTTGCACCCTCTCCAAAGCCTCGACATCCTTCCTGTAATCTGGCGACCAGAATTGAACACAATACTCTAAGTGTGGCCTAACCAAAGTCTTATAAAGCTGCAACATGACATCCTGACTCTTGTATTCTGATTTGATTTGATTTGTTATTGTCATGTGTAGGGTGGAGAGTGGAATGTGTTGTAATTTGTGTTTTACAGGTAGATTATAGTATACAAGATTTTGAAAGCTTCTTTCAAGATCTCTATTTGTCCATCTGAAAGCTCACCCAAACCCGTCCAATCGATCCTGGTCAATGCTGTTTCACCCCCTGGACGCTGAACCTTGGCAGCATGGCTTCACCAGAAGGATACGAGGGTATAACGATTCATAGCAACAGGTAAAATAAACTTCTCATATATTCTGTTCAGTGTGGAAAAATGACAGACAAGCAATTTCAGGCCTCTAAATGATTAAAGACTGGGTAAGACAATAGACAATAGATGTAGGAGTAGGCCATTCAGCCCTTCGAGCCTGCACCGCCATTCAATATGATCATGGCTGATCATTCCTAATCAGTATCCTGTTCCAGCCTTATCTCCATACCCCTTGACTCCACTATCTTTAAGAGCTCTATCCAATTCTTTCTTAAATGAATCCAGAGACTGGGCCTCCACTGCCCTCTGGGGCAGAGCCCTCTGGGGTAAATACAGAGGGTGAGATCCTGCAGTGGAGAGACATAACTGAACTGAAATCACTTTCTTGCACAAAGAGCCACAGAAATCTTGAACTCAGAGTCGATGCTGGGGTAGGGATGCTAACTGAGACTTGGTTTGATAGAGGTGTGAAAGGTTGTGGAAATAATGTGGGCGGACGGCGTTAAGGTACAAATGCAGCACCATGACTCAAATTGGCACCATGGTGGGACAGTGGTTAGCACTGGTGCTTCATAGCACCAGGCACCCGGATTCGATTCCATTCCTCTGTCTGGGGTTTGCACCTTCTCCCCGTGTCTGTGTGGGTTTGCTCCAGGTGCTCCAGTTTCCTCCCGCAGTTCAAAGTTGTGCAGTTTGGATGGATTAGCCATGGGAAATGCAGGGTTAATAGGGTACGGGTCTGGGTGGGATGCTCTCCAGAGGGTCGGTGCAGGCTGGATGACCTGCTTCCACACTGTAGAGATTCTATGGTGGACCAGGCAACCATCTAGAGCGTGAGCTGGAATGATTTGGAGTGCTCCTGTTAAAAGAAGTATAAACACTACACTGGAGCCTTGTTGTAACTCGTGAGTTGCTGCATCTGTAATGTTGCATGACTCAGCATTAGACTAACGCATATCCTGTCAATCCTTATAAATAGCAACAGCTACCAGGGAGTAGGCTGAGAGTTAGTCATGAACATCAGTTTATGTAAAGGAAGTACCTGACCTGGCTTTCCTATCACCTCTTTCATCAGGTAAGCTATTTATTTTCGCATCAGATCTTTCTTTTATTTCCTTTGAGTAATTATGACTCTCCTTCTCAACCTCTGGCCTTACCTAAGGTGTGCTAACCCTCAGGTTAAAGTCCCATTAGTCGTTTTCACTCACCCTCTAATGAGAGAGAAGCCTTCTGCTCTGGGAAGATTATAGTGACTCTACCTTCTAACTTTATGATTATTCATTCATTCTTCTCTTCTTTCCTCTTTCACTTCGTCCCCTATTGCCTTCTCCTTCCTCCTACTACCCCTATTCCTTCCTCTTCACACCACCCTCCCCTCTTCCTCCCCCTTCCTCTTTCAGCTCCTCCTCTTCTCCTACCTCCTCTCTTTCCCCTCTTTCTATCTCTTTCCTTCTACTCCATTTCCCCTCCTCTTCTTCTCTATGCTTCCCTTGTATCTCTTCTCCCCTCCTCTCCTTCCACCCCTTTCCTCCTCCCTCATCTCCTCCTTTCTCCACTTCTCTCCTCTCTTGTCCCCTCCCTTCCTCTCCTCACTCTTCCTTCTCTAACTCCACCCGCCCCTCCTTTCCTGCTCCTCCACTCTGCTTTATCTCCCTTTCCTCTCCCACCTCGTTTCCTGTCCCCTCCCTTCCCTCTCTCCTTTCCAGCAACCCCCTCACTTCTCCATAACAATTCACCACGCCATCTCTGTTCTGGAGGGACCCAGTCCATAAATCGGCTCAGGACTTTTAAAAATTCATTCACATTATGTGGGTTATCACTGGCCAGACCAGCGTTTATTACCCATCCCTAATTACCCAGAAGGCATTAAAGAGTCAACCACACTGTTGTGGGTCTGGAGTCTTATGTAGGCCAGACCAGGTAAGGATGGCAGATTCCTACCCTTAAAGGCATTAGTGAACCAGATATTTTTCCCATCAATTGCCCTTGGCAATTTTTTTGAATAAATCTTAGCAGGACTTATACACTTAATGGTAAGGTCCTAGGAAGTGTTGCTGAACAAAGAGACCTTGGAGTGCAGGTTCATAGCTCCTTGAAAGTGGAGTCGCAGGTAGATAGGATAGTGAAGAAGGCATTTGGTATGCTTTCTTTTATTGGTCAGAGTATTGAGTACAGGAGTTGGGAGGTCATGTTGCGATTGTATAGGACATTGGTTAGGCCCCTGTTGGATTATTGCATGCAATTCTGGTCTCCTTCCTATCGGAAAGATAAAAGGTAAATTGATGACTGCATTGGTGCCACCTCGTGCTCCCATGAGGAGGTTGCGCATTTCATCAACTTCACAAACACATTCCACCCTGACCTTAAATTTACCTGGACCATCTCTGACACCTCCCTCCCCTTCCTGGACCTTGCCATCTCCATTAATGACAACCAACTTGACATTGACATTTTTTACAAACCCACCAACTCCCACAGCTACTTGGATTACACCTCTTCCCACCCTACCTCCTGCAAAAATGCCATCCCCTGTTCCCAATTCCTCCACCTCCGCCGTATCTGCTCCCAGGAGGACCAATTCCACCACAGAACACACCAGATGGCCTCCTTCTTTAGAGACCGCAATTTCCCTTCCCACGTGGTTAAAGATGCCCTCCAACGCATCTCGTCCACATCCCGCAATTCCACCCTCAGATGCCACCCCTCCAACCGTAACAAGGACAGAACATTCCTGGTGCTCACCTTCCCACCCTACCAACCTTCGCATAAACCAAATCATCTGCCGATATTTCCGCCACCTCCAAATGGACCCCACTACCAGGGATATATTTCCTTCCTCACCCCTTTCCGCCTTCCGCAAAGACCGTTCCCTCTGTGACTACCTGGTCAGGCCCATGCCCTCCAACAGCCCACCCTCCCATCCTGGCACCTTCCCCTGTCACAGCAGGAATTGCAAAACCTGCACCCACACCTCCCCCCTCACCTCCATCCAAGGCCCCAAAGGAGCCTTCCACATCCATCAAAGTTTTACCTGCACATCCACCAATATCATTTATTGTATCCGTTGCTCCCGATGTGGTCTCCTATACATTGGGGAGACTGGACGCCTCCTCGCAGAGCGCTTTAGGGAACATCTCTGGGACACTCGCACCAATTAACCACACCACCCTGTGGCCCAACATTACAACTCCCCCTCCCACTCTGCCAAGGACATGCAGGTCCTGGGCCTCCTCCACTGCCGCTCCCTCACCACCCGACGTCTGGAGGAAGAACGCCTCATCTTCCGCCTCGGAACACTTCAACCCCAGGGCATCAATGTGGACTTCAACAGTTTCCTCATTTCCCCTTCCCCCACCTCACCCTAGTTCCAAACCTCCAGCTCAGCACTGTCCCCATGACTTGTCCTACCTGCCTATCTTCTTTTCCACCTATCCACTCCACCCTCTCCTCCCTGACCTATCACCTTCATCCCCTCCCCCACTCACCTATTGTACTCTATGCTACTTTCTCCCAACTCCCACCCTCCTCTCATTTATCTCTCCACCCTTCAGGCACTCTGCCTGTATTCCTGATGAAGGGCTTTTGCCCGAAACATCGATTTTACTGCTCCTTGGATGCTGCCTGAACTGCTGTGCTTTTCCAGCACCACTAATCTAGATATCGGAAGGATGTTGTGAAACATGAAAGGGTTTGGAAAGATTTACAAGGATGTTGCCAGGGTTGGAGAATTTGAGCTACAGGGAGAGGCTGAACAGGCTGGGGCTGTTTTCCCTGGAGCGTCAAAGGCTGAGGGGTGACCTTATAGAGGTTTATAAAATCACGAGGGGCCTGGATAGGGTAAATAGGCAAAGTCTTTTCCCTGGGGTCAGGGAGTCCAGAACTAGAGGGCATAGGTTTAGGGTGAGAGGGGAAAGATATAAAAGAGACCTAAGGGGCAACTTTTTCACACAGAGGGTGGTACGTGTATGGAATGAGCTGCCAGAGGATGAAGTGGAGCCTGGTACAATTGCAACATTTAAGAGGCATTTGGATGGATATATGAATAGGAAGGGTTTGGAGGGATATGGGCCGGGTGCTGGCAGGTGGGAATAGATTGGATTGGGATATCTGGTCGGCATGGTCAGGTTGGACCGAAGAGTCTGTTTCTGTGCTGTACATCTCTATGACTTTATGATTGAACTCAAATTCCACAGTCTGCCATGGCGGGTTTCGAACCCAGCTACCCCCCCAGACATTGCCTGAGTTTCAGGATTAATAGCGCAGCAATAATAACACTAAGCCGTTACCTCCTACAATGCACAGATTGAAGTTTCAATATGAATCCAGAGAATGCTGGAGAAACTCAACAGGTCTAGCAGCCTCTGCAGATAGAGCGAAACTGCGTTAGACTCGCGAGTCCAATGTGACATCTCCTCCAATCTCAATTCCCTCTGAGAAGAGTCATACTAGACTCGAAATATTACCTTTGTCTCTATCTCCACAGACCTGCTGAGCTTCTCTGGCATGCTCTGTTGTGATAGCAACTTCTGGAGTGTTTTGCTTTTATTTGAGATCGGACAGCTGAATGTTAATGACACAATCCTAATGAAGGGCTTATGCCCGAAATGTCGATTCTCCTGCTCCTCAGGTGCTGCCTGACCAGCTGCGCTTTTCCAACGCCACACTGTTCGACTCTGATCTCCAGCACCTACAGTTTGCACTTCCTCCTGACAGTATCTTTGAAATGGCAGGAAAGAGAGCAGAGGGAAAACACAGAGACAGACGCTAGATAGCAAATCGATGAGATTGAACTCCCAAAAGAGTGCGAAAGCATTTCTCAGGAATAGGAAGAATGAAGGGTTCCAATGAGTTACGAGATATGTGAGATCCTCAGCCCTACAAGGTCATCGAGAATTGCCTCACTATAACAGGAGGGAAACCTCAGAAAGAAGTTGTTCAAAAGTAGGGAACAAACAGCACACATGATGCTACACCTGATTTAAGTCAAAGAATCAGATACTGATATTGAATAGTTTTTCTTCATCATTTTGCAGGATTTATGAGTCCTGGGCTGGGTCAGCGTTTATTGCCCATCCCTGTTTGGGGACAGTTATGAACCATATTGCTCTGCGTCTGGAGTCACATGTAGGCCAGACCAGGTAAGGATGACAGATTTCCTTCCCTTGAAGAGCATTAGTAAACCAGATGGGTTTTCACAACAATCATAGAGGCCAGTTTTTAATTCCGTAAGTTTTTAAAGTCAAATTCCACCAAACCCATATTCAAATTCATAAACCCATATATAAAAGACAGGCGATGGCTTATTAATCCAGAGACCCAGGTCATGTTGTGATGACCTGAGTTCGAATCCCGTCATGGCAGAGGATGGAGTTTGAATTCAATAAATATCTGGAATTAAATGTCTTATGATATCATGCAACCACTGCTCATTGTGAAAAGCAACTCATTAATGTCCTCCAGGGAAGGAAATCTGCCGTCCTTACCTAGTCTGGCCGATTTGTGGCTCCAGAACCGCAGCAATGTGATTGACTCTTAGCTGCCCTTGGGGCAATTAGGGTTGGGCAATAGATACTGGTCCAGCCAGTGACGCCCACATCCCGGGAATAAATACAGGGGTAGCAATGATGGGATGAGCTGAGTGCTGCTCCATTCCAGCCTGGGGTCTCTCAGAGAGTGAGGAACAGGTGCTGGGCTGACTTCCTTGGCCAAGGCTCACAGGCTAGGCTGAGGCCTCTTGTCCACAGCTAGGCCCGGGTACCTGAAGGAGGAGAAAGGCAGTCTCGGCCCAGCAGACCTGTCTCCTGGAGTGGCGAGGGGGTCTTGTTCAAACGTGGAGGTCTTGTTCAAACGTGGAGGTCTTGTTCAAACGTGGAGGTCTTTTTTGTCGTCTATGTCCAAGTATTCCAGTGGCCTGACAGGTGGTGGCGTCCAGGAGTACTGGTCTTGGCCTGGCATAGTGGTCTTCTTCAGCAGAGGCCTCTGGCCCAGTATTCCAGTGGCTCAGTATTCTAGTGATCCAGGGTTCCAGTGGCCCAGTATTCCCGTGGCCCAGTATTCTAGTGATCCAGGGTTCCAGTGGCCCAGTATTCCCGTGGCCCAGTACGCTGGCTCAGTATTCCAGTAGCCCAGTATTCTGGCTCAGTAATCCAGCATTTCGGCCCAGTATTCCAGTGATCCAGCGTTACAGTGGCCCAGTATCCTGGCTCAGTATTCCAGTGGCTCAGTATTTCGGCCCAGTATTGCAGTGGCCCAGTATTCAGGCCCAGTATTCCAATGGCCCAGTATTCAGGCCCAGTATTCCAGTGGTCCAGTATTCAGGCCCAGTATCCTGGCTCAGTATTGCAGTGGCCCAGTATTCAGGCCCAGTATTCCAATGGCCCAGTATTCAGGCCCAGTATTCCAGTGGTCCAGTATTCAGGCCCAGTATCCTGGCTCAGTATTGCAGTGGCCCAGTATTCAGGCCAAGTATTCCAATGGCCCAGTATTCAGGCCCAGTATTCCAATGGCCCAGTATTCAGGCCCAGTATTCCAGTGGTCCAGTATTCAGGCCCAGTATCCTGGCTCAGTATTGCAGTGGCCCAGTATTCAGGCCCAGTATTCCAATGGCCCAGTATTCAGGCCCAGTATTGCTTTGGCCCAGTATTCTGGCCCAATATTCCAGTGGCCTGGAATGGCGGTCTCATCCTGACCCTGTCTTCAAGGCGTTCCATCATTCCTTAATCAGTTTTCCCCAAACCGTTCGCCGAAATGCGATGAACTTTGTCTTAAATTTCACTCTGTTTCGTTATTGTGTATGATTTCTGCTATTGATGTAGGCACTGTAGGGGGATGACTTGTAAAACATTTCATTGTGTTTTTCATGTAAAGGTACACGTGACAATAAATTTCTATTCAATTCTGACTTCTGTCAGAGAGGAGCAAACCTGTCTGGGAGTCGGTTAGCTCAGTTGGCTGGCTTGGCAATGCAGAGTGATGCTAGGGTTCAATCCCCCACGCTGACTGAGGAAGGATGTTCCTGCTCTCCCTATGCCCGAGGTGTGGTAACCACCAACCCCAGCCGTCTGTCCCTGCTGAGGGAGCAGCCCTGTGGTTTGGTTAAACCATGGCAATGTTACCATTTATGGAATTCGTTACCACAGAGGGTTGCAGAGGCTGGGTTGGGAACTGCAGCAACACGTTTTATTAACCAGCACGTATGAGACCAGGAGTGAGCCCGGTTGATCAAATATTCCGGATAATCAAGAGGTTCACAGAACCACGGTAAACCCTGACCAAGCGAAGATTCAAGGCATTGACGCACTTCAATAAAAACATCAACACACCTCCTAAAATCTGTGTAAAAACACACAGTAAGTATTCAAAATGCAGGTGTGCTTACACATGACTGCTATATTTCATTATTTTTCTTGTGTTTTTACAGTTCAAACTAAAGGAAAAACAAACACACAATAAAGAAAACCAAAAAGAACAAACGTCCTCTCTGGAAAAAGGGGTGGGGGGGGGGGGGGTGAAGAAAAATAAAACTCCCCACCTCCAAAACACAGAGATGAGCAACAGGAGCACGCTGACTGTAGCACCAGCTAGCTCAGAGTCAGTCCCTTAAACTGAGGAGACTCTAAATCTCCTGGTTATAATATTTTTCCCTAAACTGTGGAGAGTATTTTTCTCCTCTCCTTACTTTCTCCCCACACTACCACCTAACTGCGGCCGTGCTTATATTTTCCCCAGCCCCCATGTTGTGTGTGTGCAGGTGTGAGACACAGTGAAAGGCACAAGGTGTACAAATCTTTATTCAATTCCCACCACCAGGAAGAAGGGAAACACCCGAGTGGCCAGTGACAAGCAGTGCCCTTCACATCAAAGGACAGTGTGAACAGTGTAAATAGCCATGGTATTTAAGCTATATCCCTGTTGCCAGGTTACCGAGAGTGCCAGTTACTTAGGGTGTCGGTTAAAACAAAGTTGGTTGGATATTCAAGTCTGAAATACACAAGAGTTTTAATCAGTGAGGGAATCAGGACTATAGAGAAAAGCTAGTTTATAGTAGGCACATCCCTGTCAAAACAAGGGGGTGAAAGGCTATCAGGAACGTGGACTCGAGATTGTGACCATATCAGCCATATCAAGCTATTATCTATCGACTGTTAATCCAGAGACCCAAGTAATGTTCTGGGGACCCGGGTTCAAATCCCACCATGGCACATGTTGGAATTTGAATTCAATAAAAATCTAGAATCAAGAGTCTAATGATGACCATGGATCCATTGTCGGTTGTTGGGAACAAGCCCATCTGGTTCACTCATGTCCTTTAGGGAAGGAAACTGCCATCCTTACCAGGTCTGGCCTCCACGTGAGTCCAGACCCACAGGCTTAAAAGAAAATGATTAAAAAGACCAAAAGTGAATAGAAAGATAAAAAGCTGTTGGGTACGGATGAGGCCTGAGCTCAGCCTTCCCAATTCTGCCTCCATATTCTTTCTCATCTCTGTCTTAAGTGGGTGACCCCTTCTTATGTCCTCTCGTCCTCCCCTCTCCCACAATGGGAAAGAACCTCTTGGCATCTACTCTGTTTGAAGTCCCCTCAGAGTTTCGTACAGTTTCATTTTCTTTTACTTAATATGTTTAGTGTCAGTGGAATAAAGAGTGTGTTCAGTTTTGCTGTGCCTGTTTTACGCTTGGAAGAACTTCATTGGCAATGTTTCCAACTGCAGCCAAGAAACCAGTGATTCTGGCCTCACCGATTCTGTCATCTTTAGGGTGTAGGTTTGCTCGCTGAGCTGTAGGTTTGATATCCAGGCATTTCATTACCTGGTTAGGTAACATCATCAGTGGCGACCTCCAAGTGAAGCGAAGCTGTTGTCTTCTGCTTTCTATTTATCTGTTTGTCCTGGATGGGATTCCTGGGGTTTGTGGTGATGTCATTTCCTGTTCGTTTTCTGAGGGGTTGATAGATGGTATCTAGGTCTATGTGTTTGTTTATGGCATTGTAGTTGGAGTGCCAGGCCTCTAGGAATTCTCTGGCAGTCTTTGCTTAGCCTGTCCCAGGATAGATGTGTTGTCCCAGTCGAAATGGTGGTTTTTTTTCCTCCGTGTGTAGGGTTACGAGGGAGAGAGGGTTGTGTCTTTTTGTGGCTAGCTGGTGTTCATGTATCCTGGTGGCTAACTTTCTTCCTGTTTGTCCTACGTAGTGTTTCTGGCAGTCCTTGCATGGAATTTTGTAGACGACATTGGTTTTGTCCATGGGTTGTACTGGGTCTTTTAAGTTTGTTAGTTTTTGTTTGAGAGTGTTGGTGGGTTTGTGTGCTACTAGGATTCCCTACCAACCATCAAACCAAAAATCTGGGTCCACTACGTAGATGACACTTTTGTCATCACAAAACGAAACTAGAAGAGACATTTAACATCATCAACAACACCCTCATAGGCATAAAGTTCACCAAGGAGGAAGAAACCGACAACAAACTCGCATTCCTGGACGTCACAGTCGAAAGAAAGGACAACGGAGAACTACAAACCTGCGTATACAGAAAACCGCCAAACACTGACCAAATACTTAACTACACCAGCAACCATCCCAACACATACAAACGAAGCTGTATCAGAACACTATTCTAACAAGCCACCACACATTGCAGCACAGATGAACTTCGGAAAACAGAGAAGAACCACCTGTACAACATATTCAAGAAGAACAGATACTCAAAAAATACAGTGCGCAGATTCTTCAAGAATAAGCCACGACAAGCAGACCAAACACAGCCAGAAACCCTAACCACCTTACCATCCATCAAAGAAGTCTCAGAAATGACAGCCAGACTACTAAGACCCCTCGGAATCCTAGTAGCACACAAACCCACCAACACTCTCAAACAAAAACTAACAAACTTAAAAGACCCAGTACAACCCATGGACAAAACCAACATCATCTATAAAATTCCATGCAAGGACTGCCACAAACACTACATAGGACAAACAGGAAGAAAGTTAGCCACCAGGATACACGAACACCAGCTAGCCACAAAAAGACACGACCCTCTCTCCCTCGTAGCCCTATACACAGATGACAAAAACCACCATTTCAACTGGGACAACACATCTATCCAGGGACAGGCTCAACAAAGACTGCCAGAGAATTCCTAGAGGCCTGGCAATCCAACCACAACACCAAAAACAAACACATAGACCTAGATACCATTTATCAACCCCTCAGAAAACAAACAGGAAATGACATCACCAGGAACCCCATCCAGGACACACATATAAATAGAAAGCAGGAGACAACAGCTTCACTTCACTTGGAGGTCGCCACTGATGATGTTACCTAGCCAGGTAATGAAACGCCTGGATATCAAACCTACAGCTCAGCGAGCAAACCTACACCCTACACCTCAACCTGAGGTACAAACCTTGCAAGATTCTGTCAATGTTCTCTTAGTTGCTAAGGGCAACCGTTCAGGTCCGCCTGCAAGAACAGAAATCTTTGCCCCCGGAGGCTAAAGATTTTGTAAATGCGTGTTGTAACCAGGTCTCTGCATTCTGAGAACAAGTTTCTACCAGGTCAGCGATACAAAGAATGAGAAAAATTCCAAATCAGAAGTGGACGAATTCGTGGAGAAGGGGATTTTCCTTCCGGAAAAGATTGAGGTAGGCCCACAATGCATTGCATTGGGTTGACTGAGAGTTGATCGCTTTGAAAGTTCTAAGATTCTTATGATTTTGACAGGATAGGTACATGGAGCATGAAAAAGGCCAATGGCATGCTTGCCTTCATTGGAAGGGGCACTGAATAGAAGGTTAGATTAGTCGCGCTACAACTTTATGGAACTTAAGTTAGGCCACACTTGGAATACTGCGTGCAGTTCTGATCACCACACTACCAGAAGGATGTGGATGCCTTGGAGAGGGTACGGAGAAGGTTTACCCAGATGATGCTAGGTTTATGGATTTTAGCGATGAAGTAAGGTTGGAAAGACTGCATTTGTTTTCATTGGAACGCAGGAGGTTGAGGGGTGACCTGACAGAAGTTTAAAAGAAATTATGGGGGTGGCACGGTGGCTCAGTGGTTAGCTTGCTGCCGCACAGCACCAGGGACCCGAGTTCGATTCCAGCCTTGGGTGATTGTGTGGAGTTTTACATTGTCCCTGTGCCTGTGTGTGTTTCCTCCCACAGTCCACAGATGTGCAGGTTTTAAGTGAATTGGCTGTGGTAAACTGCCCATAGTGTAAGTTATTAGTCAGGGGTAAATATAGGGTGGGGGAATGGGTCTGAGTGGGTTGCTGTTCGGAGGGTTAGTGTGGACTTGTTGGGCCGAAGGGCCTGTTTCCACACTGTAGGGAATCTGATTCTAATTCGAAGAGATTACGAATGGCATGGAAAGTATGAGACTTTTTCCCAGGGTGGAGGGGTCAGTTATTAGGGGGCACAGGTTCAAGGTGTGATGGGGGGGGGGGAATGCTTAAAAGAGACATGTGAAGCCAGTTTTTCACGCAAAGGGTGGTGAGGGCCTGGAACCTGCTGCCAGAGGAGGTGGTGGAAGCAGACACAATAGCAGTATTCAATAAACATCTGGGGGAATACATGAAAAGGAAGGGAGTAGAGGGATAGGGATCCTGTAAGTGAAGACAGTTTCAGCATGGAAGGGCAAAATCTTGGAGGGCCAAAGGGCCTAAGGGCCTCTTCCTGTGCTATATTGTTCTTTGTTCTCCCCTGCCTGTGGAATCTAGAATATAATTCTGAAAAAAAGTTTGTCCGTGGGATCGGGACACTGTTATATTATTGCCGCCGTCATTGCTTGCAAATGCTATGTGAACGTTTAGTGACTAATGAGGAAGGACATACTCAGGATACCGACACTTCCCTATCTCTCACCATTTAAGAAACACAACTCGCAATTTCTGTTATTTTCCCACCAAAAGTGGAAAAATGCACATTTTTTCCATATTATTTTTGGATCAGCCGTGTTCTTGCCCTCCCACTTAACCTTGAAAGCCTTTTTTGTACTTCCTCACCATTTCCATCCCCACTTATTTTTATGACGTTAACACACTCAGTAACCCTACTTTGCTCCCTGTAGCTAAATGACTGGTATAGATTGAGAACAGCAGGGGCTAAAACTCCGATTCTTGCAGAGACCAGTGACCTTGTGACCCCACAAGTCATGGTCTGCCTGAGAATGACCTGTTTATTCCTACTCTCCGTTTTCTCAACATTAACCAGCTTCTAAATCCATGCCCATTGCAAGGCAATGCGGGCGATTAATATGGGCAGAATCTTCAAGGGATTACATGAGATTCGGGGCAGAACCATATAGGAATTTCACTGATGCCCACATTGAGGTTGACTCCAGCGGCCTGGTGAGATTGGCGCTGGCCAACTCAGGGGGATTACTACACCTTGCTAACATCCCAAATGGCCTCATTAATATCCAGCCTCCCACCTTCACCAGATGGGAGAACACAATGTGAACACCAGAGCAGGTACCTAGCGAATTCAGCGTCCTCCAAAGGACCTTGATAGGTAGGCACCAGATACCCCAAATTCTGAGGGCACGCTCCGTGGGCACGCACTCCCCATTTACGGTCGCACCAGCCTCTAGGAAGGCGAAGGTGAGGACTGCAGTTGCTGAAGATTAGAGTCGAGAGTGTGCTGCTGGAAAAGCACAGCGGGTCAGGAGGCATCCGAGGAGTCCATCCTGATGAAGGCCTTCTGCTGAAACGTCAATTCTCCTGCTCCTCGGATACTGCCCGACCTGCTGTGCTCTTCCAACTCCACACTGCCAGCCTCTAAGAAGTCTCACAGCTCATCTCCCGACCTCTCGGAATGTTTCTGCCCTTTGGTGCTGTATCCCTGGTTTGCCCGGTGACTCTCACTGTAATGCTGCAGCAAGGACACGCTGTGCTCTGGGACACACGCCCAGCTCATGGACTGAAGCAGGCTGTACCTCTGAGCCCCTCACTCACTGTCACAGCGCTCACTCAATCCGATCCTGGCTGGGTGCTCATTGCTCCCTCTCTGCCTTTCTGTGCTTCACTCCCTCAGGCTGAGTTACCGGGCTCATATTACTGCTGTCTCACTTTGCTGTTTAGCACACACCCAAAGCCAGGAAGGCTGGAAGGAGGTCAGGTCAAGCGGGATAGCCTTCCGTCTGGGGTGCCAGCACAGAAAGGCCAGAGCAGCCTATGGTACCAGTCCAGGGGCTTGGACATGATCAGTCAGCCACTCGTGGTGGTCACAGTCAGCATTCTCTCCACATTCGGGGTGAGGACCAACGTCACACAAGCCTCCTTGACCCTTTTCTGCCTATTCTGGGCTGCATTCCTCCAAGAATGAGAGTGCAGCAGGTATTAAGAGAGTTGGGAGGTCATGTTGCGGCTGTACAGGACATTGGTTAGGCCACTTATGGAATACTGTGTTCAATTCCGGTCTCCCCGCTACAAGAAAAACGTTGCAAAACTTGAAAGGGTGCAGAAAAGATTTACAAGGATGTTGCCAGGATTGGAAGGTTTGAGCTACCGGGAGGGGCTGAACAGGCTGGGGCTGTTTTCCTGGGATAGGGGAGTCCAAAACAAGAAAGGCATAGAATCATAGAATCCCTACAGTGTAGAAACAGGCCCTTCAGCCCAACCAATCCACACCGACCCTCCGAAGAGTAACCCACCCAGACCTCTTACACTACATTTGCTCCTCACTAATGCACCTAAACTACACATTCCTGAAGACTATGGCCAATTTAGCATGGCCAATCCACCCAACTTTTGGGTTGTGGGAGGAAACCAAAGTACCCCGAGGGAACACAGAGAGAATGCGCAAACTCCACACAGACAGTCGCCCGAGAGTGAAATCAAAACCGAGTCCCTGGCGCTGCGAGGCAGCAGTGCTAACCACTGAGCCACCATGCCCCGCCTCCCCGATAGGTTCAAAGTGAGAGTGGAAAGATATAAAAGGGATCTAAGGGGCAACTTCTTCTTGTGGAGGGTGGTGCGTGTATGGAATGAGCTGCCAGGGAAGTGGTGGAAGCTAGTACAATTCCAACATTTAAAAGGATCTGGATGGGAACATGAATAGGAAGGATTTAGAGGGATATGGGTCAAATGGGACTAAATTAGTTTAGAATATCTGGTTAGCGTGGACAAATTGGACTGAAGGATCTGTTTCCGTGCTGTACATCTCTATGATTCTATGATTCTAAATTACATAACAGATTCCTCAAACAAATCCATTTTTGCCCCTGCCCAGTCCTGCTGTTCTTTTCTAAGTACCCAGTCATCACATCCTTTGTAACAGATTCCAGTATTTTCCCTATTATTAGTGTCAGACTAACAAGTCTCTTGTTCCCCAATTTATCTCCCACCTTCCTAAAGTTATGTCAGCTCCCCGTCAATCTTCAGGAACCATGCCAGACACTTTGGAAACATTTACATCAATTACCTAGAGTCACTTCATTCACAGACACTCGGAACTATCAATCTTCAAATCTAGAGGATTGCTCAATTTTTAGTGACATTAATTTTTTCAGCACTTAATGTGGCTAATACTAATTCTTTCACTTCCTCATTCTTGCTAATCCTTGCTATCTCACACTCGAAATATATTTCTTTTTAATTTTCCTCCACGACAGCTGACTTACTTTTGGCAGGTTGTCATTTTCGTTCAGATTCACGGGGGGTTCCTCGCCTCAAACTTGTTTCACTCACAACTCATTGTCTCACTCTTGTACTCCACTCTTCCAGTCGGAGCCCGATTCTTCCCCTTGCCCTCGGCCGGGAGTACTCGGCACTGCAGGGGTATCCTGGGAAAGCTTGGGATCACGGGTGCCGGTGCCACCTTTAAAAGGCCATTGAGCTCCCAGTGCAGAGTGAGGCCAGTGCAGAGTCACCCCTGCACGGATTGGGAAATCCGCCCCGGATATGGCATTCAAGTGCAAGTTGATGCTCTGTTTTGCAGACGGGGCACTGGAAGACATGGTGGGTGGCATGAAAGCATAGACCATTAGACTTTGGAGGAGAAGTAGGGTCAAGATTAGAGTGGCGCTGGAAAAGCACAGCAGGTCAGGCAGCATCCGAGGAGCAGGAAAATCGACGTTTCGACCATAAGCTCTTCATCAGGAGTGAGGCTCAGGAATAAGGAATGATGAAGGGCTTTTGCCCGAAACGTCAATTTTCCTGCTTCTCGGGTGCTGCCTGACCTGCTGTGCTTTTCCAGCACCGCTCTAATCTTGACTCTGATCTCCAGCATCTGCAGTCCTCACTTTCGCATAGGCGCAGAAGTAGGCCATTCAGCCCATTGAGTTCTTTCCATCAGCTGATCTGAGAAATCTCAGTTCTGCTTTTCTGCCTTTTCCACATGACTCACGATACCCCTCCTGATTGAAAATCTGCCTGTCTCAGAATCTGTCTGTCTCAGCCTTGAATATACTCAATGACCCTCTAGGTCTCAACATCTCTCTACAGTAAAGGATTACAGCGCTTATTGAGAGAAGACTCATCTCCCCACCTCTGTCTTCAGTGGGCGACCATTTTATCTGACATCCCCTCCTCCACAGGAGGGCACAGCTCTTGATCTTGCACGTCTGGGATGAGCTGGTCACCCGTAGTTGCATGTTCTCAGCCTTCAGGAGTAGTGCCCAAGCAGAACACGAAGGAGGCTGGTGACCACTCTGCCAGGGTAAGGGCACGTCTCTGCTTCCTCACAATCCAACTCTGCGAGCGCATCCATCTCACGTCGACACTCACACATGCGGCATAATTCCTTCACTCGCTGTCACCCTCCAACCAGAACCTCCACTCTTGCAGGGGAACACCTCGCCACCTTCTCCCCCTCCCTCCCCCCCCAAACCTAGAGAGTGTTGCCGCTCGCTGTCATCTTGCTCGATCCCACCCTTTGTCTCATTCCAGGAGATAAAAGGCCCACAGTAGGGAACAAAGAAACAAGACAAGGTTTCAGCATTCAGCTCCTATGAGGAAAACCTGGAGGTTTTCGTTAGTCATTCACGGTATGTCGGGCGTTGCTGACCAGGCCAGCATTTATTGTCCATCCCTAATTGCCCAGAGGGAAGTTAAGTGTCATAGAACATAGACCACATTATTGTGGGCTGGGAGTCACGTGTAAGCTGGACCAGGTAAGGATGGCAGTTTCCTTCCCTAAAGGACATGACTGAACCAGATGGGTTTCTCCTGATAATTGGCATTGATTTCATGGTCATCATTAGACTCTTAATTCCAGATAGTTATTGGATTCAAATCCCACCATCTGCAGTGACAGGATTTGAACCCGGGTCCCTCAAATATTGCCTGGGTCTCTGGATTAATAACGATAATGCCACGAGGCCATCACGCCCCCGAATGTGCCAGCCTTCACCCGTGATGGCCTGTCTCATTGACCGTTGTCCAAACCCCTGCACCGAAATCAGAGTCTTCCCTGCACTTACTGTGTCGAGATCCCCTGACTGGCCCTCACTACTCCCCAGACATGGCCGTTTGTGTGGCCAGTGTTTTCACTGTGTAGGCGGCTGGCTCCTTGGGCTGCTGTTAGATAAAGGGCAGCACTGTGCCATACAACAATCCCCCCTCCCCCAACGCTTTGACTGATGGACTCTTGACCAGCGTGACAAGCTTGCCAGGGTCTGTATGAGTCTTTGAATTGCCAGCTGGTGGCCAAAGCACTAAAAAGGCAAGGCAGCGATGCTGCGGGCATTCAGGTGGGCACTAAGTGACCGAGCGCTAACAGAGTGCCAGGATCTCTTGGGTTTAGCCTGGGAATCGAACTGTGAGATGGGTCCCATGCCCGCATTGTGACCCTGCAGCAGCTCTCCAATATGAGCTGCCTGTGTAGCAAAGTGCAGCTTTAAAATGCAAAGGCGGATGTGCCACTGTGGCTCAGATGTCAGCATTCACAGGCATGGTAAGGCCGTCGTCCTGAAACGTTGGCGCCCGCTATCCAAGATGGTGGACTGGAGGTGCGAGCAGTGAGCTGGAGTCACCAGGAGCTCACGCTGACTTTTCAGTTGTTGAGTTGCTATCCATCCTGTGGTACAATAGGAAGCTGGACGTTTATGAGGTAAGGTTCATGAGGGTGATAACAAGCAAAAATCAATGTTACTAGACGTCTTGCTCCCTAGTGAGAGTCCTATCTTGGCTTCCAGAACTCAATTAGAAAATGCAATTAGTTGCTTCTAATGCTCAGCCAAGCATCACTTGAATTCCTTTGTGATACAAGATTCTGCCCAAAAGGTGGTACGGTGGTTCAGTGGTTAGCACTGCTGCCTCACAGCACCAGGGACCACGGTTCAATTCCAGCCTTAGGTGACTGTCTGTGTGGAGTTTGCACGTTCTCTCCGTGTCTGTGTGGGTTTCCTCCCACGGGGCAGGTAAATTGGCCATACTAAATTGCCCATCGTGTTAGGTGGGAGGGAAATGGGTCTGGGTGGGTTACTCTTCAGCAGGTCAGTGTGGACATGTTGGGCCAAAGGGCCTGTTTCCACAGCATAGGGAATCTTATCTAAATTGCTTGTTTCATTCTCTGCAACTTCCTCATTCTCCCTTATAAATTATTCGATCTCTGTCTTAAGTGGGCCTTCATTTTCCTTTGTTAACCATTTTTATTTTACATATGCATAGAAGCTTTTACAGTCTATTTTTATGTTCCTCCTGGTTTAATTACATATCCTGGCTTATCTTTCATTATCAGTTTAGTGGTCCTTGTTTGCTCAATCTTAAAATGTTCCCAATCCTAAGGTTTGTTACCATTTTAAAACTTTATAATCCTCTTCGTTTGATCTAATGTAATCTTTAACTTCTCTTTTTCTTATGGCTGCATTGTCTCCCCTATGTCTCAAATGCATATCGCCCTATAATCTGTAAAAGAAGTGTGAAAAATGGTGTAGACTGCTTCTCAGCAACTTCTAAGGGTTAAATAAAATAAATCCCTGACACTCACTTTAAAACCAACAACTAACAATTTATTTATCTATCTATAACAATGAACAAATTAACTGAACTATTAACAAACCAATTAACTTCCTTCTGACTAGTAACTATTCCTGAATAGAACAAAATTCTAATGGTGTGCTGTTCCAATAAATACACTGCCTGCCAATAATATATAATATATTTCGATGTAGTTTCGTAATCTGTCAAAGCATTTGCCCATCATACATTCATAGATTCCTTTGTGTAGTTTTAATATCCTGGTATTGGATTGATTTTCAAAATTAATGTAAAATTTTAATATATTATGGCTACTAACTCCAGGAAGCTCATGTACACTGAGATTATGAATCATCTCTTTCTCAATGGAAAATATTAGATCTAAAATAGCCCATTCCCTGACTCGTCTTCCAACACATTGATCTAAGATGACGATTTCATATACTTCCCAGGAATATGTTATGCAAGAATTAGTGTTGATTGGGTTTATCCAGTCTATTTATAGATAGTAGAAACCGTGATCCTTGTTAACTTCCTGAGTTACACTGTGACCTGTCTTCCTACTACTGTTTGGTGTCTTATGAACAGCCCTCAACAATGTGTGTGTTTTCCCTTCTACTTTCTTAGATCGTCCAATCTGCTTGTCCATTTCAGTCTCCTGCTCCAAGATCCTCACTCACTAACGTACTGGTTTCATCCTTTACCAACAGCTTTTCCAAACCCCCTTTTCCTTAATTGCTTATTATTTCTGAATATTGAATGCATTTGAACTTAGGTTCAGCCTTGGTCACACCACATTTCCATAATGACAATTATGATATACTTGTTTGAGATTTTGGAGAAGATTTATTGCTCAGGTTGTAAGTTTGCTCCCTGAGTTGGTGGCTTTGTTCTCAGACGTTTTGTCACCGTGCTTGGTAACATCATCAGTGAGCCTCCCGTGAAGCGCTGGTGTTATGTCCCACTTGCTGTTTATCTGTCTCAGTTTGTTGTGGTGGGTGATACCATTTCTGGTTCTGTTTCTGAGAGATTGGTAGATGTGGTCCAAATCTATACGTTTAATAATGGGGTTTTGGTTGGAATGCCAGGCCTCTAGGAATTCCCATGCGTGGTCTTCGTTTGGCCTGTCTTAGGATAGACGTATTGTCCCAGTCAAACTGGTATCCCTCTTCATCTGTGTGTATGGATACCAGTGATAGTTGGTCATGTCTTTTGGTGGCTAGTTGGTGCTCATGTATCTTGGTGGCTAGTTTCCTGCCAGTCTGTCCAATGTAATGTTTGTTGCAGTCCTTGCAGGGTATTTTGTATATAACGTTTGTTCTGCTGGCTGTGGTCCTTTAAGGTCATCAGGAGATGTTTCAGTGTGGTGGCATGTTTATGCACTATCATGATGTTTCGGAGCTGGAGTAGTCTGGTCGTCAGCTCCGAGAGGTCTTTGATGTTTGGCAGGGTGGCTAGAGTCTCTGGGTGTGAATACGGGTGGTTTATGATTCGCAAAGCTTTAATACATGGAGAGGCGTACAGGATTTTGAATTTAAATTGCGCCCCCCCCCCCCCCCAGCATATGCCCTCAAATTTTTAAGGGATGCGCTTTCCAGGTTGATGCCCCTTGGGGCGCATCATACAATTATAGGGCAAGACTTTAATTGACTTATTAACCCCGAATTGGACAGGATGTCTAGGGGTCTTGAGGGTAAGTCCCTGCAATCCAGGCAGTTGGTGGGCCTGAACAGGCAGCTGGGGTTGAGGGATGTGTGGAGATGTCTTCACCCCAAAGGTAGAGATTTCACCTTTCTCTCTAACCCACGTAAGCGCTATACTAGGATTGACATGTTTTTTTGCCCCATTGACCTTTCTGAATTGGGTGCTGTCTTGCAGAATCGAGAACATAGCCATTTCTGATCATGTGGTAGTGTACATGGAGGTTAAGGCCACTGGTAACGAGACAGGCTCGCAGAACTGGTGCATGGACCCTTTCCTCTTGAAGGATAACAGGTTTGTAGAATATTTTGCGCTGGAATATCTTTTGGGACATTCATTCAGATACGGCCAGTAAGCCCTCAGTGTCTCTGGGAGACTGCCAAGGCCTATCCAAGAGGTTTGATTGTTACTCACTCAGTGATCCTGGAAGCGGTAGAGGGGACAGCAGTATAGGCTCGAGGGTCACCTGAAGGCAGCTGAGAGAGCATACTTTGACAGACCAGTCTGTAACGAAACTGCAGCGGATCACAGCCCTCAGGACTACTTTGAATGCTGCACTCACCCAGACAGCAAAGAGGGAAATCTCTTTTGCGACACAGGGGTTATGTGAGTGTGGTGATAAACTAGGTAGCTATCTGCCGTACCTGGCCAGAAAGAAGAATGTCCCCCAGTCTATCACATGCATTAGAGAGAGGGCTGGAACTCTTACTTGCAATGACAAAAAGATTAAAACAGCATTTAGGAAGTCCTACTTTGAGCTGTACCATTCGGAGAGCTGTGAGGACAGATTGGCGAAGATGGAATCCTTTTTTAAGGCCCGAGACCTTCCAGGTGTAACCTCAGAGCAGGCATCCTTTCTGAATGTCCCTCCAACAATCCAAGAAGTACAGGAGGCGGTGAGGCAGCTCCAGAGTGGTAAAGGGCCCGGCCCAGATGGATTTCAAAGTGAGTTTTATAAGGAGTTTATAGAACCCTGGCTGGGCCGCTGTTGGATATATACAACCACTAGTACAGTCTCTGAGAGAAACAAATATATCTCTTATTCTCAAGAAAGGGAAAGCCCCAGAGGATTACACTTTGTACAGGCCCATATTGTTACTGAACGTGGATTTTAAAATTCTGTCAAAAATGTTGGAGTTGAGGTTGGAGAGGGTTTTGCCCTTCATCGTAAAGGAGGATTAGACAGGTTTTATTAAGGGTCGTAGGTCTACCAATAATAGTAGGATAGTAGACATAGTCCAGGTATGCCAGCAAGGGTCGATTCCGGGCTTGGTAGTTTCCTGGATGCAGAGAAAGCATTTGACTGGATGGAGTGGCCATATCACTTTTATGTCTTGGAGGGGTCTTTGCCAAGAGGATGGCAGTGTTATACAGTGACCTGAAAGCAGCGGTTCTCACTAATGGTATAAGGTCGAACAATTTTAGTATCAGCAGAGGCTGCCGACAACGGAGCCCTCTCCCGCTGCTATCGTTTCCATTGGTGACTGAGCTGTCGGCAGACGCCATCTGGAGGGATCCCAACATAATTCCCCTGGAGGTAGGGTCAGGCAGGCATAAGACCACCCTTTATGTGGATGATGTTCTCTTTTTAACTGATCCGATGACATCTGTGCGCTGTTTAATACAAGTGATTAATCGGTTTGGTTTGCTTTGGGGGTGTGAAATTAATTTTATGAAGTCGGAGGCCATGCCTGTCATTATTAGAATATCCGATCTCGGGGATGGAACCCATTCCCCCTTCAGGTGGTGACAGTGGCATTTCCTCTATTTAGACATTTTTATCACCCCGGCCTTTGATCAATTATCTAAAGCTAATTTTGTGCAGTTGCTAGAGAAGATAAGACAGGACCTTCAGTGCTGGGAGGATCTTCCGATATCCTGGTTGGGATGAATCGCTCTGGTCAAAATGAATGTTCTTCCTTGGTTATTATATACCACACGAATGCTCCCCTTAATGCTGCCCAGGCAATTACTATGGAGACTTTACAGTTGGTTCGGCTCTTTTATCACAGATGGCCTCCTATTAAACTTGTCAAATTGCAGCTCCTGCAGGGGAAGGGGCATGTGGACTTTCCAGATTTTAAGAAATATCAATTGAGTTCCTTACTATCCTATGCGGCTGACTGGGCCAGCCAGGACCTGAGGTCAATTTGGTTGGACATCCTGGCAGAATGCCCCCTCATTAATTTGTTGCTCATGGACAAGATGAGGACTGTTATGGACCATTGCAGAAATCCGATTGTCCTTAATACGGTTAAAGCATGGAGAATGATGCGACAAGGTGAGGGCAACTTACAAAAAAACTTCCCCTTTCGCTCCCAAAGTAGGAATGTTAGGATTCCAGCAGGGGTCAATGGATTCTGGCTTTAAGCTCTGGGAGTCTAGGGGAGTTTCCTGTTTGGAGATTTATTTGAGAGGGAGGTCATGATGTCTTTCGAGCAGTTGAGCCAGAAATATGAACTATCTAGAAGGGACCTCTTTCGTTATTTTCAGATTAGAGACTTTATACAAAAAAAGACTACATCAATGGTTAGTTCCTATAAGTCTGATGTGGAGAGGAGAGTACTTCAGTCTACGGGTGCTCCCTTGGGTCAGCACCCTCTATCGCTTGTTTGGAGGCAATACCTCAAAGGACATTGAGCGGCTGTGCGGGATCTGGACTCAGGAATTGGGGATGGAGATCTCGTCAGAGGTGTGGGAGGATATTTAGGAGAACGTAAGGAAGATTTCGACTTGCAATAGAACACAGGCTATGCAACTGAAGGTACTCCACAGGACTCGTTTGGCACTGGAACGGCTTACGAAATTTAAGACAGGAGGGTGTCCAATATGCCCCAAATGTGAAACAGATGTTGGCACTCTGACTCTTACTCATGCCACGAGCTTTGTTAAGTATTGGGGTGCTATAGCGAGTGTTTTGGAAGGGGTCTTGGGAACCGAGGTCAAGGGAGACCCGATGTCCCTCCTCTTGGGTTTGCCGAATCTCCCCTCTTTAGAGACACATGGGATTAACCTGTTTAATATTCTTTCATTTTGTGCGAGGGAGAACATTCTAATGAGCTGGGTGTTTAGAGAATCCTCTGAGACTCTCGGGCCGGTGTAGATTAGTTATGGAGCACATCCCCCTGGACTTCCTCATGAATATGGTGCACCAGAAAACTGAACTCTTTTATAGAATGTGGCAGCCCTTTCTGAACTATATAGACGCAGACTTGTCGGCTATCTTGGTCAGGGCCTTTGTGTAGTTGAGAGAGCTGTGTCTGGTGATCTGGGGGCCCCTGGGGGAGAAGAATTCTGAACAAATATGGGTGTGCCAACTGATACTCCCAATGATGGGGGATCTTTGGTGGGATTGCGCTGAGTGCAGTAACTTCACTGAATATAATTTAATTTATCTTGGTTTAATTGTGCTTTTTTTATTTATTGAATTGTAGTTTTTGTAGGTTTTTTTCCTCTCCTCAGTGGTTTGTGGAGTACAGTAATAGTTTGTTTACTGTTATTGTCGTTATGTTATAAGGTTTAGATTAGATTAGATTACATTACTTACAGTGTGGAAACAGGCCCTTCGGCCCAACAAGTCCACACCGACCCGCCGAAGCGTAACCCACCCATACCCCTACATCTACATCTACATCTACATCTACCCCTTACCTAACACTACGGGCAATTTAGCATGGCCAATTCACCTGACCTGCACATCTTTGGACTGTGGGAGGAAACCGGAGCACCCGGAGGAAACCCACACAGACACGGGGAGAACGTGCAAACTCCACACAGTCATTCCTGTCGCGGGAATTGAACCCAGGTCTCTGGCGCTGTGAGGCAGCAGTGCTAACCACTGTGCCACCGTGCCGCCCAGTTGTTATACTGTTTTGTAGTGATCTTGCAATTTTGCAAAAAAATTTGAAATCTTTTTTCTCAATAAAAATATTGACAAAAAAAAACAAACACATTGATTTGGACCCCATATACCAATCTCTCAGAAACAGAACTGAGAATGATATCACCCACTACAACAAACAGAGACAGATAAACAGCAAGCAGGACAGAACACCAGCGCTAGGTAACTGATGATGTTACCTAGCACAGTGATGCAACATCTGATAAACAAATCCACCAGCTCAGTGAGCAAACTTACAACCTGATGTGGCCTGTTTAGAGTCATGTGGCAGAGAAACAGGCCCTTTGGCCCACCATGTCCATGCTAACCATCAAGCAAACTATACTGGCCCCATTTGCCTGCAATTGCACCATAGCCTAATATGCCCTGGCATTTTAGGTGCTCATCCAGATGCTTCTAAGTGACGGGCATGGATAGGGTAAATAGGCAAAGTCTTTTCCCCGGGGTCGGGGAGTCCAGAACTAGAGGGCATAGGTTTAGGGTGAGAGGGGAAAGATATAAAAGAGAACTAAGGGGCAACTTTTTCACACAGAGGGTGGTACGTGTATGGAATGAGCTGCCAGAGGAAGTGGTGGAGGCTGGTACAATTGCAACATTTAAGAGGCATTTGGATGTGTATATGAATAGGAAGGGTTTGGAGGGTAATGGGCCGGGTGCTGGCAGGTGGGACTAGATTGGGTTGGGATGTCTGGTCGGCATGGACGGGTTGGACCGAAGGGTATGTTTCCGTGCTGTACAGCTCTATGACTCTATGACTCTATGTAATATACAATACATCCATCGTTAAGCACTGAACTCACATTTACTGTTGCTAATCCATTGTTGTTGGTCCGATCGCCGAGCGAGTAGATTAGATTCCCTATAGCATGGAAGCAGACCCTTCAACCCAACAAGTCCACTCCAAACCTCCGAAGAGTAACGCATCCAGTCCCATTTCCCTCTGACAAATGCACCTAATGCTATGGGCTGTTTAACATGGCCAATTCACCTGACCTGCACATCATTGGATTGTGGGAGGAACCCGGAGGAAACCGACGCAGATATGGGAGAACTTGCAAACTCCACACAGACAGTCGTCCAAGACTGGAATCAAACCCGGGTCCATGGCGCTGTGAGGCTGCAGTGCTAACCACTGAGCCACTGTGCCGTGGGTATGTTGATAGACATTTCCTCCCCTTTCTAGGTGATATCACTGTGTTGCCTCCTGTGAAGTGCTGCTGTATTGTTCTGCTTTGAATTAATGTGGAGTTCTGTTGGAGTTGTTTCTGGTTAGTGTTGGTCCTGGTTTTCCATTGCCGTGGTTTGTATATCAGGTCCAGGTCAATGCGCTTGTTAATGGAGTCTGACGATGAGCACTGTGCTTCCAGGAATGCCCTTGCTGTTCCTTGTTTGGCCTGTCCTAGTATCACTGTGTTGTCCCAGTCAAATGCACAGTCCTTGTTGTCCATGTGTGTGGATACCAGGGAGAGTTGTTTGTGTCATTTGGTTGCTAGTTGGTGTTCATGGATGTGGTTGGCTAGTTGTCTGCCTGTTTGTCCCACCTAGTGCTTAGTGCAGTCACTGCATGGGATTTTGTAAGTAACACCCAACCTGCAGATAGTGGCTATCGGATCCTTTATTCTGGTGAGCCGCTGTCTGAGTGTGCTGTCAAGATCCCTAGGGCCTTGGACGACTGTCTGTATGGAGTTTGCACATTTTTCCCTGTGTCTGAATTCCCTCCCAGAGTCCAAAGATGTGCAGGTTAGGGTGGGGATTGGCCATGGGAAGTTGGGTGGGTGGGGTTTGGGTGGGATGCTGTTCGGAGGGTTGGTGTGGACTCGAAGGGCCAAATGGCCTGCTTCCACATTGTAGAAACTTCATGAGAAAAGAACTTAAGACTGTGTAAGTCTGTAATTCTGCAGCAATGCAAATTGTCAATGTTATTAATAAACTTTAAGATATTTCTCTCAACAAGAACGAGATCCTTTGAGGTATATATTATGCAGACTAACATATAGAAACATGCAAAACTTATTAGGACACAAACTCCTTTAATATCGCTTTAAATGGAAGGAATACAGGACACCTTCTCGCCTCAGTGAAGAAATTCCTCCTCACCTCCGTCCTGATTGAGTGATTGCTTGCTGGGATTTAATGCCCTCTATTTATAGATTCTCACACAAGGGAAGCTGAAGGAAGTAGCAAAGATGATTATTGAGGTTAAGGCACTGGATATTGTCTCCATGGATGTAACGAAAGCCTTTGACAAGGTTCCTCATGATAAGTCTGTCCAGAAGACTAAACCACACGGAATCCATGATGGTTACCAAATTGGATATGAAATTGTCTTGGTCATAGAAGACAGTAGGGTGTGGAGCGATGTATGTCTGCTTGGAGATCTGTGGCCAGTGGTGTTCTTCTGAGAGGGCTGTTTATTTCCATTTCCAAATATCAGCCCTTGGCTGAGGGTTCCCATCTTTCAAAGAATCTCAGTGCATGATTGATTCAGTGACCCCCCCTTCCCCCAACCAGCAGGGGGCACATGTCCAATGCTGACAACCTCTACCCTCCTTTTCCCATGAGCAACCTCCTTCCTGCTATTCAGGTCTAAAACCCACATGATGCCTCAGTCTGATACCATCGTTGAGCCGAGGCATCATGTGGGTTTTAGACCTTAGGAAGTTATAGAGTCATAGAGACGTACAGCACTGAAACAGACCCTTCGGTCCAACCCATCCATGCCGACCAAATATCCCAACCCAATCTAGTCCCACCTGCCAGCACCCAGCCCATATCCCTCCAAACCCTTCCTATTCATATATACCCATCCAAATGCCTTTTAAATGTTACAATTGTACTAGGCTCCACCACTTCTCCTGGCAGCTCATTCCATACACGTACCACACTCTGCATGAAAATGTTACCCCTCAGGTCTCTTTTATATCTTTCCCCTCTCACCCTAAACCTATGCCCTCTAGGTCTGGACTCCCCTACCCCAGGGGAAAGACCTTGTCTATTTCCCCTATCCATGCCCCTCATAATTTTGTAAACCTCGATAAGGTCACCCCTCAGCCTCCGACGCTCCAGGGAAAACAGCCCCAGCCTATTCAACCTCTCCCTTTGGCCCAAACCCTCCAACCCTGACAACATCCTTGTAAATCTTTTCTGAACCCTTTCTAGTTTCACAACACCTTTCTGATAGGAAGGAGACCAGAACTGCACACAATATTCCAACAATGACCTAACTAATGTTCTGTACAGCAGCAACATGACCTCCCAACTCCTGTAATCAATCCCCCCAGCACAGGAGTTGGTCATTTGGCCACTTGAGTCCACTCCATCATGCAGTAGGATTCAATATTCTTCACATCTGCTTTCTGCTTAACTCTTGACTCCAGACTGATCAAGAATCTATCTCTCTCAGCTCAAATATACACAAGGACACTGCCCCCTCAGCTCTCTCTGTCGCACGAAGTTCCAAAGACTCATGACCCTCTGAGAGAAGAAATTCCTCCTCATCTCGGTCTTAAATTGGTACCCCCTTTATTCTGAGATCATGCCCTTGCAAGAGGGGAAACAGCCTCTCAGCATTGACCCTGTGAAGCCCCTTAAAGAATCCTCTATGTTCCAAAGAGTGCTGTACCAGGAGTATCCACTAACTCCCAATGGTGCCAGTGAGTACAGAGAGAAGCTAGTCTTTGATTGGCTGTCAGATCTCAACAGAGGAGGACTCCCTCCACCTCCCCGAGGGTCCTTGACTCATTGGAAGCCTTGGGGTTGGGCTGTCAAGTGCAAGAGTTGCACAAGAAGAGGGGCTGAAGGGCTCTCATTGCATCTCTAGCCAGTGGTTAATACCCATCACCTCCACAAGATGTCAACCTTTATTGGAGAAGTGTTTCCTAATTACATTCCTAAAAGACTTGGTATTATTTTGTAAAACATGCTGCCTAACTCTTGACCCAACAGAAAATCACGTTCTCTACCTTAACATTTTTCTATTTGATGTCTTGAAAAAAAAATCCCTGAATTTTACAAACTGCAATGAAAACGCATCTAGCTTGTGCAATATTTCTTTGCAACTTAATTGCTCGTATTTTAATCTCAGTCTGTAGAGGGAGTTTTGGCCTTGTTGCTTTCCAACAGCACCTTCCGTAGTGAGGGAAATGAGTTTAAAGGAAAGTAAAACGACGACAACAACAACAACTTGCATTCCTGAAGCGCCTTTACCAAAATAAAACGGATGACACAGAACCAGATGTAAGCTGCTCAGCCCACTGAGCTCACTCCTCTATTCAGTTAGATCATGGTTAATTCTCCACTTCAACAACATTTCCCTGCAATACACCCATATCCTTTGATGTTTTAAGTATCTAGAAAGCCAATCAAACTCAGTCTTGAGCATACTTAATGGCTGAGACACCCCAGGGCTCTGGGACAGAGAGTTCCGACAGAATTCCACCCTCAGTTTGAAGAAATTCCTCCTTATTTCAGTCTTCAATGGCCTGCAGTGCACCCTGAGGCTAGGCTTCAAGTCTCTAGAATTACCAGCCAAGGGAATCATCCAATCTACATTCACACTTTGCAAAAACCTTTCTAAGTTTCAATGAGATCGCCTTCTGTTCTTCAAAGGTCTGGAGAATACAGATCTAGTTGTAGTGACTGTAATGACATTAGCCAGGTGGAATTCATAGAATATGGGTTCCCTGATTGGTAATCTGGTCCAATCAGGGAACCCTGGCTGACAGGTATAAACAGGAGATGGAAGAGTTGTAATCCAAGGACTTCAATTTTGTAAATATTGGACTGTTTGAGAAAGATTTCTGAATGGTAAGGACTTAATTCTTGAATGTATGTGCACAATTTTCACTTGAGTGGACTGAAAATTCTCAAAGGCTCATACTTTCTAATGCAGTTTCAGCATGAGTTAGCCAGAGGGAGAGCTTGATTGGGAAATTGAGTTGTCAAGGCTGAGTACAATGTTCTCCAGTACCCATTTTTCTGTTTATTTGGAATCCCTTTGTTTGGTCTGTCAAAGTGTAGAATGTTTTCTACTGTATTGACCAATAAATGTTATATTTGATACAAACAAAAAAAAATTAACAGGAGATTCAGAGTCTCCTCAGTTTAGGGGACTGACTCTGTGCTGGCTGGTGCCACAGTCAGTGTGTTACTGTTGGTTTCTGCTTCTCTTTTATTTTGGAGGGGGAGACCGGATTACTGAACTGGCTGAATTATTTAGCCAGTTTGTTTACTGGTATTCCTTTTCGTGAGGACTGGTTGTTAAACTCCTGATGCACATAGTGTGTTTCAGGTGTAGCTCAGTTCTCATTAGGGAATTGTTGTTTCACTGGCTGGTTATAGCCTGTGTTACTCTTTTCACTCCTTTTTGAGAAAAGGATAATGTTAATTTTGTGGTAGGGCTTAGCCCTTGGACTCTAGTTTCCTTTTGTTTTTTTTGTATGTGTCTTCACTTTTAATTGGTGTTTGGATTGAGCCCTTGTGGAAGACATACATTTTACCAGAGGAGCTGTTCCTGTGGGGAGGCCTAGCCCTGGGACTGGGCCTCTGAAGATTGAACACCTGTGTGTGTGCTGTGAGGTGAGCACTTGCTGTATCCTGGAGTTTGGGAGAAGACCTTTCCTTCATGAGTGGACCAAACCCCTGTGAGTTAACTGCACCTGTACTGTGTACTGTTCCTGTGAGTGGGCCTGGTTTTCCAAGGCTGGACCAGGACTCCATTGAGACTGAACACCTGTGTGCTGTGGGGTGTGAATTTGCTGCCTTCAGGAGTGGACTCTGCCCTTGATTGTGGACTCTGTCTTTAACAACAGATTCTACAGTTTGGAGCGGACTCTATTTCTGACAATGCACATTGTATACTGGAGTGGACTCCTCCTGGAAATGGATTCTATATTTTGAAGACTGTATAGATTTGGACTGTGTACCAGAAAGGACTTTTTTTTTGGCAACTAACTGTATTATGGTGTTTTGTTGGGTTATTACCTGCAACTGTCTTGTGTCCCTGGGTCTGGCAGGTCTTACTGTGAGCTGGGAGGCTCATGGGTCGTCCTGAAAGCTGTCACCCCGAGAGCCGGAGGGTGGGTAGGCCGTTCTGAGCGCTGTCGTCCTGAGAAGGGGTAATCGGGATGGGCTGTCCTCGAGGTGGTTGAAAGGTGTCAGAGCAGCTGAGAGCCAGAAGGTGCGTAGGTGGGCATCCTCAGTGTCACCCCAGGTGGGTACCGGGGCAGGCTGCCCTAGAGGTGGCTGAAAGGTGTCAGGGCTGACTGAACTGGAAGGTGCATGGGGTGGACTGAGAGCTGGAAGGTGCATGGAGTGGGCTGCCTTAGTGGGTGGAAGGTGGGAGGGATGGGGGCTTGCTGGCTCTGTATTGTATGCACTGTTTATGTAACTGGATTGTCTCATGTACAAATGTCATTGTCGCTGTCTTTTATATATGGAACTGGGATTTGAGGTTTGTCCTCATCTCCCTGTAAACTGGTTGAACAGTAGGGTTTGGGGCCTGGATTTGCTGCTCCTCTCCCTTGTAAAATTGCTGTTGTATACAGCTGTAAATGTTAATTATTTTTGTAAACTTTTTTAAAAAATTATAAATTAAAAAAAAGGTGTGTCTTTCCCTTTGTGGTGGTGGAATACAAATAAAGATTGACACACTTATTTATCACTGTCTGACACCTGCACATGTGACTGGCTGCTGGGGCAACATAAGCATTACTGCTGTCAGGCACTAGTGTAGGGGACAAAAGGGGGGGGGGGGGAAATGAATAGGGGGTCAGAGGTTCAGTTCACTGTTTTTCTTTAGTGTCAGGGATTCTGCTCACTCTGAGAGCTGGCTCTGAGGGATCCGTGTCAAGGACTTTCCACGTGGCAAAAAAGGGTGACATAGTGATGGAATACTGGCCCGTGTGGAGTTATTTCACGAGCCTCCTCAGAAAATAATCTCCTTTTACTCCTCCTCTGTGGTGAACGTACCCTTCCCCAGATAAAGAGAACAAAATTGTATGCTATATCACAGACTCCTTACAGTGTGGAATCAGGCCACTCAGCCCATCGAATCCACACTGACCCTCCAAAGAACATCCCACCCAGACCCACCCCATTACTCTGAATTTCCCATGACTAATTCACATAGCGTGCACATGCCTGGACACTATGGGGCAATTTAACATGGCCAATCCGACCTAACCTGCATATCCATCAACATTATGGGGCACTTTAGCATGGTCAATCCACCTGAACCTGCACACCTTTGGACTGTGGGAGGAAACCAGAGCACCTGTGATTGAGGGGCATAAGATTATGAGGGACATGGACAGGGTGGTTAGAAAGAAGCTGTTCCTCTTCGTCGATTGACCTTGAAGCGTGAATAATAAAGGGGCGGGGGGGGGAGACATGATTTGAAGGTAAAAGGCAGGAGGTTTAGAGTTTATTTGAGGAAACCTAAGTTCCCCAAGTGGCTGATGGGCATCTGGAATGCACTACCTGGGAGGGCATTTGAGGCAGGAAACCTTGCAACCTTTAAAAAATACTTAGATGAGCCCTGGAAGCATCACAACCTTCAAGGTTATCGGCCTAGTGCTGGAAAGTGAGATTAGAGCAGTTTTGTCAGCATATACCCGATGGGCCGAAGGGCCTGTTTGGTACTGTATGATTCTGAGATTCTATGAAGTAGTGTGGCCTTTTTAAAAGCAGAGCCACCTGGTGTCTCCTTGAGCCCCTGTCTGAATAGAAGTTGGGCTCCAAATCCAGCTTCTGAAAAATCCTCGAGGATCTCGTCAAGTGTGGATCAGGGAGGAAGGAAACTTCAAAACTGCAAGCCAAAACAGAATGCTTCCCAAAGCCTCGCTTGCACTCCACCGTGATCTTAGTCAGGAATTGCTCAACAGAACTGGAGAATGCCCAAAACCAAAATACCTGGCAATGGATCGAGGAACATGATTCTGCCGCAAATGAAAGCAAGGTGGTCTGAGTACGTAAATTACTCAAACACTGTGACACCTTCCGATTCCTAGCAGACGGCCTCACTGTCTGGTTGTGTGTCCCCACACTGAGGAAGTGGGTTTAGCCCTGAGAATCTGTAGCTACTTAGTTTCCCTTTCTCACAGTGGGACAGTCCAGAAGAGGCCTTTCACCCCATTGGGCCTCCGTCACCAAACGCACAATGCTGCCTACATTGGCCCCACATTCCCACACTAGGCCCACAGTCTTTCATGTTAGCATACTTCAAGTGTTCATTCAACTATCTTTTTTTTTAAAAGGCTGTAAGGTTTACTATCACTATTACCTATCCAGGCAGTACATTCCAGACCCCCACCACCCTCTGGGTGAGAAAAGCATTCCCACGAAACCCCCTCCAGACCTCCTGTCTTTAGTTTTAAAATTATCCATCCCCTCCCTCTTGTTATTGGCCTTTATAGTGAGGGGGCCATCTGCTTTCTATCCACCCGGTTCATGTCCCTCCCAATCTTGTACACCGCTATCAGATTCCCTTCCCTGCTCCAGAGAAAACAGCCTGAGTTTATCCAGTCTCTCTCCATCGCTCAATCGCTCCATCCTGGGCACCATCCTGGTGAATCTCCTCTGCACCCCCTCCAGAGAAATCACATCCTTCGCATAGTGTGGGGACCAGAACCACACGTGCCCACATGCACACACACGCCCACACACACACACGCCCACAGACACACGCATGCTCACCCACACAGACACATACACCCACCCACACAGACACTCACACAGACACATACTGACACCCACACCCACACCCACACCCACCGACATGCCCACACACATACACTACTCCAGCTGGGGCCTCACCATGTCCTGTACAGCCCCAACATAACCTCCCTGCTCTTAGAATCTATGCCATGGTAGACAAAGGCAAGTATCCCGTAGGCTTCCTTGACCACCCTACTAATCTGTCCTCAGGGATCTGTGGACAAGGAACCTTCATCAGGAATCCCAAGATGCCTCTGAGCTCTCTAATGTCCTGCCATTCATTGAGTACTCCCTCATCTTGTTCCTTTTGAGGAAGTGCATCACCTCACGTTTATTAGTGTTTAATTCCTCACATTTATCTTAATTAAACTCCATCTGCCACTCCTTGGCCCATTGGCCCATTTGATCAAGATCTCATTGTACTCTGAGGTAACCTTTCTTCACTGTCCACTACACCTCCAAGTTTGGTGTCTGAAGGAATATAATCCCAGCCTATTCAGCCTCTCCCTGTCGCTCCAACCTTTCAACCCTGGCAACATGCTTGTAAGTCTTTTCTGCACCATTTTGAGTTTTACAACAGCTTTGTACGAGGATCCGAAGCAGGATTAAAGCTTGCATTAATGGTGCAGCTTTCTTTGACCTCCAGGTAACCGAAAGCTGTTGTAACGTGAGAAAGTGGCAGTCAATTTGTGAACAGGAAGATCCCTTTAAACAGCATTGTGATGGTGAGCACTTTGATCGTGGTGTTAGATGAGGAATAAATACTGGCGGACACCAGGGGGTGCAACTCTCCTTCAACGTGAAGATTGTGATCAGTTCCTCTGGATGGGATTTAATTACACCACCATCTGTTGCAGATGAATACAGCTGCAGCTGCTGAGCCCTAGCTGTGTCCTTTCTTCGACTTTCCCACAATTTCAAACGTTCCTAAATTAGGAAAATCCCTCAGTCCATTTTCACATTCTTATATTAACTCCTAAATGACTCAGAAATACCGCAATACAAGATGAGGATAGATTGCGACAGTGGCCTTCTGCTTTTCAGGAAGACGGAACTGTTTTGATAATAAACACAGCTCCGTGGAGCTAAGTTATGTTTTGCACCTCTGTCTCAATTCTGAAATGCATTGACTCCTTGCTTAGGCACATAGCGTTAGACAATACCTTCCTTATGTGATGTGCCTACCTGTCCAGTATTGATACATTAACCATTTCACTGCTTACTCAATGGTGGAGGGTGATGCACAGTTGAGTGGAGTTATAATTAGAATTCCTCAGTGAAAGAGAGTGGTGGGTAAATGGCGTGTGAACCAGGAAATCAGCCAGACTCCCTGTAAACGCACAGATGTTTATGCCATTTCTTTAGAGTGCTTAAAGGTTCAAATAAAGATAACGTCTCCATCGTCCATAGGGCTGCTCGAGAGAAGCACTGGTTTAAGCTGTGGGTAACCATGCCCTCAGGTGAGGGGAGAGGTTGGGAAAGCGATTCCTTCATGGTAACACCAGCTGGTGTGGAGATTGAACCTATAGCCTCTGGTAGCTCAGTGTCCGAGAGTCAATGACTCCATTCTCCTGTGGACCTGCGTCTTTGCCCTACAGGAAGGGAGCTGAAGAATTGGAGAGGAAGAATATTACAGGGACTCCTTCGCGGTGGGCTGGACCAGAAAGAGAGAATTACATTGATATAGCACCTTCCACTAGCTCAGGATGTCCCAAAGCATTTCACAGTCAATGAAAGTACTTTCAAATTGTGTTCACTCTCAAGATGTTACCACATACAAGTTGATTAGCACACAGCAAGCAAATAGCAGCGTGACAATGACCAGCTAAACTATCTCAGTAATGTTGACTGAAAGGCTTATATTTCTTTTCACTCATGGGATGTGGTTGACCAGTATTTACTCGATTGTCCATTCCTAGTTGCCCCTTTGAGAGGGTGGTGAATGAGCTGATTTCTTGACCCACTGCACTCCCGCGTGCAGTAGTTTGACCCACAATGCCTTTAGGAGGGAATTCCAGGATTGGGCCCCTGTGACAGTAAAGGAATGGCAATACATTTCCAAGTCAGGATGGGGAGTAGCTTGGAGGGGAATGTGCCGGTGGTGGTGTTCCCAATATTTGCTGCCCTTGTCCTTCTAGATGGAAGTGGTCGTGGGTTTGGAATGTGCTGTCTGACGATCTTTGGTGAATTTCTGCAGGGCATCTTGTAGATAGTACACACTGTTGCTGCTGAGCGTCAGTGGTGCATATGGTGCCAATTAAAGTGGCTGCTTTGTCCTGGATGGTGTCAAGCTTCTTGAGTGTTGTTGGAGCTGCACCCATCCAGGTAAATGGGGAGTACTCCATCACACTCCTGACTTTTGCCTTGTAGGCTTAAAGTTAGGAGGTGGGTTATTTGTCACGGTATTCCTAGTCTCTCAACTGCTCATGTAGCCACTGTGTTTATGTAGGCGCAAGTGAGTACTGCAGATGCTGGAGATTAGAGTCAAGAGTGTGGTGCTGGAAAAGCACAGCAGGTCAGGCAGCATCTGAGGAGCAGGACGTTTTGGACAAAAGTACTTCATCAGGAGTGAGGCTGGAAGCCTAGGGGGTGGAGAGATAAATGGGAGGCAGGAGGATCTGGGGGGGAATGTAGCTGAGAGTGCAATAGGTGGATGGAGGTGGGTGTGATGGTGATAGATCAGAGAGGAGGGCGGAGCAGATAGGTGGGAAGGAAGATTGACAGATAGGACAGGTCGTGAGTAAAATTGAGCTTCTGGTCAATGGGAACCTCCAGGATGTTGATGGTAGGGGATCCAGGGATTTGATTAGATTAGATTCCCTACAGTATGGAAACAGGCCCTTCAGCCCAACAAATCCATACCGACCCTCCACAAAGAGTAATCCACCCAGACCCATTCTCCTACATTTACCCCTGACTAACACTATGGGCAATTTAGCATGACCAATTCAGCTGACCTGCACATCTTTGGATTGTGGGTGGAAACCAGAGCACTCGGAGGAAACCCACGCAGACACGGGGAAAATGTGCAAACTCCACACAGACAGCCGTCCGAGGCTGGAATTGAACCCGGGTCCCTGGCGCTGTGAGGCAGCAGCACTGACCAGTGATCCAAGATTGTTAAGACCATTGAATGTCAAAAGACAGTGATTAGATTGTCTCTCATTGGAGACGGTCATTGCCTGGACATCAGGAACAAGGCCCTGCCTCTCTTCGGAATAGTGTTCTGGGATCTTTACATCCTCACCAGAGAGGGAGGAAGAGACCTCGTGCACAAGCGATAGTATCTCCTACAATGCAGCCCTTCTTCATTTAAGATGGTCAGCTTTCAGTGATATACAGGGAGGCAGGAATAATGTACACACCATCAGTGTGAGCATGACTAAGGTAGCCTGCTTTTGAGATGTTGATCGAGGGATAAATATTTGGCAGGACACCCGGGAAAACACAACAGCTCCTGATCAAAAAAATCCATCAGATCTTCTGCATCCACCTGAGAGTGCAGACAGAGCTTTGCAAATAAATCCACAACCTTCCAAGACAAAAGTAAGAAGTCCCGATTATTGCATCCCACCTGTCCAATCCTAATTTAACTCGATGTAATTAAATTCTGGCATTCCCACAGCAGATTGCTCAGCTTTCTGCTTCAGAAACATTAGGGACTGAGTAGAAAGAAAGTTATTGAAAGAGGGGGATGTAAGAGAGCTGGGGAAGTTGCATTACTGATTCTGGAGAATATCACAGTTATGAGATTACTGACCTCACAAAGGCAAATCAGCAATCACTGGTATCAGTCGGGAATTAGAGTCAGAGAGATATTCAGCACCGAAACAGACCCTTTGGTTCAACTCGTCCATGCTGGCCAGATATCTGAAATTAGGTGAAAACAATGAGTACTGCTCCTCGAGTGCTGCCTGAACTGCTGTGCTTTTCCAGCACCACTAATCCAGCTATCCGAAATTAATCCAGTCCCATTTGCCAGCACTTCGCCCATATCACTTTAAACCCCTCCTATTCATATACCCATTCAGATGCCTTTTAAATGCTGTAATTGTACTAGCCTCCACCACTTCCTCTGGCAGCTCATTCCACACACGCACCACTCACTCTGTGAAAAAGTTGCCCCCTTAGGTCCCTTTTAAATCTTTCCCCTCTCATCCTAAATTTATGCCCTCTAGTTTTGGACTCCCCGACCCCAGAGAACAGACCTTGTCTATTTACCCTATCCGTGCCTCTCATGATTTTACAAACATCTATAAGGTCACCCCTCAGCCTCCGACGCTCCAGGGAAAACAGCCCCAGCCTGTTCAGCCTCTCCCTATAGCTCAAATCCTCCAACTCTGGCAACATCCTTGTAAGTCTTTTCTGAACCCTTTCAAGTTTCACAAAATCCTTCCTTTAGCAGGGAGACCAGAATTGAACACAGTATTCCAAAAATGACCTAACCAATTTTCTGTACAACAGTAACATGGTCTCCCAACTTCTGTGCTCAATGCACTGATGAATAAACACAGGTGTAGCAAACACCTTCTTCACTATCCTGCCTACTTGTGACTCCACTTACATGGAACCTGCACCACAAAATGTCATTGTTCAGCAACACTCGCCAGGTCCCGAACATTAAGTGTTTAAGTCCTGTCCTGATTTGCCTTTTCCAAAATGCAGCCCCTTGCATTTATCTAAATCACACTCCATCTGCCGCTCCTCATCCCATTGACAATTGTTAATGCAAATCAGAAATCACTGGAGTAAATCATGGATCATCATTGCAAATCAGGAATCCTTGGTGTCAATCAGGAATTGTCAATGTGGCACAGTGGTTAGCACTGCTGCCTCACAGCACCAGGGTCTCAGGTTCAATTCCCGCCTCAGGCAACTGGCTGTGTGGAGTTTGCACATCCTCCCCGTGTCTGCGTGGGTTTCATCCAGGTGCTTCGGTTTCCTCCCACAGTCCAAAGATGTGCAGGTCAGGGTGAATTGGCCATGCTAAATTGTCCAGTGTTAGGTGCATTAGTCAAAGGGGAAATGGGTCTGGGTGGGTTATCCTTCGGAGGGTCGGTGTGGACTTGTTGGACCGAAGGGCCTGTTTCCACGCTGTAAGGAATCTAATCTAAATCAGGAATTGTCAGTGTAAGTCAAGAGTCATTGGCATAAATCACGTGACTCAGGAAGGTTGAAGTGGGTTTTAATGGGTGCAGAAGCCAGAGCAAGTAAAATGATTGAAGAGGGGTCAGAGACAACGGCCAATAATACTTGGAGGAAGAACAGATGGGGAAAGGTTGCTTAACACAGTGAGACTGGGCGTCTAAGGTGAGGCAGTTAAACCTAGAGCCTGGATTAACACTTTTAAGTAGGATTTATTTTATTTACTTCTGTGCTCTGGACATCACCGGCTAGGTCAACATTTATTACCCATCCCTAGTTGCCCCTTGAGAAGGTGGGGGTAAGCTTCCTCCTTTAACTGCAGCAGTCCACCTGCCGTGGGTTGACCCACAATGCCACTAGGGAGGGAATTCCAGGATTTTGACCCAGTGACAGCGAAGGAATGGCGATATATTTCCAAGTCAGTATGATGAGTGGCTTGGAGGGAAACTCGCAGGGGGTGGTGTTCCCATGTATCTGCTGCCCTGGTCCTTCTAGATGGAAGTGGTTATGGGTTTGGAAGGTGCTGTCTGAGGATGGTTGGTGAATTTCTGCTGTGTATCTTGTAGATGGTACACCCTGCTGCTACTGAGTGCCAGTGGTGGAGAGAGTGAATGCTTGTGGGATGTGGTGCCAATCAAGTGGCTGCTTTGTCCTGGATGGTGTCAAGCTTGTTGAGTGTTGCTGGAGTTACACCCATCCAGGGGGAGTGGGGAGTACTCCATCACACTCCTGACTTGTGCCTTGTTGATTGTGGACAAGCTTTGGGGAGTGAGTTACTCACTGCAGTGTTCCTAGCTTCTGACCTGCTCTTGTAGCCACTGTGTTTATGCAGTGGGTCCAGTTGAGTTTCTGGTCAATGGTATGCCAAGGATGTTGATAGTGGGTGATTACCGTGAATGTCAAAGGCAGTTGGGTTCTCTTTTATTGGAGATGGTCATTGTGTGACACAAGTATTACTTGCCATTTGTCGCCCAAGCCTGGATACTGTCCAGATCTTCAGAATGAAGCTGTAGCTATTACAGAGACAGTTGATAAGACTGGCAGCCTAACTTGCTGGGATTTAGATAATTTGGGTGTGGTAGAGCGGGACGTAAAAGAGGTGGAGGAGTTGCATTATCAATTAGGGAGAATATCAGTTTTCCTGGAAGGCTCATCCAGCGAGACCATATGGGTAGAGCTCAGGAATAGGAGGGGTGCAGTCAGTTTGTTGGGGTTGTACTACAGCCCTCCCAACAGCTAGCAGATTATAGAGGAACAGATATGTGGGCAGATTATAGAAAATTATCAAAACAACAGAGTTGTTGTGGTGGGTTATTTTAACTTGGCTTGTTTTAATTGAGACTCATTTAGTGCCAAGGGCTTGGCTGGAGGCGCAGTTTATTCGGTGTGTCCGGAATGCATTTTTCAAACAGTATGTCAATAATCCAACTAGACAAGGGACGACACCAGACCTGATATTGGGAAACGACAAATACATGTATAGGCCACAATTAGAGGGATAGAGACCGTGCTGAGGGAAAATGGTTTCAGTTTAGAAAGGCAACATGTGTTGGTGCAGTCTTGATGGGCTGAATGGCCTGTTCCTGTGCTGCACTGTTTTGTCTTTTTTCTTTGACCACAGACCGAAAGCTCATCTGGGACAAAGGTTCAGCCTGGGTCTGGTAGTTATTTTGTGCTGAGCAGGGAACAGGACGAGGAAGGTGGGGGAACTGGAGTTGATCAGAGTGCTAGCATGAAAATTTGAGGGTTTCTCCAAATGAAAACCCTATCCTTTCACCAGCAGCAGACTAGGAGGCCACACCCACTAATAAAAACAATGCAAAGATTTAAAGGGACCCACCCCCAACTCAGAATCCATCTGCGCTCCATAGCAACCATAGCTCTCCTAGAGCTCGGAACCCCTAAATCTCCTTTTGTGATCTCAGTCATGGGAACTTTCACAGCAACACAGTGCAGGAAGTCCTGATCTAAAGAAGTGACACTTTGGTAAACTGTGGAACAAGGCGCGGTGCCTCAGTGGTTAGCCCTGCTGCCTCATGACGTCGTGGTTTTGATTCCACCCTCGGGTGACTGTGAAATGTTTGCACAATATCCTTGTGTCCGTGTGGGTTTCTCTCCCATAGTCCAAAGTTGTGCAGGCTAGGTGGATTAGCCATGAGAAATGCAGGGCTGGGTAGGTTGGGTTTGGAGGCGATGCTCTCCAGAGGGGTGGTGTGGACTTGATGGCCTGCTTCCACACTGTAGGAACTCTATGACTTTATGAGTGAAGATTGTCTCTCCTTCTTGGAAGAGTGTCTAGGCTTTGGGATGTCCTGAACAATGCCGTATAAACGTAACTTCTTTCTTCACTTTGGTCATTTTTATTATCCAGTCATGGGTATGTTGCTAGCTGGGATTGCACTTGTTACCCAACCCTAATTGTGAAACTCCTCTGGGCCCCCTCCAACACCAGCACATCCTTCCTTCAATACGGGGCCCGGAACTGCTCATAATATTCCAAAAGCAGTCTGACCAGAGTCTCCTGCAGTCCCAGCATTATGGAGGCTCAGTGGTTAGCACTGCAGCCTCACAGCACAAGGGTCCCAGGTTCAACCCCAGCCTCGGGTGACTGTCTGTGTGGACTTTGCACATTCTCCCAGTGTCTGCGTGGGTTTCCTCCGGGTGCTCCGGTTTCCTCCCACAATCCAAAGATGTGCAGGTCAGGTGAATTGGCCATGCTAAATTGCCCGTAGTGTTAGGTGCATTAGTCAGAGGGAAATGGGTCTGGGTGGATTACTCAGAGGGTTGGTGTGGACTGGTTGGGCCGAAGGGCCTGTTTCCACACTCTAGGGAATCTAATCTAATTGCTCTCAGGGATGGTAGCAAGCTGCCTTTCTGAACAGTTGCAGTACATTCTGGTGATGGACACCCAGAGTGCTGTTAGGAAGGGAGCTCCACGTCTTTGACCCAGTGAGGGATCACCGATGTGGCTCCAATTCAGTTCGAGGGTGTGGTCTGAAGGGAAACCTTCAAATGACAACCTGCTCATGTATCTGCTGCCTTTGTCCTTCCAAACGGTAGAGGTCTGTAACATGGCGTAGCCCAGATGTTTAGTGTTGAGATGTAATGTTGGGACTGTAGGAGACTCTAGTCAGACTGTTTTTGGAATATTATGAGCAGTTCCGGGCCCCGTATCTAAGGAAGGATGCGCTAGTGTTGGAGGGGGACCAGAGGAGGTTCACAAGGATGATCTCAGGGATGAAGGGCTTGTCAAATGAGAAGTGGTTGAGGACTTTGGAGATCTGGAGCATAGAAGGATGAAGGGGGAGCTGATTGAAACTTATAGAATACAGAGAGGCCTGGATAGAGTGAACATGGTGAAGATGCCTCCACGAGTAAGAAAGACTAGGACCCAAGGCCAAAGGCTCAGAGTGAAGGGATGACCATATAGAACTGAGATGAGAAGGAATTTCTTCAACCAGAAGATGGGGAAGCTGTGGAACTCATTGCCACAGAGCGCTATGGAGGCCAAGTCATTGAGTGTACTTAAGACAGAGGGAGGTTATTGATTAGTATCTTATGGGCAGAGGGCAGGAGAAAGGGGTTGAGAAACATTATTGAATGGGGGAAGCAGGCCCCAATGGGCTCATTCTGCTCCTATATCTGATGGTCTTGTATAACATTCAACTGATCACACAGCTCCCAGTATTCGTCCTGAACTCCTGGCCAAGGTCATCCTCATCCAAAGGGGGCTTGGCAAGAATCAGAATTCAAAAATGATTCTGGACCAAAGGAAATCAAAGGTTGCTGGAGATCTGGGGATTAAAAAAGCAGAAAGTGCTGGAGGACCTCAGCAGGTTGGGCAGCACCAGTTGAGGGAGAAAACAGAATTAACGTTTCGAGTCCAATTCTTCACAATTACTGTGCATACGTTGGCAAACCTGCCCTCCAGGAGAGTCAACATCAAATTTATCGCATTGAATTATTCAGGAGTTTCATCTGTAGCTGTTAGGTTCCTGAATGCAAAACAGGTTCGGCCTTTGTTAAGGCAGCTATTTCCTGGCCAACATCCAGGAGATTGTGAAATAGAGCTTGCGCTAACTTGCCAAATTTTCACGAAGAGAAATGATGAATCATTCATGCAGCTCCTCCGCAAACAGTGACATAAACTTCCCTTGTGCGTTGAATAAGTGCATTAATGTTCCTCTTTCAGATCCCCTGCAGGATCTTTCTGCTTACCCAGGTGTTTGTGCCCAAACATATCAGTGTATTTCTCTTTTTATCTTGTTTTGTGACATTGATCAACTCTGCCTTCCTCACCTCTCTGTTCTACTGGGCTGCTGGTCCCCTGTTTAGCACACTATCGCCCCAAACTCTGCTGGCTGTATCCAGACTTTTCATCCATCTGACCCCAAGTTCACTGACCCAGGCTATAGGGCCAACTAGTCTTCCATTGTGAAACTCTCACCCGTCTCTGTCATCTCTTCTAGTTCTATGATGCTGCTGTGGCTTTAAGAGCAACCGAAAGAACTGGGGATGCTGTCCATCAGAAACAAAAGCAGGGGATCAGTGGCAAAGTGCATCTGTAGAGAGTCACATAGTCAGAAATGTACAGCACTTAAACAAACCCTTTGGTCCAACTCGTCCATGCCGACCAGATATCCTAAACTAATCTAATCCCATTTGCCAGCACTTGGCCCATGTCCCTCTGAACCTTTCCTCTTCATGTACCCATCCAACTGCCCTTTCAAACGCTGTAATTGTACCAGCCTCCACCACTTCCTCTGGTAGCTCACTCCACACGCACACCATCCTTTGTGTGAAAATGTTGCCCCTTCTAAATCTTTCCCCTCTCACCCGAAACCTATGCCCTCTACTTCTGGACTCTCCCAACCCAGGGAAAAGACTTTGACTATTTACCCTGTCCACATCCCTCTTGATTTTATAAACATCTGAGTTAACATTAAGTGCGATTCCGAGGAAGGGCCACTGGACCTGAAATGTTAACTCTGATTTACTTCCATAGATGCTGCCAGACCTGCTGAGCTTTTCCAGCAATTTCTGCTTTCCTTTCTGAGTTACAGCATCTGCAGTGGCTTTCGGTTTTTATTTAGGGTCCAGGCTACCTCCTTAAGATATTTTGAGGGGGTCTGGTCTGGTCCACACGCTTCTGACAACTTTGTCCAGCACTACAGTGTGCACATCTGTGCTGGGATTTGCACCATTTTTTTTTGACAGTCCCTTTGGTAATTCTCAGCCTTTTTACTTCACTGAAGATGGCGTGGAAACGATGTGCGGTGTCGAATCTCTCATTTACTTGTGAAACGGGGTCAATGGTCATTCGTAACATTATCTGGAATGTGTTCACAACTTTCAGACATTACCAAATGATAGTTTTTGACAACAGCCAGACACATCTTTGCATTGTAGCTGACCGTGATGAGATAATCAGTTTTGGAAAGAGGGAAGTGGTCAATGCCAAGCTTCCTCCATGGCCTGCTATGTGTCAAAGGAAGCTTTTTAGCTTGCTTTTCAATCCAAGCACCATACCGGCCTGTAGTCTATGATATTGTTGCTTGTGTTAGCTAACTGAGCTCTTCTCCCACTTTCCGCAGACTAGATTCTGGGCTTTCATCGCTCACTTGGAGGTAGAACCCCTGCAATGCAGAAAGAGGCCACTCAGCCCATCAAGACTGCACCAACCCTCTGAAGAGCACCCCACCCCTATCCCTGCATTTGCCATGGCCAACCCACCAAGGCAAAAACAATAACTGCAGATGCTGGAAACCTGATTCTGGATTAGTGGTGCTGAAAGAGCACAACAGTTCAGGCAGCATCCAAGGAGCTTTGAAATCGACGTTTCAGGCAAAAGCCCTTCATCAGGAATAAAGGCAGTGAGCCTGAAGCATGCAGAGATAAGCGAGAGGAGTGTGGGGGTGGGGAGAAAGTAGCATAGAGTACAATGGGTGAGTGGGGGAGGGGATGAAGGTGATAGGTCAGGGAGGAGAGGGTGGAGTGGATAGGTGGAAAAGGAGATAGGCAGGTAGGACAAGTCATGGGGACAGTGCTGAGCTGGAAGTTTAGAACTAGGGTGAGGTGGGGGAAGGGAAATGAAGAAACTGCACATCCCCAGACACTATGGAGCAATTTCCTGTGGCCAATCCACCCTAACCTGCAAAACTTTGGACTGTGGGAGAAAACTGGAGCACCCAGAGGAAGCCCGCACAGACAAGATTGGAATTGAACCCAGATCCCTGGTACTGTGAGGCAGCAGTACTAACCACTGCACCACAATGCCATCCCTGTATCTCAGCACCTATTTTCTCGGGAATAATGAGAGTAATGTGGAGGGATATTTCCAGAAAGGCCAGCAGAAAGATCAAGGCCAGAGCATAGGATATCAATATTATGGAGAATACCACGCAAAATAAGAGGGAACATGTCCACTGCAGAGACTCTGAAAGAGAGAGCTCATCACATGAATCTGAAGCTGAACAAGTAAAGATACAGTAGCAGTGGGCTGCAGTTAAACACATAGGTCATGTATTAGCAGGAGAAATGAACGACCCAGCCTCTACCTCCTGATCCTGATGAGGTCAGAGTTGTAGCAGGAATGCAGAAACTAATAAATGGGAAAAAAATTGCAACAATTTGTGAGATTGATGACGAACCTACCAGAGCTTTTGATTCATTTGCCCTCCAAATATGAACCATTACATAAGGTCACTGCAAGGTCAGCTCAGTGGTACTGAGGCAGTGAACAGTAAGCAGTTTTCGCTCTCACTAAACCAACAACGTCAATTATGATGCCACCTTGCATTATGGTGCCAATGAGAACATGGTATAAGGGGTGAGCTGGCAAGATAGATACAGAACTGACTTAGTCATAGGAAACAGGGAGTAGCAGTGCTTTCGGAATGAAGGGCTGTGACTACTGGTGTTCCACAGCGCTGGCACCTCTGCTGTTCGTTGTCTACATAAATAATTTGGAGGGAAAACATGGCTGGTCTAATTAGCAAGTTTGTGGACGATGCAAAGATTGGTGGAGCTGCAGATAGTGAAGAGGATTGTCAGAGGATACAGCAGGATATAGATCAGTTGGAGGCATGGGCAGAAAAATGGCAGATGGAGTTTGATCCGGACAAATGTGAGGTGAAGCATTTTGGAAGGTCATGTACAGATGGGAAATTATGCAGAGAATGGCAGAACCCTTAGGAATATTGATATGCAGAGGGACCTCTGCGTGCAGGTGCACAGCTCACTAAAGATGGCAGCACAAGTAGATAAGTTCGTGAAAAAGGCCTATGGCATGCTTGCCTTCATTGGCAGGGCCATTGAGTATAAGGATAGATAAGTTATGCTGCAGTGTTATAGAACTTTAGTGAGGCCACACTTGGAATATTGTGTACAATTTTGGTCACCACACCACCAGGAGGATGTGGATGCTTTGGAGAGGGTACGGAAAAGATTTGCCAGGACATTGCCTGTTGTGGGGGAATTTAACTCTGAAGAAAGATTGGATAGACTGGGTTTGTTTTCACTGGAACGCAGGAGGTTGGAGGAAGAGCTGATAGAAGTTTATGAGATTGTGAATGGATAGAATGGGAAGTATGAGGCTTTTTTTTCCCAGGGTGGGGGGTCAGTTACTGGGGGACAATTTCTAGGTTCAAGGTGTTGTGGGGGATAGGTGAAGGAAGTTTAAGAGAGATGTGCTAAGCAATATTTTCACACAAAAGGTGGAGAGCGCCTGGAATGTGCTGCCAGAGGAGGTGGTGGAAGCAGACACAATAGCAGCATTCAAGAAGCACATGGACAAATACATGAAAAGGAAGGGAATAGAGGGATAGGGATCCTGTAAGTGAGGACAGTTTTAGCATGGAAGGGCAAAATGTGGAGGCACAGGCTTGGAGGGCCGAACGGCCTGTTCCCATGCTGTATTGTTCTTTGTTCTTTGTACGGAACCTACCTCATGCACCAGGAACAACCAATTGCAACAACATCTAGGGGAATAACACAAACTGAAAGAAATTTTCTGAAGAAGGAGCATCATTACAGGAATGAGCAGACACCATATGAACAAGCAGTGACAAATCGTGCACATACCATTAGACGACTGGATGCTTAAAGGATTATTTATACCATGTATGCGTGAAGACAGACAGACTATAATGAGCAAACAGTTCTGTTCATGAGTGGTAATTTTCCTTTTTTTAATGAGGTAACTTTGATCTGCACGTTAAAATGTATGCAAGTTCTTGTTTTATTTCAGAAGAGCAGGAAGTTTGGAGAAATGCACTTCTACACTATAGCTTGTACTCTGTGACTTGCCGTAGTATTGAGTAGTTTTTATTTGTCATGTCTACCATATACAACTGATACAGTAGAAAACGAGACAGTATTCCTCCAGGACTGAGGGTGCTCCATGCACTGCACAAACTACACAATCATACGTGCAAAACACGCAAATTACAGTGTCATAAAAGAGAATGATAATTAACAGACATTATTCTAGCAGTAACTCAAAGCCGTGTAAAGAATTTCAGATGGGAAAGAGTCCAGTCATACTGTGTTAAGGAGCCTGATGGCTTGGAGGAATAAACTATTGCACAGTCTGGCCGCGAGAGACCGAATGCTTCTGTATCTTCTATCAGATGGCAGGAGGGAGAAGAGTTTGATTGAGGGGTGTGTGGGGTCTTCCACAATGCTCTTAGCCTTTTGGATGCAGCGTGTGATGTAAATGTCTGTAATGGAGGGGAGAGAGACCCCCGATGATCTCCTCAGCTGTCCTCACTTTCCGTTGTAGGGTCTTACGATCTGAGACGCTGCATCCGAAAGGCTTAAGAGCATTGTGGCAGATCAAACAGAAACTATTCCTTCTGAGGATGTATTCCAAAACATGGGGGCGTAGCGTTTACATCTGAACTCAGCCATTTTGTGATGTTGTCGGGAGTCGGGGGGGGGAATATTCCTCACACCAATGGCATTGGACTGCTATCCCATAAAACTCTGGAGGAGCAGTTGAAAGTTTTGAGATTGTGAAGACAGTTTTGTTTTGTACTTCACTGACGTCAGCCCTTGCTCACTGGGTAGTGCCCTTAGCCCTGAGTCTGAAAGGCTCTGGGTTCAAATCCCAGCCCAACATTTGAGCTCAGAGTCAAAGCTAACTTCCATTGCTGACGATGTGGAGGTGCCAGTGTTGGATGAATAAGGTCAGAAGTCAGATGATACCAGGTTATAGTCCGAAAATGTCACTTCAGCTGACGAAGGCGCAGTGCTCCAAAAGCTTGTGATTTCAAATAAACCTGTTGGACTGTAACCTGGTGTCGTCTGACTCCCATCACTGAAGAAGTGCTACACTATCAGAGGAGCCACCCTTTGGTTGGTAGTTAAGCTGAGATACAACAGCTCCCATGATGTTAGTTTGAGGAACTGGTGCCCTGACCAATATTTATCCCTTTATCAACATCATAACTACAGATTGCCTAGTCATTATTGCACTATTTGTGTCTTTTCCACTTTTCAGCAACGACTACACTTCACTGTCTGTGAAGCACTTTGAGATACCTGGTTATTGTGAAAGATGCTATATAAATGCAGCTTTTCTTTTTATTAGAGGTTCTGGTGCCAAAGTGTACAAGGTAGTAATGGGCAGCGTGGTGGCTCAGTGGTAAGCACTGCTGCCTCACAGCGCCAGGGACCTGGGTTCGATTCCAGACTCTGGGTGACTGTCTGTGTGGAACTTGCACATTCTCCCCGTGTCTGCATGGGTTTCTTCCACAGTGCAAAGATGTGCAGGTCAGGGTGGATTGGCTATGCTAAATTGCCCAGAGTGTTCAGGGATGTGCAGGCTACGTAGGCTAACCATAGGAAATGCAAGGTTATAGAGATGGGGGGGGGGGAAAGCACTTCAATGGGCCAAATAGCCAACTTCCACGCTATGATATGAAGGCACCAATTAGCTATGATCTAAATGAATGGTGGAGGGGCTGATTGGCCTCCTCCTTCCCCTACATACATGATAGTTGCTGCTACCATTGCCATCCAGCTTTCAGTCCATTGCCACAGATTCGAAGAAGGCCATTTGGCCCATCATGTGTGTGGTGGCCTTCCAAAGGAGCAGTTCACGTAGAGCCACTCACTAGCTCTGTCCCCATCATCCTTCTCTCCAGGGATCTAGAAAATGTGGGAAAAAGTACGGCACAGGAGAAGGCCACACCGCCCATTGTGTCCATGCTAGCCAAGAATCCAGTCACCCAGCTTGATCCGGATTTCCAGCATTTGTTCTGTATCCCCAAGGTTTTTGGACTTGGGTTTGGGAACAGGCTGGGGTCTGCTTTTTTTTTTCAAATTTGACAAAAGTTCTGCTTATTCCTGGACGGAAATACTCAGCAAGAGAGAGAGAGAGAGAGAAACTGAATTAGATGGTCCTTCTGACAAAAAAAGCCATCAACTCTGTTACCCTTGCTGTAGTTTCTGCCAAACCATCTGAGTGGTTTCAACATATTCTGTTTAAGTATCAGATTTCCAGTATCCTCAGTAATACCACATCCTGTCTTAGTTCTGATGTATTAAATAAACGAGCAGGGCACTGTAGATCGTGACCGGTTCGAGACACGTCGTTTTTATTTGGAAATTTCTGAGCAAACTCTCAAGAATGTTTGAGGGAATTAACACTGGGCCAAGACTTCACTTTAAATCTGCTAAAATGTTATAGAATCTCTACAGTATGGAAGGAGGCCATTCAGTCCATGGAGCAACCCTCTGATCCGCATTCTCCACCCAGTCCCTGTAACTCTGCATTTTCCCAAGCAAATCCACCTAACCTGCACATCCCTGGACACTATGGGCAATTTAGCATGGCCAATCCACACTAACCTGCACATATAGACATAAAGATGTACAGCACTGAAACAGACCATTCGGTCCAACTCATCCACGCCGACCAGATAGGCTAACCTAACCTAGTTCCAGCTTTCAAAGCACTGCCCCTTCATCAAGTGGTTGTCAACCACCTGATGAAGGAGCATCGCTCCAAAAGCTGGCGCTTCCAAATAAACCTGTTAGACTATAACCTAGAGTTGTGTGATTTTTAACTTTGTACACCCCAGTCCAACAATGGCACCTCCAAATCATAATCTAGTCCCATTTGCCAGCATTTGGCCCATATCCCTCTAACCCCTTCCTATTCATATATCCATCCAGATGCCTTTTTACACGCACCACCCTCTATGTGAAAAAGTTGCCCCTTAGATCCCTTTTATATCTTTCCCCTCTCACCCTAAACCTATGCCCTCTAGTTCTGGACCCCCCCACCCCGGGAAAAGACCTTGTCTATTTATCCTATCTATGACCCCTCATGATCTTATAAACCTCTATAAGGTCACCCCTCAGCCTCCACTGCTCCAGGAAAAACAGCCACAGCCTAGTCCTATAGCTTAAATCTCCCAACTTTGGCAATGTCCATGTAAATCTTTGGACTGTTGGACAAAACTGGAACACCGAGAGAAAACCCACGCAGACACAAGGAGAATGTGCAAACTCCACACAGACAGTGACCCAAGGCTGGAATTAAACCTGGGTCCCTGGCTCTCTGAGGCAGCCGTGCTAACCACTGAGTCACCCATGCTGCTGTAAGATAAGCCTTCGCCATTGTTCCGAAGAACATAGGAACACAAAAAGGCAACCAGCCCATGGCTCTGCTCTGCCATTCATGACTGATCATCCAAGAGTGTGCGGGAAAGTGGCACTATCCCCGATTCCCTTGATATCCTTCGTCTCCAGTGATCTATTGATCTCCTCCTGGAACTTTGGCAATGATTGAGCTTCCACAGCCCCCTCGGCTAAACAATTCCAAATATTCACTACCCTCTGAGTGAAGAAATTCCTCCTCGTCTCAGTCTGATACGGCCTACCCGTTATCCTGAGATTGTCATTCCCTGGTTTCACACACACCAGCCTGGGGAAGCACCCTATTGATGTCCAGCCTGCTGTACCCCGTAAGAATTTGGTAGGTTTCAGTAAGACCACCGCCTCTTTGAAACTTGAGGAAATGCAGGCCCAGTGTCTTCCATTTGCCTGCATAAAACAATCCCACTGTGCCAGGGATTAATTTAATGAAAATCCATTGCCTTTCCCCTGCTTCAGTAGGGCAGCACGGTGGCTCAGTGGTTAGCACTGCTGCCTCACAGCACCAGGGACCCAGGTTCAATTCCAGCCTTGGGCGACTGTCTGTGTAGAGTTTGTACATTCTCCCCGTGTCTGCATGGGTTTCCTCTCACTGTCCAAAGAGGTGCATTCATCAGAGGGAACTGGGTCTGGGTGGGTTACTCTTCGGAGGGTCGGTGTGGACTTGTTGGGCCGAAGGGCCTGTTTCCGCACTGTAAGGAATCTAAACAATCTGCTGAGGGGTGACCTTATAAAGGTTTATAACATTGTGAGGGGAATGGATAGGATGAATAGCCAAGGCCTTTCCCCTGGGGTGAGGGAGTCCAAAATTACAGGGCATAGGTTTCAGATCAGAGGGGAAAGATTTAAGCGATCTTAGGGGCAACTTTTTCACAAGAGAGTGGTGGGTGTGTGGAATGAGCTGCCAGAGGAAGTGGTGGAGGTGAATACAATTACAACATTTAAAAGGCACCTGGATGGATAGATGACATAATTGGGCAATTGCCCATGGCCAATCTATGTAACCTGCCCAAAGTTGGAATGTGGGAGGAAATCCATACAGACACAGGAGAATGTGCAGTCTCCACACAGACAATGAGCTGAGGCTGGAATCAAACCTGGGTCCCTGATGCTGTGAGGTAGCAGTGCTAACCACTGAGCCACTCACACGCAAGGTGCTTTCCTGTCAAGTCTGTCAAACTTTATTAGTGTGGGCTTACGGCACTCCTCAGCATTAACCCTTTCTGAACCTCATGCAGAACAGAAGTAATACAGGTCGGAGAGAAATAAATGTTCGTGTTAGTAGTGAAAACAGAAAGGCAAAACATTTCTTATTTGGAGAGAGGTTGTCATCTGTGGGAGTCCATAGACACTTGGGTATCATTGCTCATGAATCCCTAATAGACACTCATCACCACCTTCTCAGGAACAAGTAGGGATGGCCTAACCAGCTACACTCAGGAAAGGATAAAGAAAGCAGAGATTACATACCACTATAGCCAGTTCAGCTGAGAGCGAGGGTTGAAAAGACATCGTTGCTGGATGCAACAGAGCAAAATTGGACCTCAGTCAAGTCCGCTAGTGAATCTTCCAGTCTGTGTCAAGCTGGAATTGTGCTCAGGAGCGGGTACAGATTCCAGACCCCAAATGGCATTGACCCAGGGAATTAAGGTGATGACACAGAATGGGAGCAAACATCAAGGCAGTCTATCAGGGAGCTGCCCTTTGCGGGAGTTTCAAGGCCAGCTCATAGACTTTGAAACTACGCCATTCAGCCCTTCAAACCTGACCTACCATTCTATACGGGGTGGCTGGTCAGCATGGACAAGTTGGACTGAAGGGTCTGTTTCCGTGCTGTACATCTCTATGACTCTATGATTGTGGTTGATCAAGCAACCTGTTCCCGCTTTCTTCCCATACACTTTGACCCCTTTAGACCTAGGAATCTCCTTCTTGAAAAGAAGTCAATGTATTGACCTCAACCCCCTTTTGAGGCAGAGAATTCCCCCAGACTCCTCATCTCAGTCCCAAATGGCCTACCTCATATCCTTAGGCTGTGTCCCCTGGTTCTGGACTCTGTGGTCGCTGGGAATGTCCTTCCTGTGTTTACCCAGTCTGATCCTGTTAGATTCCCCACTCAATCTTCTAAACTCCATTGAATATATGCTGCCTGACCTGCTGTGCTTTTCCAGCACCACTCTAATCTTGACTCTGAATAGATTTCTAACCGATTCAAGCCCTCTCCATCAGTCAGTCCTCCCATCCCGGGAATTAATCTGGCAAATCTTCAGAAGTGGAGAGTTGTAACCCCTCGTGAACTTGATCAAGAGTTAATGACCCAATGAGATATTAATGTCATGGGAGAGTTGCTGAGAAAAATATGTGTTATTAATATATGCCTCTGGTGTCCAATAACGTCCTATTACTCATATTTCTTACAGCTTAAACCTGGGTGTTGGAAGTTAGTTGGTCTTGTTTAGTAGATTGAATTTATGTTCTAACTTGTACAGTAAATTTATTGACATTCACTCAATCCCGTGGAATCTTGTGACTTTATTGTCTGAGTAGATTCCTTAGACCAAATACCACCTACTTCATAAATTGAATTCCTAGCCAGATCTTAACTCAAATTTGTGGGTCTGGCACACAATGACTGCAGTTGCATGATGGGCAGAGGTTTGTTATATGATCACAGGTCAGGATTAGTCACTTTGAAAGATTAGTTATTGTTCGTTTAATATTGAGGTAGGTTTCACTGTGAAAGTCTGACTCCTTCAGGATTCCAAGCCATTCTCTCGCCAAGTCTGTCAAACTTCGTTTGTGTGGGCGGTGCTTATAGCACTCCTCTGCATTAACCCTTTCAGACCCTCACACCCTTACACAGCAAAAGGTATGACAAAAAGGCATTCATTGAACATAGGATTTAGGAGCAGGATTAGGCCTTTGAGCCTGCTCCATCATTCAGTACAATCATGGTTAATCATTCAAATCTTTTTGAAACTGTTGCTGTTTTGCCCTACCTTTTCCTTTGATCCTTTTAGCCCCAATATCCAACTCCTTACAGAGTCAGACTCATACAGCACAGAAACAGACCCTTCAGTCCAACCAGTCCATTCCGACCATAATCCCAAATTAAACTCGTCCCACCTGCCTGCCCTGGCCCATATCCCTCCAAACATTTCTTATTCTTGTACTTATCCAAATGTATTTTAAATATTGTAACTGTACCTCCTTCCACCACTTCCTCTGGAAGTTCATTCCATACATGAACCACTCTCTGTGTATCAAAAAAAAATTGCCCCTCCTGCCTTTCTTAAGCCTAGCAAGTCCACACTGACCCTCTGAAGGGTAATCCACCCAGAAGGAGAAAGTGAGGACTGCAGATGCTGGAGATCAGAGCTGAAAATGTGTTGCTGGAAAAGCGCAGCAGGTCAGGCAGCATCCAAAGAGCAGGAGAAGAAGGGCTCGTGCCCGAAACGTCGATTCTCCTGCTCCTTGGATGCTGTCTAATCCACCCAGACCCAATCTCCTACCCTATATTTACCCCTGACTAATACATCCCTGAACACTATGGGGTAATTTCCCATGGCCAATTCACCTAACCTGCACATATTTGGCCAGTGGGAAGAAACTGGAGCAAACCCACACAGACACAGGGAGAACATGCAAACTCTGCACAGAGAGTCACCAGAGGCTGGAATTGAACCCAGGTCCCTAGCACTGTGAGGCACTACTGAACCACTGTACCCCCTAATCTTGAAACCCCCTACCTGAGGAAAAAGACACCTGCCATTCACCTTATCTATAGCCCACATGACCTTATAAACCTCTATGAGGTAACCCCTCAACCTCCTAAGCTCTAGTGAACAAATGTCCCATCCTCTCCTAATAAGTTAAATCCTCCATTCCTGGCACCATCCTGGTAAATTGTTTTTGAACCCTCTCCTGCTTAGTAATTTCTTTCCTATAATAGGGTGACCAGAACTGGACACAGTACTCCAGAAGAGGCCTCACCAATGTCCGGGACAACTTCAACATGACATCCCAGCTCTTATACTCTAAGGTCTGAGCAACGAGGGAAGCATGCTAAATGCCTTCTTAACCGCCCTGTCTACACATGAGACAAACATCAAAGTATTATGTGCCTGAATCCCTTCTATCGCACTACTCAAGGCCCTACTTTTAATTGTATGTATTCTGTCCTCTGTTTCACCAAAATGCAATGGTTTGGCCTCAACATCTGTATTAGTACATTCCACAGGCTTACTCACTCTCCGCAAGCAGTTGGTGGGTTATGGAAATGTTCAGGACAGAAATTTGGACTGATTCATTTGTCATTTGGTCATACACGAGTGCTATATAAATGCAGCCACTCTTAAAGGTTAAAAATGAATCAAGTATGCATCTGGGTTACATTGGAGCACTGTAACCTATTAGGAATCTAACACAGAACTGCACTGTTTTTCATCTCCTCTCTGAAGGAATTACCATCCCTACTGAATGGAAACAGGCCCTTCGGTCCAACAAGTCCACACCAACCCTCTGAAGAGTAATCCACTCAGACCCATTACCCTACCTTATAACCTACACTACAGGCAACTTACCTGACCTGCACATCTTTGTGATGGTGGGAGGTAACTAGAGCACTCAGAGGAAACCCAAAAAGATGTGGGGAGAACATGCAAACTCCACACAGACGGTCACCCGAGGCTGGAATCAAACCTGGGTACCTGGCGCTGTGAGGCAGCAGTGCTAATCACTGAGCCACCTTGCCACCCCAAAGGGCATCAACACTTTAGAATCAGTTCAAAGAAGTAAGGAGAGGTTGTTAAGATTATCTTACGAGGAAGGATTGGGTTTGTATCCCTTGTGATTTAGATGAATGAGAGCAGATCTGTGGTTAGCACTGTTACCTCACAGTGCCTGGGACCTGGTTTCGATTCCAAGCCTCGGACGACTGTCTGTGTGGCATTTGCACATCTTCCCTGTGTCTGTGTGGGTTTCCTCCAGGTGCTCTGGTTTCCTCCCACTGTCCAAATTTGAGCAGGTTGGGGTGGATTGGCCATGCTAAATTGTCTATAGCATTCAGGGATGTGCAGATTAGGGCATTAGTCGGGGTAAATGGAGGGGAATGGGTCTGGGGGCATTACTCTCTAGAAGGTCAGTGTGGACTTGATGGGCCGAAGGGCCTGTTTGCCGAGTGTAGGGATTCTCTGATCTGGTTGAAACATACGAGAAGACTTGACAGGATGATGTCAGATGAGACTAAAACTGAAGGTCATGGTTTAAAAATGATAGTCTCCTCCATTTAAAATGGGAATCCTTCTGTTTCACGGTGTGGTGAGTCTGGAGAACTCTCCATCCCACACAGTTCTGGATTTTATTGGTTAAAAATATCTTTATAACACAATATGTTTATCTGGCCTGCTTCTTTCTCTGCTCACAATGTGGTCTCCTCTACATTGGGATAACAAAGCATAGACTGGGTGGCTGCTTCACAGAACATCCACGTTCTGCTGCAAAACTGTCCCTGAGCTTCCAGTTACCCGCTGCTACAACACCCCAGCCTGGTACTTGGCCAACATCTCTGTCTCAGGCTCGCTGCAGCGCTCCAGCGAAGCTCAGAGCAAGCAGGAAGGACAGCACCACATTTTCCACTAAGGAAACCCTGCAGCATTCTGGACTCGATATCAAGTTCAACAATTGTAGGGCTTGAAGCGCCTTCTCCCATGTCCTTAGTCCAACCCCCACACACTAGGCCTTGTTATCACGCGGCCTGCAATTACACACAGCCCATTGTTAGCCACCAACAGTCCCCATTAACAGCCATTTCATTCTCCCAGGCTGCTGGTTGCCCACTCCTTTGTCTGTCCAACTCTCTCTTTGAGCTCTATCTCTGCCTATCATTTACTCCTGACACCCCCCCCCGCCCTCACCTTATCTTCTGCCTCATAAACATTTTCCTCGTTGCCATCAGTTCTGAAGAAGGGCCAGTGGACTCGAAATGTTAACCCTGATTTCTCTCCACAGATGCTGCCAGACGACATGCTGAACTTTTCCAGCATTTTCTGTTTTTGTGTCTGATTCCTAGCATTTGCAGTTCTTTGGGGTTTTTTTTTAAGCTTAGATTTCTTGGCTAACAAGGGAGTCAGCAGTTACTGGGGGTAGCCAGGAATGTGGAATTGGGGCCACAATTAGATTAGCCAAGATCGGTGCCAGCTGTCTGTGTGGGGTTTGCACATTCTCCCAGTGTCTGCGTGGGTTTCCTCCGGTTTCCTCCCGCAGTCCAAAGATGTGCAGGTTAGGGTGCCCGTTGTGTTCGGGGATGTGTAGGTTAGGTGCATTCATTAGGAGTAAATATAGGTTAATTGGGTAGGTGAATGGGTCTGTGTGGGTTACTCTTCAGAGGGTTGGAGTGGACTCGTTGGGCCGAAGAGACTGCTTCCACACTATAGGGAATCTATGATTCTATGATTATCGGCAGGCAGAGTAGGAAGGGCTAATGGCCTACTCCCATTTGTAATCCGTACAGGGCTGGACTTTCAGGCCCAAGAGGATCTAGTAGGACGTTGAGAAGGAATGGAATTGCCCACTGCCCACCAGTGTGATACTTTACCAGCAGTAAACCACTGCTGGGCTGCTTGCCTGGTGACAGGATTAATGAGGACCAGCATTATGTGCTCATAAGCAAAGGGTTTCTCAGGTCTTCAGAGACCTCATAGGAATACTCTGTTGGGCTGACAGAGATTATTGAATTCAATTGAGTTGAACTTTATTGTCACAAATACTCAAATGAATACAGAGAAAAGTTTAGAAGTCATCAGCTACAGCGCCATCTTAGGTACAGAGTACCTAGGTACAATCCTAGGCCCACAGTCTGGAGCTGTTCTCATGGCAACAGATCAGGGGCCTAGTATCTCCAGGTGTTTGAAGACTTTGTAGCCTGCCTGGTTTCAGCCTGCCAAAAAGGACCAGGTGCTCAATTCTTTTTTTTAAACTGTGTAAAGAGGCCAACCCAAAATGGAGGCAGCCACCCGCACCAGCTCACGCCCCCCCCCCCCCCCCCCCCTCCCCGGCACCACCCCCCCCCCCCACCCCACCACCACCACCTTCCGCTCCGCTGCCTTCACCCTGAAAAGGCAGCCTGCTCTTCCTTCAGTGCTGGAGGATGTCCATCTTTAAGGTCCTACACTACCTTCCTAATAGCCTCCCCTCCCTCCAGTAGCTCCCACCTCTCAGAGCCATTAATTTGCCAAGTTAGGGAGAATCGCAGCTCGAGGCGGTGGCTTCTCATGTACTGCGACCTCCTGATCCTCCCAAACCCTTCCCAAATTGACCCTGACATCGAAGTCTCAAAGTCAACATGATGAATCTGACCCATAATGTCAACCCTTCTCTACTCGGCTCTCTTGACATAAGAGTCAGCTTTCCATTCTCTCTTTAGCAATAATCTAAGGTAGTGAGTTTGAGACCCACGCCAGGTACTGGAGACCATGAATCAGCTTTAGACAGTGGACTGTGATAGCACTGCACAAAGCTCTGCTTAGAACCACCCTTCCTTCACTATAAAGTGTGTGGAGAGATCAGACATAAAACCCAACCATGGATGTCAATACCATGTCTATGGGGTGGATAGTACCGATGCCTCACAGCTCCAGGGAGCTGAGTTCAGTTCCACTCATTGGAGACTGTATGGAGTTTGCCCACTCTCCATTTGGGTTCCCTCTGCGTGCTCTGGTTTTCCCCCCCATAGTCAAAAATATGTAATCTAGGTGGATTGGCTATGCCAAATTACCCATGGTGTCCAGGGATGTGCAAGCTGGGTTCATTAGCAATGGGGAATGCAGGGGATTCTGGGATTGAGTAGGGTCTGGATGGGATGCCGTTCATATGGACTCGCTGGGCCAAATGGCCTGCGTCCACACTATGCTGTCAATATTCACAACCTCCTGCCGTGCAATTTCGTACTGGCGGGGTGGGGGGTGCACGGTGCGAACCAGGCATATCCAGAGCGAGTCACCTTACAATTAGTCACCTCTGCTTGTTGAGGATAAACTAGCAATTCCCTTTGAGAACACACTTCGCCACAACACAATACTTCCTCTCAATTGAGCTGTGGGATGTCCATTACTATTTCGACAGGCCAGTTGCTAGACGTTTATACCTTGCAAGCGTGACAGTAGCACACAGGAATTGGGCAAGCAAACCGTTATGGCATGTTGTTTTCCTTGAAAGTGTTAGAAATTTTGATGAAACAAATAAAAAACACATTGCTTGCTTTGCCGGCCAAGATGCATAACAGGGAAGGACAGAATGACTTGTCGAGGGAGGCATGATGTGGTGTTCGAAGATTAGGAATTGAATTTCATGTTTCTCACATAGTATGGAAATCATCCCCTGAAGTCAGGAAGCTGATAGTTGGAATCCCCGGCCCTTGACTTAGCTTCTCAATGACATCCCTTCCCACTTCCTCCCTCTCTCCCCTCAATGCAATGGGAATCCTGGACATTCAGAGGCACTGTACCACAGGTTTGGCCCCAGTGTGCTTGGCATGCAAGTAGATTTGAAAATGTGTTGCTGGAAAAGCGCAGCAGGTCAGGCAGCATCCAAGGAGCAGGAGAATCGACGTTTCGGGCATGAGCCCTTCTTCAGGCTCATGCCCGAAACGTTGATTCTCCTGCTCCTTGGATGCTGCCTGACCTGCTGCGCTTTTCCAGCAACACATTTTCAGCTCTGATCTCCACCATCTGCAGTCCTCACTTTCTCCATGCAAGTAGATTGGTGTTGCGACTTCGCCAGAATAATATTTCCAGGGCTGGAGACTGGAACCACCGGAATAACTGTTCCAGGAGCCAGTACAGATAACATGGGACAAATGGCCTCTTTTGGTGCAGGTCAATCCGGTATAACGTGTACTTCATCAGCACGAATTGGCTATAATGTGATTGAAGAATTGTGGGCATTGTTTAGATAGCACAAGCTTTCTACTGAATTGGTATAGTGATTTTTCTATTAGCGATCTTCAACTGCGCGATTTTCTGGAATGGTTTGCTGTCGCGCGATTTTCTGTAGCGTGAGTTTGCAGAGGAACACCACTGTTGCATTACAGCAGAGCGACCAGTACTGTAAAAATCTTGTTTCTGTTTTTCATTCATGGGATGAGGGCACCTCTGGCTAGACCAGTATTTATTACCCATCCCTAAATGCCCAGAGGGCAGTTTAAAAGTCAAACACACTACTGTGGTTGACTCTTAAACAAGATGGCTTTTCTCACCACAATTGATCATCAGATGGGTTTTTAATTTCTGATTTTTATTGAATTTCACCATCTGCCCTGGTGGGATATGAACCCACATCCCCAGAGCATTAATCTGAGGTTCGAAATTCCATTAAATTTCTCTACCCAGAGTACATTCCAAGTCTTCCTCTTCCCAAAGGGGTTGCATACTTGTAATGCCAAGGTTATGAACCAAGTAGTGAAAAATGGGGGTAGGTGGTTGTTTTTGACTGCCACGGGCTGAATGGCCTTTCTCTGAGCTATGGGGACCTCTATGTGTCCATGAACAATGAGGAGCACTGATAGCGAGGTGATTGTTGATCATCAGTGGGAAATTAGGGAGGCCAGGTTTAACCTGAATGGACAAGAGGGAGAGCACTATCTGGGTGTTGCAGACGTCTCTATCTGTGACAGTAGGTGGTGAATGAGACCTCATGGGATTCAACATCAATATTGATACCTCTCAGGGCAGCTCTGTAACAGTGGTACCAGTCTTGTGGTTTTTGATTTGATTTAATTTGATTTGATTTGTTGTCACATGTATCTATTACAAATACAGTGAACAATATTGTTTAGTATCGCCGCTTTCCGGCAGCATCTTAAAACACAGAAAATGCACCAAGACACAGAGTATACAGCCAGAAATACAAAACAATAAGGTTCGTCTGATGTTCATATCTCACTAACATTAGGTGGTGTTTGGAACAGATCCCACTTCCAGCTCAGCTCCTCAGCCCTGATTCCCCGGATCCCGGCTCCTGAACCGACGACACTGCAGTTCAGCCCAATGCCACCCCTGGAACAAAGAGCCACCGTTCTCCGGTGCCATCTCACCTCCACCAACGCAAGCATCACCATGAGGTCACCCTGCGCCGACCTCACCAACGCAGTCACGAATAGAAAGGGTTTAGAGGGATATGGGCCAAATGCTGGCAAATAGGGCCAGATTAGGTTAGGATATGTGGTTGGCATGGACTGAAGGGTCTGCTTCTGCACTGTATGACTCTATGTAGGCTTTTCATATACTGTAGTCAGCTGCATTGATATATCCAATTTCTCTGAACAATCCTTCAGGGCGATCGGCTTTAGGAGAAATTGGGATCAATTATAACTCAGTTCAGTAGGTGGGATACCACAGGACCGTGTGAAATTATGAATTTACAGGAGGTTTAATGAGAGGTTGAAGTGGGATAGAGTGGAAAATGACCTTTACACCCAGACATGTCAGTTTTTGACATTTGAATTGACCCCATTTATCTCAGATGGTGGTTTTAATGCAGATCCTAATCCCTCCCAGCCCGCAATCTAACGGCCTGATTTCTCATTTGCTGACAATAAACTATAGTACTGGGACCCAACTCACCGCCGTCACCGCCTCAGCTCCTGGCTCTGTCCTTCCGCTGGGACAGAACATCGCCCGCGGATGGTGATCGTGATGTCTCTGGCACTTTGGCTCCAAGCTCTGATTCCAATCGGATGATCAGGTCGTTGCTCGACCGATCTCTGGAAGAGCTCACTCTCAGGTTTGGTCAGTAAGGAAGAGGTTACAGCGTCTTGGAGTTATGGAGATGTACAGCATGGAAACAGACCCTTCGGCCCAACTCTTCCATGCTGACCAGATATCCCAACCTAATCTAGTCCCATTTGCCAGCACTTGGCCCATATCCCTCTAAACTCTTCCTATTCATGTAGCCATCCAGATGTCTTTTAAATGCTGTAATTATACCAGCCTCCACCACCTCCTCTGGCAGCTCATTCCATACACGCACTACCCTCTGCATGGTCCCTTTTAAATCTTTCCCCTTTCACCTTAGACCTGTGCCCACCAATTTTAGACTCCTCTACCCTGGGAAATAGACCTCATCTATTTACCCTATCCATGTTCCTCATGGTGTTATCAATGTCTATAAGGTCAATTGGACTAGGGATGTTACCAATGACAAAGTTAATGCCAAGGTATCACTTAGATCATTCCTTTTAGTCCTCTCTCTAGTGTTGTCGTATAACTGAGGAGCTTTCTAAGTATCTCAGAGGGCAGTAAGAGTCATCCAGAATGCTGTGGGTCTAAAGTCACATGTAGTCAAGATAAGAGTTGTGCTGGAAAAGCGCAGCAGGCCAGGCAGCATCTGAGGAGAAAGAAAATCAACGTTTCAGGCAAAAGCCCTTTTCCTGATGAAGGGCTTTTGCCCAAAACATTGATTTTCCTGCTCCTCAGATGCTGCCTGGCCTGCTGTGCTTTTTCAGCACCACTCTAATCTTGACTCTAATCTCCAGCATCTGTAGCATCCACATTCACCTAGAGTCACATGTAGGCCAGACCAGGTAAGGACAGCAGATTTTCTTCACTATAAGAGGCATCAGGACCAGTCTTTAACAAAAATCTATTAGTTTCATTCTCACTGTTATGAAAGTAGATTTTAATTTCAGATTTATGAAACAGTTACCAGGTTGGTATATAAGTTTCCATGTCCCCAGTTCATTAACCCCTGCGCAATCGGTCCATTAATGTTACCATTACTTGTTCTTGCTCATGTGAATTATTATTTCAATGTTTGGATTTATAGCCACACAAGTTTTTTTTTAACTGTCAGTTTTGCATCTTTATGTTTTTGAGGGGATTCTCTCTCTCCCTCTCTGTTGCCAGTTTCCAGGAATGTTCGACTTGTTCCCTGAACAAGATTGATGCCACATGTGGTTTTCCCCAGGAATCTCCCTTTCTGACCTTGAGAGGAAATCAGAGGAGGACCAAGGGGGCTCATGTTGATCAGGTTTCACCGACATGCAGTTCTGAGGGAATGCTGCACTGTCAGAGGACCCATCTTTTACCTGCAATGTGAAACCTCAGCGAATATCGTTGTCAGTGAGGCACTTTCAAAATGTAACAACCACTGTTGTGGAGAATCATAGAATCCCTGCAGTGTGGATTGAGGCCATTCAGCCCTTCGAGAGTGCACCGACCCTCCAAAGAACATTCCACCCAGACCAAACTCCCACCCTATTCCCCCAATCCCACATTTTACTTACCTGCACATCCCTGGATACTATGAACAATTTTGTATGGTCCAAACCACTTAAACTGCCCATCCCAGAGTGTGAAATGTAATACTGTCATGGCTACACTCTAGTGAATGCATGTGAACTGACTTTATTAAACTAACTGGACATCCGATGAGAAGTCCAATGGGTGGCACAGTGGTTAGCACTGCTACCTCACAGCGCCAGGGACCTGGGTTCAATTCCTGCCTTAGGCGACTGACTGTGTGGAGTTTGCACATTCTCTCCATATCTGCGTGAGTTTCCTTTGGGTGCTCTGGTTTCCTCCCACAGTCCAAAAATGTGCAAGTTAGTTGAATTGGCTGTGCTAAATTGCCCTTAGTGTTAGGAGAAGGGGTAAATGTAGGGGAATGGGTCTGGGTGGGTTGCGCTTTGGTGGGTCGGTGTGGACTTGTTGGGCCGAAGGGCCTGTTTCCACACAGTAAGTAATCTAATCTCTAGAATACTATGGACGCATGTGACCTGACGTTTCTATAATACAACTCACTGCTCAATAACTTATCTTAGAGTCACAGAGAGGTACAGCACAGAAACAGACCCTTCGGTCCAACTTGTCCTTGCTGACCAGATCTCCCAACCCAATCTAATCCCATTTGCCAGCACTTGGCCCATATCCCTCTAAACCCTTCCTTATTCATATACCCATCCGGTTGCCTTTAAAATAATGCAATTGTACCAGCCTCCACCACATCCTCTGGCAGCTCAGTCCATACACATACCACCCACTGCATGACAAAGTTCCCCCTAGCCCAATTGACATTTTAGACTTTTATATCTTTCCCCTCTCACCCTAAGCCTATGCCCTCTAGTTCTGGAGTCCCCCACCCCAGGGAAAATACCTTGTCTATTTACCCTATCCATGCCCCTCATGATTTTATAAACCTCTGTAAGGTCACTCCTCAGCCTTCGACGCTCCCGGGAAAACAGCCCCCAGCCTGTTCAGCCTCTCTGTAGAGTGAAAGTATATTTACACTACAGGGAACACCACAGCCAAATTGTACGTAGCAAACTCCCACAAACTGCAGTGTGGCGATGACCAGATTTGTTTTTATATTGATGTTAGTGGAGGGGTGCATGTTTGTTAGAGCTCTGTTAGAGATCTCTCCTCCTCTTCTTTGGTAGTGCTATGGGATCTTCTGGAATTGAGAGGAAAGAGAGGTGACCTTATCAAAACATGTGAGATTCTTAAGGGGCTTGACAGGGTAGATGCTGAAAGGTCAGTTCCCCTTGTGGGACAGTCTGGGACCAGAGGATATAACCTCAAAAGAAAAAGGTTGTATATTTAAGACAAGGTAAAGGAGTGAAGGCGATGGCCTTGTGGTATTATCGCTGGGCTGTTAGTCTAAAGGTTCAGGTAATGCCCTGTGGACCTGGGTTCAAATCCTACCATGGCAGATTCAATAAAAATCTGGAATTAATTAAATTGAGATGACCCTGCATCCATTATCAATTGTTGGGGATTAAAGCCATTTGGTTCACTCATGCTCTTTAGGGAGGGAACTTGCCATCCTTTCCCTGGGTCTGGGCTCCATGAGACTTCAGGCCCACTGCAATGTGGTTCACTCTTCCTGGTAACTGCCCTCTGGGCAATTAGGGATATGCAATAAATGCTGGCTTAAATGGACAAGCAGGAGGCTGGAGGAACACAGCAAGGCAGGCAGCATCAGGAGGGACAGGCAGGAGGCTGGAGGAACACAGCAAGGCAGGCAGCATCAGGAGGGACAGGCAGGAGGCTGGAAGAACACAGCAAGCCAGGCAGCATCAGGAGGGACAGGCAGGAGGCTGGAGGAACACAGCAAGGCAGGCAGCATCAGGAGGGACAGGCAGGAGGCTGGAGGAACACAGCAAGGCAGGCAGCATCAGGGGGGACAGGCAGGAGGCTGGAGGAACACAGCAAGGCAGGGAGCATCAGGAGGGACAGGCAGGAGGCTGGTGGAACACAGCAAGGCAGGCAGCATCAGGAGGTGGAGAAGCCAACATTTTGGGTATAACCCTTTCATCTCTAAATAAATGCTGGCCTCGCCAGTGACACCCATGAAGGAATTTTTTAAAATACCCATTAGGAGGAATTTCTTCCCTCACAGGGTTGTGAATCTGATAATTCTTTACTACAGAGGGCTGTCCAGGTTAGATTGTTAAGTAAGGCTGGGCGAAGTAGATTTTTAAACAGCACGGGAATGAGGGTTACGGGAAAAAGTCGGGAACATCAAGCTGGGGATTCTCAGGTCAGCCAAGGTCACACTGAATGGGAGAGCAGACTCAATGGAACAAATGGCCAACATCTGATTTGATTTATTTACTGTCGTGCGTGTTTTATTACAAAATACAGGGGAAAGCATTGCCCAAAGTCGCCACTCTCCGGCACCATCTCAAAACACGGAAAATTAAAACCAAAGCATAGAATATAAAGCAGGAAAATGAAGAAATAAAGAAATAGTGTCCAACAGTACAGTCCTTGTTGTTAAGTGCTCCATCATGGGACATGGGCCTAGTGACCAGGCACGAGTCCCTTCGTCACTGGAACAATTTGCCCAGTCGGTGCCATCTTGCCTCCACCGATGCCCTTGACATTTTGAGTCCTCGCTGGACCTTGTCAATGGAGGTACTAGGTACCACACCAGCCCGAACTAGACTCTGCCGCTGCTATGGGTCTGCTTCGGGCCTACCTCATTGATAAAGCTTTCCTGACGTCACAGGATGGGGCCCAAAATCCACCTCCACAGCAGCAGCAGCCATGAGTTGGCACTAGGACCACTTCAATCTGCCCTCCGATGCCAATGCCATGAATCCTCACTGCTGGGCCTACTGCCGCTGTGACCAAGCTCTTCACCAACAGGTAGGTAAAAAAAAAGGAGAAAAAAAAGAAGAAACAAAAAGAGAAGTGGACGGGATGGACAGGCCCCAGGCTGAGGAGGCCTACTCCACCGCCATCTTAACAGAAACTTCCGCATCTCATAGTGTGAGAGAGGATTGCTGGGTTTAAACTCTCCTCTGACAGGGCGTGTAGCACTCCCTTAGTGCAGCATTCAGAAGCTCAGACTGGTATTTATGCCCAAGACAGCTTCCGAGATGAGAGAGAGAGCTGCAATGCCGAACCGTGATGCCAGTCAGTAAGTACACACTGACATCTTCGCCGAGGACTGGTTTCACAATCCCGATGAATCAGAGAATCCCCACAGTGCATTGGGATCTGGGCAACTTGTTTTTCTGCTGCGCATCACACTTTCACCCTTTGCCTTATTTATTTCTATATGTTACTGCTTAATCCAGTCCCAAGCCCTCAGACTTTAAGGAATAGGAGTGGGAATACGCCTTTCTGCCCCTCAGTCCTGCTACCCCATTCATTGTTATTGTGGCTGTGGGTATTCAAAATCAAGTTCCTCTTGGATTTTGTGCCAGAACATAGAGCATAGAGCATAGAGCATAGACCATTGACCATAGGACCATTGACCATAGGACCATAGACCGTAGAACATAGAACATAGAACATAGACCATAGACCATAGACCATAGACCATAGACCATAGACCATAGAACAGTTCAGCACAGTACAGACCCTTTTGCCCACAATGTTGTGACGACCTTCTATCCTACTCTAAGATCAGACTAACCTACATACCCTTCATTGTACTAATTTCCACGTGCCTATTCAAGAATCACTTAAATGGCCCTCATCGCTCTCGTTACACTTGCTGGATTTGAAATTTTAACTTGAATACAACTCTCCCAGAAAGCTAAAGTTGGTATTGAGTAGTTTGAATATCTCTGTAAATGTGGTGATTAATGTTTATGTAATTTCTCTCTCTCAGTAAGGGAACTATGTAAACCTCAGGGAGTACATTGTTCATTTAATTTAAAACAAATTGGAATTTTATATCTGAAAAACAATTCTCACTCTTCCTTTCCATTTATTTTTCATTCCCACTCTAAATTCAACCTTTCCCACTCAATGCTTCTTCCTATTCCTGATTTAACACAAAATCTCCCTTTCACATGCTTCCCTTCATTTCTTCTGTCTTTTCAGGAAAAGTCTTTGGAAATCTCGGCCTCAAAAGGAGCTTGAAGCAGAGTCTTTCTGTTGGACTATAACCTGGTGTCGTGTGAATCATATTTTAAGGCAGAGGTAGATATATTCTATTTGAAACATATAAAATTCTAACAGGGAAGGATAGACTCAACGCAGAACAATTCCAGATTGCAACTCTCTGTGGGGAGTGTGTGAGGGGAAATGTTCACCTCATCTTCCCCGGGTTCTTTTTCCGATGATCTTAACACATCCAGTGAAGTGATGTCTGAAAGTTATCTTTGCAGATTTCCGGGTGATGTCAGGAACTAGAGCTGAGAGTCAGCCTGGGACTTCCAAGAGGTAAGAACTGTTACAAAAGGAGCTGTGCAGCTATGACGTGGGAGTCATTGAGTGCTCCTGACACCACACATGTTCAAGAGGGCCTGCATCTTCTTAAGGGCAGCTACGGATACTGATCCAGCCAGGGTTCAGATCCTATGATCTTTATTAAAAAGTGAGCTGAGAAAATTTCCCACTGTGAAAAGAAAGTAGCAATACTCCCTTGTACATTGAATTAATCATTGGATAATCCAGTTGTGATGCTGGTATTTCCTTGTCAGCACATTTGTAGTTGGAACATTTTCCAGGCATTTGTTATCCCTAGACTTCACTATCCCAGTGCACACCCAGATTCATAGAGATGTACAGCACGGAAACAGATCCTTCGGTCTAACTCATCCATGCCAACTTGGTATCTAAAATTTATCTAGTCCCATTTGCCAGCACCTGGCCCATATTCCTCTAAACCCTTCCTATTCAAACACCCATCCAGATGCCTTTTAAATGTTGTAACTGTACCAGCCTCCACCACTTCCTCTGGCAGCTCATTACACGCACACACACACACACACACACACACCTCTGTGTGAACAAGTTGCCCCTTAGGCCCTGTTTAAATCTTTCCCACATCACATTAAACCTATGCCCTCTTGTTTTGGACTCCCTCCCGGAAAAAAGACTTTGATCGATCAGCCTTTCCATGCCCCTCGTGATTTTATAAACCTCTATAAGGTCACCCCTAAGCCTCCGACACTGCAGGGAAAACAGCCCCAGTCTATTCAGCCTCTCCTTCTTGCTCAAACCCTCCAACCCTGGCATCATCCTTGTAAATCCTTTCTACACTCTTTCAAGTTTCACAACATTCTTCCTATAGTAGGGAGACCAGATCTGATGGGGAGTTTTAAATGAAACTTATTTCAGGATAAATTTTGCCTAAGATCAATGAAATATGGCAATGATGTCTCTTGCATATCTCTGAATGGTCCACTGTTTTTACAGGATGTATTGTTTCATGGTCATCATTGCTGAGACTAATGTACAGTTCGAGATTTTAGTTTCACGGCAATGTATTGCAGATGCTGGCGATCTGAACTGCAAACAGCAAGGGCTGGGGAAACTCAGCATCTGTGAACAGAGAAACACAGAGTTAATGTTTCGAGTCTAATATGACTCCTTGGTGGAATTAAAATTTCTGAGTTGCATTTAAATCCCACAATGCCACAGGCTCACCTCAGACCCTGCTGCATTGTAGCCAGCTCCCAGAACTATTAACATTTGCGTTAAATTTAACCTTCTCTCCACTTGCACTAAAAGCCGCATGCTTCTTAAAATTAAACTTCAAACCCCCACTAAACAGAATGCCCACATGGCACTTTTCCCAATCCGATACGTGTCCAAGAGCAAAATACTGTCTGCAATGATAATCTGAAATAAAATCAGAAAATGCTGGGAACATTCGGCAGGTCTGGCAGCACCCACAAGGGGGAAAGCACAGTTGCAAGCCAACGGTCTTCTTGATGTTTCGAGGAATGGCCGGCCAGTGAATGTTTATCATCAGTGAAATGCTGAGCTCTGTTTCTCTCTCTGAAGGCGAAAGTGAGGGCTTGCAGATGCTGGAAAAGCACAGCAGGTCAGGCAGCATCCGAGGAGCAGGAGAATCACGCAAAAGCCCTTCATCAGGAATATTTGGCACAACATCGCGGGCTGAAGAGCCCGTTCCTGTGCTGTACCGTTCTATGTTCTTCGGCGTGTGAACATTGCTGGCGAAGCCAAGATTGTGAGCCTTCTCCTTATTTTCCTGGAGGAGTTGGTGGTGATCTGCTTTCTACAAATTCCCGATGAAGGGCTTTTGCCTGATTCTCCTGCTCCTCGGATGCTGCATGACCAGGCTGTGCTCTCTCTCTCTCCGCAGACCCTGCTCGGACCAGCCCAGCATTTTTGCAGGTCCCTTATCTTCAGGAGAGTTGGGTGAGCACAGGGACAATGTGCTGGAAAGTTACCAGCATTGATCGCGCTCACATGTACTGTCACTGTTTGTGCAGGAAATAGCACAGATAAAAATGAACCTGATACTTTCATACTGTGTAATAAAGCTGTGAATCTTGTGGGCTGTGAGGAACATGAGAATTTGTAGTATTTCAAGGCCATCAGAACATCAGGGTATCTCACAGCTTACAGTGAAGCTCACAGAATAACAGATGAGTGGACTTTTTGGTTCATTAAGCAGAAATTGAAAGCCACATTGCTACTAATTCCGAAAGGGAGAAAGGGAGGACGGCAGATGCTGGAGATCAGAGTCGAAACGTGTGGGTGCTGGAAAAGCACAGCAAGTCAGGCAGCCTCCGAGGAGCAGGAGAGTCGACGTTTCGACTCAAGTGAGTCTATTTCAAACCTAACCACAGACAAACAGTGTTAATATGTGAGCCCAGAGATTATAAGTCACGCTGGGGGTCACCATGCTATTTGATGTTTACCGTGCTCTGAGTGTTTTACATGAGTATTGAAAATTACAATCTACACACCCCCAGAGGAGAGGAGATTTCATTTCAAATCATTAATGGATTCATTTATTTGCAATTAAAATTGCAGGTACAATAGGGTCATTTAAGGGGCTTTTAGATATGCACATGAATATGCAAGGAATGCAGGGATATGGGCCAAGGGCAGGCAGAAGGGGTTAGTTTAATTTGGCGCCATGTTTAGTACAACATCGTGGGCTGAAGGGCCAGTTCCTGTGCTCTACTGTCCTACGTTCTTCGGAGTGTGAACATTGTTGGCGAAGCCAAGATTGTGACCCTTCTCCTAATTATCCTGGAGGAGTTGGTGGTGAGCTGCCTTCTTAAAATGCTGCCGAGCCTGTGCTGTTAGGGTGGGAGAATTCCTCCTGTTTCATTACTTCGGTCACTGGCTGTTGGAAGTGTAAGTAGGCAGCAAGAAAGTGCTGGATTAGTGGCGCTGGAAGAGCACAGCAGTTCAGGCGGCACCCAAGGAGCTTCGAAATCGACGTTTTGGGCAAAAGCCAAAGTGCTGGCATTCCTCAGCTGTTGACAATCTGGGTCTTGAAGCAAGATGTTATCCGAAGGATTGTCAGGAATGATTGTGTTGGATAGAAAGTATTGTAGTGGTTGTCATGGTCACTGTTCCCAATCAGCGATAGCATAGAATGCAGACTCGATTGTGGAAGAAATCGCAGTTCTCTAACAGAAAGAAAATGTGCATTTTTCATCTATTTCGAGTGCACTTCAATGGACGTTATACCAAATACTTTTGACATGTGAAAGTAAAATTGATGTAGCCCCATTCTCTCGTGAGAGAGAGGCGACTGGTGGAAACTTTAGCCTGAGGGTCACCTCACCTCAGATAGAGGTTGACGTTGAGAAGGTGGGACCTTTGTGGTAACCTTGGCTGGTGTGGGAATTCAACTTACACTGTGACGGTCCCTCTGCATTGTAAACCCAGCCATTTGAGGTAAGCACCCACAAAAGTGTCCTGATGTCACTGTTCAGGCCAACATTTATTGCCCATCCCTAATTGCCCAGAGGGCAGTTAAGAATCAACCGCATTGCTGTAGGCCTGGAGTCACACGTAGGGCAGACCAGGTAAGGATGGCAGTTTTCTTCCCAATTAGTGAGTTGGGTTTTCCCCCAACTGTCATTTCGTGACCACCATTCGACTCCCAATTCCATACGTTTATTGAATTCAAATTCCACCAAGTCCCACAGCAGGATTTGAACCTGGGTCTCCTGAATTAATAGTCTAGTGATAATACCACTACGCCATCGCCTCCCCTGTAGAATATATAGGAAACACTGTGGCTAATCTGTGCACAGAAAGCTCCCACAACCAACAATGTGATAATAACCCGGTCCTCTGTTTTTTAAATTAAATTTATTCAGGGGTAAATGTGGCTCAAAAAGCAATGAAAAAGAATCTTTACACTGTGGAAGTAGACCATTCAGCCCTTCAAGTCCACACTGACCCTCCAAAGGACATCCCACCCAGACTTATCCCTGTAACCCCGCGTTCCCCAAGTTAACCTACCTAGCCTGTACATCCCTGGACACTATGGGCAACTTAGCATGGCCAATCCATCTAACCTGCACACAATGGGTAATTTAGAATGGCCAATCCACCCTAACCTGCACATCTTTGGACAGTGGGAAAAGAAAACAGAGCCACCTACACTCCACAGGGGAGAAACTCCACACAGCCAAAGGTAAAAATCACACAACACAGAAGGAGCAGCACTCTGAAAGCAAGTGCCTCCAAATAAACCTGTTGGACTATCACCTGGTCATAGAGTCATAGAGATGTACAGCATGGAAACAGACCCTTCGGTCCAACCCGTCCATGCCGACCAGATATCCCAACCCAGTCTAATCCCCCCTGCCAGCACCCGGTCCATATCCCTCCAAACCCTTCCCATTCCTATACCCATCCAAATGCCTCTTAAATGTTGCAATTGTACCAGCCTCCACCGCATCCTCTGACAGCTCATTCCATACATGTGAAAAAGTTGCCCCTTAGGTCTCTTTTATATCTTTCCCCTCTCACACTAAATCTATGCCCTCTAGTTCTGGACTCCCCAATTCCAAGGAAAAGACTTTGCCTATTTACCCTATCCATGCCCCTCATAATTTTGTAAACCTCTATAAGGTCACTCCTCAGCCTTCGCGCTCCAGGGAAAACAGCCCCAGCCTGTTCAGCCTCTCCCTGTAGCTCAGATCCTGGTATCATGTGATTTTTAACTTTGCCCACCCTAGTCCAGTCCAGTCCAACATCATGCCCCTACAGACAGTTGCCAGAGCCTGGGATTGAACCAGGGTTATCTTCGAGGCAACAGCATTAACCATTGAGCCACGGTATCACCCCACATCATAGTGACGTATCATGTGTATCTCGAAATGGTCCACTAAAACTATCGGTGCATTCATTTCCACGTATGACTGTATTATATTTGTCAGTGGTTTCTCTCCAGGTGGCCAGGACACCAGGAGATGGTGATCTTCCGTTTCTATTTCAGTCAGCGAGAGGGCAGACTGAGTTTGGTTTGGCACATCTTATAGGGAAATAAATGGCACTTCTGACAGTGTAGCACTGCATCCCCCCTCCCCTTCCCCTGCACCCCCCCGCCCCGGCACTGTGCTGAGGTGTCAACCTAGATCATTTACAAAGAACATTTCACCATTAGCTTTTAAAGAGATATGGTCACAATTGCAATGTACCTTAATACAAGCAATGGGGCGGACCAAATATCACACTCACTCATCAGTATCACAATGAAAATGGCCGCTGGTATTCTAGAACAGCTCTCCCTCCACAATGGAGATCAATATCTCTGAGGAACTGCAGTTGAGCGGAGATAGTTAAGCTTCCTGAGACACTTCAACTGATCGATGATGTTATCTTCACCAACTCCCTATTGCAGCCTGACTTCCTGAAGAGCTTTTGTTGCCACATCTCCCATTGTTTTCCCCAGTGGGTGTTTGTATAAACTTGAACATTTGCCAACTGAGTGGTACATCAGAGTCAAGGATAGCTTTAGCAGACTAAAAGCGATTTCTGAATAATTCTGTATCCACACTTAGGTGGTTTCTGCATTTACACAGCCATTTTCTCATAGTTTCTCTTCATCTTCAAATTTACCCTTTTCTAACATCGCTTTCTCTCTCTCAACCCTCCTTCTCTGTCTCTGTAATTCTATTCTGAGGCCCCTTCTATTTCTGAAATCTCGCTCCAAACATTCTATATATCAACTGTCTCTCTCTAAACACTTCCTTTCAACTGTATGTACCCCGATCCCCTCTATCTGTTTATGCCTTCACTCACTTAACTCTTTCTCTAAGTTCTCTCAACTCTTTCTCCAAACAGGCTCTATTTCAATCCTCTGCAAACCAAAGTTGAGCAGAATCGGGGGCAACAGTATATCCCCACCAATCAGCTGGCTGAGTTGTGCTCGCTTTGGACAGAAGACAGTGAAACGATGTCACCTATCCCATCAGCCTCAGGTGCACCTGTACCCACAGTCACCGTCGCTGACATTAGATCGGCCATCTTAAGGGTGAACCCCTGCCCATGCACTCAGATCTTGTGCAGAGCAGCTGATGGGAGTATTCGCTGACATCTTCAAGCTTTCCTTACCACGATCTGAAGTCCCCAGCTGCTTCAAGAATTCCTCCGATATCCCAAATACCAAAGAAAATTCATGCAGTGTACCTCAATGACTACTGCCCAGTGGCTCTGATACTTATCAATATGAAGTGCTTTGAGAGGTTAGTCATGGCTCACATCAACTCCAGCTTCCCAGCCTACCTTAATCCCTGGTTAGAGACAAAATAAAACTGTCGATGCTGGAAGCCAAGATGGACAGGCAGGAGGCTGGGGGAACACAGCAAGGCAGGCAGCATCAGGAGGGACAGGCAGGAGGCTGGAGGAACACAGCAAGGCAGGCAGCATCAGGAGGGACAGGCAGGGGGCTGGAGGAACACAGCAAGCCAGGCAGCATCTGGAGGGACAGGCAGGAGGCTGGAGGAACACAGCAAGCCAGGCAGCATCTGGAGGGACAGGCAGGAGGCTGGAGGAACACAGCAAGCCAGGCAGCATCAGGAGGGACAGGCAGGAGGCTGGGAGAACACAGCAAGGCAGGCAGCATCAGGAGGGACAGGCAGGAGGCTGGAAGAACACAGCAAGGCAGGTAGCATCAGGAGGCGGAGAAGTCAACATTTCGGGTGTAACCCTGGTCCTTTGCAATTCACCTACCAACACAACAGGTCCATGTCAGACACCATCTGCCTAGCCCTACCCTCATCCCTGGAACATTTGGATAACAAGGAATCCTAGGTCAGGCTCTAACCTATTGTCTACAGCTCTGCCTTCAACACCATAATTCCGAACGAACACATCTCCAAGATCCGGGACCTAAGTCTCGGCTCCCCACCTCTGAAACTGAATCCTCGACCTCCTGACCCACAGGCAGCAGTCAGTAAGAATAGGCGACAACACCTCCTCCATTATCTTCAACACTGCACGCCTGCATACTCACTGCCTCTCCATACTCCTTATAATCACACAACTGCCTGGCCAAATTCTGCACTGACTCCATTTACAACTTTGCTGATGACACCACCATTGTAGGATGAGATGGAGTGATTAACGGTGTGGTGTAAAGACAACAATCTCTCCCTCAATGTCAGCAAGACGAAGGAGCTGGTCATTGACTTCAGGAAGTGGAGTGGAAGGGCACGCCCCTTTCTGTATCAGTGGTGCAGAGGTGGAGATGGTGGAGAGCATCAAGAAACCAGAAGTGACCATCAGCAACAGTCTGTCCTGGTCCACCCATGTTGATGCTACGGTCAAGAAAGCACAGCAATGTTTCCGATTCCTCAAAGACTAAGGAAATTTGACATGTTCATAAAAACTCTTACCAATTTTTATTGATGCACCATAGAAAGCATCCCACTTATTTGCATCATGGCTGGACATGGTTACTGCTCTGCCCAGGGCTGACGGAAACTAAAAACAGTTTGCAACACAGCCCAGTCCATCATGCAAACCAGCCTCTCATCCATTCGCCTCAGCTGTACTTCCCACTGCCTCGGGAAAGCAACCAATATCATCAAATCCCCTCCCATCTTGAGGTTATACTCTCTTTCACCCTCTTCCATTGGGCAGAAGATACAAAGGTTTGTATACATGTATAAACAGATTCAAGAACAGCTTCTTGCCCACTGTTATCAGATTTTTGATTGGACCTCTCTAATGTTCTCTAATCTCAAACATTTCAACTCCCCCTCCCACTCCACTGAGGACATGCAGGTCCTGGGCCTCCTCCATCACCACTCCCTTACCACCCAACGCCTGGAGGAAGAATGTCTCATCTTCCACCTCGGAACCCTCCAACCACACAGGATCAATGTGGATGTCACCAGTTTCTTCATCTCCCCTCGCCCAACCTTAGCCCAGTTCCAACTTTCCAGCTCAGCACCATCCTCATGACCTGTCCCACATGTCAATCTTCCTTCCCACCTATCTGCTCCACCCTCCCCTCTGACCTATAACCTTCTCCCCCACCTCCATCCACCTATTGTACTCTTAGCTACCTTCTCCCCAGCTCTACCCCCCTCCCATTTACCTCTCCATCCCTGAGGATCCCTGCCTCATTCCCGAGGAAGAGCCCGAAACATCGATTCTCCTGCTCCTCGGATGCTGCCTGACCTGCTGTGCTTTTCCAGCACCACACTCTCGACTCTGATCTCCAGCAGCTGCGGTCCTCACTTTCTCCTATCTCTAATGTTAAGGTTGATCTCTCTCTCTCTGCACCTACTCGGCAGCTGTAACATTATATTTTGCACTCTGCTCTGTTACCCTGATGCACTTGTATAGTACGATCTGCCTGAATAGCACGTAAAACAACACTTTTCACTGTACCCTGGTACACATGACAGTCCTAAATCAAATCCAATCTCTTTATACCTCTCTCTCAGCACTCTTTCTAAACCCTCCTGCTCTCAACCCTCTCCTCAAACCACCTATCTCTCAATCGTCTCTATTTCAATCCTCTCTCTTAAGACCTCTCTCTATCATAATACATTCTCTCATCCTTCTCTGTGTCTCTTAACTTTCTCCCTCTCAACTCTTTCTACCTCAACATTTTATCTCCCTTAACCTTTTCTCATAAATCTCTCTCCATAGCCTTCTCTACTGCACTGTCCCTGTAATCACTCTGTATCTCAATGCTCTTTATCCAAACCGTCGCTATCTCCACACTTTCTGTCTCCCATTTCTTCTCTCTCAAGTGTGCACCTTGAAGCTATCCCCCTGCCTCTTTAATTCCATTTCCCTTCTTTCTCCATTCCCTTCACACCAATCACCCTCTACAGCCAGTTTTTTCCACCTCACTCATGGGGCCCAAACTTCAAAGGGCCATTTACTCTTACTGTCCTAACTTGCTTTACAAAATAAAGAACAACCAACCCCTAATTGAATTCACTTGTCCACCTTTTATGGTTTAAATCTGCTTTTCATATTAACAAGTTACTATAATGTAAACTGTCCATTCATATCCCTGCAGGCTGAAGGATGACCTTATAGAGGTTTATAATACCAAGAGGGGCATGGGTAGGATAATATAGTCAAAGTCTTTTCCTCAGGGTACAGGAGTCCAAAACTAGAGGACATGAGTTTAAGGTGAGAGGGGAAAGATTGAAAAGGGACCTAAAGGGCAACATTTTCACTCAGAGGGTGGTACGTGTATGGAATGAACTGCCAGAGGAAGTGGCGGAGGCTGGTACAATTACAGCATTTAATAGGCATCTGGATAGGTATATGAGTAGGAAGAGTTTAGACGGATATGGGCCAAGAGCTGGCAAATGGGATTATATTCATTTCGGATATCTGGTCAGCATGGAAGAGTTGGACCAAGGGTCTATATCCGTGCTGTATGACTCTATATCCCTTGATCTATTCAATGATCCTCTCCCAGTTAGAGAGTTTGAGTACTAAGGTTTGATTTATTGTAGTCATGTGTACCTAAATACAGTGAAAACTGCTGTTTGTGAGCAGTACAGACTGATCATAGTGAGCAAGGACAGGCATAGCATAGGATGTTTGGATGGAGTGAGACATGCTAAATTACAACCACACAGGAGGTGTGCAAAGCAAGATTAATATTAACAAGATCAATATTACCTGAAGTTGGAGAGGTCCATTCAGCAGTCTAGTAACAGCAAGGAAGAAGCTGATCTTGAATATTGGCAGCACTAGCTTTCGGAGCGCCGCTCCTCCACCAGGTGGTTGTGACAACTAGCTCCGAAAGCTAGTACTTCCAATTAAACCTGTTGGACTATAACCTGGTGTTGTGTGATTTTTAACTTTATCCATCCGAGTCCAACACCGGCATCTCCAAATCAATCTTGAATATAGTGGTGCATGTGTTCAAACTTCTGTATCTTCTGCCTGATGGAAGAGGTTGGTTGTAGGAGATCATTAGCAGGAGGCGATGGCTCTTTGTTGACGTTGGCAACCTTTCCAGGGGCAGTGAAAAGTATAAATGGAGTCCATGGATGGGAGGTTGGGGTTCTGTGTTGGTCTGGGCTGTGCACACCACCCTCTGTAGTTTCTTCCCAGTCCTGGGCAGAGCAGTTGCCGTACCAGACCATTATCCAGCCGAACAGTATGCTTTCAGGTGCATCTGGTGATTGTGCCAGTAATCTATCCACATTACACAGTACAGGAGAGTGGCTACAGCACCAAGGAAGCCATTCGGCCCACCATATCAGTAGCAGCCCTCAGTCGCTTAGTCTCACACTTCCATAGTGTCGCATCCACTGTAGGTAGGGGTCATTTTGACATTAGGGATAATTATTCCATTTCTCCTGTCCTCTTGTGAGTCCAGTGTGTTAATTGAACAAAAGATAAAATATCTCACACTTTTAAAAATATTCCATGCAGTCCAGCTATAAATATCCAGTTAAGAATGATCATGTATATGTTTTCACACAAAGTTGAGTAGGGGCCCTTTACATCACATTTTCTCCTCAGAGTCATTTCTCCGAAACGTTTGTGTGTTTGTTGGCTGACTTTATTGACAGCACTTTGTAGCTGGATGTGGGTTGAAGAGCAGCAGTTGGCAGACCTCCAGTTTACTCTGAGCTAAGTCACAAAAAGCAGTCGACACTGAAACTGGTAACAGGGAGTCTTTGGTGTTGCTACCTTTGACATTGGTGTTTTTGAGCACAGACCTCGGGATTGCGAGATCAAAAATGCAAGAAGTAGGAGGAGGAATGGGCCATTCAGCCCATCAAATCATGCCATTCTATACGGTCATTGGACTTCAACTCCACCCACTGTCGGTCGACTGCACAAGAAACCAAACATCTGTCCAGTCTGAGCCTTAAATGGATTCAATCATGGACTTTGCCCTGTGCTCCGGGGTAGAGAATTGTAAACGTGCATAATACTCAGGACTTCTGCTTATCTCAACCAGCAGCGAGTGACCTTTAACCTGACATTGGGACCCCTACCCCATCACCACCAGCCCCACCCCACACCCCCATGTGTTAGATCCGTGATCTGCAGAAAGAACCTTCCGGAGTTAATCTCATCCAGCTCCTTCACAGCCTTTAATGTCATAGAATGGAAAGAGGCCATTCCACCCATCGAGTCTGCACTGGTCATCTGAAAAGCATCCTACCAGGCCATGTCTCCTCAACAGCTGGCTGTTTCTTTATCGCTGTTGTTTCCCATTGTTATTTCATTCCCAGTATGAGCTGAATCGTTCCCAGTGACACTCACTGAGAAATTCAACTGAGTTCTTCCATCTCTCCAGACAAGAAACCTTTGAACAGTGGATCTTTCTGGAATGATTTGATTTGATTTATTACTGTCATACATACTGAGATAGGTACTGGTATCCAGACAAGCCATACCTGACATAACTACATCAGGGTAATGGAATAGAGTGCAGAAGGTGCAGCTGCAAAGAAGGTGCAGAGAAAGATCAACTCGAACATATGAAGGGTCCGTTCATAAGTCTATGTGGCACGGCAACTCAGTGGTTAGCACCGCTGCCTCACAGTGCAATGGATGTGGATTCGATTCTAACTTCAGGCGAGTGAGTGTGAAGAGTATGCATATTCTCTCCGCCACGCACCCCCCCCCCCCCCCCACCCCCAACCCCCCCTCCAACATCCCCGTCCCCGGGTGCTCTGGTTTCCTCCCACAGTCCAAAGATGGGCAGGTTAGATGGATTGGCCGTGCTAAATTACCCATGGTGTCCAGGGATCTGTAGGTTAGGTGGAATAGCCATGGGAAATGCAGGGTATAGGGTAGGAAGGTGAGTCCGAGTGGAGGGGTGGCATGGATTTGGTGGGCTGAATGGCCTGCTTCCACACTGTAGGGATTCTATGATAAGTCTAATAACAATGGCGAAGAAGCTGTTCTTGAATCTGTTGGTACGTGTTTTCAAACTTCTGTATCTTCTGCCCAATGGAAGAGGGTGGAAGAGATTAGAACCAGGGGAATGGGGTGGGAGGGGTCTCTGATGATGTTGGCTGCCTTCCCGAGGCAGTGGGAAGTGTAGATGAAGTCAATGGATGGAAGGTTGGTTTGTGTGATGGACTGGGCTATGTTCACAGCTCTCTGGAGGTTCTTACAGTCCTGGGCAGAGCAGTTGCCTTACCAAGCCGTGATGTATCCAGACAGAACGCTTTCTGTGGTCATTTATAAAAATCGGTAACGGTCTCCAGGGACATGCCAAATTCTCTACCCCCTAAGGAAGTAGAGACATTGGTGTGCTTTCATAACCATAGCGTTGATGTGGATGGACCAGGACAGATCCTTGGTGAGATTAGCTACTGTTATGTACAGTGATCGTGTGTTAATTATGTATGTCAATTGTATCTCCATGAGTAGCACTTTTTCGTAAACCTGCCAGGATATACAGAATGGATACAGCATGGAAAGGGGACATTCGGCCCATTGTGTCTTTACTGACTCACTGCACATGTATCCCACATCGTCCTAGTCCCTTGCTGTTCTGCTCTGGCCCTGCAAGTTTCTTCTTTATTGAATTTTCTTTTGAAAGTGGTGACTGAGACAGCTTCCCCACATTCCAGATCCTGACCATCCCCCATGTATACAAAACAGTATTCTCTCATTCCAACTATGGCTCTTTTGGCAACCACATTAAGTCGGTCACCGAGTTACAGAGTCACAGGGTTCATATACAGCACAGAAAGAGGCCTTTCTGCCCATTGTGTGCATGCCAGTCATTGAACATCCATCTGTTCCAATTCCATTTTCCAGCACTTTGCTCATTCTCTTGCATTCTATGGCTTTTCAGGCGCGCATTTAATATTTATAGAGTCGTAGAGTCATACTTCAGTCCAGCTCATCCAAACATCATAATCTGACCTAGTCCCATTTGCCAACACTTGACCTATATCCCTACAAACCCTTCCTATTCATACACCCATCCAAATGCCTTTTAAATGGCGTAATTGCACCAGCCTCCACCACTTCCTCTGGCAGCTCATTCCATACACATACCACAATCCGTGTGTAAAAAAGTTGCCTCTTAGATCCTTTTTTAATCTTTCCCCTCTCACCTTAAACTCATGCCCTCTAGTTCTGGACTCCCCTACCCTGGAGAAAAGACCTTGGCTATCCACTCTATCCATGCCCCTCCTGATTTTATCAACTTCTATAAGGTCACCCCCTCAGCCTCCAACTCTTTAAACATCCTGAGGGTTCCTCTTTCTACCACTTGTTTAGGCCAGACTCAGGATGAAAATGTGCATTCCTCACTAAACCTTTTGCTCCTTACCTTAAAATGCCCCTCTGTTATTGACCCTTCCACAAAGGGGAAACGTTTCTCCTTATCTATGCACCTTCAGAACTTTGTTCTCCTCCATCAGGCCTCCTCGGGACCACAACGCCAGTCTATCTCATCTTCTGTAACACTGTCCTCTCACAGAATCCTTACAGTGTGGACTCAGGCTGCTCTGCCCATCGCGTCCACACTGACTTTCTGGAGAGCAGCCCACCCAGACCCAATCCTTTCATTTCCACAGCTAATCCACCTAGCCTCTGCACCGCAAGTAATTTAGCATGGCCAATCCGCCCTAATCTGCACATCTTTGTACTGTGGGAGGAAACCGGAGCACCTGGAGGAAACCAAGCAGGCATAGGGAGAATGTGCAAACTTCGCACAGACAGTCGCCCGAGGGTGGAATCGAACCCAGCTCCCTGGCACTGTGAGGCACAGTGCTAATCATTGGGCCACCATCCATTTGTTGGATATTCAGGCTCTCTCATAGAAATGTAGAAAACAGGAGCAGCAGTAGGCCATTCAGCCCTTCCAGCTTACTCCACCATTCAATATGATTGCCCAGCTGTTCCAAAACCTTTGATCTCTTTCGCACTACCGGCCAGAGCTAACTGCTTCTTGAAAACATTCAATGTGTCGGTCTCAATCACTTTCTGTGGCAGAGTATTCCACAGGATCACAGCTCTCTGGATAAAGATATTTTCCCCACTCTCTATCCACTTTTTCCTTAGGTTGTCGTGACTTTGAACACTGGCATCTAGTCTCCTCTCATCTCTCGCTTCTCCAAGGAGAACCAGTCCAGTTACATCAGTCTATCCACGTGAGTGAAGTTCCTCATCCCCGGAACCATTCCTGACAATTTTTCCTGCACGGTCTCTGATGGCTTCACTTCCCACTCAAGGAGCTTAATAGATGGCAGGGGGCAAAGTTCATCAGTGGTTCTTCCAGCACCATCAGGGCAAAGGCAGACAGGCACTTGGGTCCCTAACCACCACCCTCCTGCCCCGATTAAATACCCCCCAACCCCTGTCCCCCACCCTGTTCTAACAAACTGTTCATGGCGGATAGAAGAAAGTGAGGACTGCAGATGCTGGAGATCAGAGTCGAGAGTGTGGTGCTGGAAAAGCACAGCAGGTCAAGCAGCATCCATGGAAATCGAGGTTACGGACTTAAGCCCTTCATCAGGAATGAGGCTTGTGGGTTGGGGCTGAGAGATATATGGGAGGAGGGGGGGCGGGGTCGGAGCTGGAGGAGGTAACTGGGAAAGCAATAGGTGGATGAAGGTGAGGGAGAAGGTGATAGGTCAGCGGGGTAGTGATGGATGGGTCCGAAGAGCAGTGCCGAGTTGGAGGCTTGCGGCGAGGATAATGTGGGGGGAGGGGAAATGAGGAAGCTGTTGAAATCCACATTGATCCCGTATGGTTGCAGGGTCCCAAGGCAGAATATGAGACGTTCCTCCTCCAGGCGTTGGGTGCTAACTGTTGGGCGGTGGAGGAGGCCCAGGACCTGCATGTCCTTGGTGGGGAGGGAGGGGGAGTTGAAGTATTCAGCCACGGGGTTCATGGGGGATGGAACAAGAGCAGATTCATACTGGACGGCACGGTGGCACAGTGGTTAGTACTGCTACCTCACAGCGCCAGAGACCTGGGTTCAATTCCCACCTCAGGTGACTGACTGTGTGGAGTTTGCACATTCTCCCCGTGTCTGCGTGGGTTTCCTCCCACAGTCCAAAGATGTGCCGGTCAGTTGAATTGGCCCATGCTAAATTGCCTGTAGTGTCAGGTGAAGGGGTAAATGTATCGGTGGGTTGCGCTTCAGCGGGTCGGTGTGGACCTGTTGGGCTGAAGGGCCTGTTTCCACACTGTAAGTAATCTAATCATAATCTCTGACCCACCTGAAGAAGCTCTGAGTATGACATGAGGGGAAAAGGCGAGGTGAGTGGCAGGTTCTAACGAACTGTGCGCCACAAGGGAGTCAAATTTACATCAGAATCGATGGAGTTGCTCAATAGACATTGGGTAACATGCATTTCACCAACAGTTTTAGACTTCCAAGTAACCATGGGAACACAGCTCTTCGAACAAAGCTGACTAAACAGAACTGAACAATAATTCGGAGTGCGGGCAATTGTTACCTGGAGTTTTGGAGGCAAACAGTAATCAAGGCAATGTGCTGTCAGCCTGAAGCAGGGGTTAAGTATAATTCACCAAGGGAGGGCAACGCACTGACCGAGTTTCAGCTTTGAGCTGACTTGGGGAACAAAGCCAACAATATGTTTCCCAATTTGGTGCAGAAATAAGATTAACTGGCAGGATCTTACTGCACGTAGGTTTAAATTCAGGACACTTCTGAACTCATAAGAACTAGGAGCAGGAGTAGGCCATTCGGCCCATCGAGCCTGCTCCACCACTCAATAAGATCATGGCTGACCTTTTCATGGACTCAGCTCCACTTACCCGTCCGCTCACAGTAACCCTTAATTCCTTTATTGGTCAAAAAAATCTATCTATCTCTGCCGTAAAAACATTCAGTGAGGTAGCCTCAACCAGGCAGGGAACCCTTCGGACTGCAGAACCTCCTGGAACCTCGCTTATATTTATATCTAATCTGACAATTTAGACAAGGAGGTTTCCTCAGGGTAATCCAAAATTGGAGGGCATGGGTTTAAGGTGACAGGGGAACGATTTAAAAGGGACCTGAGGGACACCCTTTTCACCCAGAGGGTGGTGCGTGTATGGAATGGTCATTCCTGATGAAGGACCTTTGCCCGAAACATCGATTTTCCTGCTTCTCGGATGCTGCCTGACCTGCTGTGCTTTTCCAGCATCACACTCTCGACTCTGACCTCCAGCATCTGCAGTGCTCACTTTTGCCTGCCAGAGGAAGTGGCAGAGGCTGGTACAAATACAGCATTTAAAAGGTATTTGAACAGGGACATGAGTAAGAAGAGTTTAGAAGGATATGGGCCAAATGGAGACAATTGGAATCATTTCAGTTTGGGAAACCTGATCAGCTTGGACGAGTTGGGCCAAAGGATCTGTTCTCATGCTATATGACTCTATGATAAGTCAGCGAGAAAGAATAAAGCTCCCTTAATCTGAGCCCCACCTTATGCTTCGATCCCTTTACAAAAAGGGTTTTGTATAATTTTTGTTTTGCTTTCATGAAATTCTCTGACAGAGTGACAAATAGCATGGAATTATGAATAATTAAGTCTGTTGGCCAGGTCCCTGATAAGTAATAAGTTAAAACTGGTTAACGTAACTAAGTATAAGCTGAAAGGAAGGCAGTTCCTGGCAATCAGTCTGTACTGTACGTGAACTCTATCCCCTACAGAGCAGAGTCTTATTGTAGCTTTTGTTATGACAAACGTCATTTTGATATCCAGATACTAAAAGATACTCTTTATAAATAGAGTAATCTCATCAAAACAGATTATGAAGCCTTTATGAAGCAAAAGTTTATCTGAGAATCAGTTAAGGAGGAGAAAGTGGGAATGGCAGATGCTGGAGATCAGAGTCAAGATGAGAGTGGTGCTAGAGAAACACAGCAGGTCAGGCAGCATCCGAGGAGCAGGAGAATAGACGTTTTGGGCATAAGCCCTTCATCAGGAATGGATGGATCGGTAAAAGAGTCTGAGTCTGTACTCAATGGAGTTCAGAATGATGAGGAAGGGATTTGATTGAAACTGACAGGAGACTGAGTGACCTCAATAGAGTGGATGTTGAGAAGATATTTCTGTCAGTAGGAGAGACTAGAACCCCAAGGGTGCAGCCTCGGAGTGAAGGGACAACCCTTTAGAACTGAGAGCTTCGAATCGTGGAATCCCGACTGTGTGGAAACAGGCCATTTGGCCCAATAAGTCCACACCGACTCTTCGAAGAACATCCCACCCAGACTCGCCCCCGCTACCCTATCCCTGTAACATTGCACTTCCCATGGCTAACCCACCCTAAGCTGCAATTCCTGGACACCATGGGGCAATTTAGCAAAGGCCAATCCACCCTAACCTGCACACCTTTGGACCGGAAGTCCCAGCCCTTTCCTGTGATGTGGATAAGGATGTTTTTTTTTTCAGTCTGTGCAAGCAGGCAGTTACAGCCTCCGAATAACGCAAGTGCAGAACAGCACTTCCAACAAAACGGCACACCCTCAATACAGCTCGACAGCAGCCGTCATGTTTTGGCACTGGAATTCTGAAGCGGGGTTTGTACCCAGACCCTCAGGACTCAAAGGGGTCTTCTTAACTGAGCTGTAATCCCATGGTGTGATCTGGATAAGCAGATGTGTCACCCATTAAGTTACCTGTTGATGGGTAACGCTCGTCAGCCGGAGGGCGGAGAATCTCTGGAGCTAATTGCCACAGATGGCTTCGGAGACCAAGTCACTGAGTGTCTGTCCGACAGAGATTTTCTTTTCCTTATCATAATAAAGAAATCAAAGCAACATCTACCTGAAACAAGGGGGAGAGACAAAAAGGATAACTCCCCTCCACAGTAGGAAACACCAACAGCAGTAATAAGACACACTGACTGTGTGGAACACTCCTGATATTTTGTTTCCCCTCCCTAACACAAAATGGAGATTCCTTCATCACTGATCCAGCTCCCTCAGTGGCAGCTCTCAGAGTGAACAGGACATCTGATACTCTCGTTCTGTTATTTTCCTGTTGCTTTTTCTTTATCCCCCCAGCCCCCATGTTGTGTGTGTGCAGGTGTGAGACACAGTGAGAGACACAAGGTGCACAAATCTTTATTCAGTTTCTGTCCGATAGAGATAGCCAGCTTCTTGATTGTTAAGCTAATCTATGATAAAGGAGAAGAGGCAGGAGAATGGGGTTGAGAAACATACCAGCCATAATTGAATGATGAAGCAGAACAGATGAGCCGAATGGCCTAATTCTGCTCCTTTATCATAGAATCCCTACAGTGTGGAAACAGGTCATTTAGGGTGTAGGTTTGCTCGCTGAGCTGTAGGTTTGATATCCAGACGTTTCATTACCTGGTTAGGTAACATCATCAGTGGCGACCTCCAAGTGAAGCGAAGCTGTTGTCTCCTGCTTTCTATTTATATCTTTCTCCTGGATGGGGTTCCTGGGGTTTGTGGTGATGTCATTTCCTGTTGGTTTTCTGAGGGGTTGATAGATGGTATCTAGATCTATGTGTTTGTTTATGGTGTTGTGGTTGGAGTGCTAGGCCTCTAGGAATTCTCTGGCATGTCTTTGCTTAGCCTGTCCCAGGATAGATGTGTTGTCCCAGTCGAAATGGTGGGTCTTTTCCCCTCCATGTGTAGGAGGGCTACGGGGGAGAGAGGGTCGTGTCCTTTTGTGGCTAACTGGTGTTCGTGTATCCTGGTGGCTAACTTTCTTCCTGTTTGTCCCTTGCGTAGAATTTTGTAGATGACGTTGATTTTGTCCATGGCTTGCACTGGGTCAAGTCCACATCGATCCTCTGAAGAACATCTCACCCAGACCCATTGCCCTACCCTATTACTCTACATTTCCCCTGACTAATTTGGAGCATGGGAGGAAGCTGGAGCACCCAGAGGAAACCCATGCAGACACGGGGAGATTGTGCAAACTTCCACAGAGACAGTCACCCAAGGCTGGAATTGAACCCAGGCCCCTAGCACTGTGAGGCAGCAGTGCTAACCACTGAGCCACCGTGCTGCCAGACTTTTAGTCCTCTAGTCCGTTATGATCCATAGTTGATATGTTGTGTTCAACTCTGGGGCCTGCAGTTTAAGAAGGATGTCAAAGGCCTCAGAGATGGTGCAGAGGAGCTTCAGACAGCCCTTGACCTCAAGGCAGCATTCACCTGAGAGTGACATCAAGAAGCCCTGGCAAAACTGGAGGCAATGGAAATCAGGCGAAACTCTCCGCTGGCTAGAGACATAACTTGCTCAAACGTTGTTGTTGTGGTTGTTGGAGGTCAGCCACCTCAGCACCAGGTCATCTCTTCAGGAGTTCCTCAGGGTAGGATGCTAGGCCCAACCATCTTCAGTTGCTTCATCAATGACCTTCCCTCCATCATGAGGTCAGAAGTGGGGATGTTCACTGATGATTACACAATGTTCAGCACCATTTGCGACTCCTTACACAGTGAAGGAGTAGACGTCCAAATGCTGCAAGACCTGGACAACAACCAGGCTAGGTTTGATAAGTAACATTTGGGCCACACAAATGCCAGACAATTACCATCTCCAACAAAAGAAAATTTAATCATAGTCCTTTGAAATTTGATGATATTACCATCACTGAATCTCCCACTATCAACATCCTGGGGGATGCCATTCACCAGAAACTCAATAGGACTCATCACATAAACACAGCGGCTACCAGAGCTGGTCAGGGGCTAGGAATATTAAGGTGAGTAACTCACCTCCCAGTCCCCAAAACCTGTCCACCATCTCCAAGACACGAGTCAGGACTGTAATGGAGTATTCCCCTCTCGTCTGGATGGGTTCAGCTTCAACAGCACTCAAGAAGCTTGACACCATCCAGGACATCTGCTTTATTGGCCCAACATCCATTGTCTTCAACATCCACTTCGTCCGTCACCAACACTCAGTGGCAGCAGTATGGACCAGAATTCAGCAGCTTTCAAACAAGATGGTGGCACAGTAACAAAGCTGTGTACAGGTTCCTGAGCCCAGGGCTTGACCACTCCCCCCGCTTTCTTTCTTTTTTAAAATTTTTACGTCTACTTTTCCTTCTCTTTTGTTCTGTTTTTCTCATTTGTCTTTTCTTTGGTGGCGGGTTAATCGGCAGTATTGGCATGGCAGCGAGAGGGGGACATGCACGGAATAGTGGCACCCTCCTGACGGTCGGAGGCAACGGACACAATGGCAAAGCTCCTCCAGTGACTGGTCGCAGCATCGTCAGGGGCAACAAGAACATGGCTCCTCCCAGCAATTGATGCGAGACCCGCAGGCTGACTGAGGCTTCAGGCCTTGGCTAGGCCTGATGTTCCAGGGAAAAAAAGTCCCATCCTGGCCAACTAGTCCCAGTGATATCCTTGTGGGTGGCACGGTGGTTAGCACTGCTGCCTCCTAGCGCCAGAGACCCGGGTTCGATTCCTGCCTCAGGCAACTGTCTGTGTGGAGTTTGCACATTCTCCCCGTGTCTGCGTGGGTTTCTTCTGGGTGCTCCGGTTTCCTCCCACAGTCCAAACATGTGCAGGTCAGGTGAATTGGCCATGCTAAATTGCCTGTAGTGTTAGGTGCATCATTCAGAGGAAAATGGGTCTGGGTGGGTTGCTCTTCAGAGGGTTGGCATGGACTTGTTGGGCCGAAGGGCCTGTTTCCACACTGTAAGTAATTTAATCTAAATCATCTTTGCACTCTTTCCAGTTTAACTATGTATTTCCTATAACAGAGTGGCCAAAACCGTACATAATACTTCAAGTACATGGGACAATAAAATCAACAATGAGATGCTCTGCCATAATTCACACATGCCTTTCCAATAGCACCTCTCAAATCTGCAATATCCACCACTTGGAATGTCAAGGGGCAGAAGACTCATGGGAATATCAACGCCTATAAGTTTCTTCCCCCACTCCCCTCCAGCCACACATCACCCTGACTTGGAAAGACACTGTCACTCCTTCATTGTCAATAGGTCAAAATCCTAGAATTCCAGGCGGCATGATGGCTCAGTAGTTAGCACTGCTGCCTCACAGTGCCAGGGGCCTGGGTTTGATTCCTGTCTCAGGCGACTGTGTGGAGTTTGCACATTCTCCCCGTGTCTGTGTGGGTTTCCTCCGAGTGCTCAGTTTCCTCCCACAGACCAAAGATGTGCAGGTCAGGTGAATTGGCCTGCTGTGCTTTTCATGGACTCAGCACCGCCTTCTTGACCTGCAATCTTCTTCCTGACCTCTCCACCCCCACCCCACCCCGGCCTATCACCCTCACCTTAACCTCCCTCCACCTATCGCATTCCCAACGCCCCCTCCCCCAAGTCCCTCCTCCCTACCTTTTATCTTACCCTGCTTGGCACACTCTCCTCATTCCTGAAGAAGGGCTTATGCCTGAAACGTTGATTCTCCTGCTCCTTTGATGTTGCCTGACCTGCTGCGCTTTTCCAGCAACACATTTTTCAGCTCTGATCTCCAGCAATTGCAGTCCTCACTTTCTCCAAGTTAAATTGTCCATCGTGTTCAGGGTAAATGTAGGGGAATGGTTCTGGGTGGGTTACTCTTCTGAGGGTCAGTGTTGGGCCGAAGGGCCTGTTTCCATACTGTAGGGAATCTAATCTCCAAATTCTCCTCCTAACAGCACCGTGGGTATACCAAAATTCCAAAGTCTGCAAAATGGTTCACCACCACTTTCTCCAGAGTGACTAGGGCAAAAGATACTGGTCCAGCATCGAATGAATTAAACCCATACCCGTACATAGTTGTGTGAAAGTCAAACCTTTTAGACTATTTTTTAAGGTTGAATTTATGGGGTTGACTATTACATGAATGCTACTTTTGAGGAACTGAAATTCATGCTTCAGTCCAAAATACCGTATCATTAGCAGAAGCTCAATTGATCGCTAAACGAATAAAGAAAACACAACAAATTATGGTAATTGCTGGATAAAGACAATAGAAGCAAAAATGAATTAGTAAGCTTTTACTTAACATGCAAAAAGTGAAATAGAAATATAATACGGCTTTAAATTGCAATTACATGGTACATCTTAAATTAAACATGTCAATTACAGAAGTTCATCTTTCTCCAGTCTCTCCCCAGTTTCCCAGAAACACAAAATTTTGCCTTCTCTGCAAATTCAGTAACTTTCAGTTTAAACGTTGCTGAATATTTTTTGTTCTTTTTTTCTGGAGGGCATTTTTACACAACAGAATGAAGAAATTTCAAAACTTCAACTAGGTATAAGACAGCTACAGGGGTGCTGAGCTCAGCTGAGTTGCACACAAAGGGAGGTTTTCACCTGACTCTGACCTGATGCACCTTAAATGTTTGTGCCAAATTGTTGTGAATTGTATATCAAAACACATAATAGCATGAAAAAAAATTAGTTTCTTCCTCATAACATTTATGCAAAGGACAATACCTTGACTCATAGCGTGGCACGGTGGCTCAGTGGTTACCACTGCTACCTCACAGCACCAGGGTCCCAGGTTTGATTCCAACCTTGAACGACTGTCTGTGTGTAGTTTGTACACTCACCCCGTGTCTGCATGGGTTTCCACCAGGTGCTCTGCTTTCCTCTCACAGGCCAGGTGAATTGGCCAGGCTAAATTGCCCATAGTGTTAGGCGCATTAGTCAAAGGGAAATGGGTCTGGGTGGGTTGCTCTTCGGAGGGTCAGTGTGGACTTGTTGGGCCGAAGGGCCTGTTTCCACACTGTAGGGAATCTAATCTAATCATAAGCATTGATTTGTTACCTGTGAAGAACTAAGGTTGACTTTTACATGAGCTTTATGGAAAATTCCAGATTTTCTTGGCCAAAAATAAGGGGTCAACTTTTGCACGAGATCGACTTTTACTCGAGTACTTATGGTATTATCATAACTGAGGCTGGTCGTGAATGAAGGGGACATTTCAGCTGAGCAGGGACACTGGAGAGGCGTTTCTTTATCACTGAGAGAGTTCAAAGGAGATTTGATTTAAAAGTTCAAAATCGTGAGGGGTTTTGCCAGAGTAAGTAAGCCGAAGTAAATTCCAGTAGCAGGAAGTGTGGGCAGCCAAACACAAAAGGAGAAACTCAGGGAGTTGCTGCAACCTGGAAGTTTTCTGATTATTTCTTCACGGGACTTTTTAAAAAATTTATTTGCAGCAGCCAAGTCCCAACTGCTTTGCAGAGCGTCTGGAGTCACATGTAGTCTGGAGTGAGTAAAGATGACAATTCCCTTCCCTAAAGTGAACCAGATAGCTTTTCTGACAATATTTTCATGGTCATCACACAGCACCAGGCTATCGTCCAACAGGTTTATTTGGAAGCACTAGCTTTCTGAGCACTGCTCCTTCATTAGGTGGTTGAGCAGCGCTCTGAAAGCAAGTGCTTGCAAATAAACCTGTTGGACGATGACCTGGTGTTGTGTGATTTTTAACTTTGTACACTCCAGTCCAATACCAGCATCCCCAATTCATGGTCAACATAATCCCAGAGTTCTTTTTATCATTGAATTCAAATTTCACCACATGCCATGCGGGGATTCGTACACAGGTCCCCAAAGTTCTAGCTGTGAGTTAATATTCCAGTGATAACACCAGTGGACCAGTACCTGCAGACTGGGCTCAGATTCTACAGAAACATCTCAAAAAGAATTTAGTAATTGTTTGAGAGGAAACATTTGCAGTGTTATTTTGTGTGAACGTTCAGAATTAATGGACCTTTTAATCCAACCGCAAGCAAAGATGGACACAGATGAACCACACCGTGCCCCTGTCCTCACCCTCTAGCTACCTATTGTAACATCCTGGGTGAAACCAAAAGGTTGAAATGTCCCGGGATTATTCAGGGAAATAAAACTCGAGGAAATTTCTCGCAACTTCCCTCAGTCAATCGAAACCAAGTTTTTTTTTAAAAAAAGGCATATTCATGAATGTCAATTGTCTTATGCGTTAGTTGCTCTCCGCCCTAGTCAAGAACTCCAGACCAAAACAATATGGTGAACTTTTAACTACCCTCTGGCCAGGCTAGTAATCATCCATCCCTAATTGCCCAGTGGGCAGTTAAGAGTTGACCATCTTTTTGTGGGTCTGGAGTCACATGTATCATAGAATCCCTACAATGTGGAAAGAGGCTATTCGGCCCGACAAGTCCACACTGACCCTCCAAAGAGTAACTCACCCAGACTCATTCCCCTACCTTACAGTTATCCCTGATGAATGCACCTAACCTACACATCCCTGTGCACTATGGGCAATTAGTATGGCTGATTCATCTAACCTGCAAATCTTTGGACTGCGGGAGGAAACTGGAGCACCCAGAGGAAACCCACGCAGACATGGGGAGAATGTGCAAACTCCACACAGACGGTCACCTGAGGCTGGAATTGAACCTGGATCCCTGGCATGTGTGAGGCAGCAGTGCTAACCACTGAGCCACCTAGCCAGGTAAGGATGACAGTCCTGTTCCCTCAAGGGAACTAGATGGGTTTTCAAAGAATCATCTGACTTCATGCCCACAACTTCGCTGAGTGCATTCCTCTGTGGAGATTCAATGGCGATAGACTGTGGCTGGGGTACAGCCGTCCATTGGATTGGTGGTATATGGGCAACATATCACATCGGTTTGACGGTGCTTTCTGCACGATGGCTAATCAGGGGACTCTCTCACTTCATCCCCAACCCACCCCCCTATGTGGATTCATGGGCTGACCAACCAAACTATTGGTTTCCATTTTATAACTCAGTTTTGGGCGGTGAATGAGCTGATCAGCACTGACAGGACCGGGAAAAGAACACAGTCACAAACAGTGAGTCCATTGTGAGGCAAGCGTGCACTGTTCAAAATTGCTCTCAAATAATTTTACAGCGCTCTCCTTCATTAACCTTGTCTCTTTTTCTCACCCTTTCAGTCTCTTTGGAAGAATTTGTTATTTACTGAGGAACAACAGTAGGCCATTCAGCCCTTCGAGCCCATTCCAGCCTTCAATGAGATCACAGCTGATCTGATTTTAACCCCAATCCTACATTCCTGCAATTGTTTTTGTTTTATTCATTCACAGGTTGAGGATGTTGTTGGCTGGGCCAGAATTTATTGTCCATCCCTAAGTGCCTAGAGGGCAGTTAAGAATCGGCCATATTGTTTTGGTCTGGAGTCACGAATAGGCCAAACCAGCTGTGGATGACAGTTTTGTTCCTGGAGGGGAACCAGATGGAATTTTCCAACGATGGTTTCATAAAAGCTTGATTCCAGATTTTTTTTTTGAAAAGATGATTCAAGTTCCACCCTGGTGGGGTTTCAACCCCTAATCCCAAGGCCAATGCGCAAGTCTCTAGAGTAAGAGTTAACACATTGCTATGAGCCTGGAGTCACACATAGGCCAGACTGGTACATGCAGCAGATTCCCTTCCCTGTAGAATGTGAGTGAACAGATGAGGTTTTAATGAGATTTGACAATGTCATCATCAAACGCCCGTTTCCAGGTTTTTACCCAATTCAAATCCCCACCACCTGCCATGGACCCAGATAGCCAGACCATTATACAATTATTAAACATTCCTGATAAAGGGCTTATGCCTGAAACGTTGACTCTCCTGCTCCTCGGATGCTACCTGAACAGCTGTGCTTTTCCAGCACCACACTTTTCGACTAGCAATGAAACCAGTCAGCTATCATCTCCCTTAAATGTCCCCCAATCATTTCCATTGATGTGCGGGAGTCATAGAGACGTACAGCACGGAAACAGACCCTTCAGTCCAACTCGTCCATGCTGACCAGATATCTCAACCCAATCTAGTCCCACCTGCACCTGGCCCATATCCCTCCAAACCCTTCCTATTCATATACCCATCCAGATGCCTTTTAAATGTTGTAATTGTACTAGCCTCCACCACTTCCTCTGGCAGCTCATTCCATACACATACCACCTTCTGCATGAAAAAATTGCCCCATAGGTCTCTTTTATATCTTTCCCCTCTCACCCTAAACCCATGCCCTCTAGTTCCCCAGGGAAAATACTTTGTCTGTTTATCCTATCCATGCCCCTCATGATTTTATAAACCTCTATAAGGTCACTCCTCAGCCTCCGACGCTCCAGGGAAAACAGCCCCAGCCTGTTCAGCCTCTCCCTATAGCTCAAATCCTCCAACCCTGGCAGCATCCTTGTAAATCTTTTCTGAACCCTTTCAAGTTTCACAACATCTTTCCGATAGGAAGGAGACCAGAATTGCACACAATATTCCAACAGTGTCAGGTTTCCTCATTGGGTAAATGCACTGCCCAGCCTGGACTGAGTCATAGACACTGTCAGTTGCCCCTCAGTTAAAGGAGGGTGGGAAATCAGGGTAATTGGCTTCTGCCCTGGGTCTTTTACTGACCATGCCAATTCTCGCCCCCCTCAGGGTCAATGGGTACATGGGGCAGGACATTCCCAAGGGATAATTGCGGGTCCTGAGGGCAGGACTTCACTCGTCGCTGCTGTCTACAGCATGAAGACTTGGTTTGGACCAACTCATTGCCGCCATCTTGAACAGCCTGAAGCAAGCTCTGGCTGTGATTCAGTGAAGAAAGAATGGCTGCACTGAAGCCTTTAGATTCAACGGGACGGACATCAGACCTGTAATCATTCTACTCTGGGTTTTCCCACACAAGAGCCTGATCTCTCTACCCCCCTGCATTGGACTCGATCACTCTCTCTCCCCCCGCACTGGGCTCGATCTCTCTCTCCCCCCGCACCGGGCTTAATCTCTCTCTCTCCCCCTGCACTGGGCTCGATCTCTCTCTCCCCCTGCACTGGGCTCGATCTCTCTCTCCCCCAGCACTGGGCTCGATCTCTCTCTCCCCCCGCACGGGGCTCGATCTCTCTCTCCCCCCGCACTGGGCTCGATCTCTCTCTCCCCCCGCACTGGGCTCAATATTCTCTCCCCACGCACTGGGCTCGATCTCTCTCTCCCCCCGCACTGGGCTCGATCTCTCTCTCCCCCCGCACCGGGCTTAATCTCTCTCTCTCCCCCTGCACTGGGCTCGATCTCTCTCTCCCCCTGCACTGGGCTCGATCTCTCTCTCCCCCAGCACTGGGCTCGATCTCTCTCTCCCCCCGCACGGGGCTCGATCTCTCTCTCCCCCCGCACTGGGCTCGATCTCTCTCTCCCCCCGCACTGGGCTCAATATTCTCTCCCCACGCACTGGGCTCGATCTCTCTCCCCCCCGCACTGGGCTCGATCTCTCTCTCCCCCAGCACTGGGCTCGATCTCTCTCTCCCCCTGCACTGGGCTCGATCTCTCTCTCCCCCCGCACGGGGCTCGATCTCTCTCTCCCCCCGCACTGGGCTCAATCTTCTCTCCCCCCGCACTGGGCTCGATCTTTTCTCGCCCCGCACTGGGCTCGATCTCTCTCTCCCCCCGCACTGGGCTCGATCTCTCTCTCCCCCCGCACTGGGCTCGATTTCTCTCTCCCCCCACACTGGGCTCAATCTCACTCTCTCCTCTCTGCACTGGGCTCGATCTCTCTCCCCCCGCACAGGGCTCGATCTCACTCTCTCCCCACACTGGGCTTGATCTCTCTCTCCCCGCACTGGGCTCGATCTCTCTCCCCTCGCACTGGGCTCGATCTCTCTCTCCCCCCACACTGTGCTCGATCTCACTCTCTCCCCTCTGCACTGGGCTCGATCACACTCTCTCCCCTCTGCACTGGGCTTGATCTCTCTCCCCCCGCACTGGGCTCGATCTCACTCTCTCCCCACACTGGGCTCGATCTCACTCTCTCCCCCCGCACTGGGCTCGATCTTTTCTCGCCCCGCACTGGGCTCGATCTCTCTCTCTCCCCCCGCACTGGATTCGATCTCTCTCTCCCCCCGCACTGGGCTCGATCTCTCTCTCCCCCCGCACTGGGCTCGATCTCTCTCCCCCCCCGCACTGGGCTCGATCTCTCTCTCCCCCCGCACTGGGCTCGATCTCTCTCTCCCCCCGCACTGGGCTCGATCTCACTCTCTCCCCTCTGCACTGGGCTCGATCTCTCTCCCCCCGCACGGGGCTCGATCTCACTCTCTCCCCACACTGGGCTCGATCTCACTCTCTCCCCTCTGCACTGGGCTCGATCTCACTCTCTCCACCCGCACGGGGCTCGATTTCTCTCTCCCCCCACACTGGGCTCGATCTCACTCTCTCCCCTCTGCACTGGGCTCGATCTCTCTCCCCCCGCACGGGGCTCGATCTCACTCTCTCCCCTCACTGGGCTTGATCTCTCTCTCCCCGCACTGGGCTCGATCTCTCTCCCCTCGCACTAGGCTCGATCTCTCTCTCCCCCCACACTGGGCTCGATCTCACTCTCTCCCCTCTGCAATGGGCTCGATCTCACTCTCTCCCCTCTGCACTGGGCTTGATCTCTCTCCCCCCGCACTGGGCTCGATCTCACTCTCTCCCCACACTGGGCTCGATCTCACTCTCTCCCCACAATGGGCTCAATCTCACTCTCTCCCCTCTGCACTGGGCTCAATCTTCTCTCCCCCCGCACTGGGCTCGATCTTTTCTCGCCCCGCACTGGGCTCGATCTCTCTCTCTCCGCCCGCACTGGGTTCGATCTCTCTCTCCCCCCGGACTGGGCTTGATCTCTCTCCCCCTGCACTGGGCTCAATCTTCTCTCTCCCCGCACTGGGTTCGATCTCTCTCTACCCCCGCACTGGGCTTGATCTCTCTCCCCCCGCACTGGGCTCGACCTGTCTCTCCCCGCACTGGGCTCGACCTGTCTCTCCCCCCGCACTGGGCTCGATCTCTCTCTCCCCCCGCACTGGGCTCGATCTCTCCCCCCCCGCACTGGGCTCGATCTCTCTCTCTCCCCGCACTGGGCTCGATCTCTCTCTCTCCCCGCACTGGGCTTGATCTCTCTCTCCCCGCACTGGGCTCGATCTCTCTCCCCTCGCACTGGGCTCGATCTCTCTCTCCCCCCACACTGGGCTCGATCTCACTCTCTCCCCTCTGCACTGGGCTCGATCACACTCTCTCCCCTCTGCACTGGGCTTGATCTCTCTCTCCCCCGCACTGGGCTCGATCTCACTCTCTCCCCACACTGGGCTCGACCTGTCTCTCCCCCCGCACTGGGCTCGATCTCTCTCTCCCCCCGCACTGGGCTCGATCTCTCTCCCCCCGCACTGGGCTCGATCTCTCTCTCTCCCCGCACTGGGCTCGATCTCTCTCTCTCCCCGCACTGGGCTCGATCGCTCTCTCCCCCCGCACTGGGCTCGATCTCCCTCCCCCCGCACTGGGCTCGAAATCTCTCTCTCCCCGCACTGGGCTCGATCTCTCTCTCTCCCCGCACTGGGCTCGATCTCTCTCTGCCCCCGCACTGGGCTCGATCTCTCTCCCCCTCCCCGCAATGGGCTCAATCTCTCTCTCCCCCCCCGCAATGGGCTCAATCTCTCTCTCCCCCCACACTGGGCTCGATCTCTCTCCCCCCGCACTGGGCTTGATCTCTCTCTCTGCCCCCGCACTGGGCTCGATCTCTCTCCCCCCCCTCCGCAATGGGCTCAATCTCTCTCTCCCCTCACACTGGGCTCGATCTCTCTCTCTCCCCCAGCACTGGGCTCGATCTCTCTCTCTCCCCCTGCACTGGGCTCGATCTCACTCTCTCCCCGCACTGGGCTCAATCTCTCTCCCCCCGCACTGGGCTCAATCTTCTCTCTCCCCACACTGGGCTCGATCTCTCTCCCCTCTGCACTGGGCTCAATCTTCTCTCCCCCCGCACTGGGCTCGATTTTTTCTTGCCCCCCACACTGGCTCGATCTCTCTCCCCCCCGCACTGGGCTTGATCTCACTCTCTCCCCAAGCTGGGCTTGATCTCTCTCTCCCCCTGCATTGGGCTTGATCTCTCTCCTCCCTGCACTGGGCTTGATCTCTCTCCCCCTGCACTGGGCTCAATCTTCTTTCTCCCCGCACTGGGCTTGATCTCTCTCCCCCTGCACTGGGCTCAATCTTCTCTCTCCCTGCACTGGGCTTGATCTCTCTCCCCCTGCACTGGGCTCAATCTTCTCTCTCCCTGCACTGGGCTTGATCTCTCTCTCCCTGCACTGGGCTTGATCTCTCTCCCCCTGCACTGGGCTCAGTCTTCTCTCTCCCCGCACTGGGCTCGATCTCTTTCCTCCTGCACTCAGCTCAATCTCTCTCTCCTCCTGCACTCGGCTCAATCTCTCTCTCCCCGCTCTAGGCTCTATCTCTCTCTCCTCCTGCACTGGGATTGATGTCCTCTGCACTGCTACATCGCTGCTGACTGCTCTAGAACGTATCCACACCCCTGCACTGCTGCCTCACAGCACCAGAGACCTGGGTTCAATTCCCGCCTCAGGCGACTGACTGTGTGGAGTTTGCACATTCTCCCCGTGTCTGCGTGGGTTTCCTCCGGGTGCTCCGGTTTCCTCCCACAGTCCAAAGATGTGCAGGTCAGGTGAATTGGCCATGCTAAATTGCCCGTAGTGTTAGGTAAGGGGTAGATGTAGGGGTATGGGTGGGTTGCGCTTCGGCGGGGCAGTGTGGACTTGTTGGGCCGAAGGGCCTGTTTCCACACTGTAAGTAATCTAATAAACTGCCCCCCAACTTCCTATGTTCCAGTGAATTAGTTCCAGCCTGACCAGCCTTCATTATAATTCAAACCCTCGGTTCTCTGGAACAGCCATTAAAATCTTTTGTTACGCCCTTTCGAGTTTAATAACGTCCAACAGCAATGAAAACTCTTGAGACTTCAGAGTTCGAATTTTACTCTGCAGGTTAAAAAAATTATGAGGGGCATAGATTTATAGAAATGATTTAGATGAGAATATAGATGATATGGTTAGTGAGTTTGTAGTTGACACCAAAATTAGATATCATCGACAGTGAAGAAGGATATCTAAGATTACAAAGAGATCTTGATCCATTGGGTCAATGGGCTGAGGAAAAATTTCGATGAATGTGAGGTATTGCATTCTAGTAAAACAAACATGGACAGGACTTATACAGCCAAAGGTAGTACTCTGGATTGTGTTGTGGAACAGAGTGAGTTAAGAGTTCAGGTACTTAATTCTTTGAAATTTGCCTCACATGTAGACAGGGTGGTTAAGAAGGCATTTAGCATGCTTGCCTTCATTGCTCAGGCCTTTGAGTACAGGAGTTGGGGCGTCGTGGTGAGGTTGTACAGGACATTGGTGAGGCCTCTTCTGGAGTACTGTGTCCAGTCCTGGTCGCCCTGTTATAGGAAGGACATTATTAAACTGGAGAATCGTCAGAAAGTTTTACGAGGGAATGGAGGGTCTGAGATGTAAAAATAGACTGAAAAGGCTGGGACTTTTTTCACTGGAGTGTAGAAGGTCGAGGGGTGACCTTACAGAGATTTATCCAATCATGAGGGGCATTGTTAAGCTGAATGACAAGATCTTTTCCCTAGGGTACGGGGAGTTCAAAACTAGGAGGCTTATTTTTAAGGTGAGAGGGAGAAAGATATTAAAAGGACATGGGGGGGGGGGGGGGCGATGTTTTTACACAGAGAGGGGTTCTTGTGTGTGGAATGAACTGCCACAGAAAGTGATGGATGTGGTACAGTTACAATGTTTAAAAAACATTTGGATAAATACATGAACAGGAAAAGGTTTGGAGATATGGGCCAGGAGCAGGCAGATGGGACTAGATTAGTTTGGGATTATGGCCGGCATGGACAAGTTGGGCCGAAGGGTCCATTTCCTGTATGACTCTATAAGGTGAATGGCCAAGGTGCTATTGCCAGGCCGAATATTGACTCAGCGACAACTAGCTACAACAGAAGCAGTGTTGCTTGGGGTATGTGTGTTCAAAAGCTCAGCGGGGAATAGGAAGTCAAGTGGAAGGTTTGACTAAAACGGAAAACAAGTATTTCACTGGAATGATCTCAGCATTTCAAAGAACCACAAGCAGAGAGCTGTTTCGAGAGCAGAAGGGAGCTGTCCTATCCATTGTGTCTGCGACAGCCCACTGAAGAGTGATGAGTTTGCACCAGTGTTACCACTACCCCTGCCCTGTAACCCTGGCCATTGTTTCTCTGTCAATAATTGCCCATCTTATACCTTCCTGAATACCTCAATGGTCACACTTCTTCCAGGGCAGTGTGTTCCCAGGCACTGTGTTTTTTTCCTCTCTGACATCCTGTTTGCTTTCTTTTGTGGACCAATCCAATCCCATGCCCCCTCATCCTCGATCCATTCATGGGCTGCCCCCTGTCTACACTTTCCAGACACCACCTGGTTTTGAAACCTTCAATCAAATCTCCTCTCCAACCTTCGCCAACATTCCCAAACTCTGATTGGATCATCCTATGCGATATCCCTGGCCCCTGGGCCATTGGTTTCTGCGCTCTCTCTCTCCCTCTCTCTCCCTCTCTCTCCCTCCCTCTCTCTGTCTCCCTCCTTCTCTCTGTCTCCCTCTCTCCCTCTCTCTCTCTTTCTTGCTCCCTCTCTCTCAGTCTCTCTCTCCCTCTCCTTCCCTCTCCCTGTCTCCCTCCTTCTCTCTGTCTCCCTCCCTCTCTCTCACTCTCTCTCTTCCTCCCTCCCCTCTCTCTTCCCTTCTCTCCCTCTCTCTCCTTCTCTCTCCCTCCCTCCCCCTCGCTCTCTCCCTCTCTCCCTCGCTATCCCTCTCTCTCCCTCTCTCCATCCCTCTCTCTCCCTCGCTCTCACTCTCTCCTCCCTCCCTCTCGCGCTCTCCCTCCCTCACTCTCTCCCTTGCCCTCCCTTCTCTCCCTCCCTCTATCTCCCTCTCTCTCCCTCTCTCTCCCTTGCTCTCTCTCTCCCTTCCTCTCTCTCTCCCTCTCGCTCTCTCCCTCCCTTCCTCTCACTCTCTCCCTCCCTCTCTCTCCCTCTCCCCACTCCCCTGTCTCTCTCTCTCTCCTCATCTCTCTCTCCCTCCCTCCCCCTCTCTCCCTCCCTCTCTCTGTCCCTCTCTCCCCCTCTCTCTCCGTCTCCCCACTCCCCCTATCTCTCTCCCTCTCTCCCTCCCTTTCCCTCTCCCCCTACCCCTCTCTCTCTCCCTCCCTCCCTCCTTCTCTCTCCCCCCTCCCTCTCCCCTCCCTCTCCCCACTCCCCCTCTCTCTCTCTCTCCCCCTCCCTCCCTCTCTCTCTCTTCTCCCCTCTCTCTCTCCCTCCCTCTCTGTCTCCCTCGCTCTTTCCCTCTCCCCCTCTCTCTCCCTCTCCCCCGCTCCCCTCTCACTATCTCCCCATCTCTCTCTCTCCCTCTCTCCCCCTCTCTCCCTCCCTCTCTCTCTCCCTCTCTCCTCCTCTCTCTCCCTCTCCCCATTCCTCTCTCTCTCTCTCCCTCTCTCCCTCCCTCTCTCTCTCTGCTCTCCCTCTCTCTCTTTCTCTCCCTCCCTCCTTCTCTCTCCCTCCCTCCCTCTCTCTCCCTCTCCCCACTCCCCCCTTCTCTCTCTCTCCCTCTCTCCCTCCCTCTCTCTCTCTCCGCTCCCCCCCTCTCTCTTTCTCTCCCTCCCTCCTTCTCTCTCCCTCCCTCCCTCTCCCTCCCTCTCCCCACCCCCCCTTTCTCTCCTCCCTCTCTACCCCCCTCTCTCTCCCTCTCCCCACCCCCCTCTCTCTCTCCCTCTCTACCCCCCTCTCTCTCCCTCTCCCCATTCCCCCTCTCTCCCCCTCCCTCCCTCTCTCTCTCTTTCTCCCCCTCTCTCTCTCCCTCCTTCTCTGTCTCCCTCGCTCTTTCCCTATCTCCCCCTCTCTCTCTCCCTCTCCCCGCTCCCCCTCTCTCACTATCTCCCCATCTCTCTCTCTCCCTCCCTCCCTCTCTCTCCCTCCCTCCCTCTCTCCCTCTCTCCCCCCTCTCCCTCCCTCTCCCCACTCCCCCCCCTCTCTCTCTCTCTCCCCCCCCACTCTCCCTCTCCCCACTCTCCCCCTCTCCCTCTCTCTCTCTCCCCTCCCTCTCCCCACTCCCCCCCTCTCCCTCTCTCCCTCTCTCCCCCCTCCCTCCCTCTCTCCACTCCCCCCTCCTCTCTCTCTCTCTCCCTCTCTCTCCCCCCTCTCTCTCTCCCTCTCCCCCACCTCTTTCTCTCCCTCCCTCCTTCTCTTTCCCTCCCTCCCTCTCTCCCCACTTCCCCCTCTCTCTCCCTCTCTCCCCCCTCTCTCTCTCCCTCTCCCCACTCCCTCTCTCTCTCTCTCTCTCTCTCTCTCTCTCCCTCTCTCCACTCCCCCCCTCTCCCCTCTCTCTCCCTCTCTCTCTCTCTCCCTCTCTCTGCTGAGTTCACATCCTTCTGACTTCACAATTTCTTCACTTTGTTTTGAGGTGTTTGTCTCCCTTCATCACCCACAAGTGAAGTAAAGGAAATCTGAGGTTCTGATAGGACAGTGACAGGTCAAAAAATAAAGTCGAGAAAGGAGAAGTTGAGGTTTCTCGAGTTGGACGCGTTACATCCTTGTGTGTCTTGAAATTTCTGACAAAGTCGGCAGTGGAGGGTCCACAGGAAGTAAACAGACTGTTGTACAAAACTGCAGAACTGCACAAACAAAGCCAAGTCACCAGCTGCTTGAGGAAGGCTTTGTGTCTCATTAATGACACAGAGATGCTATTTGGCCCATCATGGCCAATCTCTCCCTCTCTATCCTTCCAAATGATGGTTTCGAGGGACCTCAGCCAAAGGCAGCTAGTTTAGATTCCCTACAGTGTGGAAACAGGCCCTTCGGCCCAACAAGTCCACACCAACCCTCCAAAGAGTATCCCACCCAGACCCATTCCCCTACCGTATTATTCTACATTTACATCTGACTAATGCAGCTAACCTACACACCCATGGACACTTTGGGCAATTTAGCATGGCCAATCCACCTAACCTGCACATCTTTGGATCATGGGAGGGAGCCGGAGCACTCGGAGGAAACCTATGCAGACACGGGGAGAATGTGCAAACTCCACACAGACAGTCACCCGAGGCTGGATTGAACCCAGGGCCCTGGTGTGGGAAGGCAGCAGTGCTAACCACTGAGCTACCTGTGCCACCACTGTGTTTAGCTTGGGAAACTCGGTTGGTATGAACAGGTTAGACCAAAGGGCCTGTTTCTGTGCTGTGTGACTCCATGAGTCTTATGTCTGTGACAGCCCTGCATCGATTAATCCCAGCCCTTGCTCTTTTCTCATTACCCCATCAACCCTTCTGCCTAAAAACACCAGGCCAAATGGAAACCCTCTACCCAGAGGTCGAAATAGTCTGGATCATGCTTCTGTCTTCCGGTGAGCTCTTTCAACAGATTGAAGAACTTGCCAGACCAAAGGAGGTCAAGTCCAGGCAACACACAAAATCTTTAAAGGTCAAGAGGTCACCTTGTCGTGCATCAATCACAGACCTAATGGGTGGATGATTTTCCTACTGGATGCCAAGAAAAACAGGATTTCGGGATTGCAAACTGGACTAAGTGCAACAGGAAAGCAATGTGAATCAAGAGCCACTGTATGGAAAACTGGAAATCCTACAGGGAGCAGATTGCAGAGGTCACTGGATTAGAGAGAGCCTGACTAGGGAGCTAGCTTATAAACTATACAGTAGGAACAGGAGTAGGCCATTCAACCCTTCAAGTCTGCTCAGTCACTCAATATGATCATGAATGGTCATCCAACTCAGTGACCTCTTTTAGCCCGATATTCATTGATCCTAAAATCTACGTCTAACTCTTTCTTGGAGATGTTCAATGTTTTGGCCTCCATTGTTTTCTGTGGGAAAGAATTACACAGGTTCACCACTCGCTGGTTGAAGAAATTTCTCCTCATCTCAGTCCCAAATGTCTACCCTTTATCCTAAGACTGTGACCCCCCCAGTTCTGGACTCCCTGATCCTTAGGAACATCCTTCCTGCATCTATCCTGTCTGGTCCTGTCAGAGTTTTATTGGTTCCAATCCAGTAGATGTGGAACTGTAAGAGAACATGCTTCTGGTATTATCCACATATCACAGTATGAGATCTAACAGCATAAAACTCTCATCCTCCATCTTACTGAGCCTACTTGAGGCATGTCATGCTGAGTGAAGTGTGCGTCAACACATTGCAGTTGCTTTGATTAAAATTGGACATGAAAGTGCCTGGGATTGTAATGGATGCACACAGATACCATATAATCACAACTTATTGATTATCTCAGCACTATGTTACCCCTGTCACATTCATGTAGAGTTATAGAGATGTACAGCATGGAAGCAGACCCTTGCCAAACAGAAATTCTAAATTAATTTGGTCCCATTTGCCAACATCACTCTAAACCCTTCCTATTCATATACCCATCGAGACAAGACCAAGCAAAGATATCAGATCGCAGCAGCTGAAGATCTCCAATCACTTTGGGGGTAGTAAAGGGTCAACCACATGGTTATAGGAATTGCATGTTGGCTAGACCAAGCAAGGACAGCTGTTTCCTTGACTATATAACATAGGTTTCTCTACCCCTGACAATCACCATTACTCGAATCTTAAATCCAGAACTTCTACCAAGCATGGCAGGGATTTGAACATGGGTCCCCAGAACTTTAAGTGGGTCTCTGGATGAGACAGCAGCTCCCCCAGTGGCTCAAAGGCAAATTGCATTGGGACGAAGCCTGAGAATGAGGCATTTGGATTGCAGTGATACCCAGGTAGTTCCTGAAACAGTAACAAGACAATCCAGGGCTGGGTTGGGGGTAGCTGGAAAGCAAGGGGAAAGGAGCTATCTTGGGTTTTCAACCAATCTCTGATGTAGGGGCCAAGCATCCTGACTTTGAGTTAAGGTGAGGGAAGCTGGGTATCAATGCGCACACACAAATGGTGAGATAGCACTTGTCCTTAGGGTGACTGTAGTAGAATGGAGCAGTGGTAATGAGCTCCCACTGAGCTAGGAGTCCTGCCCCACCTACTCCAGCTGAGTGTCTGCTTCAGTTTGAATCATAGAATCCTTACAGTGTGGAAACAGGCCCTTTGGCCCAGAAGGTCCATACTGACCCTCCGATGAGTATCCCATCCAGACACAGTCTCCTTCCCTGTTATTCTACATTTACCTCCTGACTAATGCGCTAAGCTACACATCCCTAAGGACATTATGGGCAATTGAGCATGGCCAATTTACTTAACCTGCACGTAGGATCTCGACAGTGTGGAGACAGGCAATTCAGCCCAACAACTCCACACTGACCCTCCAAAGAGTAACCCACCCAGACCCATTCCCTTACGTTTACCCCTGACCAATGCCCTAACCTACGCATCCCTGAACACAACAGGCAATTTAGCATGGCCAATTTATCTAACCTGTACAGCTTTGGACTGTGGGAGGAAACCCACGCAGACACAGGGAGAATGTGCAAACTCCACACAGACAGTTGCCCGTGACTGGAATCGAACCTGGATCCCTGGCACTATGAGGCAGCAGTGCTAACCACTGAGCCACCATGCCATCTCATTGATTGAGAATATCGAGAAGGATGGAAAGCCATGAGCTTTGCTGCCTAGAAAGACAAAGGGAGCGCATAAGAAGACCAGCTCCTGCCTTTAGTTGACTTGACCTTAATACATAGTGCTGTTCTCTCACTCCCACTGGGCAAGAATTCTGGAACTTGCCTGGCAACTTGGCAGACCCACAAGGTGGGCTGAATCCCCAGCTCTCCAGCAGTGACCAGGGATAGCCATTAAGTATGAAAATTGCCAACAATGACCAAAACTATTATTAAATTGGAGAGGGTTCAGAAAATATTCACCAGGATAGCGCCAGGACTGGAGGGTTTGAGTTATGAGGGGAGGCTGGGGATGTTTTCCCTGGAGCATCTGAGGGGTGACCCCATAGAGGTTTATAAAATCATGAGGGGCATGGACAAAATGAATAGTCAACATCTTTTTCCCAGGGTAGAGGAGTCCAAAACGAGAGGGCATGAGTTTATGGCGAGAGGGGGAGGGGAGATAGAAAGTTCCGAGGGGCATTGTTTTCACACAGAGGGTGACTCGTGTGTGGAATGAGCTGCTGGAGGAGATGATGGATGTGGGTCCACTCACAATGTTTAAAAGGCATTTAGATTAGTAATGAACAGGAAAGGTTGGGAGAGATTTGGGGCACACATGGGACTAATTTAATTTGGGAACATGATCGACATGGACGAGTTGGACTGAAGGGTCTGTTTCCGTGCTGTATGACTCTGTGAGAAACTGGAAACAAACATATGAACAAAAGTGGAGTGCTGGAAAAGCATAGTAGGAGAATCGACATTTCGAGCATAAGTTCTTCATCAGATTAAATTCCCTACAGTGTGGAAACAGGCCCTTCAATCCAACAGGTCCACACTAATATTTTCCTACATTTTACCTAATACTATGGGCAATTTAACACAGCCAATCCACCGAACCTGCACATCTTTGGACTGTGGGAGGAAACCACAGAATCCAGAGGCAATCCACACAGACCCAGGGAGAATGTGCAAACTCCACACAGATGGTCACCTGAGGCTGGAATCGAAGCCAGGTCTCTGGCGCTGTGAGGCAGCAGTGCTAACCACTGAGCCACCGTGTCACAGGATTGCTCATTCCTGACGAAGAGCTTATGCTCGAAATGTCAACTCTCCTGCTCCTTAATTGATGTCTGACCTGCTGTACCTTTCCAGCACCACACCTTTTGTCTCTGATCTCCAGCATCTGCAGTCCTCACTTTCTCCATATGAACAAAAGTAGATCACAAGGCCCCTTAAGCCGACTAAGTCATTCAATAAGTTCACAGCAAATTGGATTTTAACCTCAACTCTACATTCCTGCATATCCCTGATAGCCTTTCAACCATGAGAAAAGGAGGAAAACTTGAAGGCGGAGTTGATAGTGTTAACTACATTGTCAAGTAGTGCCTTCACTTAATGGGATCAGGAATTTAACACAAGGGTGTTAATCTCATGATGGACCCTCACACCCTTTGCCCACACCTTGATGTTTGGTTTGTTGGGGACTCTACACCATGTGGGAGCAAGAATTATTAGTAATTTTAGCTGTATATTTAGATTTCTCTAATCAGAGGGGTGAGGTCTTCTTATTCGTTAACCACTGTCTAACCCTAAAACACTTCATTATTTTTCTACACCCATTTTGAACAATTGGTCGTGAGCTCTGTTAATGTCAATGGGAGGCAATGGCCTAGGAACATGATCACTCGACTATCAATCCAGTAAGGAGAAAGTGAGGACTGCAGATGCTGGAGATCAGAGCTGAAAATGTGTTGCTGGAAAAGCGCAGCAGGTCAGGCAGCCATCCAAGGAGCAGGAGAATCGACGTTTCGGGCCTTCCTGAAGAAGGGCCCATGCCCGAAACGTCGATTCTCCTGCTCCTTGGATGGCTGCCTGACCTGCTGCGCTTTTCCAGCAGCACATTTTCAGTAGTATCAATCCAGAAACCCAGCTGATGTCCTGGGGACACTAGCTCAAACCTTGCCAGGCAAATTGAGGAATTTGAATTCAGTAAAAAGCCTGGATATAAAAGTCTAATAATGATCATGAATTGATTATTGTAAAAGGTCATCTGGTTCACTAATGCCCTTTAGAGAAGGAAATGTGCCAGTGTTACCTGGTCTGGCCTACATGTGACTCCAGACCCACAGCCAGTTGTTAGATTAGATTAGATTACTTACAGTGTGGAAACAGGCCCTTCGGCCCAACAAGTCCACACCGCCCCGCCGAAGCGTAACCCACCCATACCCCTACATCTACCCCTTACCTAACACTACGGGCAATTTAGCATGGCCAATTCACCTGACCTGCACATCTTTGGACTGTGGGAGGAAACTGGAGCACCCGGAGGAAACCCACGCAGACACGGGGAGAACATGCAAACTCCACACAGTTAGTCACCTGAGGCGGGAATTGAACCCGGGTCTCCGGCGCTGCGAGGCAGCAGTGCTAACAACTGTGCCACCGTGCCGCCCACACTGCCCTCTGGGCAAGAAATGCTGACCTGGTCAGAGCCACCCACATCCCATGAGTATATTTTTAAAAATGCTGTTGCTTTTTAAAGAGGAGTTTTTGACGTGTTTTCTGTGTCTAACCTATCCAGTCTGCTTCCACTAGCCCCAACTCAGTGCTCCAAGCCAATAGGCTACCCAGCAGAAACAGAAATCGCTGGGGAAACTCAACAGAACTGTGGAGAGAGAAGTCAGAGTTAACATTTCGGGTCCAGTGACCTTTTCGCAGAACTGATTGTAGCTGGGAACAGGTTGGTATACTTGCTGAAGATGGGGTTGGGGGAGGGGGGAATGATAGGTGGAGATGAAGTCCAGGGAGAGAGAGCAAGCAATCAGGCTCTTGGGAAAGTCAATAGATGCTAAAGGAGAACATTCAGTTACTCATTGATCACAGAATCCCTACAGTGTGGAAACAGGCCATTTGGGCCAACAAGTCCACACTGACCCTCTGAAGAGTATCCCACCCAAACCCATTCCCCTACCCTATTTCGTTACATTTCTCCGGTCCAATTGCACCTAAACTCCACACCCCTGGACACTGTGGCTGATTCACCTAACCTGCACATCTTTGGACTGTGGGAGGAAACTGAAGTACAGACACAGGGAGAATGTGCAACTCCACACAGACAGTTACCCAAGGAATCAACAATTGCCCCAGGTGCTGTGAGGCAGCAGTGCTAACCACAGAGCCATCATGCCACTGTACTCTATCAATCACAGGAGCAACCAATCAATGGAAAGTCAAGCTCCACCGCCCCCCCTTCCCCCCCCCCCCCCCCTCCCCCCCCGCCCCATAACCCTCCCACCTCCAAGCTAGACAGGGGCTGAAAGCAGGGTTTGGGAGTAAGATCAATGAAGTGTGGAGCTGGAAAAGAATCCTGATGGAAGTTTCCAGCCTGAAACATTGACTATCCTGCTCTTCTGATGCAGCTTGATGTGCTGTGCCATCTCTGGTTCCACTCTTTATCGACTCTGACTCTCCAGCATCTGCAGTCCTCACTATCTCCACGTTTGGGATTAAGATAGACGCTAAAAGCCATGGGCAAAGAATACAGGAAACGAGGGAGAGCTTGGAAAAGCAGGAAGGGGAGATTCCAGGGTCTGGGGGAAGTGGCAGGTCACAACGAGGGTTTGGGGAGAGAGAGCGGCAAAAAGGGGTGGTGAAGGAAGAGGGGGGAGGCTGCAAAGAAGAGAGGGGCAGACTGCAAAGGACAGGAAATAGACAAGTTTCAGGGGGAGTCAGAGGCTACGTAGGACATAGAACCTGCCAACAAAGGGATAAACAGCTAACCAAAAAAGAATGAAATCACTGATCCAATTAATTCCACAAGAATGTACAAACGAGGAACTAGAGGCGGCTACTGGGTCCTTTGTTCAATACGATCATGGTTGATCTGATTTTAACCTCAATTCTATATTGCTGCGTATCCCCAACTAGCCTTTCACCCTTTGGTCAGTTACCACTGCCTTCATACTATTTAAAGGTTCTGCATCCACCATGTTTTGAGGAAGAGAATTGCGAAGACTCACACCCTTTGAGAGAATTTTGCTTTCCCTTCAAATGCTTGACCTCTTCTTTTTAAACTAAGGCCCCTCATTCTCAATTCTCCAACAAGAAGAAACGACCCTTTGGACATCCATCTGGTCAAATCCCTGCGGGATCTCACATGGTTCAATTAAATCACCTCTGACCCTTCTAGACCCCAGAGGACAGAGATCCAGCCTTTTCTCATGAGGCAATCCATTCATTCCAAGTACTAGTTTCGTAAACCTTTTCTGAACTCTATATAAATCCATTAACACCCTCCTGTACGTACAGTCTGATTGTATGTGGAATCTCTCATGTATGAGCAATATAGTATAATGCAGGCATTGTAAAGAAAACTGTGCAAATTGTCAAATTTAAATCTCAGATTGAGAACCGAAGGCAAGGAAAGAAACGACAGCAACTTCCTGATTAAAAACATCCAGCTTTGTAGATGCACATTGTTGCTCATTAGCTGTGACCTCGCTGACGTGTTCAGGACGATGTCCTTTTGTGTGCACAAGTGATGTTTTGTAAAATCATTTTTTGCTAAATTATACCTGTTGTTTTATGATACCTAAGAAATGAATATTCTTCTTGCCTATTGAGACTTAACACTAATGAACTGCTGGTAAATATTGAGGACTGGTGATATCTTTTTGTGTGTAGACATATATCCTCGGTATTTTGTAAAATAACATTTTGCTAAATTACTTCTGCTGTTGCATAATGCTTAAGAAATGAATACTCTTCTTGTCTGCTGTGGTTTAACATGAATGAATTGTTGGCAAATATTGAGGATATGTATAAATTTTTCTAATTCTGTCCGGGTACCACATACATCAACACAAGTACAAAAAGGTATTGTGACTGCAACTCTGCGTCACTTAGTAAATGTGTTAATGAGAGTGAAAAGAGAACCCCTGAGAAACAAAAGGGAGCTCGTGTAAGAGATCATATATTGTTCATTTTTTTGGGACAATAAACTGAAGTGTTGCGTATTGTTGAGCTGCACAGTACAATGTTTCTCTTTGGAAGCAGTAAGAGGAGGAATATGAGATTGAGAATCTTTCAAGTTGAGGAAATTCTACCTGACAACAGGCCTCAGATTGGTTGTCCAAAGTTAAAAATCACACAACACCATGTTATAGTCCAACAGGTTTCGGAGCGCTGCTCCTTCATCAGGTGGTTCATCACAACCACCTGATGAAGGAGCGGTGCTCCGTAAGGTAGTGCTTCCAATTAAACCTGTTGGACTATAACCTGGTGTCGTGTGATTTTAACTTTGTACAACCCAGTCCAACGCCAGCATCTCCAAATCAGATTGGTTGAACTGCAAAGGATGGAAAACATCAAGAGCCTACAGACAGAAAGCCACCATTTCCTTCTCTCTCCTTCTCTCTTTCACTCTCTGTCCCTCTGTCTTTTGCTCTCTCGCTTTATCTGTCTTTCACTCTCTCCGTCTCTCTCTTTCATTCACTAACTTTATCTCTCTTTCGCTCTCTGTCCCTCTCTCTTGTTCTCTCCCTCTCTTTGTGTGTGGATAAAAAGACAACACTTCTGAGAAAGATTCAAAGAAATAATTCCTACAAGGAAAGATCCAATCTCACCTGATAAACCATGGAATTGAAGAAGGAGCAACACTGTACAGACAACAACTTATCATCATTGCAAAAATCACGGAGACCGTGAGGAAAATAACTTTCCACATTAAGCTCTGGACTTTAAATCTTCATAATTTTGTTTACTCTGTGAATATTCCTTTCCACACATAGTATGTGTTCAACTGTCTGTCTTAGCTGTGACTGAGTGAGAGCTTTTCAAGGAATATATTTAACTCGCTTAAATTAGAAATCGTTTTTACGGTTCTTGTTAGAGTTATGTTTTATTACAGTGAAATAACTCCACAGAGGCCAGTATCCCATCATCAATTCAGTCTTTATTTACACATGCACAGTACCTAATACTGACCCAGCTCACTCAGAGCCAGCTCTCAGAGTGAACAGAACCTCTGACACCCCTGTTTTACCCCCACAGTCCCGCCTAACTGTGGTAGTGCTTATTTTCCCCCCAGCACCCATGGTGTGTGTGTGCAGGTGTGAGACACAGTGAGAGACACAAGGTGCACGAATCTTTATTCACATTTTCCACCACCAGGAAGATAGGAAAACACCCGAGTGGCCAGTGACAAGCACTGCCCTTCACACCAAAGGGCAATGCTGTGTGATCAAAACAGTGAAGGGGAAGGTAGGGACTAAATCAAAATAGAGTTGGAGGGGGAAATAATGCACTCCACTCCCTGCGGCACCCACCTCTCCCTGAACAAGTCCAGGGTGTTGGTGGACACCGCGTGCTCCTTCTCCAAGGACACCCGGGCTCTAACGTAACCCTGGAAGAGGGGCAGGCAGTCGGCCCTAACGACCCCCTCCACGACCCGCTGCCTGGACCTGTTGATGGCCAGTTTGGCCAGGCCCAGGAGCAGACCCACGAGGAGGTCTTCAGACCTGCCCTTCCTCCTCCGTACCGGGTGACACTCCTGTTTATATCTGTCAGCCAGGGTTCCCTGATTGGACCAGATTAACAGCCCCAATCAGGGAGCTCAGATCATCTGAGATCCACCTGACTGACCTCGGAACAGTCACTGGAGTATGGATTGCCTTGGTCTTGGGTAGCTGTCATTCAGACCGGTTGCTCACTTTGGGAGTCTTACTGAGGCTTTGGGATTGTATACATTTACACATTTTGTGATGATGAGACACAATGATTGGTGCATTCTCAGTTAAAATGTGACACCCCTGGGAAAAAAAATGCTCTCAATAAAATTCGAAGAACCCTTTGAAAAACAAATCCTGTCCTCTGCTTCTCACTCAACTTCTCATTCATTTTATTGCCTTTGTCCGCCGTACAGAAAAGGAGAAAATGCTACAGTTTATATATTGACGAATATGTCTCCAGGCTGCTTTACGTGCAAAGAATGACTTGAAAAGATGATGGTTTGAGGAGAATCGTCCCCCCCCCTTGAGATCCCACAATGCAATGAGAGCTGACTTGTCATAGCCTGTCTCTGTAATGTCCTCCAACCTCACAACCCTCCAAGATCTCTGCGGGTTCCAATTCTGCTCTCCCATGCATCCCTGATTTTCATCGCTCTGTCACGGGTTGCCATGGTGTCAGCTGCTCAGGAAATTTCTTTCTAAATCTCTCCTGCTCTTGCCTCTGTTTCATAATTCCTGCCTCTTTCAGCAGACCATTTGGTCACCATCAGATATATTGTTTGGAGTCACAGCTGTTTGATAATATTATGGCATCACGGGTGATATACAAATTCATGTTGTTGCTGCTGTTGATGTTGGCTCAGTCCAAGCTGGGGTACAACAACTAGAACTTAATGGGGCGGCATGGTGCCTCAGTGGTTACCATTGCTGCCTCACAGTGGCAGGGTCCCAGGTTCGATTCCAGCCTTAGGCGACTGTCTGTGTGGAGATTGCGCATTCTCTCCGTGTCTGTGTGGGTTTCCTCCTGGTGCTCCAATTCCTGCTACAATCCAAAGATGTGCAGGTTAGATGTATTGGCCATGCTAAGTTGTTCAGGGATGTTAAGGTTAGGTGCATTAGTCAGGGCTAAATATAGGGTAGGGAAATGGGTCTGGGTGAGTTATTCTTCGGAGGGTTGGTGTGGACTTGTTGGGCCGAATGGTCTGTTTCCATACTGTAGGGGTTCTATGAACTGCTGACCTCAGCATGTCTGATTTTAAGAGGGATAAGGTCGCAAAAGAGGTGCCGATCTTAATCGCTACCTAGCAAGTGGGTCCATGCGGAATGTGAATTGAGTACCAAATCAGTTTTCACTTTCCTCCAGACCAGTAACTCAAGGAAGCCATCCATCACAGTCAAAGGAAGTGATAGAGACAGGTCACAGGAAATGGGCAAAAGTTTGGCAGGTTAAGTATAATGTGCGGTTACGCACTCTGGCAAGGAGAATAAACAAGCTGAATATTATTTGAATGGAGAAAGACTGCTTAAATCTGCAGGCACACAGGCATTTGGGATTCCTCATGTATGAATCACAAAATGCGCAAGGTAGTAGGAAAAGCAGATGGAATGTTGGCCTTTATTTCAAAAGGAATGGTACATAAAAGTAGAAAGGTTTTGCTAAAACCGTACCAGAGACTAGTCGGACCACAGTTAGACAGTTTTGGATCCCTTATCGAAGGACAGATATACTCGAACTGGAGGCAGGTCACAGAAGGTTCACTTGGTCTGATCTTGGGTATGGAAGGCCTGCGTTATGAATAGAGGTTGAGTTAGATTGAACCTGTACTCATTAGAATTGAGAAGATGGAGGTCGTAGGAAATTAGCAATAAGTAACGGTAAAATCGCCATCATCTGACCAGGGCTCCTCTGGGATTAGAGAGAGATGACTAATGGTGATATAACATGAGAGCCATCATCGCTCAGGCGAGAGGGGAGAGATTGAGGAGGAGCGTATTTCATGGCCACCTCAAGCAGTGCAGGAATAGAACCCATGCTCTTGGCATCACTCTGCATTGCAAGTCATCCGGCGAACTGAGCTAAACCAATGCCCACTTTTACTGGTCATGGGAGAGACACCAACTCAACCCTGCCACCCAACTGAGGAGAGCTCAGGAGTTCAACTGTCAACAGTCATCTGGTGGCTTTGGTGCTTGCACTAGGAATATCCATTGGAACTAACTTGTTTCTCAGAGTTAGCTTGACCAATAATCTTTATGAAGAGTAGTGTCAGTGGATCCCTCTTTCCTAACCTTCTTGCAGTCCATGTACTTGAATCTCATATTACGCTATATTTCCTGCAATAAAAACCCTCAATGGTTAATTGCAAGTAGCAGAACAGGAAAACACCACTAAAGGCCCATTGCTTTCATTTCTGAGTGAGAATAAAAGAAGCTGATTATAAGACCATAAGACATTGGAAAAGAATTAGGCCATTCGGCCCATCGAGTCTGCTCCCCCATTCAATCATGGCTGATATATTTCACATCCCCATCCTTCTGCCTTCTCCCTGTAACCTTTGATCCCCATACTAATCAATAACCTATCTATCTCTGTTTTAAAGATACTCAATATCTTGGCTTCCATAGCCCTCTGCAGCAATGAGTTCCACAGATTCCCTTCCCTCTGGCTGAAGAAATTCGTCCTCATCTCAGTTCTAAAGGATTGCCTCTTCACTCTGAGGCTGTGTTCCTGGGTCCTATTCTCTCCCACTAGTGGAAACATCTTCTCCACCTCCACTCTCTCCAGGTCTCTCAGTATTCTTCAAGTTTCAATCAGATCCCCCCCTCATCCTTCTGAACTCCAGCGAGTACAGACCCAGAGTCCTCAACTGCTCTTCATACGACAAAGCCCTTCATCCCCAGAATCATTCCCATAAACTTCCTCTGGAACCCCTCCAAGGCCAGCACTTCCTTCCTTAGATACTGCTCACAAATATTCCAAATGCGGTCTGACCCAGAACCTTAAACAGCCTCAGCAGTACATCCCTACTTTTGTAGTCTAGCCCTCTCAAAACATTGCATTGCCTTGGTCATAGAGTCATAGAGCTGTACCACATGAAAACAAACCCTTCAGTCCATTTTTGTCCATGCCAACCAGATATCCTAAATTAATGTTCCATTGAGAAAGAGGAAAAGACTCAATCCAAGTTATTGGGCTGGAATAGACTGAGCCAGGAATATTACAGCACAAACTGCCTAGAGGCTGCTCCTCTCTTAGGTGAGGGCAAGTTAGCTGAAGTCGGTTGGGAGTCAAGGATAGTGGACACGTAACTCAAACTCTCTGTCAATCAACTCACAAAGCATTGGTTTACCGATCTATAAAAATAGTGATCAAGTCTGCAAGGGGAGATCAAGAACATTGTCCCACATATTCCATTGACGGGATATTGCTGGTCACTGATGCCTAGGCCCAAGATGGCGGAGATGGAGGAGGCAATGTCCATGCTCTTGAGCCCAGGTCTCGTCCAATCTGCCCGCGTTTCTTTCTTTCTTTGCTCTTTTTGTTTTGTTTCTCTGTGTTATTTTTTACTTGCGTTCTGAAGAGAACTTGGTTATGGAGGTAGCAGTTGGGACCCAGCATGAGCCAAGATGGCGGTTGGTGGCAAAGTAGGCAAGACTTAGCTTAGTGTGGAGCGACTGCAGGCTCATGGCTTAAGAAAGGGCTGTAATGTTTAACTTCATTTTCTTTTTAATTCATTTATTGCCCATCCTTAATTACCTTAAAAAGGCAGTCAACCCCATTGCTGTGGGTCTGGTGGCCAGATATGGTAAGGATGGCAGTTTCCTTCCCTAAAGGGCATTAGTGAACCAGACGGGTTTTCCAACAATAGATTCATTGTCAACACTTGATTCTTAATTTCAGATTTTTATTTTCCAAACTTAATTCAAACCCAACCATCTGTAGCAGGATTTGAACTCAGGTTCCCAAAGCGTCACTTGAATTAATAGCCCAGTGACAACACCACATGGCCATCACCGCCTTACTAACATGGCTTTATTTTTCGGATTTGTACTAAAACAACCCATAGTGATCGCCAGGATTTGTTGTCTTCAGTATAGATTCCAGCATCTGCAGTATTTTGTTCCTATAATCTGTAGTGATGAACGTTTTAACTGATTTCTTTATTTTTCTATTTTTGTACCTGAGATTTTGTATCCAGGTACCTTTGTACTGAAGGTGGCATTGGGAATAGTGACACTGTACAGGTTTCACTGGACTCCTGGACACGTGACCATAAAAGTTAATTCAAAATCTAAATCTGCTGCACTGTGTTGGGAGACTGAGGCATGTTCTAGACCTGGTAACCATGCATATTACCGGAAAACTTGCCATTACAACTCTCTCTTTGACTGAGCAAGTAAATATGTGACTGGACTGATTTCTTCCCACCTCTAGGATAATAGAGACTTCTCCATGCTGCCAGTCTCACTGAGACCAGGAAATCGTGATTCAACTGCTTAGAGGTTGGACGGGCAGCAAGTTTGTTGTGAGTCGGGACGAGAGGTCATTAACCCAGCATGGTAACTTGTTTTCCCTTCCTGGGGGTGTTCCTGAGAAGGGCGTCACAAGGAAAGGCAGACTGGAAATTGGAACCACAACTGGATCGGCCAGCATCTTCTGCAATGGGGGAGAGAAGCCAAGGGGCTGAATGGCCTACGTTCTCTGTTCCCTCCTCAGTACTTCTGTATTTTTCCATCTTGGTCTGACAGTAGCTTCCAGGAATCTGGAATCCTTCACAATCCCTCTTCCCACATGGAAAGACTTTCTCCACTGCCGCTGTCGTAGAATCATAACAGTATGGTAGCAGGCCATTCGGCCCATCGAGTCTACTCCGGCCATCCGAAAACCATCCCACCCAGGCGTCCACCCTAGCCCAGTAACCCTGCATTTCCCGTGGCCAATCCACCTAATCTTGCACATCCCTGAACACTACACCAAAAGAGGGTTACCTCAGATTACAACAGGATCTGGACCAGATGGGCCAATGGGCTGAGAAATGGCAGATGGAGTTTAATTCAGATAAATGCGAGGTGCTGCATTTTGGGAAAGCAAATCTTAGCAGGACTTCTACAGTTAATGATAAGGTCCTCGGGAGTGTTGCTGAACAAAGAGACCTTGGAGTGCAGGTTCATAGTTCCTTGAAAGTGGAGTCGCAGGTAGATAGGATAGTGAAGAAGGCATTTGGTATGCTTTCCTTTATTGGTCAGAGTATTGAGTACAGGAGTTGGGAGGTCATGTAGCGGCTGTACAGGACATTGGTTAGGCCACTGTTGGAATATTGCATTCAATTCTGGTTTCCTCCCTATCGGAAAAATGTTGTGAAACTTGAAAGAGTTCAGAAAAGATTTACAAGGATGTTGCCAGGGTTGGAGGATCTGAGCTACAGGGAGAGGCTAAACAGGCTGGGGCTGTTTTCCCTGGAGCGTCGGAGGCTGAGAGGTGACCTTATCGAGGTTTACAAAATTGTGAGGGGCATGGATAGGATAAATAGGCAAAGTCTTTTCCCTGGGGTCGGGGAGTCCAGAACTAAAGGGCATAGGTTTAGGGTGAGAGGGGAAAGATACAAAAGAGATCTAAGGGGCAACCTTTTCACGTGTATGGAATGAGCTGCCAGAGGATGTGGTGGAGGCTGGTACAATTGCAACATTTAAGAGGCATTTGGATGGGTATATGAATACAAAGGGTTTGGAGGGATATGGGCCGGGTGCTGGCAGGTGGGACTAAATTGGGTTAGGATATCTGGCTGGCATGGACGTGTTGGACCGAAGGGTCTGTTTCCATGCTGTACACCTCTATGACTCTATGACTACAGGGCAATTTAGCACGGCCAATCCACCTAATCCTGCACATCCCTGAACACTACATGGCAATTTAGCACGGCCAATCCACCTAATCTTGCACATCCCTGAACACTACATGCCAATTTAGCATGGCCAATCCACCTACTCCTGCACATTCCTGAACACTACATGGCAATTTAATGCGGCCAATCCACCTACTCCTGCACATCCCTGAACACTACATGGCAATTTAGCATGGCCTAAGCCTGCACATTGTCAGACTCTCAGCAGGCAGTGGGTACTGAGATATCTCCAGCCGATGTTGAACGACTGAGCCAGTTCCCCAAATGGCGTTTCACTTCAGGCCACTCCTGGCCATTATGGATAAGTAGTGCTACTACCACTCATGGTGTGCACGTCAGTGGACAGAGGCATCTGACAGGGACGTTTGTGGCAATGATTCCTCAGACACACTGCTTCTCCAAGGAAGCAATAACGTTAACCTCTGCTGCACTGGTCTGCCTTTAGGCCCATTCAGTTTGTGACTCTCCTGCATACCTCTGCTCTGAAGGGTCTCACATCCACAAATCGCTCAGAATGCCAACATGTTTCAACATAGCCGAATGTTCTGAAGCCCCTCACGGCAGCAGCGCGATCGAAAAACTTGACAATGAGCCACGTTTTGGGTCAGTCAAAAGGGTAGGTTTTTAAGGGGTTTCTGAAGCATTTTCTGAAGCATTTCTACCCCAGAGATTGACCAGAGTCACAGAGGTCTCAGAGCTGTTTCTAATGGTTCTGACCTAGTTGTTTAGTAGAGAGTGGAAATTCTCCACACATTTTACAATTTACTCGATACATAGAGGCTGGGGGCCAGAGGCACAGTGAACCAGAACAGGAAACCCCTCAGCTGGGATTCCCAATCCCAACCGACAGCCCGTACAATAACAACAACTTACATTCATTTAGCACCACATGCATAGCAACCTACCCCAAGGTGCATCATGGGAGTATAGCCAAACTAAATTTGGCACTGAAACATGCCAGGATCTGTAACGGGAGGGATGACAGTATTGTGGGAGAGTTTCTAAGCTTGTGACCCAGAGGCCCAGGCTAAATCCTACAGGGTTCAAATCCCGAATCCCAAAACAGCAGCTGGTTGGAGTTGAAATTTAACTCATATGTCTAGCATATAATGCAAGCCCTGGTGATGGTGATCATTAAACTATAGTCACAGAATCCCTAAAATGCAAATCGAGGCCATTTGGCCCAACGAATCTGCCTCCAAAGAGCAGCCATCCTATCCCCATAACCCTGCATTTCCCATGAATAACCTACACATCCCTGGATACTGTGGGGCAATTTACCATGGCCAATCCACCCTAACCTGCACATCTTTGGACAGTGGGAGAGTGTGCATTATCCATACAGGCAGGCACCCGAGGCTGGAACCAAACCCAGGTCCTGTGAGGCAGCAGTGTTAACCACTGAGCCACTGGAAATACAGTAAGTAGCAGCAAACCAGGAACTGCTGACCATCTGCTTAAATGTCAACCTACAGAAGCACTGGCTGTTCAGGTGGGAATGTCACCCCTGCAAGCCACTTCCCGTCTTGACTCGGAAATGTCCTGTAGTTCCTTCAGTGTCACTGGGTCAAAATCCTGGAACTCCCTCTCTAACGTTATTGCGGGTGTCTCTACATCACAGGCTGCAACAGTTCAGGAAGGCGGCTCACCCCATCCTCCTCAAGAGAAACTGGCCGTGGGCAATAAATGCTGAGCCAATCAGAGATGCTCTCACGGTAAGATGGCGGAGAAGCAGAGCCAGGTGTGTGACTGCTTTCCTTTTTATTTTTTTCTTCTTTCTATCCCCTCTTTTCTTGTTTCTTCTTTTCCTTTATTTTCTTCTCTTCTGTTTTATTTACCTCTTGTTGAAGATCTCAGTCGCAGTGAGGGCGTTGGGCCCAGCAGCGTTGACTTACGGTTGTGGTATTGGAGATGAGTCTGGATTCATGGAGGCAGGGGGATGGTTTGGGCCCAGTATGAGGCCCAATGGCATTGGCAGTGAGGTGGTGTCCATGGCGACAGCAGAGTCTGGTTTGAACTGGTGCAGTACCTGGCAGTATCCATTGGGGAGGGCATTAGTGGAGGCAAAATGGCAATGAACAGCGGGTGACTTTTATTTCCAGTGACAGGGTGGCGAAGTGGACTTGTGTCTGACCACCACAGCCCATGACGAAACACTTAACAAGAAGGACTGTAAAGCTGAACACTTCATATTCTACACTTTGATTTATTTCTCTGTTTTTAAGATGACGCTGGAAAATAGTGACACTATCCAATACTTTTCGCTGTATCTTGTAACAAACTACACATGCCAATAAATAAATCAAAGCAAATCACGTCCCATGAATGGATATTAAAACAAATTAATCATTGAAGAAATGACCAGAAATCAACACCATCCCTTCAAAAAGAATTTCAACAAACCCTACCTACTCTGTCTGTTCTTTCACTGATCCCTTCAGTAGAGAAGTCTTCTCCTCTCAAACTTTGATTGTCAGATTGAATTAGTTAACGTAGATGAGAGCATCTTTTTATGTAAGCTATAACAAGTCCAAAGATGTGCAGGTCAGGTGACTTGGCCATGCTAAATTGCCCATAGTGTTAGGTGCATTAGTCAGAGGGAAATGGGTCTGGGTGGGTTACTCTTCGGAGGGTCAGTGTGGACTTGTTAGGCCGAAGGGCCTGTTTTCACACTGTAGGGAATCTAATCTAAAATGAGCAATCATACTTTTCTTTAGAATCCCTGATTTCTGCTGCTGAACAATTTCTTGACTTCACATTCAAGGAGTTAAATCAACAGAAAATGAATTCCTATCTTTTCAATTCACTGATAAAGAGCAGTTTGAGAAGGGGATAGAGGTTGCCAGCAGTTTCCTTTCAATATGAGTGGCATGTCTTTTCTTGACTTCCTGTTCATTCACTGTGCCATTTAACCAATTACCTTTTTTTTAATGATTTGGAGATGCCGGTGTTGGACTGGGATGGACAAAGTTAAAAATCGCTTAACACCAGGTTATAGTCCAACAGGTTTATTTGGAAGCACTAGCTTTTGGAGCGCTGCTCCTTCATCAGGTAGCTAGTGGAGAAGGATCATAAGACACAGAATTTATAGCAAAAGATTACAGTGTCATGCAAATGAACGATATATTGAACAATCTGATTTTGTTCAATGATATTGGCACGAGGCAATTATGATCATTGAATGGTGTAGGCACAATGTAATGAAATCTCCTAGGAGAAAATGAGGACTGCAGATGTTGGAGATCAAGAGTCGAGAGTGGGAAGATCCAACCTTCCAACTTGACCTGTCCTACCTGTCCATCTTCCATCCCATCTATCCGCTCCACCCTCCTCTCTGACCTATCACCTTCTCCCTTACTATAATTTACCTATCACATTCCCAGCTACCTTCCCTCCCAGCTCCACCCCCCCTCCCATTTATTTCTCAGCCCCCTTGGGCCATCCCCTCATTCCTGATGAATGGCTTATGCCTGAAACGTCGATTCTCCTGCCCCTCGGATGCTGCCTGACCTGCTGTGCTTTTCCAGCACCACACTCTCGACTCTGATCTCCAGCATCTCCACCTTTCCACCATGGAATGAAATACCTCATTCTGTTCTGTAAAAACTCGGTGATTCCTTGACGGGAGGACAGAAGTTCTGTACACGTGGTGTCTCCACCTGGATCATCTTCTGAAAACATCCGAGGTTAAAATGAGTGAAACCTGAAACTCAGAGAGTTAAATACAAAGAGGGGTTGCGCAAACTAAGGTTATGCTCCATAACATTTCCATGCTTAAGTGGTGTTTGGGTAAAGATTTCCAAGATGTGACAAGGATCAGAAAGGGTAGATTCAGAGAAATTATTTTGAAAGACTGGGGAGTTTAGGACAAGACTATAACTTAGAAACACATCTTCTGTGATGAAATTTAGAAGACAGAGTTATAGAGGATGAAAATAGATCCTTTGGTCCAACTTGTCCATGCCGACCAGATATCCTAAACTGATTTAGCCCCATTTTCCAGCATTTGGCTCATATCCCTCGAAACCTTTCCTATATTGTCCATGGAGATGCCTTTTAAATGTCATAATTGTACCAGCTTCCATCACTGCCTCTGGCAGCTCATTCCATACACACACCACCCTCTGCGTGAAAAGTATGCATTGGGAATGCACCCAATATAATCAAAGGCACCTCCCAAAAAGGTTATACTCTCTTCCACCCTCTTTTGTCAGGCAGAAGATATTAAACGTTTGGATGCACGTATGGGCAAATTCAAGAACAGTTTCTTCTCCACTGCTATCAGACTTTTGAATGGGCCTCTTTTATCTTGATCTCTCTCTGTACCTTCTCGCCAGCTGTAAAGCTGTATTCTGCGCTCTTTCTGTTACCCTGATGTTACTTGTGTGGTCCGATCTGCCTGTAAAGCACGTAACACAACACTTTTCACTGTACGTCGGTACACATGACAGTAATAAATCAAATCAGAAAGTTGCACCTCAGGTTCCTCTTAAATCTTCAGTGTACAAGAGTGGTAGATGTTTGGAATTTTGTTGCACAAATAACAATTAATACTAATTCAAAGAACGAAGAACAGTACGGCACAGAAACAGACCATTCGGCCTACCAAGTCAGCACCTGTGGAGAGAGAAACGCAGAGAGTGGTAAAGGCGTGGAATGCCCTACCTGCTAATTAGGGAGATTTAAACAATCCTTAGATAAGCACATGGATGATGATGGGATAGTGTAGGGGGACAAGCTGAGAATAGTCCACAGGTCGGCCCAACATCGAGGGCCGAAGGGCCTGTTCTGTGCTGTATTGTTCTATGTTCTATGTTCTAAGGCTGTTCTGACGCTTTCGAAACTAAAATCTTTTCTCCTCTACGCAGTCCTATTCCCTCTCTATTCGTGTATCTGTCAAGACGCTTCTTAAAAATTGTTATTGTATCTGCCTCTGACAGCTCAGTCCTGGCACTTGCCATCTATGTGTAAAAAAACCTTGCTATTCCTTTAAACTTTGTCCCTTTCATCTTAAACCAATGTTAATTATAAAATGTGAAGTAAGTTTTGATTACCAATGGTATTGAGATTATTGGGCCACAAGGTGACTTTGTAAAGTTGGGTATTGGGTCAAATCTAATGGAATGGTGGAACAGGTTCAAGAGGCTAACTGACCTCCTCCTGTTCCCCTGTACTGAGTTAGGATCAGCAAGAGACCATTCAGCCCCTTGAGCCTGCTAGCCATTCAATAGGATCATGGTTGATCTTCCACTGAACCCCATCTTGCCTGCCCATCTGGAGAGGCAGTCTCGTGACTTAGTTTTGTTTTGTTCATTGAAGACTGAAGACATCACTGGCCTTAAACTAACCCCAGAAGGCAGCTGAGAATCAACCACATTGGCTGTGGGTCTGGAGTCACATGGAGGCCAGACCAAGTCAGGGTGGCAGCTTCCTTCCCTAAAGGACATTAGTGAACCAGATGGGCTTTTACCCAATAATGGATTCATGGTCCTCATTAGATCCTTAATTCCAGATTTTTTTTTTGGATTCAATTCAAATTCCATCTGCCATGATGAGATTCGAACCTGGGTCACCAGAACATTACCTGGGAACCAGGATTAATAGTCCAGTGTAATACCACAGAGTCATCAACTTTCCTCCAAGTCTAACAGCTGGACTTTTAACCAAGACACCCAGATAATACTCTGGGGACCAGGATTCATGGTAGATGGCAAAAATTGAACTCAAGAGAAGTCTGAAATATAGAGTCTAATGTTTACCATCAAACTATGGTCAGGAAAAACTCATCTTGTTCTTTATTAATTCACTCCTGGGGTATGGGCATCACTGGCTGGGCCAGCATTAATTGCCCATCCATAGTTGCCTCTTGAGAAGGTGTTGGTGAGCTGCCTTCTTGAACCGCTGCAGTCCATTGGCTGCAGGTAGACTCACAATGCAGTTAGAGAGGGAATTCTAGGATTTTGACCAAGTGACACTGAAGGAATATTATATTTCCAGGTCAGGATGGTGAGTGGCTTGGAGGGGAACTTGCAGGGGTTCTGGTTCCCACGTATCTGCTGCCCTTGTCCATTTAGATGGAAGTGGTTGTGGGTTTGGAAGGCGCTGTCTGAGGATCTTTGATGAACTTCTGTGGTGCATCTTGTAGATGGTACAAACTGCTATTCCTGAGCGTCAGTGGTGGAGGGAATGGATCCTTGTGGATGTGGCCTCAATCAAAAGGCTGCTTTGTCCTGGATGGTGTCAAGCTTCTTGCGTGTTGTTGGAGCCGCACTAATCCAGGCAAGTGGGGAGCATTCCATCACCCTCCTGACTTGTGAATCCCAAACTGAATTTGGCCGTCCTGCCTGATCCTGATCCACGTCTCCAAACCTTTCCCATTCATGTACTTATCAAAATATCTTTTAAATATTGCATTTGTACCCAGATCCAGCACTTCCTCAGGATGTTCATTCCACACATGAACCACCCTCTGTGTAAAAAAATTGCCCCCCATGTCTTATTTAAATCTCTCTCCTGTCACCTTAAAAATGTGCCCCCTAGGTGGCACGGTGGCTCAGTGGTTAGCACTGCTGCCTCACAGCACCAGGGTCCCAGGTTTGATTCCAGCTTCAGGCGACTGTCTGTGTGGAGTTTGCACATTCTCCCCTTGTCTGCGTGGGTTTCCTCCAGGTGCTTTGGTCTCCTCCCACAGTCCAAAGATGTGCCGGTCAGGTGAATTGGCTATGCTAAATTGCCCATAGTGTTAGGTGTACTAGTCAGAGGGAAGTGGGTCTGGGTGGGTTACTCTTCAGAGGGTCAGTGTGGACTGGTTGGGCCGAAGAGCCTGTTTCCGCACTGTGGGGAATCTAATCCAATCTCGTCTTGAAGGCCCCATGCCCAGGAAAAGATACCTCCCGTTAACTGTCAATGCCTCTCAATATTTTAGAAACTTTGATCAGGTCATGTCTCCGCCTCCTATGTGCTCTAGTGAGAAAAAGTCCCAGCCTATCCAGTCTTTCATTATAACTCAAACCTTCCATACCCGGCAACATCCTGGAAAATCTCTTCCTATAGCAACAAGGTGCAGGTACAGGAGTTGATGAGGAAAGCAAAAGGAATTAGGGCATTTTTCGCAAGGCGGGATGTGAAACATAAAAGCTGAAAAATCTAGCTACAACTATACATGGACTCCCGCCAGGTCTCATCTGGAGAGGTGCGTGTAATTTTGGTTTCTTTATTTAAGACATAATTGCATTGAAAGCAGTTCAGGGGTAGTTGGCTCATTTAATTCCTGGGACAATGGAGTAATCCCGATCATCCAAAACCAACTCAGAAGAAAGCTCAGAAGAAAGAGAAAACGTTTACTGAGAAATGAATAAGCGCTCAAATGATGACTGAGAGGATGGTTCTCCTTATAAGGACATTTGGATCTGAGGGACACAGTTTAAAAGTCCATTTATAACTGTGATAAGGAGTTTTTATTTGTGTTAAGATGGTGACAAATCTGTCTAACTCTTATCTGCGGGATCTATGTAAGAGGAACAGTAACGTCGAGTTGGGTGAAAATCCAATTGGCTACAAGTTATCTCATTACAGGACGGACTCACAGGACTGAAAGACCCGGCCCACAATTCTAGGCAAGTCCTCAAAAATTACTGGAGGGGGTACTTTGCCACCAAAAATGCCATATGTGTGTATGTGTGTAAGACACACTAAAGTGTGCCAAACTAAACATTGAAGTTGGCAAAGATTGACACATGAACAGCAGGGAAACAGAGGGATAGAAACTGTACATGGGCAATAAGTAGCAGGTCTAAATAGGGAGTAGGAATCGGTGCAGGGCTTGGTGGGCCAAAGGGCCTGTTTGTAATTAACAACTCACTTGTATAGCTCCATTTTGGAATGGGTCAGTTGCCACATTAATTTCATCAGCCAGTTTTGTTTTTGTATTTCAAACTCTAACCGTAACCCTATCAACCGCTCAAGATGTTTTGGTTCACATTGTTTATTTGGATTACTGCATGAACTGATCTCCAATTTTGCTAGGAGCTTTGGAGGGGTCAAAGGTCACCATGACCTGTATGTTTTATTTAAAAATTAATTTTATTAAGTACATCAGCAGCAATGATCTCTGGGATTTAACCTGTGAAATTCCAGAACCTAATTCTGTTTTTGTTCTGTGCGCATCACAGACTAACGTTGATAGTCCGTGAGCATTTTTATAAATACCTGCTGAGGTGCAGCACCGTGGCTCAGTGGTTAGCACAGCTACCTCACAGTGACAGGGACCTGGGTTTGATTCCAGCTTGGGGTGACTGTGTGAAGTTTGCACATTCTCCCTGTGTCTGTGTGGGTTTCCTCTGGGTGTTCTGGTTTCCTCCCACAGTCCAAAGATGTGCAGGTTAGGTGAATTGGCTGTGCTAAATTATCCATAGCGTCCAGGGATGTGTAGGTTTAGGTGCATTAGTCAGGCGTAAATGTAGTGTAGTAGGGTAGGGGAATGGGTCTGGTTGGATTAGTCTTTGGAGGGTTGGTGTGGACTTGTTGGGCCAAATGGCTGGTTTCCACACTGTAGGGGTTCTATGAAAGGTAAACCTGCAGATAGTCAAAAGATAATGCTAGCCCAGGCACTGACTATTAAAAAAATACAGAAATTGCTGGCAAAACTCAGTAGGTCTGACACCATCTGTGGAAAGAAAGCAGTGTTAATATTTTGAATCCAGTGACTTTTCATGAGAACTGTTAGCCGCCTGGAATAGGGGGATATTTATGCGAAGTCTGGATGGGGGAGTAAGGGAGAGGATGGAGTCTGAAGAGAGAGAGAGAGAGAGAGACAGATGAAATGACTAGGCAGATAATACCTTCCAGGTGAAGCAGCACTTCACCTGCAGTTCCTATAATCTCGTGGACTGCATTCGCTGCTCACACTCCTCTACATTGGGGCAACAAAGCTTCACAGAACACCTACGTCCTACCTGCAAAAGCAGACCCTGAGCTCCCAGTTACCTGCAGCTTCAACACACCGCCCTGATGCTTTCCAACATTTCTGCCTCAGGCTTGCTGCAGTGCTCCAGTGAATCTCAGCCCAAGCTGGAGGAACAGCTCCACATTTTCCACTTGGGAACTCTGCAGTCTTCTGCACTCAATATCGAGGTCAACAATTTTAGGGGCTTGAGGCACCTTCTCCCATGTCCTTACCCCCAACCCCCACACAGCAGGCCTTGTTATCCCATGGTCTGCTGTTTCACACAGCCCATTGTTAGCCCCCATTAGCAGCTATTCATCCTCCTAGCCTGATCATTACTCAATCCTTTGTCTGTCCGCCTGTTCTTCTCTCTTTTTGGGCTCTGTCGTGTTTGGAATCAGGGCCAGGTGACTATGAGATCCCTGACTGGGGTGGTTAACCTGGGCCAACCAGGGAACCCTGGCTGACAGATATAAACAGGTGATTCCGAGAATCTCCTCATTCTAAGTGGATATGGACGGGTTGGACCAAAGGGTCTGTTTCCATGCTGTACATCTCTATGACTCTATGACTAGCCCTTGAGCTGGCTGGTCAGAGCCCATGTACTGTGCACGTACAAATAAAGAGTGACTTGATGATGGGATAAACGCGAGGTGCTGCATTTTGGGAAAGCAAATCTTAGCAGGACTTATACACTTAATGGTAAGGTCCTAGGGTGTGTTGCTGAACAAAGACACCGTGGAGTGCAGGTTCATAGCTCCTTGAAAGTGGAGTCGCAGGTAGATAGGATAGTGAAGAAGGCGTTTGGTATGCTTTCCTTTATTGGTCAGAGTATTGAGTACAGGAGTTGGGAGGTCATGTTGTGGCTGTACAGGACATTGGTTAGGCCACTGTTGGAATATTGCGTGCAATTCTGGTCTCCTTCCCATCGGAAAGATGCTGTGAAACTTGAAAGGGTTCAGAAAAGATTTACAAGGGTGTTGCCAGGTTTGGAGGATTTGAAATATAGGGAGAGGCTGAACAGGCTGGGGCTGTTTTCCCTGGAGTGCCAGAGGCTGAGGGGTGACCTTATAGAGGTTTACAAAATGATGAGGGGCATGATTAGGGTAAATAGACAAAGTCTTTTCCCTGGGGTCGGGGAGTCCAGAACTAGAGGGCATAGGCTTAGGGTGAGAGGGGAAAGATATAAAAGAGACCTAAGGGGCAACTTTTTCACGCAGAGGGTGGTACGTGTATGGAATGAGCTGCCAGAGGAAGTGGTGGATGCTGGTACAATTGCAACATCTAAAAGGCATTTGGATGGGGATACGAATAGGAAGGGTTTGGAGGGATATGGGCCGGGTGCTGGCAGGTGGAACTAGATTGGGTTGGGATATCTGGTCGGTATGGATGAGTTGGACCGAAGGGTCTGTTTGCATGCTGTACATCTCTATGACTCTATGAGATACTGGCCTTTGTGCAGTTACTTCAGGCTCTGTCTCTAGTTATCATTTACCTCTTAACCCCTCCTCTCACCCTATCCTCTGCATAAAATCCAACTTTTTCCTAACTGCCATCAGTTCTGAGGAAGGGCCACTCAACCTGAAACGTTAACGCTGATTTCTCTCCACAGATGCTACCAGACCTGCTGAGCTTTTCCAGCAATTTCTGTTCACATTTGTGATTTCCAGCATCTGCAGTTCATTTGGGCTCTGTTTTAGGGAAACGAGGGGAATATGGTGATCCAGCCAGGACAGAAGGGATAATAAGGACAGCTGACAAAGTGCCACCTCAATACACCATTGTGCTCCCATAGGCCTGACGCAGTATCCCAATACAGACTCAAAGGACAATATCTCATTCTCTGCTCAGGGACCTTGCAGCGTCTGGGACCCAACATTGAGTTCAATAACTTAGAATCACAGATTATCTACAGTGTGGAAGCAGGCCATTCAGCCTATCAAGTTCACACTGACCCACCAAAGAGTCTTTCACCCAATCCCACCCCCATCTATCCTATCCCTATAACCCTGCATTTCCCTCACCCTACCTGTATATCCCTAGATACGATGAGGCAATTTAGCATGGCCAATCCACCCTAACCTGCCCATTCCTGGACACTATGGGCAATTTAGCATGGCCTATCCACCCTAGTCTGCACATCCCTGGACACTATGGGCAACTTAGCATGGCCTATCCACCCTAGTCTGCCCATTCCTGGACACTATGGGCAATTTAGCATGGCCTATCCACCCTAGTCTGCACATCCCTGGACACTATGGGCAACTTAGCATGGCCTATCCACCCTAGTCTGCCCATTCCTGGACACTATGGGCAATTTAGCATGGGCAATCTACTCTAACCTGCTCATCCCTGGACACCATGGGCAACTTAGCATGGCCTATCCACCCTAGTCTGCACATCCCTGGACACTATGGGCAACTTAGCATTGCCAATCCACACTAACCTGCACATCTCTGGACACGATGGGCAACTTAGCATAGCCACTGCACACTAACCTTCCCACCCATGGACACTATGAGCAACTTAGCATGGCCAAACCACCCTAACCTGCACGTCTTTGGACTATGGGAGGACACCGGAACATACCCACACAGACAGAGAGAGAATATATCGTGGAATCCCTACATAGTGGAAGCAGGCCATTCTGCCCATCGAGTCCACAATGAACCTCTGAAGAGCAAGCCACCCAGACTCACACCATCTCTGTAACCCTGCGTTCCTGTGGACAATCCACCTAGTCTGCACATCCCTGGATACTATTGGAATTTTAGCTTGACTGATCCACCTAACCTGCACATCTTTAAACTGTGGGAGGAAACCAGAGCACCCAAAGAAAAAAATAAACAGACTCGGGGAGAATGTGTGAACTCCATGCGGTCAATCACCTGAGGGTGGAATCGAACCCAGTGTCTGGCTCTGTGAGGGAGAGCTCAACCCACTCATTCTCACTCACTCTTTGGCCTACTACATGACATGGCTCGCTCCCAGCACAGACTACCCATTCTCTGCTCCCCTCAGTTCTCATTATCAATTATTCAGCTTCACTCCTTTCCTGGTCTGTGATCTCCTTGTTTACCTCTCCCTTTCATATCTCTCTCTCTCTCTCTCTCTCTGTTGCTGGGCTCTATCTCCATCGACCGACTCACCTCTCCCCTTCACCCCCAACCTCACCATCAGCGTAACTACCACTTTATTGCAGCTGCTACACATTCTGATGAGGATTCAATCGACTTGAAATGTTAACTCTGCTTTCTCTCCACAGATGCAACCAGCCCTGTTGAGTTTTGCCAACTGTTTATTAAGGGAATTTAATACTCCTGTAAGCATGGGAGTGGAGTTTGTTTTTCAAAGATTAAGCTTCAGCTGCGTATATGGTTTTGAAATGTCAACTTTCTCATTGTAATTCAGTCACTATTTTAATTCAAACAGTGATTCCAATTTAGTGGAGAGAGGCTGCTAATTTTGAAAGTGCTCAGTTGCTGTGCCTGTGGACTGCTGCATGAAGATAGGATATGACATAAATGTCCTAGGGCGTGTGACCTTCGTGGGAATGATTCAGAGCTAACATTACCCAAATATTATTTAAGTTCCAAGCAAGTTGCTGTGAGTAAACACAGAAAGAGGCCACAAACTTGCCCTAATTAGGAAAATAACATTCCCTATTTCAGGCAACATGGTGGCTCAGTGGTTAGCACCCCTGCCTCGCAATGATCAGAGATCCTGGTTCGATTCCAGCCTTGGGTGACTATCCTGTGTGGAGTTCGCATCTTCTCCGTGTGTCTCCCTGGGTTTGCTCTGGTTTCCTCCCTCAGTTGAAAAGTGTGCAGCTTAAGTGGATTGGCCATGCTAGGTTGCCCATGGTGTGCGGAAACAGGCCCTTAGGCCCAATTAGACCACACCAACCCTCCGAAGAGTAACCCAGCCAGACCCATCCCCCCTAACTAATGCACCTAATTCTACAGGCAATTTTAGCATGACCAATTCACCCATGGAAAATGTGGGGTCTGGGTGGGTGTGCACACAATGGGCTGAATGACCTCTGCCCATACGGTAGGGATTCCCTGAACCTACTGACTTTAAAGTGTTGGTTTAAGCTTGCTGCAATATTGAAAGGGCAACCATTTGAGTGTGGTATTGGCAAGAGGCCAAAACTGCATGATTTGGCAGGGTAATTATGTTACTTCTATCCAGTAAAGATCAACCAATCCATCTCAGTGTTTTCCCCTATAATGACTAAAAAGCTGAAAGACCCAGGGGCAAGGGGTGCAAAATTGATCTAAAAGTTTACTGAAGAGTACAGAAGGGCATGCCAGGAACAGTACCTGGCATACTTAAGAGTGAGGTGCCAACTTGGTGAAGCTACAGCACAGGGTTACTTGACCAAGCAGCTCAAGCAGTAAGTACACAGCCGAGACAAGTGATCCCATAACCAACGGGTCACACCCTATCCACAATCCTATCCCAGTCAGCCATGAGTGGTGGTGGTAAATCAAACAACTGACTGGAGGAGGAGGCTGCACACATATCCCCATCCTCAAAGATGGAAGAAACCACCACATTCGTGCAAATGTTAAGGCGGAGGCAATCTTCAGCCAAAGGTGCCAAATGGATGATCCATCTCAGCTTCCCCCAGTGGTCCCCAGTATCACAGGTACTTCAGCCAATTTGATTTTCTCCACATGATATCAAGAAATGGCTGGAGATATTGGATGCTGCAAAGGCTAGGGGCCCTGACAACATTCCAACTGAAGATTTATATTGCAGAACTAGCTTCCTCAGAATCAAGCTGTTCCAGTACAGTCACAACACTGGCATCTACCTAACCATGTGAAAACGTCATACCTGAGTATGTACCTTTCGCAAAAAGCAGGACAAATCCAACCCAGCCTTATCAATCCTACTCTTAATCATCAGTAAAGTGATGGAAGGTGTCATCCACTGTGCTATCAAGCAGTACCTGCTCAGCAATACCCTGCTCAGTGACGCCCAGTTTGGGTTCCACCAGGGTCACCCAGCTCCAGACCTTATTACAGCCTTGGTTCAAACATGGACAAAAGAGCTGAATTTCAGAGGCTGAGATGAGAGTGACAGCCCTTCACATCAAGGCTGCATTCAACCGAGTGCATCATTAAAGAGCCCTGGTAAAACTGGAATCAATGAGTATGGGGGAGGGGTGCAAATTCTCCACCGCTTGGAGTCATACCTGGCACACAGAAAGATAGCTATGATGATTGGAGATCAGTCATCTCAGTTCCAGGATATCTCTGCAAGAGTTCCTTAGGGTAGTGTCTTATGCCAACCCACCTTCAACTGCTTCATCAATGACCTCCTTCCACAAGAAATGTGATGAAACCAAAACAGAAATTGCTGGTGAAACTTAACAAGTCTGCCAGCATCTGCAGAGAGAAAGCAGTTAATGTTTCGAAGTGTATCAGAGTGTTACAAGAGGACATAAATTTAAGATGACGGGTGGAAGGTATGGGGGGATGTCAGGGGTAGGTTCTTTACCCAGAGAGTGGTGGGGGCATGGAATGCGCTGCCTGTGGGAGTGGCAGAGTCAGAATCATTGGTGACCTTTAAGAGGCAATTGGATAGGTACATGGATAGGTGCTTAAGCTAGGACAAATGTTCGGCACAACATCGTGGGCCAAAGGGCCTGTTCTGAGCTGTATTGTTCTACATTCTATCTATGTTCTATGAATCTGGTGGCTCCTCACTGGAGCTGGGACATTTTTGCTGAAGGTGAGGTTTGGAGGGAGGGGTGAGCAGATCGATGGAAATGGAATTCAGAGACAGAGGGATATATTAGACCGCAAGGTTGGAAGACACAGGAACAGAATTAGACCATTCAGCCCATCGAGTCTGCTCCACCATTTGGCCATGGCTTGTGTGTTCTCCACCCTATGTTTCTGCCTTCTCCCTGCAACCCTTGAAAGGGATAGGTAGATGAGGGAATTATATAAAGCAGGCTAGGATTGAGGAAAAGCTGTAGAAGTGATAAGGAGATTAAGAGTGATGGGTAGGCTGTGCTAAAAGCAACTTGCATAATGTGATAATAGGACAAAGTTAAAAATCACACAACACCAGGTTATAGTCCAACAGGTTTATTTGGAAGCACTAGCTTTCAGAGTGCTGCTCCTTTATCAGGTGGTTGTGGAGCAGAACCATAAGACACAGAATTTATAGCAAAAGCTTAGTGTCATTCAACTAAAGTGGTATATTTAACAATGGTTCAGTGGTCAGCACTGCTACCTCACAGCATTAGGGACCTGGGTTCAATTCCCGCCTTGGGTAACTGTCTGTGTGGAGTTTGCACATTCTCCCCGTGTCTGTGTGGGTTTCCTCCAGGTGCTCTGGTTTCCTCCCACAGTCCAAAGATGTGCAGGTCAGGTGGATTGGCCAGGCTAAATTGCCCGTGGTGTTAGGTGCATTAGTCAGGGGTAAATATAGGGTAATGGGTCAGGGTGGGTTGCTCTTCGGAGGATCGGTGTGGACTTGTTGGGCTGAAGGGTCTGTTTCCACACTGTAGGGAATCTAATCTAAAAGAAAACTGGATTATTGTTAAGTCTTTCATCTTTTAGAATGGGTTACAGGTTTCAGTTCATTAAAAACGCAAAGGCTTTATAAAAATAGGTGACATCTCAGCTCAGACAATGCATTAAAGGTGTGAGGTTTGTTAAACATATCATTTTACTTGCACAACACTCTAACCTTTTGCTATAAATTCTGTGTCTTATGGTCCTGCATCACAGCTACGTGATGAAGGAGCAGCGCTTCCAAAGCTAGTGCTTCCAAATAAACCTGTTGGACTATAACCTGGTGTTGTGTGATTTTTAACTTTGCCCTATTATCACGTTATACTTTTAGCACAGCCTACACATTCTCTCCTACTCTCCTTTTCACTTCTACAGCAACACCGGCTCCTCTTCGTCCTGGCAATAAGACTAAAGTGTATGTGAGAATGGGTGACTGTGTTAAAGACGCATGTAGTAGCAAGTCTGGGGTTTGGGGGTGGATTAAATACAAAACACATGAAAGGATGCAGTAGGGCTGGTAAGTTATTGTACTGATCTTGAGTCCTTGAGGTGCCCAAGCGGAAAGTGAGCTGCAGTTTCTTTCAGATTGTGTGAAAGCTTCGCAGGAGCAAAACTGAGACTGACATGCTGGCGTGGGAACACGCTGGGGCGTGAAAGCGACAGGGAACTTTCCCAGGCACTGTTGGGATGTTCGGTAAAGCCTGCACTTCCCCTCGCCAGTGCAGAGGGGGTCCCAGTGTGAGCAGGCAAAGCTACTGAAGTGAAGTGCAGGTCAATCACTACTTCGCCGTCCTTTGGCGGTTCTTTATTCGTCATTTGAATTAAAGTGCTGATTCGTGTCCCTATGTGTGTGTGTGTGCCTCTCTCAGTTCCTTAGTGTCATCCCATTCCCATTCCTCTTGAGTTTCTTTCCCTGGTGGGTCATGCCCTTTCAGCCTGGTCTGTCTGTGCTCCCTAACTCTGTCCCTTTCACAGGTTATTTCTCTCTCTCTCTCTGGTCCTGAGTGTATGACTCATCCTGGTCCCCCCCTACTCTGTGCATTTTCAGGAATGATATTTGCTCACGTCTAACTGATTCACTTGTCTCGGTGCCAAAACCCCCAATCCATGGAAGTTCCCAACTTCTGAAAAAAAACAGAAGACGTGCAGCCAACTGCGTACAGTAAATTACGCGGCTACTTTTTCACTTTTAACTCTTCCGCGTCTGAGCAACGCTACAAATCGCCGGGACCAAGCCAAGAATTTCAGGAACGTTCTCTCGAAAATCACTGGAGCTGTTGAATCTTAGACGCTGGTAAAGCCTTTTTTTTTCCCCTCTCTGTTTCCCCCCGCCCAAAAGGGTTCCAGCCAGCCAAGAACACGCAGAGGCTGTTACAAAGAGGAAGCTCTCCACTGGCTGCTCACCATCAGTGTCGGAACCACGGACTGTGCCCAGGACGGTAAGCAATTCAATTCAGCTTTCAACCTCAGGGATTTTAAAGAAAACAGACCGTGTTTGGTCTGCTCTCTTGCATGGCATCATTTCCCAAATTTCGATTACTTAAACCCTGTCTCTGTGCTCTTGTGTTAGGAATAAGTGCACTGCCTAAAAGGGAGCGTTTAAATTTAGCTGAGAGGCGCAGATGTTTGAATGTAAGCTGCAGGATAACCAATAAAACGGACACTGACCAAGAAACTGTAAATGTCGGGTGGCCGCTGGTGGATGACACTCAAAGAGTAGGCGAGAATGTGGAGTTTGGTTCCACAGGGAGTTAAGCTAGATTTGGGATCCTCTCACCAGACCTATTGGGACATTAAAGCTATGACAGAAACTTGCCTGGAGGATGGAAAGGACTGCCCAGCTCAGTGTTTCCAAAAGGGATGGAGAGGGTGACAGAAGGGATGGGGGGAGTGGCGAACTTGATTAAGGAAAGCAATTACTGCTGTAATTAGAGAAGATGGTTCTCAACAAAAAAAATCATCCAGTGAAAATATATGGGTTGGAGTTAGAGATAAGGAAGGAGTGATCACCTTGTGGGAATCGTATTCTCACCACCTCCCCCCCCACTCCCCTCCATAGTCAGAGGGAAGTTGAGGAACAAATCTGTAGAGAGACCTTAGATATATGTAAGGATATTCGATTAGATCCCCTACAGTGTGGAAACAGACCCTTCAGCCCAACCAGTCTACACCGACCCTCTTGAAGAGTAACTTACGCAGACCCATTCTCCTCTGACTAATGCACCTAACACTATGGGCAATTTAGCCTGGCCAATTCACCTGACCTGCACATCTTTGGACTGTGGGAGGAAACCGGAGCACCCAGAAGAAACCCACGCAGACACTGGGAGAACGTGCAAACTCCACACAGATAGTTACCCGAGGCTGGAATTGAACCTGGGACCCTGGTGCTGTGATGCAGCAGTGCTAACCTCTGAGCCAGCATGCCACCCCAATTTTTAATTTTTTTTTCTCTATTTTTAAATACTGTTGTAGATTATTAAGTTTGAGATATTAGGTGATTTTAATTTTCCAAATATTGACTGGGACTGCCATACTGTTAACGGTTTGGATGGTGAAGACTTTGTTAAATGCATTCAAGAAAATTTTCTTTATCAATATTTCAATGTTCCTGCTAGAGAAGGAGCAGAATGTGACCTTCTGTTGGGTAATGAGGCAGGGTAAGTGACTGAAGTGAAAGTAGGGGAACACTTTGAGTCTAGTGACCATAATTCTATTTGTTTTAAAGAATAAGCTTTCCATAAATGCTTTTCATCAGAGTAAGGCAAATTTTAATGGTATGAGACAAGTACTTTGAAAAGTTGGTTGGCGTAGACTGTTCATAGGTAAAGGGATGTTTGATAAGTGGAAAACTACAAAAGTATGGTATTGAGAGTTCAGAGACATAATGTTCTTGTTAGAGTGAAAGGTAAGGCTGGTAGGATTAGGGAAAAATGGATGAATAAAGATATTGAGAATCTAGTCAAGAATAAAACAAAATTCATAGGTTAGATACAAACAACTGGGTTCCGATGAATCTCTTGAACAGAATAAAGAGTGTAAGGGCATTCTTAAGAGGGAGATCAGGAAAGCAAAGAGAGGATATGACTCAGCCTTTGCAGATCAGGTTAAGGATAATCCAAAGAGATTCTACAAATACATTAAGCGTAAGTGGGTAACCATAAGACCGGAAGACCATAAGACATAGGAGTGGAAGTAAGGCCATTCGGCCCATCGAGTCCACTCCGCCATTCAATCATGGCTGATGCGCATTTCAGCTCCACTTACCAGCGTTCTCCCCGTAGCCCTTAATTCCTCTAGACAACAAGAACCCACCAATCTCGGCCTTGAAGACAGTTAGCGTCCCGGCTTCCACTGCACTCCGTGGCAATGAATTCCACAGGCCCACCACTCTCTGGCTGAAGAAATGTCTCCGCATTTCTGTTCTGAAATGACCCCCTCTAATTCTAAGGCTGTGTCCACGGGTCCTAGTCTCCTCGTCTAACGGAAACAATTTCCTAGCATCCACCTTTTCCAAGCCATGTATTATTTTGTACGTCTCTATTAAGTCTCCCCTTAATCTTCTAAACTCCAACAAATACAATCCCAGTATCCTCAGCCATTCCTCATATGCTAGACCTGTCATTCCAGGGATCATCCGTGTGAATCTCCGCTGGACACGTTCCAGTGCCAGTATGTCCTTCCTGAGGTGTGGGGACCAAAACTGGACACAGTACTCCAAATGGGGCCTAACCAGAGCTTTATAAAGTCTTAGTAGTACATCTCTGCTTTTATATTCCAACCCTCTTGAGATAAGAGACAACTAGAGGAGTGTAGGGCCCCTTAAAGATCAAAGAGGTTGTCTTTGTGTTGAACCTCAGGAGATGGGAGGGGTATTACACGAATATTTCATGTCAGTTTTTACTGTGGAGAAAGACATGGAGGCTAGAGAATGCAGGGAAATAAATATTGTTGTTTTGACATTACAGAGGTCTTAGAAGCTATAAAAGAGGAAGTAAGGCAAGACGATTGATAAAGACAGAATGGTGGATGTTGTTTACTTGGACTTTAGTAAAGCCTTTTTCAAGGTTCTGCATGGTAGACTAATTAGTAAAGTTAAATCATATGGCATTCAGGGTGAGCTTACCAATTGGATACAAAATTGGCTTGACAGCAGGAGACAGAGAGAGGTGATGGAGGCTGGTTACCAGGGGTTTTCCACGGGGATTGTGTTGGGTCCGCTTTTGTTTATCATTTATACAAATTATTTAGATGAGAATATAGAAGGCATGGTTAGTAAGTTTATGGATGACACTAAAATTGTTGATATGGTGGACAATGAAGAAGGATATCTAAAATCTTGCTCAATCAGGTCAATGGGCTGAGTCGTGGCAGATGGAGCTTAATTTCGATAAATACGAGATATTGCATTTTGGTAAAGCAAACAATGGCAGGGCTTATACAATTAAAAGTAGGTCCCTGGGTATTATTGTAGAACAGAGAGACCTAGGGGTCCAGGTACATAATTCTTTGAGGTTTGTGTCACATATAGACAGAGTGGTTAGGGAGGTGTTTAGCACGCTTGCTTTCATTTCTCAGACCTTTGAGTAGAGGTGTGGGGACGTCATGTTGAAGTTGTACAGGACATTGGTGGGGCCTCTTCTGGAGTACTGTGTCCAGTTCTGGTCACCCTGTTATAGGAAGGATATTATTAAACTGGAGAGGGTTCAGAAAGGACCAACCAGGATTCTGCCAGAATCGAGGGTTTAAATTATTAGAAGAGACTGGATAGACCGGGACTTTATTCACTGGAGTGTAGGACGTTGAGGGGTGATCTTATAGAAGTTTATAAAATCATGAGGGATATAGATAAGGTGAATGGTAATTTCCCTAGGGTGGGGGTTTTCAAGACTAGGGACATATTTTTAAGGGGAGAAGAGAAAGGTTTGAGATAAAGGCATAAAGGGCAACTTTTCTACACATGTATGAAATGAACTTCCAGAGGAAGTAGTGGATGTGGGTACAATTACAACATTTAAGAGACATTTGGATAAGTACACGGATAGGAAAGGTTTGGAGGGATACGCAGGCAGGTGGAGCTAGTTTAGTTTGGGATTATGATCAACATGGACTGGTTGGACTGAAGGGTCTGTTTCCGTGCTGGATGACTGTATGAACCCGTCTCTGTGCTTTGGAGTTATGAACAAGTGCTTTGACTAAAAGTTAGCATCCAAATTTAGCAAATAAAAGCAGTAACAGTGCACGCAGAGTTAGTGCAAATATTTTTGAGACTTTGTTTTAATGTAAGCTAGAGACTATTAAACAAAATGAATACTAAGCTGCAAACTGTACAAAATGGTATCTTATAAATGCCTCAGGGTGTTCTGAAGAAAGGCTTTTCACTCAAAGAGTAGGCGAGGAATGTGGTGTTTGGTTCCACAGAGAGTAAAGCTATGGTGGCTAAGTCATACCAGTCCATTGCACTGCTCTCTCATTAGTGAGAGATGACTGGTTTAAACTGACGGTCACCATGCCTCAGGTAAGGGCAGAGGCTGAGGAGACACGTCTTTTGCAGCAAACTCAGCTGATGCAGAAATTGAACCCACGCTGTCAGTGACCATTCTGCTAACTAGTCAACAGAGCTCACAGACAGCTGCAATGACAGCATGGTTAGAGACAATATAATTGGAATCCAAAGTAGACCAACAGAAGGCTGGAAGAGCACAGCAAGCCAGGCAGCATCAGGAGGGACAGGCAGGAGGCTGGAGGAACACAGCAAGGCAGGCAGCATCAGGAGGGACAGGCAGGAGGCTGGAGGAACACAGCAAGGCAGGCAGCATCAGGAGGGACAGGCAGGAGGCTGGAAGAACACAGCAAGGCAGGCAGCATCAGGAGGGACAGGCAGGAGGTTGGAGGAACACAGCAAGACAGGCAGCATCAGGAGGGACAGGCAGGAGGTTGGAGGAACACAGCAAGACAGGCAGCATCAGGAGGGACAGGCAGGAGGCTGGAAGAACACAGCAAGGCAGGCAGCATCAGGAGGGACAGGCAGGAGGTTGGAGGAACACAGCAAGGCAGGCAGCATCAGGAGGGACAGGCAGGAGGCTGGAGGAACACAGCAAGGCAGGCAGCATCAGGAGGGACAGGCAGGAGGTTGGAGGAACACAGCAAGACAGGCAGCATCAGGAGGGACAGGCAGGAGGTTGGAGGAACACAGCAAGACAGGCAGCATCAGGAGGGACAGGCAGGAGGCTGGAAGAACACAGCAAGGCAGGCAGCATCAGGAGGGACAGGCAGGAGGTTGGAGGAACACAGCAAGGCAGGCAGCATCAGGAGGGACAGGCAGGAGGCTGGGGGAACACAGCAAGGCAGGCAGCATCAGGAGGGACAGGCAGGAGGTTGGAGGAACACAGCAAGTCAGGCAGCATCAGGAGGGACAGACAGGAGGCTGGAGGAACACAGCAAGGCAGGCAGCATCAGGAGGGACAGGCAGGAGGCTGGGGGAACACAGCAAGGCAGGCAGCATCAGGAGGGACAGGCAGGAGGCTGGAGGAACACAGCAAGCCAGGCAGCATCAGGTGGGGGAGAAGTCAACATTTCGGGTGTGACCCTTCTTCAGGATGGTCTTGAAGAAGCGTTACACCCGAAATGTCGACTTCTCCACCTCCTGGTGCTGCCTGCCTTGCTGTGTTCCTCCAGCCTCCTGCCTGTCCCTCCTGATGCTGCCTGCCTTGCTGTGTTCCTCCAGCCTCCTGCCTGTCCCTCCTGATGCTGCCTGCCTTGCTGTGTTCCTCCAACCTCCTGCCTGTCCCTCCTGATGCTGCCTGCCTTGCTGTGTTCCCCCAGCCTCCTGCCTGTCCCTCCTGATGCTGCCTGCCTTGCTGTGTTCTCCCAGCCTCCTGCCTGTCCCTCCTGATGCTGCCTGACTTGCTGTGTTCTCCCAGCCTCCTGCCTGTCCCTCCTGATGCTGCCTGCCTTGCTGTGTTCCTCCTGCCTGTCTGCTGTGCATTGCATGGCCTCCTTTAAGGGCAAGGAGAGATCCCCACCAACAGGAAGAAGGAATAAAAAAATACACTTGATAAGTGCATCGGAGAAAGAAGGGAGAAGGGTAGAGTGGAGCATTGAAACCTGCATGGACCAAATGGGCTGAAACCTTGCTTCTGAGCTGTATATTCTCTGTAACCTGATGTAACGCTCCGATTCGGGGATATGGGCCAAAGACAGCTATCTAGAGTTAGGCCAGAGATTAACCACGATCTCACTGAGGAGCTAAATGGATGAATCCTGTTTCTGACGTTAAGCTGTTCCTCTTGGAGGCTGTAAAATGAACCCTTATTTTTATCTCCACCTTTATTACTGCGTTAAGTTGATGCAAAGCACAGCGAGAAGATGTGGAACTTTCACAGGGCCGGTGCTGTCAGAGTCCCTCAGGCCCAGGGACAGAAATGCAACCACCTGACAGCGTGTAGGCAAGCGTGGCACAGCAAGATCCCACCAGCAGGCGGGTTAATGTAGTCAGGTTGATTTGGCTGAGTTGGTGGTCAGATCACTTGCCGTTTCTATGGGAGGGCTGGTTGCTCAGTCGGTGACCTTTTGTTCAAGCAGTAGGCTGCTGTAAACACTGGGCAGCCAGGATGGAAAAGAGAAACAGAACCATAGAATCCTTACAGTGTGGAAACAGGCCCTTCGGCCCAGCAAGTCCACACCGACCCTCTGAAGAGTAACCCACCCAGACTCATTCCCCTACCCTGTTACACTACTTTTGCCTCACTGCTCCAGGGACCCGGATTCAATTCCTGCCTCAGGCAACTGTGTGGAGTTTGCACATTCTCCCTGTGTCTACATGAGTTTCCTCCGGGTACTCCAGTTTCCACCCACAATCCAAAGATGTGCAGGTCAGTTGAATTGGCCGTGCTAAATTGCCCATAGTGTAGGTTATTTGTCAGGGGTAAATGTAGGTGAATGGGTCTGGGTGGGTTACGCTTTGGAGGGTCAGTGTGGACTTGTTGGGCCGAAGGGCCTGTTTCCACACTGTCGGAATTCTTAAAAAAAATTTTACCCCGACTAATGCACCTATCCTACACATCCATGGACTCTGTGGACAATTTAGCATGGCCAATCCACCCTAACCTGCACATCTTTGGACTGTGGGAGGAAACCGGAGCACCCAGAGGAAACCCACTCAGACACGGGGGGAATGTGCAAACTCCACACAGACAGTCACCTGCGGCTGGAATCGAACCCAGGGCCCTGGTGCTGTGCCAGCTAAAATTAAATTTAGCAAATAAGAGTGCACCCAGAGTTAGTGCACACATTTTTGAGATTTTGCTTTCATGCATCAATCAGCAAGGGTAAGGGTCATTTCAACGGTCACAATTAGAGTGGTGCTGGAAAAGCACAGCAGGTCAGGCAGCATCCGCGGAGCAGGAAAATCGACATTTCGGGCAAAAGCCCTTCATCAGGAAGGGTCATTTCAGCGGTGCGTCAGGAGCAGAATCGAAGTCTGAATAGGACTGGCGGTACTTTACATAGCAAGATCCCATGGACTCATGGGAGCGGGTTCCATGTTTTTTGGGGAGGGGCTTGCCGTTTTCCTGATTATTCCAGGGTGCAGGCAATGAGACACCTATGCGAGAGTGGGAAAGTCGAGCCGATTCTTTCTCCCGGATTGTAGCCTGCAGGTGGCAGAGTCTGGAAAACCATTCAACCTTCGGGAGAAATAGAAAGCAAGCTGGTCACTCACCATCCCTCATGTTACACAAGCCCGCAAAATCACAATGGGCTTGTCCGGGTGCAACAACAACTTGCATTTGCACAGAGCCCTTTCATGACCACTGAATATCTCTGAAGTGCATGACAGCCGACGAAGCTCACTATTATCGTGGTAGAAAATGGCAATTTCGACACAGTTAAAAATCACACAACACTAGGTTATAGTCCAACAGGTTTATTTTGCTCCAAAAGCTAGTGCTTCCAAATAAACCGGTTGAACTACAACCAGGTGTGTGATTCTTAACTTTGACCATCCCAGTCCAACACCGGCACCTCATCGTCAATTTGCCACAAGTAATAGTGTGGTGGGGCAGGTGGAAGTAAACATTGGCCAAGCCATAGAATCCCCCCAGTGCAGACAGAGGCCACTCAGCCCATCAAGTCTGCACTGACTCTCTCAAGAACAACCCACCATTCCCCACCCATAATCCAGCATTGGCCTTGGCTAACCCACCTACACACAACAGGGCAATTTAGCACAGCCAGTCTGCCTAACCCACGCACCTTTGGATTGTGGGAGGAAACCAGAGCATCCACAGGAAACCCACGCAGATTCAGGGAGAAAGTGCCAACTTGTCTGAGGCTGGAATCGAACCTGGGTCCCTGGCAATGGAAAGCAGCAGTGCCAACCACTGAGCCACCATGCGACTATCTTGCCGTTCTTCAAAATAGTACCTAGGGATCTTTAACAGCCAAATGAGCAGGCAGGCCACAGTTTAATATCTCAACCACAAAACAGTCCCACCAATAGTGAGTGATGCACTGGATCATAGAACCTCGATGGTAGAGCTTGAGCCCTGGAATAGAACCTGATCAAAGACTCAGAGACACTGTGTCCACTGAGGCTCAAGACAATCGAAGGATAAACAATGTGCAAATCTTGGGAGCAACATTGCTTCTACTGTCCAGGTGTCATTTATTGATAGAAGCATTTAATATTTAACTATAAAGAAGGCTAATGAATGTTAATCTTTACCACAATGTAAATGGTGCAATTTGATTAGATTCCCTACAGTATGGGAACAGACCCTTCAGCCCAACAAGTCCATACCGACCCTCTGCAGAGTAACCCACCCAGACCCTAACTAATGCACCAAATACTACGGGCAATTTAGCATGGCCAATCCACCCTAACCTGCACATCTTTGGATTGTGGGAGGAAACCCATGCAGACACAGGGAGAATGTATAAACTCCACACAGACAGTTCCCTGAGGTTGGAATCAAACCTGGGGCATTGGTGCTGTGAGGCAGCAGTGCTAACCACTGAGCCCCCGTGCCACCCAATACAAAACAATCTGGAATTAGGAGTCTAATTGTTGGGTAAACCCCATCTGGTTCACTAATGCCCTTGGGGGAAGGAAACTGCCATCCTTACCTGGTCTGGCCTACATATGATACAGCAATGTGATTGACTCGTGGTAATTAGGAATGTGCAATAAATGCTGGCCAAGCCAATGACACCCTGATCCTGTGGATGAATAAAAAAGAGATTTGAGTACAGGAGACCCTGCTTCAGTTAGACCAAACTTGCAGTTTTGGTTTCTCGCAGGAAATAAATTATTGCTGTGCAGAGAGTGTATCAAAAGTTCATCAGACTTGTTCCCCAGATGGCCACACTGTCCTTGGACAGGGAGATTGGACAAGTGGGATCCAAATTCTCTGGAGCTTCAAAGGTCGAGAGGAAATCTCATTGAAACCTACAAAATATGTCTAGACAGGATAGATGTAGGTAAGGCTGGTGGATCCCACTGGTGGATAAGGTGGTCACTGGTGGATAAGGTGGTCACTGGTGGATAAGGTGGTCACTGGTGGATAAGGTGGTTACAGGTGGATAAGGTGGTCACAGGTGGATAAGGTGGTCCCTGGTGGATAAGGTGGTCCCTGGTGGATAAGGTGGTCACTGGTGGATAAGGTGGTCACTGGTGGATAAAGTGGTCACAGGTGGATAAGGTGGTCACAGGTGGATAAGGTGGTCCCTGGTGGATAAGGTGGTCACTGGTGGATAAAGTTGTCACTGGTGGATAAGGTGGTCACTGGTGGATAAAGTGGTCACTGGTGGATAAGGTGGTCACTGGTGGATAAGGTGGTCACTGGTGGATAAAGTGGTCACTGGTGGATAAGGTGGTCACTGGTGGATAAGGTGGTTACAGGTGGATAAGGTGGTCACTGGTGGATACGGTGGTCACTGGTGGATAAAGTGGTCACTGGTGGATAAGGTGGTCACTGGTGGATACGGTGGTCACTGGTGGATAAAGTGGTCACTGGTGGATAAGGTGGTCACAGGTGGATAAGGTGGTTATAGGTTTATAAGGTGGTCACAGGTGGATAAGGTGGTCACTGGTGGATAAGGTGGTCACTGGTGGATAAGGTGGTCACTGGTGGATAAGGTGGTTACAGGTGGATAAAGTGGTCACTGGTGGATAAGGTGGTCACAGGTGGATAAGGTGGTTACAGGTGGATAAAGTGGTCACTGGTGGATAAAGTGGTTACAGGTGGATAAGGTGGTCACTGGTGGATAAGGTGGTTACAGGTGGATAAAGTGGTCACTGGTGGATAAAGTGGTCACTGGTTGATAAGGTGGTCACTGGTGGATAAGGTGGTCACTGGTGGATAAAGTGGTCCCTGGTGGATAAGGTGGTCACTGGTGGATAAGGTGGTTACAGGTGGATAAGGTGGTTACAGGTGGATAAAGTGGTCACTGGTGGATAAGGTGGTTACAGGTGGATAAGGTGGTCACTGGTGGATAAGGTGGTTACTGGTGGATAAGGTGGTTACAGGTGGATAAGGTGGTCACTGGTGGATAAAGTGGTCACTGGTGGATAAAGTGGTCACTGGTTGATAAGGTGGTCACTGGTGGATAAAGTGGTCACAGGTGGATAAGGTGGTCACTGGTGGATAAACTGGTCAAGAAGGCACACAGCACGCTTGCGTTCCTCAGCCTGACCATTGAATATAAAAGTTGGCAAGTTATGTTACAGCTGTAAAAAACTTTACTTTGGCCACGTTTGGAATATTACCTGCAACTCTGGCCGTCACACCAGCAGAAGGACGTGGATGCTTAGGAGAGGGTGCAGAGAAGGTTTACCAGGATGTTGCTTGGTCCGGAGGGTTTTAGTTATGAGGAGAGGTTGGATAAACTCGGATTTGTTTTCACTGGAAAGACGGAGGCTGAGGGCCTGATAGAGGTTTACAAAATAATGAGAGACAGAGATAGGGTGGATAGTCAGACGCCTTTTCCCAGGATGGGAAGGTCAACTACAGGAAGTGTACAGGTTCATGGTGAGAGGGTGAAGGTTAAGGGGAGAAGTGCAGGGAAAATCTTTCACACAGAGGGTGGTGGGTGCCTGGAACACACTGCCAATGGAGGTGTTGGAAGCAGGCATGTACACAACGTTTAAGGTATATCTTGATCGATACATGAAGGGGAGGTGAATAGAGGGACAAAGACCACCTACAGGCATTAAGTAGCAGGTTTAACTAAGGATTAGGAATCGGTGCAGGCTTGGTGTGCTGAAGGGCCTGTTCCTGTGCTGAAAACCAAGGGCACAATTAAAAAACAAAAGGGATGCCACTTAGAACCAAGAAAAGGAGAAATTCTTTTACTTAGAGAGTGTGTGTTCTCTACCATAGAGTGCTGTGGAGGTTCAGTCTATGAGTCTGTTTAAGGTAGACCTTGATAAATTGCTGGTTATCAGTTGGTATAAAGGGTTTTGGGGATGGAGTGAGTCAAAGAATTGAAGCGTTCAATAAACTATGCTCATACTGAATGGTGAGGTAGGCTCAGTGGACTGAATGGCCTGCTCCTGTTTTGAAGATACATGAACATCTCTTGTTGTAAACACCTCGATATCGGACACAATTGCCAAGAAGCAGCCTTGTGGACGTGGCAGGATTCTCTTCCAACAAAGTGAAGACCATCCCTGAAATAGCTTCACAGTATCCCATCACCAAGTCACCCTTCATTGACACTGATCCAGCTCCCTCAGAGCCAGCTCTCAGAGTGAACAGAACCTCTGACACTCCTGTTTATACCTGTCAGCCAGGGCTCCCTGATTGGACCAGATTAACAGCCTCAGTCAGGGAACTTATATTCCATGAGGTCTGCCTGGCTGACCTCACTGTGCAGAGCTTCTGGATTCACGCCTCCAACACCATTTTTATAATGTCCAGAAATTCAGGGCATACTGTCTTCTCCTGGTGGCTGGACAGTGATTATTGAAGAGTTACATGTTACCACCACGAACATCACTGTCAAAACCACCAGTCATTGCTCCTGAGGAGGTGGGGGTGAATCATTGCACTCTTGTCCAGATACAGCCACCATGCTGTTGGTGAAGGAAGTCCGGGAATCAGAACTATGGTAGGGAAGGAAGTGCATTATATTTCCACATCAGGATGTTGGGAGGTTCCCATGTATCGGCCGATGGTAACATTTCCAATTTTGGAAGGTGCTGTCAAAGAAGTCTTGATAAGTAGCTACAATGCTACGCATTGTAGTTTGTACACCCTGTTCCCACTGCAGTGATAGAGGGAACACGTGTTAGAAGTGCTGGGGATGGATGTATATCAAACAATGTGTTTGTCCTGGATGGTGTTGAGCTTCTTGAGTGTTGTTGGAGTTGCACCCAACTAAGTAAGTAAGGAGCACCCCTTTTGTAGATAGTAAACAGGCAACTGGGAGTCAGGAGGCCAGTTACTCGCTGTGGGATTCCTAGCCTTTGACCTGCTTTTATTGAGTCATAGAATCATACAGCACAGGAACAGATCTTTTGGTCCAACCTGTCTATGCCAAACATAATTCCAAGCTTAACCTGCATGTACTTGACCCATATCCCTCCAAACATCTCTTATCCATGTACTTATCCAAATGTCTTTTAAACATTGTAACCGTACCTATATCCAACACTTCCTCAGGCAGTTCATTCCACATGCAAACCACCCGCTGTATAAAAACCTTCGCCCTTTGTGTCTTTTATAAATCTCTCTCCTCTCACCTTAAAAATATTCTCTAGTCTTGAAATCCCCCACAATAGAGGAAAGACACCTACCCTATCTCTACCCCTCATGATTTTTATAAACCTCTATAAGGTCACCCCTCAACCTCCGACACTCCAGTGATAAAAAGTCCCAGCTCATCCAGCCTCTCCATGTAACTCAACCCTTCCATTTCTGGCAATATCCTGGTAAATCTCTTCTGAACCCTCTCAAGCTTAATAATATCCTTCCTAATGACAGGGCAATTAGAACTGGGCACAGTACTCCAGAAGAGGGCTCACCAGTGACCTGTGCAACCTCAAAATGGCGTCCCAACTCCTATATTCCAAACGTCTGAGCAATAAAGGCAAGCATGCTAATTGCCTTCCTAACAACAGTCTGGATGTGACACAGCCTTCCAAGAATTATGCATATTACAGCCACTGTGTTTATATGGCTGGCCTCAGAGCAACTTCTAGTTTAGGTTAGATTACATTACATTACAGTGTGGAAACAGGCCCTTCGGCCCAACAAGTCCACACCGACCTGCCGAAGCGCAACCCACCCATACCCCTACATTTACCCCGTACCTAACACTACGGGCAATTTAGCACGGCCAATTCACCTGACTTGCACATCTTTGGACTGTGGGAGGAAACCGGAGCACCCGGAGGAAACCCACACAGACACGGGGAGAACGTACAAACTCCACACAGTCAGTCGCCTGAGGCGGGAATTGAACCCAGGTCTGTGAGGCAGCAGTGCTAACCACCGTGCCGCCCACTACTGAACGGAATTGAAATGAATAATTTATTGTCACTTGTATTTAACAAATAAATACAGTAAAAAATGTAATAGACGAAGTGTACAGAGAACTCATTTGTGTTGGAGCTGGCACATGAAAAGAATAAGAGGTGTGGGTTCGAATCCCACCACTGCCATTTCTGCTGATCAACTCTAACACTGCAGCATGCTAAAATGCTGTGTTGAGCACCACTGTATTTATAAAAAAGGTATTCCTGATGAAGGGCTTTCGCCCATAACGTCAACTTTACTGCTTCTTGGATGCTGCCTGAACTGCTGTGCTTATCCAGCACCACTCTAATCTAGACTCTGGTTTCCATCGTCTGCAGTCATTGTTTTTACCTACATGAAAAGAATAAGGGGAAGTTTGGGTGAGACAAAAATTTGGTTTTGTTGTTTCAGTAATATAACACTCAGTACAGACTCCTCCAGATAGGAGATAATCACTTAGAAACACTTTTTTTTTAAAAAGAACCAGTTACTCTTAAACTATGTCATGAGGCAACAGTAAACGTCGAGATTTGAGATAATGGGTCAATAAGGATTGTGGCACATAGATTCAAGAGTAGTAAATGTTCAACCGAGAGTGTCAGAACTGGAACAGCATTCATGTTGGATTAATGCCAGCTTCCAGTGGGATGATATCATAATTTTGCTTGACTCATTAACCCCTCCCACTCCCTGCGGTCTACTTCCTTGGAAGTCAAAACCAACAGTGCGCTGTGAGTAAATATGCATGATGTCGCTTTCAACTCCTCCCTCCAGATAAAGATATCTCTCTCTAGCAAACATGTGTCAATGGGTTATTTGCAATAGACCTTTGAGAGGAGCTGGTGAAACAGTGCCTCAGAATCCACTTTGGAAATTGAAACTTCTCCTGCCCCTGTTCAGAGTGACAGGAATGGTAAGGATAGCGACTTTCTTATGTTTGTGTATGTGAAGCTGGAGATGATGCAACAATTTTAAATGTGTTCGGGATGGGGGGGAAAAGGGGGTTTGGATTCTTGGTGTTAACATACTGTAATTCCCATTATCCTGGTCAATGCTGTGCCCCATTGTCCCACTGGAGAGTCCCCTTTGAACCCTCTTTATGAAGGCAAGGTGGATGCAAAACCCCTTTCAGTCTATTCAATTCTTCCAAGAGTTACCATGAAGGGCTCTCCTTCTTAAACCCTTCCCTTGGTAACTGAGGTATGGTGACCCTCAGGTAAAATGCCACCAGCCATCTCCCTGCATACTGAAAGAGCAGCTGTCTGGTCTGACAACACTATAATGACCTTACCTTTAATCTAAATCCCCATCCAAGCAATATCTGCATGGAAATTGCAATCTGGAAGACATCTCAGGAGGAAGAGAGGAAAAGATGGGGGTCAAATGAAAAGGAGTGAGATGTAAGAAGGTGTGTGGAGGCTGCACAAACTTTATGGGCCACATAGCTTGTGAAATTTTCAGTATTCTTCATTGTTTGATGTCTTTTATCTATTTGACCCTTACTGTGGGGTGATTAACATCAACTTTGGAACCGTAGGAGCCTTCAAGGCGAAACGAGAAGATAATTCCTAACTAACCTGTTGGGACACACTTCTGGAGTAGGTATTACTTGAATTCAGGACTCCTGGTTCAGAGATAAAGACATTACCACAAACCAAAGGGAGATGTCGCCCTTAGCAACCGGCTCAAAGATATTCTGTCACTCTTCTGGAGTAGGTGGGACTTGAACCCAGGTCCGTAGGTGAGCAGTAGGTCACTACCACTGTGCCACAAGAGCTCATAGTAGCTAACATTTTAATTGTTTTGACTTTAAATTAAGTAGCTGCCCTTAAATTAAGTGATCCTCAAGGCATTAGCTTGGACTGTAGGCCCAGTGACCTTAACACAACACCACAACCTCCCCCAGGTTAAGGCTAAGACAGAATAGATCCAGAGTTGATTGAGAATGGATGATTGGGTTCTGGAGCTTTGACACCAAACAGGATGAAGTGCTGCTTCATGTCTCCTCTCAACTCCGTTTTGATTTAGTCCCCTCCCTATCTCCCTCCCTCTCCCTCACCTTTGATGCTGTGCATTGCCTTTAACGTAAATGGATTGAGTGAGAAACGCGGTTAAACGCGGGAAACACTGGTTTAGTCAATGAAAATCGCCGTAGGGGTGATTTGGTGACGGGGAAAACAAATGTTGGAGCACTTCAGGATATTGAAAAGTAAAGGTGGCGAGGTGGTAGTGTCTGAACCAGGAGTTCAGAGTTTGCCTGAAGTATGCCTGAGCATGTTGCTTTTTGTTTAAAAAAATGAATTATGAAATACCGTGTTGTTCAGAAGCTGTCCTGGAGCAGAGACCTAATAATGACACGTCTGAGCAGTTTGATTAGAAAATGTCCCCTGCTGGAAGTGCTGGAATAAGCAAGAACCCAAATCAAAAGGATCTCTGGAAAGACATTAAGGGTGTGTTTGGAGTATAGAGTCGTAGAGGTGTACAGCTGACCAGATATCCCAACCCAATCTAGTCCCACCTGCCAGCACCCGGCCCATATCCCTCCAAACCCTTCCTATTCATATACCCATCCAAATGCCTCTTAAATGTTGCAATTGTACCAGCCTCCACCACTTCCTCTGGCAGCTCATTCCATACACGTACCGCCCTCTGCGTGAAAAAGCTGCCCCATAGGTCTCTTTTATATCTTTCCCCTCTCACCCTAAACCTCTGCTGTCTCGTTCTGGATTCCCCAACCCCAGAGAAAAGACTTTGTCTATTTATCCTATCCATGCCCCTCATAATTTTGTAAACCTCTGTAAGGTCACCCCTCAGCCTCCGACGCTCCAGGGAAAACAGCCCCAGCCTGTTCAGCCTCTCCCTGTAGCATAGATTGAGAAATGGCAGCATTTTAAAAAAAAAGCTTCATTATTGTGATAGAGTCGCAATGCCTTTCCCTCTGGGCTAGGAGGCCAGGGTTCAGATTTCGCTTTCTCCAGAGACGTGTGCAGTCACACGTCAGAACAAGTTAATTCATGGTTTCTTAGGAAGAGCTGTAATCCTGTCCAGGCAGCGTGCCAAGGACAGGGGCTGGTAATTCCCACGTGCCTGCTTCTTTTCCATAGCTACGTTCATTCCCCACTGTCCTTGCCAGAGGGAGTGCACTGGCTCCACCAACCCTCTCAATAACTTTCCAAAAGACATACAGTCATAGAGATGTACAGCACGGAAACAGACCCTACAGTCCATCTCGTCCATGCTGGCCAAATATCCTAAATTAATCTAGTCCCATTTGCCAGCACTTGGCCCATATCCCTCTAAACCTTTCCTATTCATATACCCATCCAGATGCCTTTTAGAGGCTGTAATTGTACCAGCCTCCACCACTTCCTCTGGCAGCTCATTCCATCCACGCACCACCCTCTGTGTGAAAAAGTTGCCCTTTCCGTCCATTTTAAATTTTCCCCCTCTCACTTTAAAAAAAAATTATATTCAAATTCCACTCTCTCTCCTCTGGTGGGGTCTGAACCCCAGGTCCTCCAGAATATTACCTGGATTAACAGTCCAGTGGTAATGGGCACCATGGGGACTGGAGTGCATTACCACCCTGTTTGCAATGCAGAGTGATGCCAACAGCTGGGGTTCAATTCCTAGGCCGTCCCTGCTACCATGAAAGAGCCTCCTTTTCGACCTCTGGCCTGACCTGAGGCAAGGTGACCCTCACCAGTCATCTCTCTCTAATGAGAAAGTAGCCCTACAATCTGGTCAGAGTGTAATGACTTTACCTTTACCTCACCAAAAGTCAACAGATTTTCCATCAGATCCAGTATTGGTTTGTATATCACCTCAGGTTTTCCAGTTCAGTGAGTGATTAGGTAACAAATGGTGGCCTCTCAGAAATCACATTATATAAGAAAAAAACGGTTGTCTAATTTTATGGAATAAATGACAAAAATCTCACAACATTAGGAGGTTTGGATTTTCACGTCTTCATTATCCATATTCTTTGCACAGGCTCGTGGTGTCAGGGGTGCCTGTACATTTTGAGGTGAATTTTGAAGGAGATTGCCATTAGAAGTCTAGGAAGTCCCTGCGTGACTATTGGTGATTCATCAATACATGTATGTAACCCCTTATTTGCATAACCATTGAAGCTTGAATTTAGAAATGTCAATAAAGCACAGGGAAACCTGACTTACACTCATTTGTTTATCCAAGTTATGAATAGCTGAACTTTGTAATTAGTTCCAACAAACAGCAACACGGCTCAGTCCTATCACTTTCTGCTCTTACTGCTATCCCAACTACCCTTTCCAGCCTTCCCAACCTGTCCCAAATGTGATCCATAACCAAATACGGGGAGGCTTGTTTTTTCCAGCCTGTTATTAGCAGCAAAGGGAGAATTGAAATGTAGGTCCATTTTATGCCTTTGTTATAGCTTTAACATTATAGAATGATTAAGATTATTTTAATTACAAGCTAAGACTAGTGAAAACAACTTAAAGACTCGCATTTATATCAAGCCTTTCTCAACTTTAGAACATTCCGAAGTGATTTGTAACAAATTAAGAATGTTTTAAACCTCAATGGCTGCCGTTATGTGAGGAAACAAGACCAACGTTCCATAATATCATACACGGAAGTAGGCCATTCAGCCCATCAATTCTCCTTCACCATTCAATGAGATCATGGCTGATGTGATCCTCCTCAACTTCACTTTACTGCATTTTCCCAGGAGCCCTTGATTCCTTCCCTGATTAAGAATCTGCCTGAGCCTTGCATTTACTTAATGACCCGGCCTTGCCAGCTCTCTGTGATGAAGAATTACTCAGATTCACCCTACCCTGAGAGAAGGAATTCCTCCTCATTGTTGTCCCAAATGAGTGACCCTGTTGTTCTGAGATTACGCCCTGTGATGCTGGAGTCCCCCACAAGAGGAAAACAGCTGTTCAGTTGCCTGAGAATCTTAAATATGTCAACAAGATGGTCTCCTAATTCTTCTAAACTCCAATGACTACAGGTCCAATCCACTCAATCTCTTATTGTAAGATAATTCTTCCATATCTGGTATCAACTTTCCCTGCTCAGCCTCTAACACCAATATATCTTTCCTGAAACAAGGGACCCATAAAATAATTCATAGTATTCCAGCTGTGGCTACCCAGAAACAACAACTGGATGTTGGTCAGATAATCTACTTCTGCGAATGTTATTAAGAAACGGATGTTGGCCAAGTCACTGGGGATAACTGCCTGGCCTTCTCCCAATATGGACCCCCCCACAGACTGTAGTCACACATGGACAGCACCTGGGACCCTGTGACGCTTCACCTGGTGGGCCGTCAAAATTGACCTTCTCTCAAAACCTTTGAGTTTTATTTGAATCCACAATCCTCTGACTCAGAGGCTTCTGAGCCACAATGATAAGTAAGCCATCGGTCAGAAGGGTGGGTCGATGCAAACTCTCCAGAGACAAATACGGCATGCCCCTTCATCAATCTGAGAACAGAAATGTAACGTTATTAATTCTGGCGGAGGAAAGTTCCATAAATACCCAAAAGTATCAACTCCAGATCTATGTCAAATTTCCCTCACAGACGTGTTGTGCCTTGAGTCAAGCTAACTCACAGTAGGCAAGATTATCGAATTAATCTTTAACTTCACATCTCCCACTGAGAGGGCAACAGAACAGTAAGTTCATATCTCGCAATCTACTACAACATTACGACAAAAGAAATGGTAGGATCATGCAGCAATTGGTGCAATGTCAGCCAGTTGGGCCTCATAGCATATGAGTTCCCTGACTGGGGCCATTAGTCTGGTCCAATCAGGGAGTTCTGGCTGACAGATATAAATAGGAGCGTCGGAGGTTCTGTTCACTCTGGGAGCTGGCTCTGAGGGAGCCGGATCAGTGTCATGTACCATGCACATGTAAATAAAGGGTGACTTGGTGATGGGATACCGGCCGCTGTGGAGTTATTTCAATCTAACCACGTGAATAACCGTAAATCCTCACCAAATGGTGCAGAAGATCATTGGGTGATGTAGTCTGATCTGCTTAACTGTCCCTGAAAGATGGCCCCTTGGATTGTGTGGCACTTTACCCAGTGTACCATCAACATTGACCTCTTCTCAAAAATATTAGGGGGGGGGCCAGAGTCCCACTGGAGAAATGGAGAAAAGTCTTGTATGGGAACAGGAAGAGACCATTCAGCCCCTCAAGCCTCTTCTGCTATATATTTACTTCATGGCAGATTCAGAACTTAATCCTATCCGGCCACTTTGTCTTGTAAGAACTTAAAGCCTGGTCTAACACAACAGAAACCGTTTTATGTGTAAAACAAAGTAACATAGAATTCATCAAAATGTGAAATGATCAATAGAAAATACTAGAAATATCCCATGGTACTATTTTCAAGATGAGCAGAAGAGATGCTAACAGTTTATGTTCAATCAACAGAGCAAAACAAATTATTTTATATAGTTGTTTCTGAGAACTTTAACACCTAATTTGCGCTGTTGCATTTCCCACATCACAACATATTACACTTCACTGAGGTATGCTGGAATAACCAAAGGGGATCAAACGCATTGCTGAAAGTCAACTACTTCCTTTCAATGGTCAAAGTGAGCAGGGCAACAGGCTTGAAGTTCAAAATAGCCAACCCCAGTTCCTACGTCTGGATTGTTCAAGCTGCCACAGGGTTATCTGTTATCTCTGCCAGCCTTGGGCGACTCCCTGTGTGGAGTTTGCACATTCTCCCCGTGTCTGCGTGGGTTTCCTCCGGGTGCTCCAGTTTCCTCCCACAGTTCAAAGATATGCAGGTCAGGGTGAATTGGCCATGGGAAATTGTCCAGAGTGTTCAGGGATGTGTGGGTTAGATCCATTAGTCAGGGTAAATGGAGAGTTATAGGGTAGGGGAATGGGTCTGGGTGGGTTACTCTTTGGAGGGTCGATGTGGACTTGTTGGACTGAAGGGCATGTTTCCACACTGTATGGATTCAAAGAACAATCTATGAACAATCCATGCATTACACCCACAACCAGAGACTTCCGCAAGATGACAAAGCATTCATCAGACATACCGCAACGATTGTTCTATGTTTTATCAAGGCTTGACTTCTGCCCATTTTCAAGGGGCCAGACCTTGCACTGCAAACTTATCTCTGATCACTTGCCTCAAACTGCTCTTTGAGAGATTAATTGCTATTGTTAACTTCAACAAAGCTATTTCAATCCCTTTCTGTAATATTCAGATAAACAGGGCAACTGTTTGCAATTTATCATGGTTTTGTTTAGCACTTTCAAGGAGATAGGCTTCATTTCTCAATATTATTACATTCACGTGACTATGGATATCTATCCATGTTCTCAAGCTGAGAACAAAAAATGATTACACCTAAATATACACCGTATGTATGTGAGTGTTTATCCTCATTTGTGCATAGACATGCATCTCACACCATGGCCCTAGAGGACTTCTCTCTCATTATGGAGAGATAACTGGTGGTGGCTTTAACCTGAGGCTCACCACATCTTGTGATGGAGTATCCTTTATGCTTAGCCTGTGCAGGAATTGAACCCCCACACTGTTAGCAATACACTGCATTGCAAACCAACCAACTAAGCTAACCAACATCTTCTTGTACAGAAAGACAGATAAGTGACAAGATTGACATTCTTACAAAGATACATATGTCCACACATGCTTACACACAGATATACACACAAAAACATATACAAGCAGGGGCAATGATAAGTGCACAGACATGGACATGCAAGTACAACACATGCACATATACATACACACACAAACAGGCATGCGCACGTGCACACGCACACGCAGAAACATTGACATGCGGACAACATTACAATCCCCAGAAAGGGTCTAGAACAAGTGTAAAAATTGAAAGAACTGTGGAAGCTGTAAATCAGAGACAAAAACAGAAAGTGCTGGAAAAGCTCAGCAGGTCTGTGGAGTGAAATGAGAGTTTATGTTTTAGGTCCAGTGACCCTTCCACAGACCTGCTGAACTTTTCCAGCACTTTTTGTGTCTGGAACAAACATTTTCAGTTTGATCCTTTGTGAATGTTCAGTCTGTTTGTGTGAATAATCACACTTTCTTTTAGGCTTCTGCCAGCGTGATGTTGCGCAAAAGCCCTATAGGCCGAAGCAAGCTCATCCACACCTATTCCAAATATACTCTGACGCGCCTGCAACCTCATTCCCTTTTTGTTTTTCTCTCTCTTTCTCTGTCGCACACACACACACACGCACACACACTCACACACACACACACTCACACACACTACACACACAAACACACACACACTCACACACACTACACTCACACACTCACACACACAAACACACACACACTCACACTCACTACACACACACAAACACACTCACACGCACACACACTCACACTCACACACACTACACACACAAACACACACACACTCACACACACTACACTCACACACACACACACCACACACACAAACACACTCACACACACTACACACACACAAACACACACACACTCACACACACTACACACACAAACACGCACACACTCACACACACTACACACACAAACACATACACACACAAACTCAAACACACCTACAGATACACACACACATATGCACACAAACTTGTACAGACTCAGACACGTACAAACATACACGGAGACATACAAACACACTTAGACACATGCACACACTACACACATACAAACACACAAACACAGACACACACACAGACACATGCACACACACTACATACACACAAACACAGACACACACACATACATACATACAGACATACACATACACACAGACACATGTACACAAAAACATACACCGACACTCACACACACTCACACATACACACACACACCCCCACACTCACACACACACAGACACACACACATGCACAGACACAACACACACACACCCACTCACACACACACAGGCACTCACACATACACAGACACAACATACACACCCACATACACACGCACCCACACACACACACAGAGTAGAGATACAAAGACCTTCAAACCAAATACAGAGCTTCCCCAACCCCAGAACGAACACACAAACCCTCTGAATCTAAGAACATGTGGAGGCTGGCCCCTGTTCTATAGATGATGTCGTGAAGCATTGACATTGTATGAATGAGAAACAGGGGCTGAGGACACACTATTATTGTCTCTGGAGGTAGCCGTACAGGGATGGGAAGAGAGGCTGTAGCCATGATGGAACAGGTAAGGGAGGAGCAAATTGAAGCAAGTTCCATTGAGCTAGGGAGAAGTACTGGGGGAGGAAGATGTCAAGGGCTGAAAAGAGGCAAGAAAGGATTATTAAATGCCCTGGTCACAGTCAACACAGAGTGACTCAGGTCCCACTGATCTCTGATGTGGTATATTCTTAATAATTCTCTTTTTTTATTAAGATAATGAGGAGGTGAAAGCAAACGCTGGAACCCTTTCAGAAAAAAAGATCTGTGGCAAAGAAGTTTCAACATGCTCGGAAAAGAAAGAATGAGTTTTTTGTGGCTGATTTTCACTTTGATCCTCACCACTGCTCAGTGTGCCACAGAAGGTAAGCCATTTCTCCTTTTTTAGAAATATTCCTGAGTTTCCTGAACATGGATTTGAGTTTACATTGAGGCAGATTACGTAATCTGTATGCCACTTATTGTTCCACTGTGCTCCACCAACGCCATCTGACACAGAATGTTTGGTGCAGAAAGAGACCATTCGGCCCTAATTGGCCATGATCGTGCTAATGTTCCATGTAAACCTTCCTTTGTCCTATTCAATCGACATATCCTTTCCTTCCTCATGCATGTACCTAGATTGCCTTTAGATGGACCTAGCCTTTTCTCTCTGCCATCGCTTTGCACCATACTCTTGGTAAAGAACATTCCTTAGAATTCGTCATTGACCCCACAAGCACACACACGTTAGAGGTCATAGAGTCATAGAGGTTTACCATGTGGAAGCAGGCCCTTCATTCCAACTTGTCCATGCTGCCTAGTTTTCACAGCTGATCTAGTCCCATTTGCCTTCCTTTTGTGCATATCCCTCCATACCTATCCCATCCATATACCTGCGCAAATGTTCCGTAAATGACAAAACTGTATACTCACCTCCACCACTACCTCTGGCAACCTGTTCCAAATACACACCACCCTCTGTGTGAAACATTTGCTCCTCTGGACCCTTCTGTATCTCTCCCCTCTCACCTTAAACCCATGCCATCTAGTTTTAGACTCCCCTACCATGGGGAGAAACTGTCAGCTCTCTACCATTATCTATGCCTCTTGTGATTTTATGGACCTCTATAAGGTCACCCCTCAGTCTCGTACGCTCCAGGGAGAAAAGTCCCAGCCTATTCAGCCTCCCCTTATAACTCTGGTTAAGCGTTTGGAGAAGGGTAGTCATTGTCATCATCACCTCTCATTTCCTCTGTTCCCCAGCTACTAATTCCAAACCATTCCCAGCTACTGGCCCAGGTAGAATCATAGAATGCGTACAGTGTGGAAATAGGCCCTTCGGCCCAACAAGTCCACACTCTTAAGAGTAACCCACCCAGTCCCCAACCCAGAGAGAGATTGTCATTACAAAAGACATAGTGCTAGAAAAGCTAAAAAGTCTTAAAATTGATAAATCTCCTGGCCCCAATGGGATACATCCTAGAGTTCTGAGAGAGGTGGCTGAGGAAATAGCAGAGGCATTGGTTGAGATCTTTCAAGAGTCACTGGAGTCATGGAAGATCACAGTTGTAACCCCATTGTTCAAGAAAGGATCAAGACAAAAGATGGAAAATTATAGGCCAATTAGCCTAACCTCGGTTGTTGGTAAAATTCTAGAATCCATCATTAAGGATGAGGTTTCTAAATTCTGAGAAGAGCAGAGTCTGATTAGAACAAGTCAACATGGATTTAGTAAGGGGAGGTCATGCCTGACAAACCTGTTGGAGTTCTTTGAAGAGGTGACAAGTAGGTTAGACCAGGGAAACCCAGTGGATGTGGTCTATCTAGACTTCCAAAAGGCCTTTGATAAGGTGCCACACAGGAGGCTGCTGAGCAAGGTGAGCGCCCATGGTGTTCGAGGTGAGCTAATGGGATGGATTGAGGATTGGCTGTCTAACAGAAGGCAGAGAGTTGGGATAAAAGGTTCTTTTTCAGATTGGCAGCTGGTGACGAGCGGTGTCCCGCAGGGTTCAGTGTTGGGGCCACAGCTGTTTGCATTATATATTAATGATCTGGATGAAGGGACTGGGGAAATTCTAGCAAAGTTTGCAGATGATACGAAGTTAGGTGGACAGGCAGGTAGTACTGAGGAAGTGGGGAGGCTGCAGAAGGATCTAGACAGTTTGGGAGAGTGGTCCAGGAAATGGCTGATGGAATTCAACGTGAACAAATAGGAGGTCTTGCACTTTGGCAAAAAGAATAAAAGCACAGACTACTTTCTAAACGGTGAGAAAATTCGTAAAGCCAAAGTACAAAGGGATCTGGGAGTACTAGTCGAGGATTCTCTAAAGGTCAACATGCAGGTTGAGTCTGTGATTAAGAAAGCGAATGCAATGTTGTCACTTATCTCAAGAGGGTTGGAATATAAAAGCACCATTGTGCTACTGAGACTTTATAAAGCTCTCGTTAGGACCCATTTGGAGTACTGTGTCCAGTTTTGGTCCCCACACCTCAGGAAGGACATACTGGCACTGGAACGTGTCCAGCGGAGATTCACATAGATGATCCCTGGAATGGTAGGTCTAACATATGAGGAACGGCTGAGGATCCTGGGATTGTATTCATTGGAGTTTAGAAGATTAAGGGGAGACTTAATAGAGACGTACAAGATAATACATGGCTTGGAAAGGGTGGATGCTAGGAAATTGTTTCCGTTAGGTGAGGAGACTAGGACCCGTGGACACAGCCTTAGAATTAGAGGGGGTAAATTCAGAACAGAAATGCGGAGACATTTCTTCAGCCAGAGAGTGGTGGGCCTGTGGAATTCATTGCCGCAGATTGCAGTGGAGGCCGGGACGCTAAATGTCTTCAAGGCAGAGATTGATAGATTCTTGTTGTCTCGGGGAAAATGCAGGTAAGTGGAGTTGAAGTGCCCATCAGCCATGATTGAATGGCGGAGTGGACTCGGTGGGCCGAATGGCCTTACTTCCACTCCTATGTCTTATGGTCTAAACCTATTGTCCCATATTTACCCCTGACCAATACATCTAATCATCCCTGAATACTATGGGCAATTTAGCACAATCAATTCACCTCAACTGCACTTCTTTGGACTGTGGGAGGAAACCCACGCAGACCCAGGGAGAATGCGCAAACTCCACACAGTCGCCCGAGGCTAGAATCGAACCCAAGTCCCTGGTGCTATGAGGCAGCAGTGCTAACCACTGAGCCACCATGTCACCCAAGCATGTTGAGGTTCAAACATCCTATTCATCCCATGAGATCGCTTGATCTCTTATGAGTTCCCCATTGGTATCACCAGCAGCGTCTATCTCTGCCTCAGCCCATCTGATGTGCAAGCCCTCATTTATGTGTTTTTCACCTCCAGACCTACACAGCTCATTGACTCCTGGCTGACCTCCATCTCTTCCCTCTTCCTAGGTTCTATTCAATCCTGAAACTGAGTCTGCTCTCATTGACCAACATTGGCCCGTGCTCTCCCAATGACTTAGTAAGACGTATTGACTCCTGCAGTTGGAGATATAGGAGGCCGACACAGCACTCCTGTCCATGGCCAAGATTCTCACCTTGCTTCCATTTCCAGTAACCAATTGGAAAACTCTACTCAGCTGTCTTCTTTTTCTGCATTGAGTAGGGAGCCCACATTATGAACAGGCAACAATGATCGAAGCCGTTAATACGCTGCCTTTCTGAGATGATTTTAACCTGAACACCCACCATGCAGAAAGTCAAGAGGACGTTTGAGAAGGAGAGACATTCATAATAACTTCAGCTACTTTGTGAATTAAATCTACATTGCTGGTCTTACCCTGCATTAGCAAAGCAGCTGTGCAGTAAACTGAGCTAGCCACACACCCCACCACCATACCAAAGTTTTATGCACCCTGTTTTAAGCCTTAGTTGAGGCTCAGTGGCAACACTCAAACCAATGTTAGAAGTATCTATTCTTCACACCAAGAATGCAATTGAACTGTATCGAACGATTCCTTTGGAGTGGATATCAAACCTTCTCTTGCGTAAAATAAAAAATCTGAAATTCAGAGGCTAATAATGACCATGAAATTGTTATTGATTGTCAGGAAAAACCCATCTGCTTCATTAACGTCCTTTAGGGAAGGAAACAGCCATCCTTACCCAGTCTGGCCTACACATGACTCCATACTCACAGCAATGTGAATGGTGCTGAACTGCCCTCTGGGCAGTTAGGGACTGGCAATAAATGGTGGCCCAGCCAGCGACACCCTCAATCCATAAATTAATTTGTAAAAATCTTGAAGGAGTTTGCTGGTCAGTATTTATCCCTCATTACAGGCATCACTCAAAATTCAGGTCGTTCTGGCTTTGTTGTTTGTGGGAACTTGCTGCCCACAGATTAGCTGCTGGGTTTTCTGTATTTGAAAATTTGGAGGTGCCAGTGTTGGACTGGGGGGTACAAAGTTAAAAATCATGCAACACCAGGTTATGGTCCAACAGGTTGATTTGGAAAGCTTTTCACTGTGCCTCGGTACACGTGGTAATCAATTCAATTGGATTCAAGCAATAGCTTTCGGAGTGTCGCTCCTTAACCACCTGATGAAGGAGCAGCACTCTGAAAGCTAGTGCTTCCAAATAAACCTGTTGGACTATAATCTGGTGTTGTGTGACTTTTAACTCTGCATTTCAAAAGTTGTGACATTTTCAAAGTTACTTGATTGGCTGTGGTCATGAAAGGTGCTATAGAAACACAAGCTCTTTTTTGACAAGACAGCGCATCAAAAGATTTCCTGCTTCTTTCTGATATTTGATTTTTTTTTATTTCAGCCTACAATATTACCAGAAGTTTGAAATGCTACACTGACTATATGACAGAGATAGACTGCAAATGGGTGGAAAATGCAAAGGCAAGGGAATACATTCCAATGGAATTACATTACATGAAGGTGACGGAAGCCAAGAAAAAATACCTGTTAGTATTCCAAAATTCTTTTGTACAAAGTGCTCTAATTCCTGGACAAGAAAGAAAACTTGCTTGATGGATCATTTTGTTTTTATTTTTGTTAACATGGTGATCGGTCACTGAAACATAATCACAGGCTGCTCCAGACTATCTTTTACAATGTAACAGAAGCTGTTGCGCTACAGGTGAAACCAAAAAGAAAACAAATTAACCTACCACATATAGAATACAGTTTAGATGCATCTTTAATCTATAATACAAAGCTTTCAATGCACTTCCAAACATGATTCATTTCCTGAAATTCAGGGCTGGAGAAATTAATCCTCTGCATAACATTTTTAGGAGTCATATGACACTATGTTATAGTCCAACAGGTTTATTTGAAATCATAAGCTTTCAGAGCATTGCTCAGGTCACCTGATGAACGAGCAGCGCACCAAAATAAACCTGTTCGACTATAACCTGGCATCATGTGACCTCTGACTTTGTCATCCCCATCCAACACTGGCACCTCCACATCATAAGATCTTTATGTTCTAATTAATTGGTGCCCCTTGTTGCTTTGCTGTGAACTGTGGAGTCTTTTTACATGACTATCCATAAACTGAGAACTTAGACTTTCTCAGCTTCTAATAAACTGCCAATTTCCGACCAAACTCTTCTGGTTTGGAAACTATGCAAACTAAACATTTCGATTGAGGTAACTACATTTTTCCTGAACTGTCCTGCCCTCCTGTAAGGAGAGAAAATTGATTTGATTTGATTTAATATTATCATGATCCATTTAAGACTTCTGTCAACTGCCCTAAAACCTTTCAATTTCTGGATTTTCTAAACTTAAATCAACTTTTGATTATTCTGAAGTAGAGAAAAGCCTTATAAGTTGTAAACCCCACAACATAAGCATCCAATTCCATTACACTCCTGGAGTTTGCAATCACCTCCTCTGATACATATTGGATAGATTACTGCTCTAAAAAGGATTGTCTAGTGGTACTTTTCTTTTTAAAAAATTCACAAAAATAACCTCCACCCATATGCCACTATTTTGAAATCCAAACTGTAAAGGATATATATACAGATATGTATAAAACACTTTTCACCATGCAAGATAAATCAAGATTCATTTTTGTTTTCTCCTGAAGTTACCATCACCCACTGATATATCATCCACGTTACAGCAATAGGCAACACTTTTGCCTTTGGGTCAGAAGGTTCAATGTCTTTTTTGGAGGTTTGAACACGGAACTCTAGTCCGGCATTCTACATGTGAAGCATTTCAGGGCATCCCAAGTTGTGAAGGGCGCTATACAAATGCATGTTCGCTGTTAAGGGCCAAAACACTGCGCGGGCAATCGACGATGGTTTCAAGGTCATGATTAGAATTCCGGTGTTTTTGATTTCAAATTCCAACATCTGCTATGGCAGAATTTGGAACTTTTAAAGATGAACACATTAGATGCCTAAAAGCAAGTGACTTGCTTTTTCAGTTCCTTTCAAGAAAATCAGAGGGGAAAGACAAATGGAAAGGAATTAGACGTAATGAAGGTGACAAGGGGAGCTGGGGGGAGGTGATGGCCTAGTGGTATTATCACTAGATAGCTAAACTAGTGACTCTGAGGATGAATGTTCAAAACCTGCCATGGATGGTAGAATTTGAAACCTTTTAAACTGGAATTCTACTGATGACCATCCTCAGGGAGGGGGGAAGAAGATCCATCTAGTTCACTGAGGAAGGGGACTGCAGTCGTTACCTGGTCTGGCCTTCATGTAACTCCAGATCCATAACAATGTGATTGTTTCTTTGCTACCTTATGGGCAATGATGTTAGCCTGGCCAGTGACTCACATCCTGGGAATGAGTGTAAAAATGAAGGGGGCTCTGTATCAGAACGCTGGCTGTGATCTGGAAATTCACTCTCTGGTTTGAGGCAGCTATAGTAATGAGGAAAAAAAACCACCCTTTTGTGTAGATGGCCCCACGGAGCGTCATGCTTCCTAGTCCAAGGAAACTCCTCATGAGTGTCAACCAGGTATTGGCATTGAATAGGAAAGGTCCAGAGACTGGAAGGGGAATTTTGGGTAGGGTGCATGCTAGGCAATACAAGGCTGGGAATGAAGCTAACGCACAAGGACTTTTTTGTTAATTTTTTTTCTTTTTTTGTTCTATATTCCCACACTACCACCTAACAGAGGTAATGCTTATTTTTCCCCAAAGCACAAGGATATCTATTCAAGTAGGAATCTAGCCCAATAACTGTCCAAGTGGGATCATAGCGTCACAAAATCCCAACAGTGTGGGAAGGCACCAGACCTGCACAGCTTTGGACTGTAGGACAAAATCAGAGCACCCAGCAGAAACCCAGACAGAGATGGGGACAATGTGCAAACTCAATACAGTCAGTCACCTGAGGGTGGAAGTGGACCCTATTCGCTGGTACTGTAAGACAGCAGTGCTAACCACTGAGCCACACAAGCAGAAGTGATGCAATTTCTTTTAGCAATTCATGGAACTGAGCATTCCTGACTAGGCCAGCTTTTATGGCTCATCCTTAATTGCCCATCTTTGTAGTTAAGAGGCGACCACAGTACTGTAGGTCTGGATCCACATGTAGGCCCGACCTGGTATTCATGTCCTAAATGACGTTAGTGAAGCAGATGGGTTTTTACAATGGCTTCAAGGTACCTTTTAGACTCTTAATTCCAGATTTTTATTGAATTCAAATCCAACAATCATTGTATGACAAAATTCAATCCTGGATGTCTGGCACATTACCTCTATCTTTGGATTGAAGTAATGTCACCACAGCCTTACCAAACCATGTAGCTGCTCTGTCATTGGAAAGAGATGACTGCTAGTGGTTTCACCTGAGGGTCACCATGCCTCAGGTGAGGGGGAGAGGTTGAGAAGGAGAGTCCTTTCAGGATAGCTAGGCAGAAGTGGGTACTGCAGATGCTGGAGATTAGAGTCAAGATTAGAGTGGTGCTGGAAAAGCACAGCAGGTCAGGCAGCATCCGAGGAGCAGGAAAATCGACGTTTCGGGCGAAAGCCCTTCAACGGGAATGAGGAATTATCTCCTTCAGGATAACCTCAGCTGGTGATGGGAATTGAATCCGCATTATTGGCATCACTCACCAACCATCCAGCCAACTGAGCTAAGGAAGAAGCTTGAGAACCATTTTGTTCAGGCCTGTAGGGACAAAGCATAATGGTAACAAGGTACTTCTCTGTTTTCAGGCAGAAGAAATGCGACTTGACCAAATTGCCAGGGAACACGTTCAGCTCTGATATTAACTGGAGGTGTACCATTGAGGATAACAGTTACGCTGTCTCATTTCAATATAACTATGTTTTTAAACCGGAAAGGCCCATCCACCTGAGCAAATCCTTCAGACCTTTGGAAAACAGTAAGTTGAGCTTAGACATCAACAAAGCTCTGAGACTGTCTCGTCTGGTGACCTTCCTCATTCAACAGGGGAAACACGCCCTTCAGTTGCTCAGGATTAACCTTCTGTTTTTGTTTGTCCCTTCAATTCTCAGTCAAACCCCAACCTCCATTTAACCTGAGTGTTACCAACACCATGGAAGGGGATTACTTACTGTCCTGGCAGACAATCTACACAAGAAATTCATCCAATCGGCTCTTTGGAAGGTTACAGTACGAAATCAACTACAAGCGAAGCTGGGATTCATGGGAGGTACAGAATAGATTTGATTTGATTTATTATTGTCACATCTACCAAGATACAGTGAAAAGTATTGTTTTACATGCTTTCAAGACAAACGTTACCTAAATACAGCAGGGTCATAGCACAGAATGCAGAAGATAGTGTTCCAGCTAGAGAGAAAGATCAACTCTAACTATGAGAGGTCTGTTCATAAGTCTGATTTAAAAATCACACAACACCAGGTTATAGTCCAACAGGTTTGTTTGGAAACACTAGCTTTCAGAGCGTTGCGCCTTCAGCAGGTAGCTAGTGGGGCAGGATCATAAGACACAGAATTTATAGCAAAAGACCCTGCTCCATTAGCCACCCGATGAAGGAGCAGTGCTCCGAAAGCTAGTGCTTTCAAATAAACCTGTTAGACTATAACCTGGTGTTGTGTGATTTTTAACTTTGTGCACCCCAGTTGACACCGGTATGTCCATATCATAAATCTGATAACCGCGGGGGAAAAAAGCTGTTCTTGAATCTGTAAATGATACAATCATGATTTCAAGTTAATGGTGAAGAAGTCACAAAAGTGATTCAGTAGACTGATTCCTGAGGTAATAGGGTTGACGTACTAACAACAGCTAAACAGGCTATGTCGTAATTCAGCACAGTTCAGAAGAACAAAGGGTGATTATGTTCCTATTGTGTTGAAACAGGAAGATGGGGGGAAGGGAACAGTTTCACAGAGTAAGTGTTGAGAAGATGTGATTGGGGAAACTTGAACTAGGTGACTCATTTAAAACTGAGATACACAGGACTTTTGTCTCCCAGTTGGTACTGAATGTCTGGAATTCTCTACCCCAGACAGTTGTGGAGGCTAGATCAATGAAAATACTTACAGAGGAGGGAGATAGACTTTGGAAATATCAAGCTGAGGGCTGTGATGGGCTGGCATGAAAAAAGTTGAGGCCCCAGGATATATCACTCATGACTTGATTGGCGGGATAGGCTTGAGAGGCCAAATGGCCTACCCCACTCCTTCTATTTCTCATTTTTGTATGATTCTCAAATGAAAGGTAGCAGTTGTCAGGAAACTCTCTTGAGGGCTGGATAATAACCTCTTTCAGTGCTGTCAGCTCTCAGTAATGCTGAGAGTCCAAAACATCAGGCAGCCATATTGAATTGAATTGAATAATTTATTGTCACTTGTATTTCACAAATAAACACAGTAAATGTGTAATATGGTGCCACGCTCCAGGGCCATTTTGAGTTACAGAAGATATTAAGGTTACAAATAATACAGAGTTCTTCCTTCCTTCGTGTGCTCAGCGTGACATCAGGAGTGAGGGGGTTGTTCTCAAAAATGGGCTTCAGGCCCACACCCCCCCTCCATGTCATGGACCGTTCCAGGGGACCCGCTCCAGGGCTGCCACCACTCTGCCAGCAGGAGTACCACCCTGGGTCTACCACGCCACCACCAATGTAACCACTGTTCCCATCAATTCGCTGGGAATACTGATTCCGGCCTACTACATCGCCACAGCTGACCAACACCCCCACAGATTCTGTCTTCGCTGCCGCCCCTCCTCAGATCCTCTGATGTCACGGCGCCATCTTTCATCACTGGGCCCACAGTTGCTGCCGTCACCAGCTGTTGGAGGGTTCACCCGCCCTGCGCCCCCCCCACCCCCAACCCCTCACTGTGCTAGCTCTCCCACACCCCCAGTCACGCGCTGGGTTCATTCTTGCCCATCCCCTACCCACCCAACCCCACACTGAGCTCACTCTCCCTACCCCCTTGATCCCGCACTGGGCTCATTCTCCCACCCTCCCCCCATCCATGCATTGGGTTCACTCTTCGTGCCCCCCACCCCCGACCCCCCACACTGAGCTCACTCTACCCTCCCTCCACACTTGGCTCACTCTACCCTCCACCACACTGAGCTCATTCTCCCCTCCCCCACACTGAGCTCACTCTCCTCACCCCCACACTGAGCTCACTCTCCCCTCCCCCACACTGGGCTTGCTCTCCCCTCCCCCACACTGGGCTCGCTCTCCCCTCCCCCACACTGGGCTCACCCTCCCCTCCCCCAAACTTGGCTTACTCTCCCCTCCCCCACATTGAGCTCACTCTCCTCCCTCCCCCACACTGAGCTCACTCTCCCCTCCTCCACACTGAGCTCACTCTCCCCTCCTCCACACTGAGCTCACTCTCCTCACCCCCACACTGGGCTCACTCTCCCCTCTCCCACACTGAGCTCACTCTCCCCTCCCCCACATTGAGCTCACTCTCCTCACCCCCACACTGGGCTCACTCTCCCCTCCCCCACACTGAGCTCACTCTACCCTCTCTCACACTGAGCTCACTCTCCTCCCTCCCCCACACTGAGCTCACTCTCCCCTCCCCCACATTGAGCTCACTCTCCTCACCCCCACACTGGGCTCACTCTCCTCCCTCCCCCACACTGAGCTCACTCTACCCTCTCCCACACTGAGCTCACTCTCCCCTCCCCCACATTGAGCTCACTCTCCTCACCCCCACACTGGGCTCACTCTCCTCACCCCCACACTGAGCTCACTCTCCCCTCCCCCACATTGAGCTCACTCTCCTCACCCCCACACTGGGCTCACTCTCCTCCCTCCCCCACACTGAGCTCACTCTCCCCTCCTCCACACTGAGCTCACTCTCCCCTCCCCCACATTGAGCTCACTCTCCTCACCCCCACACTGGGCTCACTCTCCTCACCCCCACACTGGGCTCACTCTCCCCTCCCCCACACTGAGCTCACTCTCCCCTGCCCCTTCCCCGTGCTGGGCTCGCTCTCCCTGAGAGGCCTACTCTTGCTGCCATTGCGGCATATGCTCAGGGACAGGGCCTGCTCTCACCCTGCTGAAGACGCCGAAGAAACCCATCAAGAGAAAAAAAAAGCGAACAAGAACAAAAGTCAAAAGGAGAAAGAAACAAAGAAAGCAGGCGGATGTGGATGAGCTCTGGGCCTGGTGCTCAGATGCACAGGCCCTACCTCTGCCGCCATCTTGCATAAACGTGGGGCACATGTCAATGCAGTAGACCACTTGGATGAACTAGTGTGAAGCCCTGGGAAGCAGTTGGAGCCACTACATCAGGCATCGCCACAGACGGCTATTTCTCTATGACAACCTCCCGACCCGTCCCACTGACCTATCCCTATCACCTCCCACCTTCACCCATCTAGGGTCTACCTTGCTCCCAGAGCCATTCCCACCCTTTCCCCCATTTATCTGTCAACCCCCTTCCCCCTCCCCAGTCCTGTCGAAGGGTCCTGCCTGAAACGCCGACTCCCTTGCTCCTTGGATGCTGCCACCCTTTATCGCCTCTGAGTTCTCCAGCATCTGCAGCCCCCATTGGCTCCTAACACAAGCAACATAGTGCAGAGGCTGAAAAGCTGGGATTTAACCAGGATGTGCTGGAACCACTGGAGACAGAGAAACAGTTAAACATTTCAGGTCATTGACCCTTCATCCGAACAGGAACTAACTAGAGATTTAACCAAAACAAAGGAACACGGCTAGGCCCCAGGCTTTTCAGCCTGTTCCAACCCTGAGAGGGATTGAGTCGGGTCTGCAAAATGACTCCAGATACAATCAACGTTTCCAATTTAACTGCAGGGGCAGAGGCAGGGAAAGGGGGAAGAAGAAAGTAAAGAGCTAAAGGTATTTATTCTGAAATAGGGCAGAGGGCAGGAGTGATGTAAATGAATGCAAAAGTGCCAAAAGAGGAGCAGAGATGAACAGGAATGACAACAGCAGAACCATCAGCAATAAAAACAGTCATAATGGCTATCGCAGAATCCCTACAGTGTGGAAGCAGGCCATTCAGCCCATCGAGTCCACACCGACCCTCTGAAGAGCAGGCCACCCAGACTCACCCCCACCCCTGCATTTCCCATGGCCAGTCCACCTAAACTGCACATCTTTGAACTGTGGGAGGAAACTGGAGCACCCAGAGGAAACCCACCCGGAGACGGGGAGAATGTGCAAGCTCCACATAGTCATAGAGACAGAAACAGACAGTCATAGAGTCATAGTGATGTACAGCACGGAAACAGACCCCTCGTTCCAACTCGTCCATGCCGAGCAGATATCCCAACTTAATCTAATCCCATTTGCCAACACCTGGCCCATATCCCTCTAAACCTTTTCTATTCATATACCCATCTAGATATCTTTTAAATGTTGCAATTATACTAGCCTCCACCTCTTCCTCTGGCAGCTCATTCCATACATGTACCCGAGGTGGAATTGAACCTGGGTCGCTGGGGCTTTGAAGCACCATGCCATCCAGTTATCATCGGAAATTGTTGGACTGCTTTTATTCCAAGAGGCTGTGAGGCGTCCAACCAAGAAATGAGGTCCTGTTCCTGTTGAGGAACATCTGTTAAGCTCATCGAGATAGCATAGGAAGGACAAAGACTTTCATTCCATGGGCATAATGAATGGGGCAAAAGTGAGGACTGCAGATGATGGAGCTCAGATTCGAAAAGCGTGGTGCTGGAAAAGCACAGCAGGTCAGGTAGCCTCTGAGGAGCAGGAGAGTCGAAGTTTCGGGCATAAGCCCTTCTTCAGGAATATGCCTGAAACATCGATTCTCCTGCTCCTCAGATGCTGCCTGACCTGCTGTGCTTTTCCAGCACCAATCTTTTCGACAGCAATAATGAGCTGAGCCTGTGTACTAGCTGACACTTATAAGAATGAGAGATGATCTTATTGAAATGTTCATGATTCTGAAGGGGCAAGACAGTATCAAAATCGGCAGGAGATGGGGCAGCGGTAATGTCACTGTGGTAATCCAAAACCCCAGGCCAATGTTTTAGAGACATGGGTTCGAAACCCTCAGTGGCAGGTGAGGAAAGTTGAATTCCTTAACCATTCGGCTTAGTAACCTCCATGGAGATTGTCATTAAAAGCCCATCTGGTTCACTAATGTCCTTTTTGGGAAGGAAACTGCTGTCCTCACCTTGTCTGGTCGACAGGTGACTCCAGACCTACAGCAACGTAGCTGACTCTTAATTGCCATCTGGACAATTATGAGCGGGCAATAAATGCCACCCCAGCCAGCGATGCCCACATCCCGTGAACGATTATGTTCACGAAAAGCTGAGAGGATGTTTCCCTTGGCTCGTGAATCTGGAACATGAAGGTACAGTGGTAAAAACAGAAATTGCTGGAAAAACTCAGCAGGTCTGGCAGCATCCGCAGAGAGAGGGAAACAGAGATAATGTTTCAGAAGACCACCCTTCTTCTCTGAACCCGAAACGTTACCTCCACAGATGCGGCCAGACCTGCTGAGATTTTCCAGCAATTTCTGCTTTTGTCTCTAACTTCCAGCAGTTCTGTGGTGTTTATGGAGGTACAGTGTGAGAGAACCTCTACATCTGAGATGAAGAGAAATGACTTCTCTCAAAAATAAAGCAATGCATTGAATTCTAGACCCTCTGCATTGGTGGACGGTCCATCACTGAGGGTTTGATAGTCAGATGTTTATACTATTGCCTGAAAAGGAGTATTCAAACCTTTTACCCAACTATTCTTCCCCGTGTGATAGACAAAAGCCAGGAATCTGACTCAGAACTTAACTAAACAGACCTTTCGTTATTTAACCCTTTAAGGAGCAATGGTCAATATAAAAGAAACATTCATTGGAATATTTGTTTCTTATTTCATCTACCTTAACTCACTTCAATTAACTTCAGTTTCTTCTACTTTAACTTAATAACCCTAATTCTAATATTAACTCATTGAGTTTGGCTTGAATCAAATACTACTCTGATTCGAACGAAGTGGCCAACTTTGTCCTCTGAGCAGATCTCTGTTCTTTCTGAAAAAGTAACTTCAGGGCAATTGCTTTCCCATTGGGGCTGGAGGCTTCTTTGAGAGAGAGAGAGAGAAAAAAAATCCTTTGTTCTGTAAAATGGACTCCTTTCCAAGAGACCTCTGGCACTCAGCCAATGAATTGACCAAAGCCTGATGTGAAGGAGCCAGTGTTGGACTGGGATGGACAAAGTTAGAAATCACACAAACTTGAAAGGGTTCGGAAAAGAGTTACAAGGATGTTGCCAGGGTTGGAGGATTTGAGCTATAGGGAGAGGCTAAACAGGCTGGGGTTGTTTTCCCTGGAGCGTCGGAGGCTGAGGAGTGAGCTTATAGAGGGTTACAAAATTATGAGGGGCATGGATAGGATAAATAGACAAAGTCTTTTCCCTGGGGTCGGGGAGTCCAGAATTAGAGGGCATTGGTTTAGGGTGAGAGGGGAAAGATATAAAAGAGACCTACGGGGCAACTTTTTCACGCAGAGGGTGGTACGTGTATGGAATGAGCTGCCAGAGGAAGTGGTGGAGGCTGGTACAATTGCGACATTTAAGAGGCATTTGGATGTGTACATGAATAGAAAAGGTTCGGAGGGATAAGGGCCAGGTGCTGGAAGGTGGGACTAGATTGGTTTGGGATATTTGGTCGGCATGGACGGGTTGAACCGAAGGGCCTGTTTCCATGCTGTACATCTCTATGATTCTATGACTCAATGACACAACGCCAGGATATAGTCCAACAGGTTTATTTGGAAGCACTAGCTTTCGCAGCGCTGCTCCTTCATCAGGTGGTTGTGAAGCAGGACCATAAGACACAGAATTTAGAGCAAAAGATTAGTGTCACAGAAGTGGTATATTGAACAAACCTAGATTGTTGCTAACTCTTTCATCTTTTAGAATGGGTTGCAGGTTTCGGTTCATTAGTATGTAAATCCCAGAACTTCTTTTAAGTCACATTCTCAAGATAAGTTAAGGTTTTATGAAAATAGGTGACATCTCAGCTCAGAAAATGCATTAAAGGTGTGAGGTTTGTTAAATATATCATTTTACTTGCATGACACTGTAACCTTTTGGATAAATTCTGTGTCTTGTGGTCCTGCTGCACAACCACCTGATGAAGGAGCAGCGCTCCAAAAGCTAGTGCTTCCAAATAAACCTGTTGGACTATAACCTGGTGTTGTGTGATTCTTAACTTTATCCTACCCATTCCAACACTGGCTCCTCCATATCATGTTTCCCAATGTGGGCTGGAGGCTTCTGTGAGACAGAGAAAACAACTCCTTTGTTCTATAAAATGTGCTACTTTCCAGAAAGATCTCTGGTGCTCAGCCAATTGATCAAAGCCTGATCACACGGTTCCATCCCAGCCAATAGAGATTTACTGGTAAATAACTCCCAAATGTTTACATTTCAGCAAGCCGTAAACAGTGTCATTCCATTCTCCAGACGCACCAGTGGATCTAGAGATCACCAAGCCAACTTGCCTTCTTTGGTCAGTACTGGAAACTGCAGGCCACAGTAGGTCCAATTTAACTGAGGTCAGAGTTTAAATTAGCTTGACCAAAATTTCCAGCATGGTTGATTGTGGCCAGTCTCGCGGCCACTTCGGCTGCTGGCCACCTGACCAGAGCCGTAGAGACATAGAGATGTACAAGATCTTTTCCTGAGTTGAGGGGAGTTCAGAACTATAGGGCACAGGTTCAGGGGTGAGAGGGGAAATATTTAAAAGGGACCTAAGGGGCAACATTTTCATGCAGAGGGTGGTGCGTGTATGGAATGATCTACCAGAGGAAGTGGTGGAAACAGCACGGAAACCCGTCCATGCTGACCAGGTATCCGAACCTAATTTAGTCCCATGTGTCAGCATTTCGCCCCATCCCCCAAACCCTCCTATTCATATTCCCATCCTTTTAAATGTTGTAATTGTACCAGCCTCCACCACCCCCTCTGGCAGCTCATTCCATACAAGCACCACCCTCTGTGTGAAAGCATTGCCCCTTAGGTCCTTTTTAAATATTTCCCCTCTCACCCTAAACCTATGCCCTCTAGTTCTGGACTCCCCCACTCCAGCGAAAAGACTTTGTCTATTTACCCTATCCATGCCCCTCATGAATCTATAAACCTTTATAAGGTCACCCTCAGCCTCCGACGCTCCAGGGAAAACAGCCCCAGCCTATTCAGCCTCTCCCGATAGTTCAAATCCTCCAACCCTGGCAACATCCTTGTAAATCTTTTCTGAACCTGTTCAAGGTTCACAACATCTTTCCGATAGGAAGGAGACCAGAATTACACACGATTCTCTCAGGGAACTGAAGGACTATGGGAAATGGACAGGATAGGCGAGTTGAGTCTGACAATCAGCTATGATCATATTGAGTAGGAGAAAGGTAGGACTGCAGATGCTGGAGATCGGAGTCAAAAGGCGTGGTGCTGGAAAAGCACAGCAGGTCAGGCAGCATCCGAGGAGCAGGGAAGTCGATGTTTTGAGCATAAGCTCTTTATTCGCACTGCCTGATGAAGCACAGTGGCTCAGTGGTTAGTACTGCTGCCTCACAGCACCAGGCTCCCAGGTTCGATTCCAGCCTTGGGTAACGGTCTGTGTGGAGTTTGCACATTCTCCCCGTGTCTGCGTGGGTTTCCTCTGGGTGCTCCGGTTTCCTCCCACAGTCCAAAGATGTGCAGGGCAGTTGAATTGGCCATGCTAAATTGCCCCATAGTGTTAGGTGCATTAGTCAGAGGGGAAATGGATCTGGGTGGTTGTTCTTTGGAGGGTTGGTATGGACTGGTTGGGCCAAAGGGCCTGTTTCCACACTGTAGGGAATCTAATCAAAAAGTGTCATCTCTCCTGCTCCTGTAGAAAGTTGCAGGGGCTACTCTTGTGCATGTTTCTAATCTCTTATAAAATTTACACAAAATAGACAACGCGGGTTTTGTCAGAGATTTCCCCGACACTGGACTGGATCGCAGGCATATAAACTGACCGTGTGAGCTGAAGAATTGTCTTTCCCTGCAGAATTCAGCAATAGAAACTGTGCAGAAAAGCAGCCAGCAGTTTCAAATCAACAGATTGTCGCTGGCGGCGGGTTCAGAAACCTACGTCGCCCGTGTGAGAGCAAAACCACAGCAGCAGGAGGGTTCCAGAGGCCACTGGAGTGAGTGGAGCTCCGAGATCCAGTGGGAGACAAGTCCAAGCACCTATAACCTCCAAACAGGTAAACAGCTTTGTGACCTTCACTCGATGCAGCAGATCAGAGCAGACGCCAATCTCCAAAGGTAGCTTGCATTTAAAAGGCATGTTTGGAATCGTAGGAATAAAAGAAACGAAACTTGCCTCATGGTTTACCAAACAACATCGGAACAAAATGAAGAAATATCAGGCTCCAAAACCTTGACAGAAGAGGTAGATTTTAAGGATTCTCTTCAAAGGCAAATTATTTGATTTGGTTTGATTTACTGCAGTCACATGTACCTAAGTACAGTGAAAAGTTCTGTTTTGCGAGCAGTGCAGGCAGATCATAGCAAACAAGGACATACAGATCAGAGGGTGCTTAGACAGAACGGGGTTAGAACTGCACAGGAAGTGGGCAAAGCAAGATCGGCATTAACAAAATCAGCATTAGCCGACATTAGAGAAGTCCATTCATCAGCCTAGGAATGGCCAGGAAGATGCCTGAACCATTGATGCATCTGTTCAAGCTTCTGTATTTTCTGCCTAGTGGAAAAGGTCGGAAGAGAGCAGTACCAGGGTGGGAGGGGTCTTTGATGGTATTGGCAACTTTCCATGGCAACAAGATGCGTAAAGGGAGTTCGTGGATGGGAGGCTGGCTTCTGTGATGGTCTGGGGCTGTGCATACCACCGTCTGTACCTTCCGAGAGAAAGAGTTTGGAGCGGGAATTCCTGATCTAAGGCTGCAGCAATCTAAGGCACACCATTAAAAAGAGGCTGATGAACACTGCACTTGCTAAGAATGTTCGTACTTTAGAGCCAAAGATAAAATATGATGCCGTTTCCTGGTGTTACAGCCAACATCCTGCTGTTGCCCAAGTGCTGCGTCACTGGTAATTTATCTCATAGCGGGGTGTGCTGAAGGATTCGTTGTCTTTTTTTATTTGTACCAAATGTTTACCAGCAATGCAATGCTGACCACAATCGGAAGGAGCTGACTTTGTTTGAAGGGCTTTGAGACGTTCCTGAGAGGTCTCGATAAGTTGTTACATAAGTGCAGGCATTTATTTGGCAGTGACAGTGGAACAGGAATAGGTTGGTCATTTCCCCCCAAGCCTGCTTCACTGTCCTATTTGATCAAGGCTGTTCCTGATCCCAAGGTTGACTTGCTCAGTTAGGAGAGTGTTGGGGTGGCAGGGTGGCTCAGTGGTTAGCAGCACCAGGGACGCAGGTTTGACTCTCAACTTCGGTGACTGTCCATGTGGATTAGATTCTCTACAGTGTGGAAACAGGCCATTTGGCCCAACAAGTCCACACTGACCCTCCAAACAGTAACCCACCCAGACCCATTCCCCTACCCTATATTTACCCCTGACTAGTACATCTAACACTATGGGCAAGTTAGCATGGCCATGGGAAATGCAGGCTGATAGCACAGGGGAATGGCTCTAGGTGGGCTGCTGTCTACAGGGTTGGTGTGGACCTGATGAGCAGAATGGCCTGCTTCCACACTACAGTGTAGGGATTCTATGGTTAGGATAGGCCCTGCACAACTTAAAGGATAATTTCGTGAAGTCTCCCCTATTCAGTCAGTAGAGCATTTGACTTGTGGCGTGGTGGTAGTGTCCCTACCTCAGGAATGGGAGGCCATGGTTCAAGCCCCACCTGCTCCAGAGAGGTGAAATAGTACCTGCTGGGGGCGGCACAGTGGCACAGTGCTCAGCACTTCTGCCTCACAGCGCCAGGGACCCAGGTTCAATTCCCACCTTGAGCGACTGTCTGTCTGGAGTTTGCACATTCTCCCCGTGTCTGAGTGGGTTTCCTCCGGGTGCTCCGGTTTCCTCCCACAATCCAAAGGCGTGCAGGTCAGGTGAATTGGCCAGGCTAAATTGCCCCACAGTGTTAGATGCATTAGTCAGGGGTAAATATAGTGTGAGGGAATGGGTCTGGGTGGGTTACTCTTCAAAAGGTCAGTGTAGGACTTGGTGGGCCAAATCAAATGTTTCCACACTGTAGGGAACGAAATCGTCCACATGGACAGTCACCAAAGTCTAGAATCGAACCTGCATCCTTGGCGCTGTGAGGCAGCAGTGCTAACCACTGAGCCACTCTAACACACTCTTAACTACAAACAGGTTGACTAGAAAAATAGGTTTTAAAAAAATTAGCTTTAGCCCAGTGGGACTCCTGCGGTGCTGTGTTTAGTGTCCATATACCTGAGCCAGAAGGCAAGGGTTCAAGTCCCTCCTGCACCAGAGGTGTGTGTATAACATCCTCATGTAGTTCAGTAGAAAATGTCTGCTTTGCTCTGTATCTCCTGTTACTTTAAAGAAGAATGTCCCAACTCAGTCTTGAAAGCTTAACCCGTCCCAGCAACCACAGCCTTTTACCAGGGAGAGAGGTTGATACCTGCCACTCAGAGCTTCGTGAGATTGATCTTAAATGACTTTGCTGTCATTTTGAGACCATATCCCAACCCAAAATCTCAGCAAGGAGTTCCGGAGGTTGGAATGTGTGGAACTTCGGAGTAGTTGGAAAGATGAGCTTTGAAAGTGATGCCAATCAGGTAGACAAGGCATACGGATTGGAAGGATGCATTCATGGAGTTACGAAAAGGTGGAGGAAGAGGTTTATGTGGGGAATGTACCATCAGACCTGATCCATCTGGGCCGAATGGCCTACTTCAATGCTGTAAATTCTACGCAACCTTTCCCGAAAGCCAGTCGCTTGGTTTCCACTCTGTTCATCCCTATTCTGCAAATACAGACTAGTGTGGATGAGGGGGGAAGTAATCCCATTTAGCTGCATTTGCAGTGTTGTGAGTTAAGACTCTGTATTTCAGTCCTGACTGTCTGCCTTGATTGTTCACAGCTAAAGCAAATATAATGCCTCGGAATCTGATGTGCTTCTACGATGGTATCCAGGAGATCAAATGTACTTGGGAAGTGACAAGTGAGTCCAGCAAATATTTCCAGTTTGGCCTGCACTTTGGAAGAGCCAATAGCTCTGAGTAAGTAAGCCAGCTGAAATGTTCCTGTAACCCAGCCCTGACTGTTGATCCAAAGAGCAGTAGACATGAGAAGATTCAGCCCACCTCAGCTCATCCATCCTTAACTTAAAGATATAAGAAATAGGAGCAGGAGTACGCCCTGGATGTAGGTTTGCTCACTGAGCTGGAAGGTTCATTTTCAGATGTTCCGTCACCATACTAGGTAACATCTTCAGTGAGCCTCCAGACAAAGCCTGCTGGTGTTTCCTGCTTTCTATTTATATGTTTGGGTTTCCTTGGGTTGGTGATGCAATTTCTTGTGGTGATGTCATTTCCTGTCCTTTTTTTCAGGGGGGTGGTAAATGGGATCCAAGTCAATGTGTTTGTTGATAGAGTTCTGGTTGGAGTAGGCCATTTGGCCCAGCAAGCCTGTTCTGCCATGCAATAAGATCATTACCGATCTTTATTGTGGACTCAGCTCCATTTACCCACCCGTGCACCATAGCCCTTACTTCCTTTACTGCTCAAAAAGCTATCTATAGTTGCCTTAGAAACATGCAAATAAGCAGCCTCGACTGCTTCACTGGGCTGAGTCTAAAGTATTGAAGCGACCCAATTGTTCTTAAGAAAGAAGAATATTGGCTGAATTGTCCAATCCCTTTTTCGAGATGTTGATCACTAGGGAGGGTAATTTTAACATCTGCAAATGGCATTTTGTGAATGACCTATCCAAAATTGCCCATTTCTAACTATCAGCACTTGTTATGATCCCCACTCTCAAGAAAGAGAAAGATCCCTATGTTAATCCTAAATTTATCATTGAACATATGACCCCCTTGTCCTACTCTCACAACATCCAACCTTCAACATTAACCATTTCCACGCTGCCCATGATTGTACTCATCTGGTGTAAAATCAACTCTCGGATGGCTCCTTGCAAAGGCAGAAGGTCCAATTCTCTTCTGATCTTCTCGTTATTAAGACCTCTGACAGAGAAAAAATTCCCGATGAAGACCTTATGCTCGAAACGTCGACTCTCCTGCTCCTCAGATGCTGCCTGACCGGCTGTGCTTTTCCAGCACCGCACGTTTCAACTCTGATCTCCAGCATCTGCAGCCCTCACTTTCTCTCGGACAGAGGGCTGCCGTACTTATGCCTCTGTCCTCCAAGGCTTGTCATTAATCAAGGGCCAGAACTTCAGGTGGACTCAGCAATAACAGGACCCAAATGCATTTGTGCCTTCTGAAATATATGCCTAACGCATGTGTGACTGCCTGGGAGTATTATCTGTTCAAACAGGGTTGGGAGCTGTAATTGAGGACATGAAGACGTGAAGGTGGATTGGAGACAAAACACACTTCAGGTCTCCATCACACAGCAACCCAACTCTCATTACAGGAAGACCTCCTAAACCTCATCCAAATTCACTCACCTATGCCCCCCCTCCACTACCACTTCCTCCATAATAGTTGATCTGGATACCATCTTCACAGCCATGCATTGGCATAATTTTAACATCAATAGGGAAGAATTAAACGTCTAATGACTGAATTAAACTCTGAGCTCCAATACGCCACCATTAAAGAAACACGCCAGTGTAAAACACAATGTAATCAATTAAGCTCTAATGAGGCCTGTTACCAAAATGATATGCCAAGGCAGTGTCTTAAAAGTGTCAGTTATTCTTGAATTACTAGGCCCCCTGATGATCTGAAGCTGTTATTTGCATCTGAAACCCAACCAAACATTTATAATGGTTACAACTGTCACAAGAAATGCTTGCAGCTACATAGTCTAAACTGACAGAGCAGAAAAGTGTCCCAGCAATGCATTAATTAATAAATACATTAGGAGGTCCACAAACCTTTTTTCTCTACCTTTTATTTTTTGCAATTGTTAACAAATCTCAGCCTAAAGTTCCTTTCAGCATTATGGGACAAGTAACACTAAGCATTGGAGATTCATTGGTTTTGAATTGAATTAGCTTTATTACCACGGGTCCTCAAATAAATACAGTGAAAAGTTTATAAGTCTCCACTCACAGCGTCATCTTAGGTACAAAAATACCTAGCTACGGATTCTCCAGATAAAAGATTACTTACAGGATAACAATGCAGCCCTATTAACCTCTTTCAATTCAAAGCACTTTTAAAATGCTTTCATGGGACAAGCCAACATTTACTCTTCCTGAATTGCTCTCCTGAAAGACGGCAATTTCCTGTGGCATCATCTAGGCAGCACCTATACTGCTATTAGCTTTTTGCTAGCAGTTTCACACAACTGTGTGACTTGCTACTTCAGGGGGCAGCCAAATTGCTGTGGAACAGGACTCACATGTGGACCAGACCAGATGAGAAGGTAAATTTCCTCCCCTGCTCATTATTAATGGGCCAGATGGGTGTTTGTAACAGCTTGTATTGGGCATTATTACTGAGTCTGGCTTTTCATTCCAGTTTTAGTTATGCTTCCATTGGATTTGAACTCAGATCCCTGCGTAGGCCTTAGCCAGGACCTCAAGAGGACTGGTCCATTAGTGCCACTGCATTACGATATAGATCAAAACAGGAAGCTGGTACAATTACAACACTTAAAAGGCATCTGGGTGGGTATATGGATAGGAAGAGTGGAGAGGGATATGGGCCAAGTGCTGGCAAATGGGATTAGATTAGGTTAGGATATCAGGTCGGCATAGACTAAATGGTCTGTTTCTGTGCTGTACATCTCTCTGCCTCTATTTGTGCATGTGACATAGGTGACCCTGAACAGGTGTAGCATTTATTATCCATCTCTAATTGCCCAGATGGCAGCTTAAGAGTCAACCACATTGCTGTGGGCCTGGAGTCACATGTAGGCCATATCAGGTAAGGATGGCATATTCATTCCTCAAAAAGGTGTGGTCATAGACTCATAGAGATGTACAGCATTGAAACACACCCTTCAGTCTAATGTGTCCATGCCAGCCAGATATCCTAAATTAATCTAGTCCCATTTGACAGTATTTGACCCATATCCCTCCAAACCCTTCCTATTCATATACCCATCCAGATGCCTTTTAAATGTTGATTGTATTCACCTCCCACACTTCCTCTGGCAGCTCATTCCATATATGTACCATCCTCTGAGTGAAAAAGTTGCCTCTTGGGTCTCTTTCATATCTTTCCCCTCTCACCCTAAACCTATGCCCTCTAGTTCTGGACTCCCCCACCCCAGGGAAAAGACTTTGTCTATTTATTCTATCCATGTCCCTCATGATTTTATAAACCTCTATAAGGTCACCCCTCACCTCCAACACGCCAGGGAAAATAGCCACAGCCTATTCAGCTTCTCCCGTTAGATCAAACCCTCCAACCGTGGCAACATCCTTGTGATCCAAATGGGTTTTAATGACAATTGTTACCATTAGGTGTTTTGTTTAGAACTCCAGATTTCAAAAGTCACCATCTACCATGGCAGGATTTGAACCCATGACCCTCAGAACATTAGATTGGGATTCAGGGCTGCAGGCCAAGTGATGTTATCACTACACTACTGTCACACCCACTGATTCTACTTTCCCTGGGGAATTCTTGAAGGAAGTAGACATTCAGAAATTAGTAAACTTAGCACAGTCCAGGAACTGAAACTGTACGCTTCTTGCTCTGTTTGATATATTTGGACTTGAACAGGGGCCGCAGTGTAAGTTGAATGGGTTAAACCATTTGTGTAAATCCTTGCTGAAATAACTCCACAGCGGCTGGTCTCCCGTCACCACATCACCCTTTATTTACACATTGGCAGTCCTTGACACAGATCCAGCTTCCTCAGAGCCAGCTCTCAGAGTGAACAGAACCTTTGACACTCCTGTCAATCAGGGCTCCTTGATCAGACCAGGTTAACAACCCCAATAAGAGAACACAGATTCCATGAGGTCCACATGGCAGACCTTGTTACAATCTCTGCACCCATCCTCCAGCTCTCCGACCTTACAGAATGACAGATCTAGCTCATTGGGTAGCTTTCTCATCTGTGTGTCAGAAGGTCATAAGTTCAATTATTTCCCCAGGGGCTTGAATGCAACATCTAAGCTGAAGCTCTGGAGCACCCCTGAGGGAGTGTCGAACTATCAAGTGCCCTGTTTTTCGATTATCACTCCGAGACACACTCTGTCCGCTGCTCTTTGACTTCAGAACAGACCTCTCAAATTTCAAATCGAAGCTTGGTCTTGCTTCCTGAGCACCCTCTCTGCAGCTGTAACTTTGTATCTCTCGCTCTGTTGAATCACTCTGTGATCTTTGGATGTGAACTGCACGCAAAACAAAACTTTTCACTGTACTTAGGTACATGTGACAATAATCAAATCAGATCAAATCACTAGTTGGAAAAGGGACATGACTTTTCACAAATCCTTGGTAATATTTATCCCTCAGTCTTGTCTGAAACAGACTATTCAGTCATGAACACATTACTGCTTGCGGTTGTAGACATCAGTCATGTTTTGTGCAGCACACTAGAGTCTACCCTTCAACAGTACCCAAACTCTCAAACCAGAAAGTACTGGAGAAACTCAGCAGGTCTGGCAGCATCTTTGAGAGAGAGAGAGCAACAGAGTTAATGTTCTGAGTCCAGTTCTGACTGGACTCAAAACGTTAACTGTGCTTTCTCCTCACAGACCTGCTGAGTTTCTCCAGCACTTCCTGTTTTTGTTTGTATCAGGTGTCCAGGCATCCACAGATTTACTTCAAAAGTCTTCCACTGACTGCAAATTGCTTTGGGCTGTCCTGGAAAGCGCGACACAAATGCAAGTTGTTTTGTTTTTGTCGCCGTGCGAGTCTCTCAAATCGCGCTGACCAACCTCTCTTAATTTGCAGGACCAAGGAGTGTGAGAATCCAGAGATATTCCAGACATTTAAAGATCTCACTGTTCACCGCTGTAGCATTCCTGTGAACGACGAGGAGGTCATGGATGACTATGAGGTGATGCTGAAGATTGTTGAGCCAACAGTGGTATTTTACCCCTATAAAAACAGTGAGTTCGCTCTTTCACCTTCACTTTGACTGTGCAGTTAATTTGTCAACAAGGGTTACCTGAAATGCCACTGAGAGCAGAGCCTCCGAATTTCCTGGGGTAATAGGAGATGTTCAGCCTGTTGCAAAAACAGAAATTGCTGGAAAAGCTCAGCAGGACTGGCAGCATCTGTGGAGAGAAATCAGAGTTAACGTTTCGGGTTCAGTGACCCTTCCTCAGAACCGCAGCATCAAGTCAGTTCCCTGGATCTACCTGGATGTTTTCCCGAGTGATGACCCAGACTAAAATTCCAGTTTGATTCTTCTCTGCCCCATGTAGTAGCGTCCCACAGTGGCTCAGTGGTTAGCGCTGCTGCCTCACAGTGCCAGGGACCCAGGTTCTGGACTGTCTGTGTGGAGTTTGCACATCTGACCCATGTCTGCATGGGTTTCCCCTGGGTGCTCAGGTATCTTCCCACAATCCAAAGATGTGCAGGTTAGGATGAATTGCCCATAATGTTCAGGGGATGTGAAGTTTAGGTGCATTAGTCAGGGGGAATGTCCAGTGATAGGGTGGGAGAATGGGTCTGGATGGGTTACTCTTCAGAGGTTCGGTGTGGACCTTTTGGGCGAAATGGCCTGTTTCCCCACTGCAGGGATTCAATGATTTTCCAGCTAAGGTTACAAAGAGATTTGGGTCTCTTTGCTGAGGAGAGGCAAATGGAGTTTAATTTGGATAAATGTGAAATATTACATTTTGGTAAAACAACCATGGACAGGACTTACACAATTATTGGTAGGGCCCTGGGTAGTGCTGTAGAACAGAAGGACCTAGGAGTTCAGGTACATAGTTCTCTGAAATTTGCATCACAGGTGGGCAAGGTGGTTAAGAGGGTGTTTAGCACACTTGCCTTCATCGCTCAGACCTTTGAGTACAGGAGTTAGGATGTAATGGTGAGGTTGGACAGGACATTGGTGAGGCCTCTTCTGGAGTACTGTGTCCTTGTTATAGGAAGGATATTATTAAGCTGGAAAGGGTTCATACGAGATTCACCAGGATGTTGCTGGGAATAGAGGATCTGAGATATAAAAATAGACTGGAAATGCTGGGACTTATTTTTACTGGAGTGTAGCAGGCTGAGGGGTGACCTTATAGAGGTTTATAAAATCATGAGGGGTATAGATGAGGTGAATAGCAAGGTCTTTTCCGCAGGGTGCCGCGCTGTGCAGATTTGACGGCTGTGGGCTAGGAAAGTGGTGGAGGGGAGGGGGGACGGGGAAGTGGGATGGTGTTCCTTGCATTATTTAGTCCCAACTGTGTGCCAGACCTGATGGAACAGTAGTCTTTTCCTCACTGCCATTTCTTATTTGTCACATATACCTAGTGCCATTTGGCCCTTCGGAGAACATGCTGTTGATAGCTGCTGCAATTGCCAACCTGGGCATTAAGGATCAGGAAGAGCACAAGTGGCCGATTCCAGAGGGGATTTGTGGCTGGCTTTGCTGCTTCCCAAGCCAGAACCTGTAATCTTTCGCCCTGTAAGGAGCTCTTGATGTCCATCCACCCCAACTGCGTGGTGCTCCAATTTTGAGAAACGTCCACAGAAGGCCCTCATTGTCAGTGGCCGAGCGGGTATCTCTGAATTTCTGGCCCCATTTCCTTCCCTTTCTTGCCCCCTGCACTTTTCCTGAAGTATTTCCAGCTGATGGAATTACAGTGACTCTCACAGCCCTTTGTTTGTCAAGGAGATAAACTCAGCAGTGTTTAGCACTGATGCCTCACAGCGCTCGGGACATGGGTTCAATTCCTCGGGTGACTGTCTGTGTGGAGTTTGCACATTCTCCCCATGTCCTTGTGGATTTCCTCCCACAGTCTAGAGATGTGCAGGCTAGGTGGATTGGCCATGCTAAATTATCATGTAATGTGCAAGTAAATGTGGGGTTAAAGGAATATGGTTGAGGGTTAGTATGTACTTGAAGGGCTGAATGATCTGTACCTGTGCTGCAGGGATTCTATGAGTTTTCAATCAATAAGATCCCAAATCCAGAAGTAAATGATTAGTTAATCTATCGTGGAGGTCTACAGCCTACCCTATGACTCTGGAAGGAGCTGGTCCTCCAATCAGAGTCCCTTTCTCTCCTGAAGATTTGCACTGTCTGGTTGGCCAACAGCTCTCAGGGTCCTTCATCCCAGGATAGCTCATTGTTGACCTCTCAAGGTGCCTGATTACAGTTACAAAACTTAGTACAGTGCTCTTTCCCCAAAGTGAGGCCTCAGCTGCCTCTCCAATCTTATGGAGCCAAGACACCCCCCTTCACCCAAATTAGGTTCCACTTGAAGTCTCGGGATAGAGTACAGGTAAAGTCACCACTGCCTGGCCAGACCGTAGGGCTGCTCTCTCCTTAGAGATAGAGGTGATTGATGACGGTTTAACCTGAGGGTTCATCATGCCTCAGGTGAGGGGAGAGGTTGAGAAGGAAGCTCCATTCATGGTTATCTTAACTGCTGCAGGAGTTGAACCCACACCAATGGTGTCACTCTGCATAGCAAACTAGCTCTCCACCCAACTGTGCTAACCAACCCTACTCTCAGGACATTCAAGAAAGGATTCCACATCTTTGATAGGACAAAAAGGGGGGAGCTTACTCCATAGGGTAACCTCTATACTTAATTGCCATATCGAGGAACAAATTGTCCAAAATACAATGAGGAATATTGGGGAATGTTCTGATTCATAGTGCGCCACTATCTATCACAACTGTTCCGTTATAAATCAAAGTCTCAATATACAGTGAAATCTTGTCTTTTTTTTGTCTTTTATTATTAGTAAAACCAAAGGATCCTTTCAACTTGACCATAAAACAGCTGCCCGATGAGAGATATCAATTGGACTGGCTCACTGTGCCAGCTAGTTATAGTTCCGAATATGAAATTCATTACAAGAAGGCTGAAGATTCTTGGGAGGTCAGTTGAGATTGCACATCAGTGAAGGGGACAGGTCTTCAGGACTGTCTTCCTTGTGTGTCTGTGTCTCTGCTTCTGTGTAACATATCCTTGTGTGTGCCTGTTTGAATCAACTAGGATCAAACAGCCATGTGCCTGTTTGAAGGATGGTTATGATCCCGAGAGAGACCAATAACTTCAAAGGTGAGGAAATCCCCACAAAGATGACAGAAAGAAAACCCATGGACAGGATTTCATTTAGAGTCATAGAGTCATAGAGATGTACAGCATGGAAACAGACCCTTCGGTCCAACCCGTTCATGCCGACCAGATATTCCAAACTAATCTAGTCCCACCTGCCAGCACCCGGCCCATATCCCTCCAAACCCTTCCTATTCCGATCCAAATGCCTTTTAAATGTTGCAATTGTACCAGCCTCCACCACTTCCTTTGGCAGCTCATTCCATACACATACCACCCTCTGCATGAAAAAGTTGCCCCTTAGGTCTCTTTTATATCTTTCCCCTCTCACCCTAAACTTCTAGATCTGGACTCCCCGACCCCAGAAAGGCGACTTTGTCTATTTACCCTATCCATGCCCCTTATGATTTTATAAACCTTTATAAGGTCACCCCCTCAGCCTCCGCACACCAGGGAAAACAGCCCCAGCCTGTTCAGCCTCTCCCTATAACTCAAATCCTCCAACCCTGGCAACATCCTTGTAAATCTTTTCTGAACCCTTTCAAGTTTCACAACATCTTTCCGATAGGAAGGAGACCAGGATTGCTTGCAATATTCCAACAGCGGCCTAACCAATGTCCTGTACAGCTGCAAGATGACCTCCCAACCCCTGTACTCAATACTGTGACCAATAAAGAAAGCATACCAAACGCCTTCTTCACTATCCTATCTACCTGTGACTCTACTTTCAAGGAGCTATTTCTTCAAGCCTTGACTGTAATAAATTAATTGAAATCAACGTAACACAAACATTAGTTAATAGTTGAAGGATATTGCAAACATAAATGCACATTGCATTCCAAATACACAAGATGCCTCACTTTACTTCTCATTCAAGTCTAGGGCCACATGTCATCTCAATAAGCCGTTGCTTTGTTCACCCTCTCTCACTTCCCATTCAAACATTTCAGGCCTTGAGGAAAAAGTAAGGCCAGCAGATGCTGGAGATCAGAGTCGAGAGTGTGGTGCTGGAAAAGCACAACAGGCAGCATCTGAGGAGCAGGAGAATCGACGTTTTGGGCATAAGCCCTTCATCAAGCCTTGAGTTGCATACATCCAACATCCCCCGACGCAGTAAACAAGGGTGAAGCACATGTCCGCCAACCTTCTTTCGCTTGTCTCACAACAGTCCCAAAGGAATAAAATAATTAGAGATTCCCTTCTCCAACCCCTTTAAATACTCTGGTGGGCTCTGTCGATACCGCAATCACAGCAATGGGAAGTTGTCCAATCCACAGACCCTTGCTCTTGTCTATGTCTCACTCCCTGCTCTTTGCAACTGTTTATCACACACAGTAACACAGTCCCTGCTCCATTCTTAGGAACCCTGCTTCAACACCAGGATTTGTTCATTTGGAGGAAACCTTGTTTGTTCCCTCATTGTGCGAATGCTCGGTGTATTCTAAAATGTCAAACACAAAAATGTTGGCTGAACCAATATTGCTGCAAGGATCCTTCTGGTCTCCAATTTCAAATCACCTTCTTCTTCGGCAACCTACAGCCCGGAAGACTTAACATTGAGTTCTCCAATTTCAAAGCCTTCCCACTCCCTTTCCGAAATGACCATCCTTGGCCTCCCCCATTGCCACTGCAAATCAGACTACTAACGGGAGGAACAGCACCGCATCTTCTGCCTGGCCCGCCTGCAGTCCGGAGGACTCAACAATGAGTTCTCCAATTTCAAATAACCTTCCTTCCTATCCCCGACTCCCTTTCCAGCCCCTCCCCCTCCCTTCCATTGCTCTGACCAACTCTTCCTTGCAGCCACCAACTGGATTCATTCTTCCCATTGACCAACCAGGTCGTACCCTCTGCCTGTGTTCACCTATCCCTACCTCGCCACTCCATGCCCTCCCCCACCCAAAACCCTCCACCACCCCTCCCCACTCCTTTATCTGCAGCTCCCCTTACACACACACACACACACACACACACACAGTCCTGAAGAAGGGTTATGCCTGAAACATTGACTTCTGCACCTCCTGCCTTGCTGTGTTCTCCCAGCCTCCTGCCTGTCCCTCCTGATGCTGCCTGCCTTGCTGTGTTCTTCCAGCCTCCTGCCTGTCCCTCCTGATGCTGCCTGGCTTGCTGTGTTCTCCCAGCCTCCTGCCTGTCCCTCCTGCTGCTGCCTGCCTTGCTGTGTTCCTCCAGCCTCCTGCCTGTCCCTCCTGATGCTGCCTGCCTTGCTGTGTTCCTCCAGCCTCCTGCCTGTCCCTCCTGATGCTGCCTGCCTTGCTGTGTTCCTCCAGCCTCCTGTCTGTCTACTTCAGATTCCAGTACCTGCAGTTTTTGCTTTGTCTCTAACCTCACTGTTGACATAGTACATAAGCTTTTCTTGGAGTTATGCCATGATGAGGAAACAAATTTCAGAATTCTCTCCAGCCAATTTTGGTCTTAAAGGGACATTGTAGAAGAGTAAACAAAGGCTTTTGCCAGCAACTAGATCAGCACAAGTATGTACGTACATGTGAGAGCTGTCTGAACCACAAGTTTAATTAGTAAATGAAGTGTGCGTGATTGAGACCGAGTGGCTAATTGTGAGATGCATGTATGTAAAGTTGCCAATGGAAGATGTTTATGTAAGATACATGTGTGTGCACATATATATGTGGTGTGTGTGTGTGTGTGTAGTTGAGCTGTTAAGGTTGCATGTCAGTGAGTTTATGAGGAGAATATTAGAAAGGAAGAAGGTTAAATACTAACACAACATTTTTCCCTGGTTTTGGATGGAATAATTGGGTGGCAGTTTAAATCATACAATCTCAACAATGCAGAAAGAAGCCATTCGGTCCATTGAGTGTGCAACCTCTGAAGAGCATCCTGCTCAGATCCACTTCCACCCTATCCCCATGACCCTGTATTAGCCATGGCTAATCGCCCTAGCCACTATGGGCAACTTAGCCTGGCCAATCCATCTACCCTTGACAGCTTTGGACTGTGGGAAGAAACTGGAGTACCCAGTGGAAACCCACACAGACATGGGGAGAACATGCAAACTCCACGTGGATATGATTCGGAGATGCTGGTGTTGGACTGGGGTGGACAAAGTTAAAAGTCACACAACACCAGGTTATAGTCCAACAGGTTTCTTCGGAAGCACTAGCTTTCAAAGCAATGCAGAAACAGCGCTCGGAAAGCTAGTGCCTCCAAATAAACTTGTTGTACTATAACCTGGTGTTGTGTGACTTTTAACTTTACCCACACAGACAGTTGCCTAAGGCCTGAATCGAACCTGGGTCCCTGGCACTGTGAGGCAGCAGTGCTAACTGCTGAGCCACGATGCCATACCAAATAACAAATTAACGACATAATTAGGCTGATTAAATTTCAAGTGTAATAATACCATGATGGAAGCCAGAAGAGGCATAGGGGCAGGCTGCCTTAGAATGGCTGGAAGGTGGGAGGGACGGGGGTGGGGGTGGGGGTTGTGGGGGGGGGGGGGGAGGGGGAGGTGGGGGCTTGCTGGGGATCTGTATTTTATGCACTATTACTGTTTTTGTGATGACTGAGACTGGAATTTGAGGTTGTCCTCATTTCCCTGAAAACTGGTTGAACGGTAGGGTTTGGGGCCTAGCTTTGCTGTTCCTCTCCCTTGTAAAATTGCTGTTACTCTGTATGCAGCTATTAGTGTTTCATAAACTGTGTATTGTTTAATAAAATTTTTTTAAAAACCATGGCGGACGACCCATAATTGATCTAAACGTCACTGCGCCATTATTCCTCACTAAAATATTGGTGGTGGATTCAGATGGTACTTCAAAGCTAGAGAATATTGCAACATAGAATAACACATCATTGTCTTCTGCCAGAATGCCAAAGGGCGGAAAATTCCTCAAGATATCAAATCCTTCCAAATCCAAAAGAATTCATTGGAGGCATCCAGTCGCTATGTTGTCAGAGTGAGAGCGAAGGTGAAATGTCGAAAGGATAATTATTCCTACTGTGGACCGTGGAGTGACTGGAGCCATGAAGTTTCATTTCAAACAGACCCTGGTATGTCGGCAGAATCCAACTGTATTCTCATAGGGTTTCTTCACGCATTGTTTGCACCAGCAACAACAACCGCTACTTATCAGTAGACTGTCAATGGCAACTTCCAAATGCATACCCTTTACCCACTTGGGAGGACACGGTGGCTCACACTTAGCACTGCTATCTCACAGTGCTAGGCATCCAGGTTCAAGTCCAACCTTGGGCAACTGTTTGCGTGAGGTTTGTGCGTTCTCCCCGTGTCTGTGTGGGTTTCGGGTGCTCTGGTTTCCTCCCAGAATCCAAAGATGTGCCTGTTGGGGTGGATTGGCCATGGGAAATTGCTCCATGGTGTCCAGGGATGTGATCAGAGATCTCAAAAGCTTGAAGAGGTTACAGAGGTAAAGAGGGGTGAAATTCTGGAGGGATGCAAGTTTTCATGTGGAGGCCAGTGAACAGCACTCAGTGTCATTTAGATTCCAAGTAGCAGAGATTAAACAGAGGGCAAAAGGAAATTGCCAGAAGTTAAACCGATCCTTCCCCATCTCTATTGCATGTAAACCACCACAATACCATCCCAATGAATAGACTATTCCCACATAGAACTGTAAATCATTTAATCATAGAATCCCTACAGTGTGGAAACAGGTCCATCAAGTCCACACCGACCCTCTGAAGAGTAGCCCACCCAGACCCATTCCCCTATCCTATTACTCTACATTTCTCCCTGACTAATGCACCTAACTGGCAAGGTGGCTCAGTGGTTAGGACTGCTGCTGCATAGCACCAGGATCGATTCTAGCCTCAGGCGACTGTCTGTGTGGAGTTTGCACATTCTCTCCGTGTCTGCGTGGGTTTGCTCCGGTTTTGTCCCACAGTCCAAAGATGTGTAGGTCATGTTAAGTTGCCCAGAATGTTTGGTGCATTAGTCAGAGGGAAATGAGTCTGGATGGGTTACTTTTCAGAGGGTCGGTATGGACTGGTTGGCCTGAAGGGCCTGTTTCCACAGTGTAGGGAACCTAATCTAATCAAACCTACACATCCATGAACATTATGGACAATTCAGCATGGCCAATTCACCCTAACCTGCACATCTTTGGGCTCTAGGAGGAAACTGATGTTTTTCACTTTGTCATATTATGGTGGAAGCACAGCTATTCTGAACTGCTCATGTCTTTATTTTTCTCATTTATTCCTGTGATTTTGTACTTTTGAAGGTCTGGAATGCTGAACTTTTTAATTCCTTTTTTATTCCAATTTTTATTTCTAAGAATTTGTCCTTAAGAATCTGCACCTGGGTACCTTTGTACCGAGGATGGCACTGTAGGTGGTGGCTTGAAAACGTTTCACTGCACTCATGTGGGTACATGTGACACATTTAGAATATTGTGAGCAATTCTGGGCCCTTTATCTCAGGAAGGATGGACTGGCCCTGGAGCGGGTCCAGAGGAGGTTCGCGAGAATGGTCCCAGGAATGAAAAGCTTAACATATGAGGAATGTTTGAGGACTCTGGGTCTATATAGAGTTTAGAAGGATGGGGGGGCATCTAATTGAAACTTACAGAATGCTGAACAGCCTGGATAGAGTGGACGTTGGGAAGATGTTCCCATTGGTGGGAGACAACAGGACCCTCGGTCACAGCCTTAGAGTAAAGGGAAGACCTTTAGAATGGAGATAAGGAGAAACTTCTTCAGCCTGAGAGTGGGGGAATCTATGGAATCCACTGCCACAGAAGGCTGTAGGGGCCAGGTCAGTGAGTATATTTAAGACAGAGGTAGATAGGTTCTTGACTGTTAAGGGGATCAAAGGTCACAGGGAGAAAGTGGGAGAATGGGGTTGAGAAAAATATCAGCCATGATTGAATGGCGGAGCAGACTCCATGGGCCGAATGGCCTAATTTTGGCGCCTATTTGTGATGGTCTTATGGACTAATAAAGCTAATTCAATGCAATTCAATTCAAATTGATCATTAACATGTAGACTATGTTCCTTAAAGCATAGTGCAGTAAAATTGAGCACACAATAAACAGGCTACAGTCAGTACGGTAAGGAGCACACCACAGTGCAACATTCTTACAAGTCATTAAAATCACAATCCAATTAATGTTTCTTTCAATGTCCTTTCTTTTGTTTATGTTTCATTTAGATAACAAGATAGTCATCATCGTGGCAGTTATAATTCTGATGGTTTTAACCCTATTTATTCGTCCCTTTCTCTGCCTGATACAAAGGTAAAATATCTTGTTCTTCTGCTTTGTGTTAATGATCTGAATCCACTCAGTTAGACTGCTGGCTGATAGCCATTGGATCTCTGGGATTTAACCCAGGAAATTCCAAACCCTAATTCTGCCTTTGTTCTGTGAGCATCAGACTAACATTGATAGTCCATGAGCGTTTTTATAAATGTCTACTGAGGTGCAGCACAGTGGCCCGGTGGTTAGCACTACTGCCTCGTAGCGACAGGGATCTGGGTTTGATTCCAGCTTTGGGGGACTGCCAGTGTCTGGACTTTGCACGTGCTTCCCCGTGTCTGTGTGGGGTTTCCCTTGGGTGTTCCAGTTTCCTCCCAAAGATGAGTAGGTTAGGTGAATTGCCCCATGGGGATGGGTTGACCATGGGCAAATGGAGGATACACTGTGTTGGAGGCTCAATATGGGCTGAATGGCCTGCTTCCACACTGAAAGCATTCTATGAGGTGGTAAGCCTTGATAATGAAAGCTTTTAAATGGGAATGATTGGCAGATGAGTCATCAGGATTTCAAGCCCTCCATCTTTCTCCACCTCCTTCTCATTCCACACTCATTATTCTGTCTTCCCTCTCTCCTTTCAGCCTTATTTTCCCTTCAATGATAGTCACCGTCCACCGTTCCTTGGGTTCCACCTTAGGGATATAGGAACATAGCAGAAAGGCGCCATTCAGCCCCTCCCATCCTAGATCATCTACCTCACTACCATATTCACACACCGTCTCCAAAAGCATTGCTACCACCAGTACCTGGGAATCAATTACGCAAGTTGAGGCTGAATTTATTCAATGACTCAGCCTCCAACAGCCCTCTGTGTGAGTATATTCCAAACAGTCACTACCCTCTACGTGAAAACATTCCCTCATTTCAGTCTGATATGGCTGTGTTCCTTGGTTCCGGCACACTACCAGGGAAACATCATTTTTGTTTTACAAATCCTTATTTTTATAAATAAACCATCCAAAGTCTTCACTTAGATTCCAGGCAGAGCATCCTCTGTTCCATACTTGTGAGCTCTCAGTTAACGTTTGTCTTACAAACTCTCAGGAAACCAACCCCTTTACCGACAAACTCCTGAGCTCAGAAATGAGACAAGAATGCCTTGCGAGTATTTTTGACAAACGTTTTTTGAGTCTCTGCTGTTCACTTTCACTGGCCACTCCTTGATGGTCACTCTAGAAGCTTGACACCGTCCAGGACAAAGGAGCCCGCTTGATTGGCACCACATCCACAATTATCACTCCCTCCACCACCAGTGCTCAGTAGCAGCAGTGTGTACCATCTATAAGATGCACTGCAGAAATTCGTCAATGATCATTAGACAGCACGTTCTGAACTCACTTCCATCTAGAAGGACACAGACAACAGATACATGGGAAAACCACCACCTCCAAATTCCCCTCCAAAACTCACCATCCTGACTTAGCAGTATATCTCCATTCCTGTTGTTGGGTCAAAATCCTAGAATTCCCTCCCTAAGGGCACATGGACAGTAACGAGTCAAGAAGGCAGCTCACCACCACCTTCTGAAGGACAACTAGGGATGGGCAATAAATGTTGGCCCAGCCAATGATGCCCATATCCCAGACATGAATAGGAAAGAATATTCAAACCGACATTGATTGACCTTCAGTACAAATACCATGAAATGACAACACAGTAACTGATCAGATTAGATTACTTACAGTGTGGAAACAGGCCCTTTGGCCCAACAAGTTCATACCGACCCTCTGAAGAGTAACCCACCCAGACCCATTCCCTCTGAATGATGCACCTAACACTATGGGCAATTTCCCATGGCCAATTCACCTGACCTGCACATCTTTGGACTGTGGGAAGAAATCGGAGCACCCGGAGGAAACCCACGCAGACACGGGGAGAATACACAAAGACAGTCACCCAAGGCTGGAATCAAACCTGGGACCCTGGTGCTGTGAGGCAGCAGTGCTAACCACTGAGCCACTGATTAGGATAGGAAAGCAAATTGAAGGGACTGAATGGCCCACCCCAGCTCCAATATTCCTCTGTCACTATGGTAGAACTCATTACCACAAGGAACAGTAGAGGTGAATAACATTAATTCTCTCAGGGGGGTTGACAGTCTGAGAGTCTCTCTTCCTCAAAAGGTAGTGGATGCATAATTTTTAAATATCTTTAAGGCGGACTTCAATAGATTCTTGGGAGAAAGGGAGGACTGCTGATGCTAGAGATCAGAGTCAAAACGTGCGGCGCTGGAAAAGCACAGCCGGTCAGGCAGCACCTGAGGAGCAGGAGAGTCGACATTTCAGGCATAAGCTCTTCATCAGGAATGAGGGGCTTATGCCCGAAACATCGACTCTCCTGCTCCTGGGATACTGCCTGACCGGCTGTGCTTTTCCAGCGCCACACGTTTTGACTTCAATAGATTCTTGATGGACCAAGCGGATGAAAGCTTATCGGGGGTGCGCAGGAATAGAGAAGTTGATAGACTTCTGCTTACTGGTGACATCAAGGGATACAGGATAGTATGGGAAAATGATGATGAGGTAGACGGATCAGTCATGTTCTAGAATGGCAATGAAAGGCCTCATCCAGCTCTGAGGTTCTTACATCCTAATGTGCAACATGTTACCTCATGGTACAGCACAGGTGAAGGACACCTATGCATAAAACTGCTGAAGTGCCTGATGGGAAAGAAATAGAAGGATAGGAGTGAGATAAGGTGGGGAGGGTGTTGCATGGCACATAACGACCGAGATAGAGATATTGGGCCACGTGGCCTGAACTTCATTCAGTACAATTTTCTGTATGACTACCTCAAGTCTTTTGAGTTCAGTAATGATGATTGTATGTTTGTCTGCATGTTAAAGAAAAAAGAAATCCTGGTTGGAGAGCATCCCTGACCCAGCAAAGAGCAAGCTGTTCCTGAAACACAGCCAGGTAACAGCACTTCACTTGAAAGCAGATGCCGGCAATCTATCCATGATCTAGGATGAGAAAATGGGGGTGAATGGTCCATTCCAGACCCTACGTGGGCCATTCACAACACAGAAGGTGCTGGGGAAACTCAACAGGCCTGGCTGCAGCTGTTGGTAAAAACAATGACTGCAGATGCTGGAAACCAATTTCTAGATTAGTGGTGCTGGAAGAGCACAGCAGTTCAGGCAGCGTCCAAGTAGCTTCGAGATCGACGTTTCGGGAAAAAGCTGCAGCTGTTGACAGAGTCAATGTTTCAAGTCACAAATTTCGGATGTCTGGTCAGCATGGGCGAGTCGGACCGAAGGGTCTGCTTCTGTGCTGTCCATCTCCACGACTCTATGATTCTGAGTCTTGTGGCTTCTTTCCAAACTGGAGATGTTCTGGACATGTTCTGAAGGAGACTCATGTTGGAGTGGAAATGTTAATTCTGTTTCCCTCGCTGCAAATGCTGACAGACAAATACTGTTTCATTCTTGTGGTGTGACCTAGAGTCATAGAGTTGTACAGCACGGGAACAGACCCTTCAGTCCAACTCATCCATGCCGACCAGATATCCTATATAAAACTAGTCCCATTTGCCAGCATTTGGCCCATATCCCTCTCAACCCTTCCTATTCATATACCCATCCAGATGCCTTTTAAATATTGCAATTGTATCGGGTTCCACCACTTCCTCTGGCAGCTTGTTCCATCCTCTGTGTGGAAAAGTTGCCTCTTAGGTGCTTTTTATATCTTTCCCCTCTCATCCTAAACCTATGCCCTCCAGTTCTGGACACCCCCATCCCAGGGAAAAGACCTTGTCTATTTACCCTATCCATGCCTGTCATGATTTTATAAACCTCTATAAGGTCACCAGGGAAAACAGCTTCCACCTATTCAGCCTCTCCCTATAGCTCATACCCTCAAACCCTGGCAACATAAACCTTTTCTGAACCTTCAAGTTTCACAGCATTCTTCCTATAGATGGGAGACCAGAACTGACCTTGATTGGTTTGGTTTTTAATTCATTCATGTGACTTGGGCATTGTTGGCTGGCCAGCATTTATCACCTGTCTCTAGCTACCCTTGAACAGAGTGGCTGCTAAGCCCCTTAAGAGGCCAATTAAGAGTCAATCATATTGATGTCGGTCTGGAGTCACATGGAGGCCAGACTATGTAAGGATGGCAGTTTCCTTCCCTGAAGGACATTAGTGAACCAGATACATTTTCCAACATCAACAATGGTTTCTTAGTCATCATTGGATTTTTAATTCCAGATTTCATTTTCACTGTATTCAAATTCCACGATCTGCCATGGGAGGATTCGAACATGGGTTCCCAGAACATTTTTGGATACAATCTAGTGATAATACTATAGGGGTATTTATGATATAAAGCTATAAGTCATTCACATTCTGTACCTTGTGGTACAGCCTGATCTGTTTCATGCATTTAAAATGCTTGCATGTCTTATTCATTCATCCGACACATCTTCCAGTTTGCATAGTCAATATATTTAGATCCTGTAATCTAATGATTATTGGGAAACTTCTTAATTTAAAGGTTTAGAATTAGAATAATTGGCAATAGTTCAATTGGGGAATTTCTTCCAGTTAATTAAATAAACCTAAAACAGTCTGGTATCCCTAGTAGCGACAATGACGCGATCAGATTGTCGTGAAGGTCCATTTGGTTTACAATTGTCCTTTAATGAAGGACATTTCCCATCCATGTGGAGTTTTCCTTACATGGGTATTGAGGTCCATGGCTGTGGAGTTGTTTGGTAGCTTCCCAATAGAATAGGTGCATGGGACACTGGTATTTCAAGAGAGTGGGTCAGCCCCACCTTCTCAAGGGAGGTTTGGAATTAACAATACGAGTTGGCCTTGTCAGTGACATCTCATGAAGGAATGTCTCAAAAACAATTGATAATCTTCCCTAACCCACACTTTTTAAAATTTGTTCATGGGATGTGTGTGTCACAGGCCAGGCCAACATTTATTGTCCATTTATGGGGCAGTTGAGAGTCACCCACATTGCTGTGGGTCTGGAGTCATACGTAGGCCAGACTGGGTAAGGACAGCAGATTTCCTTCCCTAAAAGATATCAGAGAACCCAATGGGTTGATGTCAGCAATCGACATTACAGTAGCATTTACTTTTTTAAAAGTTTCAGATTTTCAATGTTAATATCTGCTGCAGTGTGGATTTGAACCCATACACCCAGAGCATGATCCTAGGGTTGCTTACTGAGTGACATTGCCACTACACCATTTCCCCAACAGTAGCATCATGAAGACCAATTGTATCATTCCAAATGCTGTCAACTGACTTGTTCCTGTAAGTGAGAAACACCACTAGGTTTCAAAGGATCTAACTTGTTCAGGACACGTGGGAACACTGTGATTTATTATCTGCACCGTGTCACGTTGGCAGACCCCAATGGCACATTGGCAGTACCAGCTCAGTCAGTCGGGGTCTCATTCCTTTTGAGTCTCTGATGGGATTGTATTGGTTATCTATCCACATTGCCCCGAACCCATTGGCTGACAAGTCTATTTCAGAGGGCAGTTCAGAGCCAACCACATTGCTATGGATCTGGAGTCACATGTCAGCCACACCAGGTGAGGATGGCAGATTTCCTTCCCTAAAGGACATTGGCGAACTGAATGGATATTTAATGAGAATTGATAATAGTGTCTTGGCCAATGACAACAGTTTTCAATTCCATACTTTATTAATTGAATTTAAACTTGACCAGCTATCACAGTGTGACTTGGATCCATGTTCCTCTAGAGTATTAGTCTGCATTGTCGGATTGCTAGTGAGATAGCCCATCCCCCACTGCCTCCTTGTGCTGATCTGTATCTGCTTCCTTCTCTTTACAGAGAGGCATTCTGGGATATGTGGTCCCCCTGGAAGAAGGCAACATCTGCCAAGTGGTACCTGATGAAACAGGAGATACAAATCCTCAGGTCATTTCTAAGTAAGTCCTCTTCTTTAATACAGGGCTCCTGCTATGGCTTTGCATTCATTCGTTCACTGGGAATTAGTACAAGGGACAGATCACATTTGATATACACCACTCACACTGTCCCCTCCCCACTAAGATGTCATTCTCACTGAACCAGTGAGAATGTCAAGGTGAGTAGATTGAGGTCTGTGGATCTCCCCTCCATATGGCTTCTTGTGGGATCACAGCAGTGAACCTGGGTGTGCTAGGACACCTCACTCTGCTATGCTATTCTTCCTGATCGATTGTTCTTAGCTTGGGGTACAGGGCTGAAAAATGTGTTGCTGGAAAAGCGCAGCAGGTCAGGCAGCATCCAAGGAGCAGGAGAATCAACATTTCGGGCATAAGCCCTTCTTCAGGAATCTTGGGGTACAGGGCACAGTTTCAAAGTCTGCAGCTGGCACTAAACTTGGAAGATTTGTAAACTATGGAGGAGGGCAATGTGGGATCACCGACAGGGCACTGACACATCGGTGGAGTGGGCGGATAAGTGGCAGATGAGATTCAATGCAGAGAAATGGGAGGTGATGCATTTTGATAGGAAAAACATTGAAAGACAATATAATTGTGGAATTCCTATAAGGTGGAAGCAGGCCATTCGGTCCACACCGATTCTCTGGGGACCATCGCAACACAGCCCATCCCATCCCTGTAATCCCACATATCTCATGGTGAATCCTCCTAGCCTAGATACCATTGGGCAACTTAGCATGGCCAGTCCACCTAAGCTGCACATCTCTGGGCTGTAGGAGGGAACTGGAGCAGCTGGAGGAAACCCATGCAGACATACAGGGAGAATGTGCAAACTCCACACAAACAATTGGGAATGAACCCAGATCCCTGGTGCTGTGAGGCAGCAGTATTAACCACTAAGCCAGTATAATTCTAAAGGGAGTGCAGGAGCAGAGGATGTATGTGCATACAGATCGTTAATGGTGGTAGGACTGGTGGAGAGAGCAGTTAATAAAGCAGGCAGTACTCTCAGTGTCGTAGTAGAGTTAAAAGTCACAAAACACCAGGTTACAGACCAACAGGTTTATTTGGAACCGCTAGTTTTCAGAGCACTGATGACCACCTGATGAAGGGGCAGCGTTCCGAAAGCTAGTGCTTCCAAATGAACCTGTTGGACTATAACCTGGTGTTGTGTGATTTTTAACTTTGTCCACTCCAGTCCAACACCGGCATCTCCAAATTGTGACTTCATCAGGTGGAGCAGGATCATAAGACACAGAATTTATAGCAAAAGATGACAGTGTCACACAACTGAAACGATATATTGAACAAACCCAGATTGCTGCTAGACTTGTAACAGGGGCAGAGAGTACAAGCAGTTGATGTTGGACTCATACAAGACACTTGTTAGACCTCAACTGAGGTACTGTTTACAATGCGAAATATGTAAATACATTGGAGGGAGAGAGAGAGAGAGCGAGAAGAGAATTACAAAGATGGTTCCTGGAGTGAGAAGCTTCAGTCATGGAGATAGATTCTCCTTAGAGTGAAGAAGGCTGGAGAGGTCATCTGACAGAGGCTTTCAAAATCATGAGCGGGGCTGGGAGGAGCAGACAGAGATTAGCTGTTCCCACTTCAAAATGAGAGAGGCATAGATTTTAAAGTGATCTGCAGAGGATGATGTGAGAACAAACACACTCTCGGGAGGGCAGGAGAGACTAAATGGCAGAGGCATTATGGAAGAAAAGGCAAAGTGTGTTGGGAATAGTTGTCAAATGCCTTTTGATTGAACTTAACTCATCTTTGATTCTGAGATCTACGCCAGGTTGTGAGAGCAGAGCTATTTTATCTTACTTAGACCAGCTCTAACCCCGAGCATGGTCCTCAGCTGATTACTCACTAACATTTGCAGAAATGAACGCAGCATCAGAGCTCAGCCAGAAGACGCACTCGATGTCTGAGCCTCAATGTTACTTGTTCAACGTCATAGTTCTTAAAGGTAACTTTTACAGATGCAGAGCTCACTCAGCAACAACAACTCCATGGCATTTACATAGCACCATTCATGTGGTTAAACATTGCAAGGGAGCAAAACGCAGCAAAAGGTGACACCAAGCCGCATGAGGAGATATGACCAAAAACATCCACAGAGAGGTCAATTTTGAGTAGCATCTATAAGGGTGGGGGGGAAGGTGGGGGTGAGGAGGGGTAGAGAGATACAGGAACTTAGGACAGGGAATTCCAAAGCTTCAGGAAGAAAGAAGGACTTGCATTCATGTAGTGCCTTTCACAACCAGCAAATGTCTCAAAGCACCCTACAGCCAATGAAGTCCTTCCAAAACAATCTCGATGGCAACATAGGGAACACACAACTGTCAACATGCACAGAACAAACCTGCAGCAAAGAGCAGGCAGGCAGTCTGTGGGTCGGGGGGGTACATTTTGGAGAGAACTCCCCCGATCCCCCTTGAAATAATTCCTCAAGTACTTTACATCTCAACCACAAGAGGGCACATGCAGCAGTGCCGCACTCCCTCAGTAGTGTCCTTGAGGGAAGCTTGTCATTTAAAGGTAAGGTTAACCTCAGCGGGCATTTTAAAATCTGAGTTGTGAACAATGGAGTATAGGGGAATGAGCTGAGACTGATATTGTCATGCATTTCACAATTGGCCCCTGTGTTCAAACGAATGGGCAGACAGTGACAGGTGCGTATATTTGTAAAACTTGCCCTTGTGCGTGATCCGACTGTATTTTAAGTCTCAGGAATTAACAGCAGCCTTGTAACCTTTTACTTTGTTCCTATAACAGGGAGGAAGCAGCATCTGTCCAGATGGAAAGGCAGAAAGCCGTCTCGTCCCCTCTGCTGACTCAAGGTCGAGTTGGCCAAGAGCAATTGTATCCTGCAATTGGAGCCGACGCACCTTCTGGCGAAGGCTTTCCTAACCCTCTGATGTTACCGAGTGACCCGGCAGATTACGATGGCCCGTATTTGTTCAATTACCAAACGATACCTTCAGGGCCTGAGTTCCATTCAGAATTTAATCACGGATGCAAGAAAGGTTTCGAGTGTGTCACGGGGGCTCCCGGATATGTGAAACTCCCAGAGGACCCCTCTGAGACGCCACATTTGGATCAGGCAAATGACAGACCAACACTGCCTTCACCATCTTCTGCTTATGTTCTCAACACTCCACAACCCACCCCGGACGTGCCGAGTTCAGTTGGTTACCATGTTGGCGTTGACCAAGCCACAGACACAGGTTTGAGCCAAAGGGCGTTGGGACAGCAACCGCCCATTTCCAGTTATGTCCTGAGCCCCCCAGCGACCAGCGCCAGCCCAGCGTTCCCAGGAGATGCTCACTCCGGCTACGTTCATGACAATGGTCATTCCAGTTCAAGCCAGGCCCTTCCGTGGCCGGACGCCATTGCATACCCACTGGCCAGTCAGCAGCCAACAGGCCCTGACGGGGTGTCAGAGACGTGGCGCTCTATTCCCACGGCGGGCGATGAAACCACTTGGGGATCATGGGGCTGCCCCAAAAGCTCTCGGGAAAATCCCCCAGTCACACCTTGGCAACCGCCTGACAACGTTAACTATGTGTGCATTCCGCCCAACGATCAAACAGGGCCCTCGCCCGTTCCTCCCGAGCAGGGCACAGGTGAAGATCCGAGTCTGTCAAATGACCACCAACCGGGCGTAGACTTTATTCGGGCAGCTGCCATTAACAACGGCCTGGACTTTAATTCTCCATCGAAGCACCAAGACGACCCACAGAAACCTTCATCCAAAGAGGAAGCACTGTCACTTACTAACGAGGCTCCCAATGTAATCCTTTACCAACAAGGAGGTAAACCACTAATCCTGAAGCAGATTGGGGATTATTGCTTCATTCCAGGATCCCGTCCAACAAGTCCAAAAGAATCCATCAAATGCTGCCCAGAGACGGCTAATGAGCCAGATAAAAAACCTTCTGTTTGGCACGAGGGTTCCGATGCAATGCCTTCATTTCATTCTCCCATAATTACAAGCAACAAGGTGGGTCCACCTCAGTCTACACCTCCATGTTTCTTCAGGAACCATCTTGAGGAAACAATTGCGTAGCATTTACTGAGTGAAAGGGGAGCTGCAGCAGTTTCTGGCAGCCACCAGAACTAGTGGCCCCGCAGAGCCAGCACAAGCACTGATGGGCTGAGTGGCCACTTCCCATCTACCATTCTCTGATGCTAACTCCATTCGACCACGTCAAAGCAGATACGCTCAAGCGTCCTACATTTTCTCATCCTCCTTCTCCAAAAGGCTCTGGTCAGGAACTGTCTGGACCGACACGCTAATCTTACCTGTTGTTAGCGCGATACCCAGTTTATTGGCACCGGGGGTCCATGGGTGGTCATTTCTGACACTCTGCTGGTGATAACAACCAAACGTTTACATTTTACCTGCCTTATGTGAAATCTTGTGTGAGTTTTATCTCCCAACAAGCTAGTTGGACAAAAATGGCATTGACCATCAATTGGAAGCCAAAGAATTGATGTCATGCTCAGCAATGAACAAGCTCCCATAGTGGTGACATTGCTCGATGGTTATTGTCTTCACTTGTCTGAGTGTTTGCCAATCGAGGGCATCTCCTTGATTTTCAACGCCCGCCCTTCCGAAAGAAGAGAGGCCGTGGAGGAAAGGAAATGGTTGGCAAAGTCTTTCTTCACAAGTTGAAACGATGGAGGCAGCTGGGAAGTGACAAATCAGCAAAAATAAAGAAGTGGAGTGGAGCTATAATGGATGCCATCTCCTACAGGCAATCTAAAAGAAACTATTTATCGAGCAACTTCCATGACCTCAGGGTGTGCCAGAGTATTTCCCATTCAGTAGAGTACTTCGTGAAATGTTGGCGTCATCGTCATGTACTTGTTTGGCTCAGTTGGCAGGGCAACTGCAGGATGATGCCAATCAATTCCTGCAGTGGCTGAGGTTGCCACAAAGGCTTTGCCATCTCAAGATTGCCAACAATGGCATTCAGCAGGTTAAACCTGCCATCGGTCCTCTTTTTCTCTCTCTCTCTCTCTCTCTCTAATGAGAGAGCAGCCAATGGTCATTGTAAGCATTCCAGGCAAGAAACATGGCAGCTAATCTCCACACAATAAACTCCTGCAGGCAGCAATGTGATAGATAAATCTGCTTTTAAGGTTATTGATTGAGGGATGAGTCTTGGCCAAGACACCAAAGAGAATTCTTCTTGAAAATAACACCAAGTGACCTTGACCATCTGTCTCAAAGACCAAGAGACAGCACCGCCAAACAGAGTACTTTCTCTGCTCCAGAGATTTGCAGTCCCTGGACTTCTGTCTCTGAAGTGAGAGTTTGTAGGGGAAGAAGTACAGGGAAACAATGGTTCTACAAATGGCCTTAAACAGATTGAAATTGTGAGGTCTCACGGTTTTTGGTAGACACTAAACTATCTGATAAATAAGGAGAAAGTGTTTCTAGTGGCAGGAAGATTAGTCGTACAGGAATTGCTGTGTTCTGGAATACTGGAAACATGAGGGGATCAAGTTCAGTAGTAACTTTCAAAAGGGAGTTGGATAAGTACGTAAATGGGAAAGGGGTGAAAGGGGAAAGATTAAGAGTGTGGAAGTTTATTCTTCCATGGGGTGAGGGCACCACTGCCAAGATTTGATGCCCATTTCATGACTTCCCTTGAACTACGGACAGTCAGGAGTCATAGAAACATAAAACCCAGCAGCAGGAGTAGGCCATTCAGCCCTTCGAGCCTACTCTGCCATTCAGTAAGATCGCGGCTGATCCTCTATCGCAATGCTGTATCCCAATCGCCCTCACTGCCTTTAATATCAACGGAATCAAAGGGTCAATGCTACTGCTGTGGGTCTGGATTCAAATGTAGGCCAGACTGGGTAAAGATGGCAGATTTCCTTCCCTGAAGGACATTGATGAAATAGTTGGGTCTTTATGACAATTTATGATTATTATCACGCTTACAGTTATTGAGACTAGCACTTAAGTCCAGATGTATTAATTGAATGTGAATTTCATGAGCTTGGTTAAACTTTGTCTCTGACTTATTTGTGTCATTAATAAAGTTTGTACTGTACATATATTTAATGATGGAACCTTGATTTCTACATATTTTTGGGGATGGTTAAAAGAAATGTTAACTTACAGATTTTTGCAGTGTTGAATGCTGTGGTGCAGTTTTAAAGGGTTTTAATAAAACATAGGCGTGAATCGAGATTGACGTCCAGATAACTTTTTTTTGGGTTTCAGTCTGTCTGGCATTAGCAATAAAGGGAAGGAAAATACTGTGATACTGGAATAAAGGTCTGTGGGCATCAGGGTGCGAATGAATAACATTCTTAGAACATAGAATAGTACAGGCCCTTCAGCACTCAATGTTGTACAAACCTTTTATCCTACTCTAAGATCAGACTAACTATATACCCTACATTGTACTATCTTCCATGTGCCTATCCAAGGGTCATTTAAATGTCCCTAATGTATCTGACTCTACTACCACCGCGGGCAGTGCATTCCACACACCCACCACTCTCTGAGTAAAGAACCTACCTCTGACATCTCCCCTAAACCTTCCTCCAATCAACTTAAAATCATGCCCCCTTGTGATAGACATTTTCACCCTTGGAAAAAGTCTCTGGCTATCTCTGCCTCTCATCATCTTGTACACCTCTTTCAAGTCACCTCTCATCCTTCTTCGGTCCAATGAGAAAAGCCCTAGCTCCCTCAACCTTTCTTCGTAAGACATGTCCTCCAGTCCAGGCAGCATCCTGGTAAATCTCCTCTGCACTTGTGTAGAGGCCATATGTACTCCCTTTGGTCAAGAATTAGAGTCATAGAGTCATAGAGATGTACAGTATGGAAACAGACCCTTTGGTCCAACCCGTCCATGCCAACCAGGTATCCCAACCCAATCTAGTCCCACCTGCCAGCACCTGGCCCATATCCCTCCAAACCCTTCCTATTCATATACCCATCCAAATACCTCTTAAATGTTGCAATTGTACCAGCCTCCACCACATCCTCTGGCAGCTCATTCCGTCCACGTACCACCCTCTGTGTGAAAAAGTTGCCCCTTAGGTCTCTTTTATATCTTTCTCCTCTCACCCTAAACCTATGCCCTCTAGTTCTGGACTCCCCAACCCCAGGGAAAAGACTTTGTCTATTTATCCTATCCATACCCCTCATAGTTTTGTAAACCTCTTAGCCTCCGATGCTCCAGGGAAAACAGTCCCAGCCTGTTCAGCCTCTCCCTGTAGCTCAAATCTTCCAACCCTGGCAACATCCTTGTAAATCTTTTCTGAACCCTTTCAACTTTCACAACATCTTTCCAATGGGAAGGAGACCAGAATTGCACGCAATATTCTAACAGTGGTCTAACCAATGTCCTATACAGCCGCAACATGACCTCCCAACTCCTGCACTCAATACTCTGACCAATAAAGGAAAGCATACCAAACGCCTTCTTCACTATCCTATCTACCTGCGAGTCCACTTGCAAGGAGCTATGAACATGCACTCCAAGGTCTCTTTGTTCAGCAACACTCCCTAGGATCTTACCATTAAGTGCATAAGTCCTGCTAAGATTTGCTTTCCCAAAATGCAGCACCTCGCATTTATCTGAATTAAAATCAATCTGCCACTTCTCAGCCCATTGGCCTATCTGGTTCAGATCCTGTTGTAATCTGAGGTAACCCTCTTCGCTGTCCACTACACCTCTAATTTTGGTGTCATCTGCAAACTTACTAACTGTACCTCTTATGCTCGCATCCAGAGCATTTATGTAAATGACAAAAAGTAGAGGACCCAGTACTGATTCTCGTGGCACTCCACTGGTCACAGGCCTCCAGTCTGAAAAACAACCCTCCACCACCACCCTCTGTCTTCTACCTTTGAACCAGTTCTGTATCCAAATGGCTAGTTCTCCCTGTATTCCATGAGATCTAACCTTGCTAATCAGTCTCCCATCGGGAACCTTGTCGAACGCCTTACTGAAGTCCATACAGATCACATCTACTGCTCTGCCCTCATCAATCATCTTTGTTACTTCTTCAAAAACTCAATCGAGTTTGTGAGACATGTACTGTGTCTTTTAAGTTTGTTAGTTTTTGTTTGAGAGTGTTGGTGGGTTTGTGTGCTACTAGGATTCCGAGGGGTCTTAGTAGTCTGGCTGTCATTTCTGAAACTTATTTGATGTATGGTAAGGTGATTTGGGTTTCTGGCTGTGTTTGGTCTGTTTGTTGTGGTTTGTTCTTGAGGAATCTGCGGACTGTATTTTTTGAGTATCCGTTCTTCTTGAATACATTGTATCGGTGGTTCTCCTCTGTTTTCCGAAGTTCGTCTGTGCTGCATCTATCCTGGGACAGGCTAAGCAAAGACTGCCAGAGAATTCCTAGAGGCCTGGCACTCCAACCACAACACCATAAACAAACACATAGATCTAGATACCATCTATCAACCCCTCAGAAAACGAACAGGAAATGACATCACCACAAACCCCAGGAACCCCATCTAGGACAAACATATAAATAGAAAGCAGAAGACAACAGCTTTGCTTCACTTGGAGGTCGCCACTGATGATGTTACCTAACCAGGTAATGAAACGTCTGGATATCAAACCTACAGCTCAGCGAGCAAACCTACACCCTAAAGTTCTAGCAAATTTACCTGCCAGTATATGAGTCCCCTTCCAATTTAGGTGCAATCCGTCCTTCTTGTACAGGTCACTTCTACCCCAAAAGAGATTCCAATGATCCAGAAATGTGAATCCTTCTTCCATACACCAGCTCCTCAGCCATGCATTCATCTGCTCTATCCTCCTATTCCTGCCCTCACTAACTCGTAGCACTGGGAGTAATCCAGATATTACTACCTTTGAGGACCTCCTTTTTAAATTTCTGCCTAACTCTCTGTAATCTCCCTTCAGAATCTCAACCTTTTCCCTTCCAATGTTGTTGGTTCCAATGTGGACAATGACCTCCTGCTGGCCCCTCTCCCCCATGAGAACATTCTGCACCCTCTCTGAGACATCCTTGATCCTGGCACCAGGGAAACAACACACCATTCTGCTTTTTCTCTGCTGGCCACAGAAACATCTGTCTGTACCTCTGACTACAGAATCCCCTCACACAATTGATCTCTTGGAAGCCGACGTATCCCTCATTGCATTAGAGCCAGTCTCAATACCAGAAACTTGGCTGTTTGTGTTACGTTCCCCTGAGCATCCATCACCCCCTACATTTTCCAAAACAGCATACTTGTTTGAAATGGGTATATCCACAAAAGACTCCTGCTCTAGCTGCCTACCTCCCTTGCCCTTCCTGGAATTAACCCATCTATGTGACTCTATCTGAGACTTTCCCCCCCTTCCTATAACTGCCATCCATCACATACTGTTGCTGTTGCAAATTCCTCATCGCTTCTATCTGTCTCTCCAACCGATCCACTCAATCTGATAAGATTCGCATCCAACAGCATTTATGGCAGATATAATCCGCAGTAACCCTTAAACTCTCTTTAAACTCCCACATCTGACAAGAAGTACATCTCACTGCAAAGGCCATTTTTGCTCCTTCACAATCTACAGACCCAGAAAATAACACCGTCTTATTCCTCTACAAACACTGCCCCAGGTTAAATTAATAGCTATGGCTTATATTTTAAGTTTAATCAAGAGACTTATCTCCAAAAACATATAATCAAGAAGAACCCACTGTACTCACTACTGCAGCCTTTCTCTTGGACAGACTTAAAACAACAATTAACTTATCTGATTCTGTGCTGTGAACTTCACCCAAACCGGTTCCTCCAAGATTAGTTGTGAATTTCACTGTTTGTTAATTTTCCCAGATGCACTCCGATGTCCAGTGACACATGAATTCAAAAACAGCAAAGGCGGTAACTGTGCAGGTTCTCTCTTTCTCTCTCTCTCTCTCCTGCACTGTCCTCACCATGTGCTTCCTTTGTCTGCTCTTCTCCCTTTTAAAACTGCTGTTGTCTTGACTTCTTTTCCCAAAGTTCCAAAACAATGCAACAGCATATAAAACAGTAACTGTTGCTCCTGGAATTCGAGGAAATCACCTCCAACACCTAAAATACCTCAAAAAAAGGTGCAGCTCTTACAGCCAGAAATCTTTCCCAACTCCATCTTGGATTACCCAGAATCCATTGTCAATAAAGGAAGTAATAGGTTATCTCATTGTATGAGAGCCCTATAGGGTAATAGGGTAGGGGAATGGGTCTGGGTGGGTTAATCTTCAGAGGGTTTCTGTGGACTTGTTGGGCCAAAAGGCCTGTTTCCACACTGTAGGGATTCTATGAAGATATATCTCATACAACATAAGAGCCATAAGGTTTTGGAGCAGTAGTAGGCCATTCAGCCCATCGAGTCTGCTCCTCCATTAATGAGACCATGGCTGATATGACAATCCACAAATCCACTTTCCTGCCTTTCACCCATAATCCTTCTTTCCCTTACTGATTAAACATCTGTCCCTCTCAGCCTTGAATATACTTACCAAACCAGCCTCGACAGCTCTCTGCGGTAAAGAATTCCAGTGATTCACGACCCTCTGAGAGAAGGAATGCCTCCTCATCTCTGGCTTAAATGGGTGACCCTGCACTGTGAGATCACACCCTCTGGCCCTAGAATCTCCTACACTGGGAACCAACCTTTCCACATCTACCCTGCCAACAACCCCAAGAATTTTATATAAGGTCTCCTCTCATTTGTCTAGACTCTAATGGGTACAGGCACAACTTACTCAATCTATCTTAAGAAAATCCCTCCATACCTGCTCCCAGCCAAGTGAACCTTCTCTGGACTGCTTTCAATGCTGGGGTAGCTTTTCTTAGATAAAAGGAGCAAAGCTGTTGACAATATTGCAGCTGAGGCCTGACTAGCGCCTTGTATAGGGTGTCAGTTAGCTCAGTTGCCTGCAGAAGGGTGGCAACAGCGTGGGTTCGATTCCGACACCAACTGAAGATAGCGTGAGGGACTTTCCTTCTCAATTTCTCCCCTCACCTGAGGCAGGTGACCCGCAGATAAAACCAACCCCCTAGAATCATACAGTGGGGAAACAGGCCCTTCAATCCACCAATTCCACACCGACCCTCTGAAGAGTAACCCACCCAGATCCACTCCCCCTACCCTATTATCCTATATTTACCCCTGACCAATGCACCTAACTTATACATCCCTGGACACTATGGGCAATTTAGCCTGGCCAATTCACCTGACCTGCACATCTTTGGACTGCGGGAGGAAACCCACGCAGACAGGGGGAGAATGTGCAAACTCCACACAGATAGTTGCCCGAAGCTGGAATCGAACCCGGGTCCCTAGCGCTGTGAGGCAGCAGTGCTAACCACTGAGCCAACATGCCACCCAGTCATCTCTCTCTAATGGGAGAGTGGCCCAATGGGTCTGAACAGACAAGGGTAACTTGGACCTCTGTACCAAAGGTTTTGGTCAGACTTCGCTTTGTTTATATGCTGTTCCCTTTGAAATAAAGGCCAATATTCTATTTGACTTTCCTATTACCTGCTGAGCTCAGATGCTGGTTTTCTGTAATTCATGGTCAGGAGTTATAAATACTTGAGGGTAAGTTACTTAGTAGCATAACTTGGGATGAAAATTGCTTACAAAGAGGGTGTGTCAATAGGGCTTTTGCCAAGGGATTTTTCACAAGTTGGGTGCAGCACTTGTCAAAAGGACTCAACAAAAAAACCCAAAACAACTGTGGTTGTTAAAAATTAAAAACAAAAATGCAGGTCTGGAAGCATCAGTGGAGAGAAAGCAGAACTAACATTATGGGTCCAGTAACCTTTCTTCAGAACTTATAGGGTGACCTTATAAAGATTTATAAGATCATGAAAGGCATGGATAGGATAAAGAGACAAAGTCTTTTTCCTGGGGTGGGGGAGTCCAGAACTAGAGGGCATAGGTTTAAGGGTGAGAGGGGAAAGATATAAAAGAGACCTAAGGGGCAACCTTTTCATGCAGACGGTGGTACAGGTATGGAATGAGCTGCCAGAGGAAGTGGTGGAGGCTGGTACAATTGCAACATTTCAAAGCCATCTGGATGGGTATATGAATAGGAAGGGTTTGGAGGGATATGGGCCGGGTGCTGGCAGGTGGGACTAGATTGGGTTGGGATATCTGGTTGGCATGGACGGGTTGGACCGAAGGACAAGTTGTTTCCGTACTGGACATCTCCTTGACTCTATGACTCTAACTGACAGTGGCTGGGAAAACATTGGGATTTGTACAGAAGATGGGGTTGGGGGAGGGGCAGGAGTAAACGATAGGTGGAAGTAGAGCCTAAAGAGAGCGCGAGAGAGACAGTTGGAGAGACATGGGAGAGGTTAACGGTCAGTTTGGGAAATTGTCAAAAGAGTGTTTGTTAAAAGGGGGATTTTGCCAGGAAAGTTAGGAATTAGTGGTGGATGTGTGGTTGAGGCATCAACAGTCAATAGGTAACTGTCATAATTGCAGATGATTGTCAGAACTGAGTGCAGGGATGAGATCCATATTAGAATCCACCAGTTGGCTGAAGGCAGTTGTAGACAGAGTGAAGGAAAAGGCATTCTGCTCAGTGTTGTGACTACAGCAGAAGCTTCTGAAAAAGCTCGGCAGGTCTGGCAGCATCTGTGCAGAGAAATCCGAGTTAATGTTTCGGGTCCGGTGACCCTCTCTCAGAGGATTTCTCTTCACAGGTGCTACCAGACCTGCAGAGCTTTTCCAGAAACTTCTGTTTTTGTTCCTGATTTACAGCATCCGCAGTTCTTTTGGTTTTTATATTGTGACGACAGCAGCTCGGTGAGACTGTGAAGTTCGAGGTGAAGACTTAAAGCTGCAAAGGTTGTTGCGTCTTGGGATTCCCTTAGTTAAGCTAAAACATCGTGAGACAAGAGACCAGCTTGAAGGAATCAAGAGTCCAGGAGTTGACAAAGAGCAGACTGACACCTATTGAACATCCTGTACCATTGTGTAATGTTAAGTATTAATCACTGTTGTCCAATAAATGCTGTTCATTTGCGTTCTAAATGAATGATTGTCCTTTTGTGTCAGTTATGATATTCCCTAACTCGAATTTTCTGAGCACGGAGTAGAAAGGCCAACATTGTGTCAATAGACCACAGTGCAGCTGCGGTGTTTTAGTGGTGGAGAATGGCAGATGGTTAAGGTGCTGGGTACAGGGTTAAGTATCTCAATAATCTAACAACAGCATGGAGGGTAAAGAGCTCTATCATGACAAGATTCCACAGGACTGAGGTCTGGTGGAGGAACACACTAGTGAAACCTTGTTTCGCTCTGCTCTTTAGCTCGTAACTGTCCCCAACTTACACTAGCATTGTGTTCATTTCTCATCTGCCCCACACTCTCAGAAGCTGTGACTGATGCGCAGTGGATGGGATGCCTATAAAATGGGCTGCTTTGACCTTGGTATTCGAACAGATACATGGATGGGAAAAGTTTGGAGAAATATGGTCTAAACGCATGCAAATGGGATGAGGGCGTCACTGGCTAGGCCCAAGCATTTATTGCCCATCCCTAATAGCCCAGAGGTCAGTTAAGAGTCAACCACATTGCTGTGGGTCTGAAGTCACATGTAGGCCAGACCATGATTTGGAGATGCCGGTTTTGGACCGGGTGGACAAATTTAAAAATCACACAACACCAGGTTATAGTCCAACTGGTTTAATTGGAAGCACTAGCTTTCAGAGCGCTGCTCCTTCATCAGGTAGTTGTGGAGAATAAGGTTGTAAGACACAGAATTTATAGCAAAAGTTTACAGTGTGATGTAACTGAAAGTATACGTTGAAAAATACCTTGATTGTTTATTAAGTCTCTCATCTGTTAGAATGACCATGTTAGTTTCACTTTTTTCATATGTAAATCACAAAACTTTTTTTTAAAAGTTACATTCTCAGGTGAACTTTAACAGTCAGCCCAGATAATGTGTTGAAGGTGTTAGCCCCCTGTGTGCTGCTGTCTGTGCCGTAATGTTTAGACTGAATCTAATCTAAAAAAGGAATTAATAGAATCTTACATGAATTCATGCAGTTTTTGAGCAAAGTACAATGTAACTCTGCAAGTACATATTCACCCCACAAACATATATATGTATGTAATGCATGTGGGTTTGTGTGTGTGTCTGGGGTAGGGGATTGTGAGTCTCTGTGAGAGAGTGTATATGTGTGTGTGAGTGTAAAGGGATCGAAGTCTGTGAGAGGGTGCGTGTGTGAGTGTGGGAGTGTCTGTGTCTGTAGGGGTGTGTGTGTATGTGTGTGTGTGTCTGGGGTGGGGCGTTGTGAGTGTCTATGAGAGAGAATGTATATGTGTGTGTGTGAGTGTAAAGGGGTCTAAGTCTGTGAGAGGGTGTAGCTGTGATTTTGGGAGTGTGTGTGTCTTTAGGAGTGTCTGTATATAGGAGTGCCTGTGTGTGTGTGTGTGTGTGTGTGTGTGTGTGTCTGGGGTGGGGGATTGTGAGTGTCTGTGAGAGAGAATGTATAGGTGTGTTTGAGTATAAAGAGGTCTAGTTCTGTGAGAGGGTGCGTGTGTGAATGTGGGAGTTTGTGGGAATGTCTGTGTGTGTGTCTGTGTACAGGAGTGCCTGTGTGCGCGTTTGTGTGTGTGTGTAGGAGTGCCTGTGAATGTGTATGTGGCAGGTACTCATGCGACTCATCCAACGTTGTCTATCTCATTCGCTGTCGGTCATTTTAAACACATGACTTAAACAATCCAGGTCTTTTTCAATCTATAATTTCAGTTACATCACACTGTAAACTTTTGCTATAAATTCTGTGTCTTACGCTCTTATTCTCTACAACCACCCGATAAAGGAGCAACGCTCCGAAAGCTAGTGCTTCCAAATAAACCTGTTGGACTATAACCTGGTGTTGTGTGATTTTTAACTTCTTAAGTGTTGTTAGAGCTACACTCATCCAGGCAGGTGGATGGAGACTCAATCTATCGGGAGAAGACAAGAGGAACATGAGTGAGGAATCATAAAGAGAGGTCGTGCTCTCTCTCTCTCGGTACCAAAATCGATAAAACATTGGGTCATATATACGACTGACCCGTCTTCGAATGGAATGATAATAGAGGGTACATTTATTGGATAAACCACAAAAGATAAACACTATTCCTTTTCAAACATATATTCATACAGAAAGGAGGAGGCTGGAGGTGAGGGGGAGGTGAGTGGAGGAGGCTGGAGGTGAGGATGACGAGAAGTTTGGGGTGAGAGGGAGAGGGTTGAGGTGAGAGGGGAGGGGATTCGGGAGGGGGGTGGGAATGACAAGGAGAAGTGGAGTGGGAAGGAGGAGATTTGAGTTAGGGGCTCGGGGAGAGGGTTGAGATGATGGGAAGAAAGGAATGGGCTGAGGAGGAGTTGGGGGAGGAGGTTTGGATAAGGGAGGAGGGGGTTGGAGTGGGGTTTAAGGTGAGGGGGAGGAGGGAGTTGGGATGATGGGGAAAAGGGAGTGGGCTGAGGGGGAGTTGGGGAAGGAGGTTTGGGTGAGGGAGGAGGGGGTTGGGATGAGGAGCTTGGGAGTGGGAGGAGGTGATTGGGGTGAGGGGTTTTGCGGTGAGAGGGAGGACATTGGGGTGAGGGGTTTGGGGAGTGGTAGGTGTGCATTGGGTGAGAGGGAGGAAGAGGAGGTTGTGGTGAACAGATTTGGAATTGGGAGGAGGGGCAATTAGGTTGAGGACGCGGTTGGGGTGAGGGGATTGGGGAATGGGGAGGGGCATCGGGGTGAGGACAGGTTTGGGATATCGTGGTTGGGGAGGGTGAGGGGGTTTGCGGTGAGGGAGAGGAGGGCATTGGAGTGAGGGATGAGGGGCTTGGGGAGTGGGAGGTGCAGGTTGGGGTGAGGGGGCGGAGGAGGAGGTTGGGGAATGGAGGAGGGAAATTGGGGTGAGGGGTTTGGGAAGTAGCAGGAGGGGGTTGGGATGAGGGGAAGACAGAAGAGGGCACTGAGGTGAGGGGGTTTGGGGTGAGGGATTGAGGTGAGGGGGAGGTGGGATATGGTGGGGGTGCCCAGGAGACTGCAGCTGAAGGGGAGGAAGAGGCTTAAGAGGCTGAGCATTCCCTCCAGGGCGGATGTCTGGAGGGTGAGTCTCCTCAAACTCCATTCCTTCACCCCGCTCATGTCCTTTATTCACATATGAGATGTGGGCATCGCCGGCTGGGCCCAGTATTTATTGCCCTTCCCTAGTTGCCCCTTGAGAAGGTGGGGGAGAGCTGCCATCTTGAACCGCTGCAGTCCACCTGCTGTGGGTTGACCCACAATGCCCTTAGGGAGGGAATTCCAGGATTGTGACCCAGCGACAGTGAGGGAATGGCGGGCCAGGAGGGCACGGGGCTTGGAGGGGAAGCCCCACTTTAGCGAACGGCCCTCTCCAGCACCATGTGGCTGAAGCTGGGTGTTGGAGAGGCTACGGTGGAGGGCAGGAGGTAGAGGCTTCACCTTGAAACTCTCCCCCATGCCGTACCCCTGCACCCTCCTTCCACCTCTGCTCCTCTCTCCCTCCCCAGCTTTTTTTAAATTTCAAAATATACTTTATTCATGTAAATAAATCTTTAGTACTTGTACAATTTTCCATGTTGTTCATAGTTATATACATTGCATGTCTTAACATTACAAAGAACAAATTTAATTAATCAAATTCACAGTTATCCTATTAACAGTTACCTTTATTAACTATCCAGTCTCTTGGTATTTGGCTGTGGCTTCAGCGGAACCCACCTACTGAGTGGGTGCCCTGTTATATGATAGCAAATGAAACTTCTTTAACCCCCAGTTTATGGGGTTACCATTGTCCATTTGACTGTCCTATCTCTGGGGTGGCTGTCTACATCCCCAACATAAGCACGAACTGCTGGACCTTCGCTGGGCTGAGGTAGCTATCCAGCTCCTCACTGGGGTCATTTACCCGCTCTGGTGTCATTGAGCCAAGGCAAGGGTCCTCACTGTCCAGTTCTGTGTCTGACAGTGGGACTGTCAGAGGATCACAGTTCTCGGTTGCCTGTAGTTGTGGGGCAGTGGGTACCTCTTGGTTCTCACTGGGTGGAGGGTGGACTTCGGAGGGTCCGTTGTTTCCTGGTTGGGAGGAAATGCCCTCCTCTTTACCGACGGCGCTCTGTCTCTTCTTCTGGTGGTGATGGCCTTCTTTGCGTCCATCTTCCCCCTCCGAAGAGCTGGCCGTCCCTCCCTCGTGCAGCTGTCTTTTCCCCCTTTGCTGGGAGGCTTTGGGGGCCTGGCAAGATTTCCTCTTCCTGTTTTTAACAGGTATCCACTCCTCCACCTGCTTGATTACCTCCTCCTCCATTTCTTCCATCTGCCCAGCTAGAGCTAGGATCAGCTGCTGTGTCTCTCCGCTGGCTGCCGCCTCCTCCACTCCAGCCTGTTCTTCTTTCTGGGTGCCACCAGACTCCGTTTCCCTGCTGTCCGGGTGGACCTTACTGGTCTTTGGGGGTCCACGGCTCACATTGCCACCTCCCGCCATCTGTGCGTAAGTGGGGCCCCCACGTCTTGGGCAGGTCTTATACATGTGGCCCGCCTCTCCGCACAGGTTGCAGCTCATTTCTTCCTGACAGTCCTTAGTCAAGTGACCCTCCTGTTTGCAGTTCCTGCAGATGGTTACTTTGCAATCCGCCACCACGTGTCCCGACTTCCCGCAGGTTCGGCACACTTTCGGCTGCCCTGCATATGTCAGGTAGCCTCTGCTCCCTCCGATTGCGAAGCTCGAGGGTGGGTGGAAGATGTTCCCTCAGAGTTACCCTGACCTGCCGCTTACTGGTCCAGATCCCAAAGGGGTCGATCACATCAGTGGCTTCTCCCTCAACTTGGACATACCTTCCCAGGAAGGTCAGGACATCAGCCGCTGGAACATAGGGGTTGTACATATGGATTGTAACAACCCGGTTCCTCTGTGCAGGAAGCACACACAATGGGGTCGCCGACAAGATGGAGAACAGCGGCTCCCCTTCCTTCTCCTTGAAGACCTTCAGGAGCTGTTCACACTGCTTCACGCTTCTGAAGGTCACATTGAAGTAGCCTGCTCCAGGGAAATCCTGCAGGCAGTACACGTCCACTGCAGCCAACCCACAGCATCCCAACAGTACCTTCTTAATAAACAGGGTGCGGTCGAGCGGTGTATGATCCTCAATCTTCTTCACAGTCACCCTGACTGTGTTCCAAACCCCCTGCCCAGGGCTGCGGGCAGCTGTCGAGGCCATAGCTCTGAGGTTGGCTGGTCCCTGAATTGGCGTTAGGCCGAAGCCAGCATGAAGATCCACCAAGAGCAGGTCAGCACAACCAAACGATCCTCCAACGTCCAATTATGATCCAACGATGATCTCTTCACTAGCTCTGATGACTCGCAACCTGTTCTGATAAGAACAGATACTTGATCCTAACCTCGTCCTGGGAGAACCACCTTGGTGATCATGGTATCTCCCCTGCCAGGTAACTTGATCTTAGCCAAAAGGCCGAGAAGCCTCTCCATCCCCAGCTATTCACCCCCTTGCTGAACCTGTTGGTAAGAGGGTGATCCACATGCTCCAGTTAGAGACTGCCTTGGGCTTTCTCCAGTGCCCATTCTAGTGGCAGTGACTGTGCAGTCAGGGTCTGGATAGTGCTCGGCTGTCACTGTGAACCTACCCATCAGTGAGTATGCCCCAGCCTTCCCTTTCTCTCTGTGTGCCCCAAGTGCCACCTAGAGGTGATGTGTTATACAACTCACAGTCTTTCAATGAATCATTGACCTCACATGAATTTGCCATTTGTGGAACAGCTTTGCCACACTTTGACAGAATCATAGAATCTCAACAGTGTGGATACAGGCCCTTCGGCCTAACAAGTCCACACCAACCCTCCGAAGAATAACCCACCCAGACCCATTCCCCCAATCCTATTCTCTACATTTACCCCTGACTAATGCACCTAACCTACACATCCCTGAACACTATGACCAATTTAGCATGGCCAATTCACCCTAACCTGCACATTTTAGGACAGTGGGAGGATCCTGGAGCACCCGAAGAAAACCCACGCAGATACAGGAAGAACATGCAAACTCCACACACAGTCGCCCGAGGCTGGAACTGAACCTGAGTCCCTTGGCTCTATGAGGTAACTGTGCCAACCATGAGCCTTTATGAGCATTTCCCAACTTCATTTCCAAATGTAGTTAGTGTTTGTAGACCACGCCATGATTAAAGATGTGCAGGTTCGGTGGATTGGCCATGCTGAATTGCCCCGTGGTGTCCAGGCATGTGCAGGCGAGGTGGATTAGCCATGGGAAATGCAGGGTTACAGGGATAGAGTGGGTCTGCGTTGGCTGTCCTTCAGAGAGTCGATGGGCCAAATGGCTGTAGAGATTCTGTGTGTTATAGACTCTCCAATTATCAGGAAAAAATGAATTTTCTTAAATCATTCACCCTTCATATCTTATAAACTTTGATCTGTTCATCCCTAAACCTCCCAAATTTCAAGAAATTCAGCCCTAGTTTGCATCATTTCTCCTCAATTTAATCATTCTGATATATCTACACAGTACTCACTCCACGGTCATTACATTCGACGGTCTCCATAGCACCTCACAAGTTTGATCCAAGTAATTGAATCAGTTCAATCCCTGAAGCATGTTCTCCTTCTCCTCTCGGTGTCTAGCCCAGAATACACAGTTAATCTTTGTACCTGCTTTACTGATCCACATGAATCCCTTCAATCCCGGGACATCTCAGTGTCTTGCATCTGTTCAAAAGCGTTTGCAGATTAGTGACACCTGCATGGATCACATCCCATTTTCACACTCAGTGAGATGGTCAGCTCTCACAGTTACCTCAAGTGGGAGCTCTGCTGTCTTTGACACACACTGTTTCAGTGAGACCTGGCGTAGTTTAGTAGTGGACAGCTGGCATGAGCTTCGACAGCAGTGGTAGTGTTGCCAGGTAAAACAGCTGCCCAATTCCCTGCTACTGACAGAGTCATAAAATACCTTGTAGCCTATTGAGTCTGCGCCATCGAAAAAGATCCACCATGGGTTTTCTCTGGATGCTCCGGTTTCCTCCCACAATCCAGACAGTGTGGTGCTGGAAAAGCACAGCTGGTCAGGCAGCATCCGAGGAGCAGGAGAGTCGACGTTTCGGGCATAAGCCCATTCCTGATGCTTTTCCAGCACCCCACTTTCAACTCTGACCTCTAGCATCTGCAGTCCTCACTTTCTCTACAATCCAAAAACATGCAGGTTAGGGTGGATTGGCCATGCTAAATTTCCCACAGTGTTCAGGGATGTGTAGGTTAGGTGCATTAATCAGGGAAAATGTAGAGAAATAAGGGTAGGGGAATGGGTCTGGGTGGGATACTCTGCGGAGGGTCAGTGTGGACTTGGGCCAGATGGCCTGTGTCCACCCTGTAGGGACTCTATCATTCTATCATCTACCTACACTAATCCTACTTCCCATCATTTGGACTGTAACCTTGAATGTTATGATATCTCAAGTTCATCCACATCCTTTTTAAAGATTGCGAGATCTGCCCACAGGGGAGTTAAGAGTCAACCATCCTTCCATGGGTCTTGAGTCACATGTAGGCCAGACCAGGTAATCATGACAATTTCATTCCCTGAAGAACATTCATGAACCAGATGGGTTTTTCCAACAATTAACAATGGATTCACAGTCATCATTAGATTCTTAACTCCAGATTTTTAAAAACTGAATTCAAATTCCACCATCTACCTTGGTAGGATTTGAACCCAGGTCCCTAGGACATTGTCCTGGGTCCCTGGACTAACAGCCATCACCTCCCCTTGTTAGGGGGAATTGGCCATGCTAAATTCTCCTGTAGGGAAATGCAGGCTTAACCATGGTGAGTGTGGGGTTACAAGCATAGGGAGGAATGTGCTTCAGGAGGGTCAGTGTAGACATGATGGGCCGAATGATCTCCTTCCACAGTGTCGGGATTCTATGATTCTATGAAATAGCTTCCCAGGTAGTACATTCCCAGTACCTTCTGGGGTTCCATTCTAGCATCCCATACAGACTGGACAATAGAGTAAGATCAGAGATCCCACCTACTGACCAGATTGTCTCTTGCTCCTGGCAGTCACCATGCAAGGACATCTGGAAACCTCTTAACATGTTTGATCCCATAACTACAGGCACATCCCTGGAAACTATGGGCAATTTAGCATGGCTAAAGCAGGCACACAGCGTATTCTCAACTGTTTTAGCCATTCAAAGTTGCCCATAGTCTCCAGGACTATGCAGGTTAGGTGGAGTAGTCATGGGAAATGCAGGGTTACAGGGGTAGGGGAGTGGGCCTGGGTGGTATGCTCTTTGGAGGGTCGGTGTGGACTCCATGGGCCAAATGTTTCCACGCTGTAGGGACTCTGTGATTCTATCATTTCTACTACCAGAAAATCCAAGCTATAAAGAGCGTGACTGAGTACAGATAGGCAGACCTCGATGTAACCATGCTAGGGGATGACTGAACCCTACAAGGCAAAACCTGAATAGAATAAAATGATTGAATCCTTGCAGTGTGGAAACAGGTCCTTCGGCCCAACAAGTCCACACCGACTCTCCGAAAGAAACCCACCCAGTTCCATTCCCCCACCCTATCACTCTAGATTTACTCCTGACTAATGCACCTGACCTACACATCCCTGAACACTATAGGGCAATTTAGCCTGGCCAATTCACCCACACAGACACAGGGAGAATGTGGAAACACACAGACAGTCACCCAAGGCTGGAATCGAACCTGTATCCCTGGTGCTGTGAGGCAGCAGTGAGTCCTCCACCAGCAAGCAGGCCTCAGCAGGATGCTCATGGTAAAACTGCTGAGTCTTTCCAATCAAAACCGTCGCTGCCCCCCCCCCCCCCCCCCTCCCCCCCCCCGTGTCAATTAGGCACAAAGATGCTGCCTTGCTATATCCTCTTGAATGGATAGAATTACACGTTATTTTGGTGAATTGGTTGGTGATTTACTGGAAGCTTTTGTTGTTTTTGAACTTATAAGTGAAACCATGAGTTACATATGCAAAACCCTGCTCTTGGTCTAAAGGTCCACGCTCAATGAACCTCTCTAATTTCCAATTTAATGTTGATCTCATGAGCTACGGGCAGTTTCAAGGGGTCAATCAATTGAGAGGGATACTTGACTAACCCATTTTACCCTCTACAGCAACGAATCCCTTTCAAAACCTTCCTTGATACCTTTTCCTGCTTAGCGCCATGTAACATAATGCATAATTTTGACCAAATTGATTGGTTTTTAATGACATTGCTGCTCTGTTCAAAGTGATGCTCTTTTCTGAGCCCCAATCTAAAGGCAAACCCTGGAATAATCACAGGCAGTTATCTGATCTGTCATCACTCGCAGCCTTTTACCCATCTCCATTGCTGGAGAGAAGGAGGCCACTTTTTTCACACAGTTCCAGCACGGTTTAAAATCTATTTGAAGACTCTTGGCTGTTCTTGGCAGTCCTGTACCTGGAACAAATTTACAAATTTCCCACGCTCCCCTTGCAAACCCACAATGCACTTCGCCAGTCAGTGAACCCTTTCTGATTCAGTGTTCCGCGCAGTGCCCGGTTTGGGAATGCGTTGCATTCTGGAGTCTGACCACAAGCCAATTTATAAACAATCCAGAACACAATGCAGGACAATATTAAGCAGCTGTTCGTACAAAGAAAAGGACAGTACAGAAACATGCCATTCAGCCCACCAAAACTGTGCCAACAAATGATGCCTTTCTGAAATAAAACCCTTTCGACTCGATGTGGTATCACTCTGTTTCCTGCCTATTCTGTCAAGATGTCTCTTAAACGTTGCTATTGTACCTGCCTCCACCACTGCCTCTGGCAGCATATTCCAGGCACTTCCCACCCTCTGTGTAAATTACTTGCCTCTTACATCCCCTTTTACCTTAAACTTACACACACACAGACACTCACACACGTGTATATACACACACGTGCACACACAGACACACACAGAGACATACATACACAGAAACACAGATACATACAGACACTCGCACACATACACACACAGACACATGCACAGACAGACACACACACACATACACAGAGACACATACGCAGACACACACATACACAGACAAACTCACTCTCACACACAGAGACACCGACACATGCACACACACTCAGACACATACACCAATACACATATACACACATATATACACACACGTGCACACGGACAGACATACACAGACACAAACGCAGACACACACACATACATAGACACAAACACAGTCACACATACATAGACACAAACACAGTCACACCTACACACACAGACACACATACATCCACACATACACACGCAAACACACCCACACACACATGTGCACACACACAGACACACACACATTCAGACACACTTACACACTCAGACACACAAACATATGCACATGCATGCACACACAGACACACATACACACAGATGGACAAACACACACACAGAAACAGACACACACAGAGACACAAACACAGACACACACACACTCAGACACACATATGCACACACACATTCACTCACACATACACACACACACACGCACAGATAGACATGCATATACACACACGCAGATCAGATGCACTCACATATGCACACACACACACGCACAGACACACACACACACACGCACAGACACAGACACACACGCACAGACAGACACACACACACAGACACAGACACACACACACACACACACACACAGACATACACACACACACAGACATACACACACAGACACAAATTATTTCATTCAAGATTCTCTTCTGTCAAACAAATAAAACCAGTCCTCTGATCAAAACAGACAGATTCAAAACTGGACCTCACACTACAGTGCATTCTCTAACCTGAGATGTCACCTCTGGTACATTGATAAAATCTTTAACTATCTAGGGACAAAAGAAATCTGGATTTTGCATTTTAATCAGCAGTCTACCTCCTGACTGGTTCAAGGATTCAACAAGGGCAGCTAGGTTTTAAGCTGTTAACCTTTTGCTGATCGATACTGTGTCTTATATCATTCCTATGTGTTAAATCATACTCACATATATCATTACTTTCGCTGATAGATACTGTGTCTTATATTTTCTATCTCCATACCAAGCCTGAGGAAGGAGCTGAGCTCTGAAAGCTTGCAATTTCAAATAAACCTGTTGGACTATAACCTGGCGTTGTTTGATATTTGACTTTGTCCACCCCAATCCAACTCTGGCACTTCCACAACATGCACACAGTAACTGACATTTCTACCCTCGGTAAAAGACTCTAACTATCCATTCTATCCACACCTCTCATAATTTTGTTAACTTCTATCAGGTCTCCCCTCATCCTTTGATGTTCAAATGAAAACAAACCAAGTTTGTCCAGTTTCTCCTCATAGCTAACCCCTTCCAATCCATATCCTTCTGGTTGTGTGGTGAACTGTACACAACATAACAAAGGTAGCCCTAACCAAAGCAGCAAGATAGGAAATATTCACAGGGACAGGAAATACTTATATGTCGGGTCTTTAAGTTACAACCCAGCATGGGATCGTGGTTGTAGGTGTGTGTGCTCCTGGGTCAGATGCTTGTCCATTCACAGTGAGATAAGCTCAGCACACAGGATATTTTCACAACCAATTCACATTAATAATTACCTGGGAAGGATCGTGAAATTGGAAGAGGAGAAGGGGTAATCTTATTGATTAAAGATACAACCTTAGGAGGGGTGGATATAGGTGACAGAACACAATCAGTGGAGACTCTGGTTAGAACATTTGGAACATTGCGTTCAATTCTGGTCTCCCTGCTATAGAAAAGATGTTGTGAAACTTAAAAGAATTCAGAAAAGATTTACAAGGATGTAGCCAGGGTTGGAGGAATTGAGCTATAGCGAGAGGTTGAACAGGCTGGGGCTGTTTCCCTTGGAGCATCAGAGGTTGAGGGGTGACTTTACAGAGGCTTATAAAATCATGAAGGGCATGGATAGGATAAATAGTCAAGGTCAATTCCCTGGGGGTGGGGGAGTCCAGAACTAGAGGCAGAGGTTTAGGGTGAGCGGGGAAAAATATAAAAGGGACCTAAGAGACAACATTTTCACACAGAGAGTGGTACGTGGATGAAATGATCTGCCAGAGGATGTGGTGGAGGCTGGTACAATTACAACATTTAAAAGGCATCTGGATGGGTATATGAATAAGAAGGGTTTAGAGGGATATGGGCCAAATGCTGGCAAATGGGACTAGATTAATTTAGGATACCTGGTCAGCATGGACCTGTTGGACAGAAGGGTCTGTTTCTGTGCTGGACACACTGTGCAAAAGAGAGGATCTAAAACTATAATGAGAATTGTCTGCAAACCTTTTAGGAACTGTAGTGAAGTTGCAGAATGCACTAATTCAATAATCAGAATAGTTTATGGTAACAACAGAAATGTTTTAATGGGAGAAATGTTTTAATGTTTTACTTTCCATGGAAACTGGGAGTGAATTTTGATAATTTTCTCAAGCAATACACTGCATTAATGAGTAATGAGGAATACTTGGTTAATTATCATAGTAAGGAAACATTGATCTGATAATGATCATGATATAATTAAATTCAATGCTGAAAAGAAGAAACATAATACTGTTCCTAAGATCCTAGATTTTGCTCAAGTTGCATTCACTGGGTGTAATGCATGCAGAGGGTGGTACGTGTATGGAATGAGCTGCCAGAGGAAGTGGTGGAGGCTGGCACAGTTACAGCATTTAAAAGGCATCTGGCTGGGTATGTAAACAGGAAGGGTTTAGAGGGATATGGGCCAAATGCTGGCAAATGGGATGAGGTCAGGTTGGGTTATCTGGTCAGCTTGGATGAGTTGTCTGTTTCTAAACTCAATGACTCTACAAATTGCACAATTCAAAGTGACTAATGGAGTACTGAAGTAAATAATACTTCGACTCAGAGCCATGGAGGCTTAAAGATCGACAGCACAGAAAAGGCTGTCATCCACGCTGACCAAAAGCAATCACCTCATTATTCGCATCCCATTTTCCAGTGTTTGTCCGATACTTAGCATCGCAACCATACATCTAAATACTTCTATCTCTACCACCCTTATGCCAGTCTCCCGGCTCAGAGTAGCGACATAACAACTGCACCACCACAGCCCCTGTAAAAACTCAGAAGAACCCTTTCATCTTGGGTTAGGAGGCAACTGCATAGCGAGCACCTGTATTTGAACTGGGAGCTCTCAGATCAGCCGTCAAAGGCTCTACCACTGGCATATAACCCCTCAAAGCCAATGGTAAGTTTGGACTCCAAACGGGCTCCAGACCTCCATCATCAAGGCAAATGGTCCAACAATGAAACCACTCGGCTATTGCCTCCCCTCTGCATATTTTGTGACACTAAATTTAATGGAGAGATGAATTTTTTTCAAGGTGAGTTCTTCCGATTCTGATTCCAAATGGCCTGTACCTCGATACAAATACAGGACTTGGTGTTAGGTCCTGACTGAAGCACCTCATAAATGAGTTAGTGACAATGGAAGATTAGATGTCCAAAAAAAAGGGGGCCCTCAAATAATCAAAAAGTGACCCAAAAATCTCAAGAGGAATCATGAAGAAAAACAAAATGTTGATAGTTGATCTGACACCATCAAGTGGATGGCCCCTAAGATCACAGTTCACCATCTCCCGCATTTCTGCATCTTATTGCCATCTTGTATGGTTGTGGTGCTAGCATCAATCTGTATATTCCCTGCACGTTTGGAGGAGATGTCTTGTCAGGTCATTGGAACTCAAAATTCTGAAGGAGAATGGTAAAAAAACAGAAATAACTCCATTCTGGCCAGTTTTTCTCCTGAGGCACGCTTGCAGACCTAGAAAATTCAACATTAGTGAGTCAAGATGAAAAATAAATCTAACTTGAACCAACTTAGAGTGATCTTAGTGTCCAAGCTACATTGTGAATCATGTTGTCAGCAGATAATAAAATATTATGTAGTGTAACATTTTAGCATTATTCTGTCCCTAGTTTCTTGAGCTGAGTTTCTTGCCCATATCCCCTCCATTGCTAAGCCATTTACTTCTACCTTTGTAGCGTCATCTCTTTCTAGCCCTGTCTCAGCTCTCTTGCAGCTGAAAAGATTTTGTTACCCCCCTTGACTATTTCAATGCTCTTATGGTCAGCTCCCAACACCCACAGATACTTGCATCATTAACAGGTCAAAGCACTTCACAAGAGCATTAACAGACAGAATTTGATGCTGAGCTAAATAAGATAACTGACCATAGGATCTCCGGAGTTGTAGGTTTTAAGGAGTGTCTTCAAGGAGAAGAGACAGGTGGATGTGGTTGAGGACAGGATTCCAGAGCATTGGAATCTAGAATGTTCAGCCATCAATGGCAAGGTGGAGGAAGTGGGAATGAATAAGAGATCAGGATTGGAAGAACGCAGGGCTCTCAGAGGACATGTCTTTGGAGAAGGTTATAGAGATGGAGGGATGCGGCCAAGCCAATGGAGAGATTAGGAAACAAGGGTGAGAAATCTGACAAGGAGGCACTGGTGGCAGGGAAGGTGAGGGCGGTCAGTGAGACGAAGTATGAGCTCGGAACCGTGTAGAGGAGCTTTGGATGATCCTAAGATTTCCGCACAGCAAGGACAGAGGGAAACTCTGCGGGAGGCTGAATACTGTAAACTCTAACTCTGACCGGAGAAAGAATATGGTGTAAGGGAGATTGTGCCCTCCTTCTTGTTGGAGGTTACCACTTAAACTGCGGATTATCAACAGGACTGCCAGCAATGTCAAGAACCTACTCACCCAATGAAAATGGAATAAATGCATCCGGCTTAAAGAATTCCCCATTTTCTTTCAGGAAGTTCTCCGGATTGAAATGTTTCGGGTCCCGCCATCGCTTTTCTTCAGACAAAACTGACTCCATGTTTAATAAGACCAAGGTTCCCTGGAAAAACAGAAGAAAATATTATGCAGTGAGTTACAGAACTGAAAGAGTTACACCCATCGTCGCTTCCTCGCGCCAAGGATAAGTACTGTATGTAATGGGAAGCAACATTTACCATCGCAGTCAGCTTGTTAAATAAACAAAAAGAACTTCGGGAGCTGGGAGTCAGGAACAAAAACTGCTTGAGTCACACATAGACAGGGCAATGAAGAAGGCGTTTGGCACATTTGCCTTCATATGGTCACAGCACTGACTACAGGAGTTGGGAGGTCATGTTGCAGACGCACAAGATATTGATAAGGCGACACTTGGAGCCCTGCCTACAATTCAGGTCGCCCTGCTTTCGGAAAGATGTTGTTACACTGGAAACAGCAAAAAAGATTTACAAAGATGAGACCGGGACTGGAAGGTTTCAGTCATAAGGAAACGCTGAACAGGGTAGGACTTTTTTCCCTGGAACATCGGAGGTTAAGGGGTGATCTTATAGAGGTTTATGCAATCACGTGGGGCATATATAAGGTGACAGCAAAGGTCTATTTCTAAGGTTCATGGAGTTGAAAATTAGAGAGCATAGATTTAAAGTGAGAAACTTAAAAGGGTGCTGAGGGGCAATGTTTTTACACAGAGGTAGGAGGAATGGATAGATGCAGGTATAGCTTTAACATTTAATAGACATTTGGACAGGTACATGAATGGGAAAAGTTTAGAGGGATATGGACCAAATGCTGGCAAATGGGACTAGTTCAGTTTGGGAAGCTAGTTGGCATGGACGAGTTGGAGTGAAGGGTCTGTTTCCTGCCAAATGACTCAATGACTGTAGAACAAATTGGAAATGAACATATAAACAAATGTAGGTCACTCTGACAGATCTCCTGAATACATTGACTGCTCTGTTTAAAATTTGGTTTTAATGTTGCCTACCCAGCTGCAATGGTAAGGCCATTGGGCTAGTCTACTAGAATTAACGTTCCGAGGACATAGATTCAAATCTCACCAAGACAAGTACTGAAATACATATTCAATACATCATACATTGTAGAAAGAGGCTGTTCGGCCCACTGAGTCAACAATGATCAGTTGAAGAGTATGCCACCCAGACCCCACCCTTTCCTAACCCTAAAACCCCACACTTTTGTGGCCAGGACACATCACCTGCACATCTTTGGACTGTGGGAGGAAACCCACACAGGTTGGGAAGAGAGAATGTGCAAACTCCACACAGACAGTGACCCAAGGGTGGAATCGAACCTGTGCCCCTTATGCTGTGAGGTAGCAGTGCTAACCACTGAGCCAATCTGCCACCCAATACAACTCTGGAATAAAAAGCTGGACTCATGGTGACCATGTAACCATTACCAATTGTCATTAAAAGAAACCCATTGGGTTCACTAATGTCCTTTAGGGAAGGAGACTGTAGTCCTTATCTGAGTCTGGATTACACGTGACTCCAGACCCACAGCAATGGTGATCATTCTGAACTGTCCTCTGGGAAATTAGGGATGGGAGAAAATTCTGGTTTGGCCTGCAATGCCAAATCCTATTAATGAAATCTTCCAGGATGCTCTCTTTGACCATCAGAGGACTAGTACTGATGTCAGTGGACCCCCAATCATTCAAGATGGGTCAGTAACCCTAAGTATCAATTGTACAGGGGCCTGGAAGGATAGTCAGGGACTCAATAGGAATGGGGTCAATGTATCTTCATCAATTGGCAGTGGTATGGTATGGAGCCAAAGTCTACAAAAGACAAATTCAAGAGAGACAATAGATTGAATGTAATTGTTCTATAAGCTCAGGGTAAGGTGAGGTGCAGGGCCTCTGTGATTTATCACAGCTGATACAGAAATTGAACCCATGCTGTTGATTTAATTCTGCACCACATTCCAGTTATCTAGCTACTGAACAAGGATACTTGGTATTCCAAATTGATTACTGCCGCAGAAATAAGACACGTTGCTAAAATGTTTCACCTGGAACTCAACAGGACAGATGCAAGACTGCCAAATTTCAAAGGGAGCAACAATTTACTCTGCAGGAGAAAATGGTGCTGATTGGTTGGCAAGTTGATTCCGATTGGTCAAGGCATTGTGATGGGCAATGCCACTGGGATCGATTGGTTCCCTCGTGCTTTTGTTTCATTGCAAAGACAGTCAATGTGTGACCAGGTGTATTTTGCCTGCAGAGGACAGAGCTGCTGTGTATGAATTTATGTAGCTGCCTGCAACTTCGGGCAAGCCACAGGGGGGATCCAACTGATCATTGGTGTTAGTCCGAGCACACTCAGGATTGAACAGTGTTGACTGGACACGAACAGCCCATGCCTACCAAACTCGCACAGTGTCAATCATTAGGTATGATTATACAGTTAGGCAGCACTAGCCACACAATCTGGAGTTGGCTAATAATCAGAACCACATGCACTTTAAGATTATCCATCAGTTTTGCCGTGTGGTTCGAGAGAAACTACGTACGTTCACACAGAGGGATCTGTCTTCTGTAGGGGATGTTAATTAAATTCTATGAGGCTTAACTTTGTTGAGTATGGTGAAAGAAGAAGGCCAAAGACAGCGGGAAAGAACTGGACTTGCAGTGGCGGCTAAACAAATGCAGAGAAAGTGAGACTTCAGTCAGCAAACACCAAAGGCAAAACGGACTAGGGCCAGTGTGGTCCCCACTACTGCTGCCAAAAGCCATTCAAAACCCGTGTTTCAGAAAATAAAAACCAAGGTGAGATATGACATCAAATCAGATAGATGGTTAGCTGATGATTAATCTTATAGAATCTCTACAGTGCCTATTGAGTCCATACTGACCCTCCGAACAGCATCCCACTCAGACCCATCCCTACATTTCCCATGGCCAATCCACGCAGCCTGCATAATCCACACTTACCTGCACGTCTTTGAACTGTGGGAGGAAGTTGGAGCACCGGAAGAAACTCACGCAGACACGGGGAGAACGCACAAACTCCAGACAGTCACCCAAGCGTCAAATCGAACCCAGGTCCTTGGCGCTGTGAGGCAGCAGTGCTAACCACTGAGCCACAGGCCACCCTACTTAACTAGGGAATCTCAACTGGGACAAATAGAAGATTGATTGAATAAAAATAACTTATTGTCAGGCAGAACTAGGGACATTGATTAAAAATTAATCAGTAAATTCATGAATCAAAGTGTTATAAAGGGCGGGCGATGTGTTGCAGCTGCAGCCTACTGTAGCACATGGGCACCAGGGTTCTCCAATGTAAACACGGCTATAGTCAGTGTCTCTGGTTCAACGATCCTCAGCTCCAGGTCATTGAACTGCAGATACTACAATGCACTGAGGATGTCACCTAGACAGGGGACGAAACGTCTGCAACACAAATTCCCAGCTCGGCGAACAGAACCACAACAACGAGCACCTGAGCTACAAACCTTCTCCCAAACTTTGAAGACTAATGGTATGGTTTAGAATGGATTCTTGGAAATGTTTGAATTTTTTTGGGAAGAGAAAGTTATATACACATTGTGAGGGGCAATGTATTAACATGGTTAACACACAGAAGATAGGGAATCATGATCAATGGATATTTTTCAGGTTGGAAAGAGGTAACCAGGAGGATGCTTTGACTCCAATTATTTACTATCTACGTTAATGACTTAGAGAAGGCAGTATATGATGTTTCTGGTGATAGAAAACTAAGTGGGAATGTTATGATGAGGATATATGTGGAAACTGCAAAGGGACTGATAGATTGCCTGAGTGGCAGATGAGGTTTAATGTAGGGGAGTGAGAGATCATGGACTTTGGGAGGAAAATGTGAGAGAGACTCCAAAACAAAGTGCAACATAGAGGGATCTAGGCGTTCCTGTGCCTGAAACATGTCTATTGGTATAAAAGTGCAGCAAGTCATTCAGAAGGCAAACGCAATTTTGACCTGCGATTTTTGAATTTCTGTACAATTTTGGTCCCCCTTTTTAAGAAAGGATACACTGGCATTGGAGACACTGCAAAAAACAATCAATGGGCTGATTCCTGAGATGAAGAGGATGATTTATCAAGAGCAGCTAAACAGGTTAGTCTTTTGTTCAGAAGATTTTAGGAGGATGTGGGATGACCTTCTTGAAACATACGAGATTCTGACGGGGGGGGCTTGACATGGTAAATGTTTCCACTAGTGCGGGAATCTCTACCTAGGGGACAGAATTCTGATTTCCCTGCTCGGGGAAAGATGTTGTGAAACCTGAAAGGGTTCAGAAAAGATTTGCAAGGATGTTGCCAGGGTTGGAGGATTTGAGCTATAGGGAGAGGCTTAATAGGCTGGGGCTATTTTCCTTGGAGCAATGGAGGCTGAAGGTTGACCTTATAGAGGTTTATCAAGTCAAGAGGGGATGGATAGCCGTGAATAGCCAAGATCGTTTTCCCAGGGTAGGGGAGTCCAAACCTAGAAGGCACAGGTTTAAGGTGAGAGGGGAAAGATTTAAAAGGGAGCTGAGGGGCAGAGGGTGGTGCGTGTATGGAATGAGCTACCAGAGGATGTGGTGGCGGCTAGTAAAATTATAGTATTTAAAAGGCACCTGGATGGGGATATGAGTAGGAAGGGTATAGAGTATTACAGGGCAAATGCTGGCAAATGGAACTAGATTAATTTAGGATATCTGGTCGGCATGGATGAGTTGGACCAAAGGGTTTGTTTCCATGCTGTACATCTTTATGACTCTATAATTACAGAATAAGGTGATACTTATTTAAAACTGGGATACAAAAGAATTTCACCTCTCAGAATGTCTGGAATTCTCTATCCTCAATATCTGTAGAGGCTATACAACTGGAAGAGGAGGTAGTCAAAGTCAGAAGTCACTTGACACCAAGTCATAGCCCAACAGGTTCATCTGAAATCACAAGCTTTCGGTGCACTGTGCCTTCACCTGACAAAGGAACAGCGCTCTGAAAGCTTGTGAATTCAAACATACCTGTTGGACTATAACCTGGTGTCATGTGAGCTCTGACTTCGCCCACCCCAGTCCAACACTGGCACCTCCACCTCAAACAGTAGATGGACAAAGTTTTGAAATATTGGGGAGCTGAGGGCTATGAGGAGCTGAGGCCTGCGGCAGATCTTGTTGTATGGTGGGACAGCCTAGTGAGGCCAAGTGACCTATTGTTGTTCCTATGGAGAAAGTAGGGACTGCAGATGCTGGAGATCAGGGTTGAAAAGCACAGCTAGTCAGGCAGCATCTGAGGAGCAGGAGAATCAACTTTTCGGGTATAAGCCTTTCATCGGGAATGTGGTGGGGGAGGGGGCTGAGAGATCAATGGGAGGGTAGGGTGGGACTGGGGGAAGGTAGCTGGGAAGGCGATTGGTAGATGCAGGTGGGGGGGGGGTGATGGTGGTAGATCGGTGGGCAGGGTGGATTGGGTGGGTGGGAAGGAAGATGGACAGGCAGGACAGGTCAAGAGGGCTGGATCTGGGATGAGGCGGAGGGAAGGGAGACGAGGAAACTGGTGAAGTCACCATTGATGGCATGTGGTTGGAGAGTCCCAAAGCAGAAGACGAGGCGTTCTTCCTCCATGCGTTAGGTGGGTTGAATTTGGCGGTGGAGGCGGCCCAGGACTTGCATGTCCTTAGCGGAGTTGGGTGGGGGCGGTTGAAGCAGTTGTCCACAGGGATGTGAGGTTGCCGAGTAAAAACACCTCATCTTGTGACCTGCTATGCTTTTCCAGCACCACAATTTTTCTAGCCTCGTTCCTACTCCCTTACGGGATTTGGGTCAGCTCCTGACTAGAATGCGCACATGCACGCATTTACTTTGGAGAACGGAAAGTGTAAAACGGAGCGGCATGAGAATTCCGAAACGCCTTCCTTTATTAGACTCCTGTCATGAGCAGTCGGGAGATACAGCCACTCTTTAGTAGTGCAAGGCCTAGTGTGACCTTGTACACCTGGGGAAGCCACCATGTACAGAGTGGCCCATTGCAGAGTAGTGGCTGTAGTTTCGGCGCCAGCGATGAACAGTTCATTGACATCATGGAACAGGTTTCCCTCAGTCAAGCAAGAGTTGGGAGAATTCCCCTCCTGCAAAGTGAAGGTCATGACTGAAATAACCGCACAGTATCCCGTCACTAAGTCACCTTTTATTTACAATGTCCTTGACACCGGTCTGACTCCCTCAGAGCCAGCTCTCTGAGTGAAGAGAACCCTGACATTTCAGTTTCTATCTGTCAGCCAGGGCTCCCTAATCGGACCAGATTAATAGCCCCAGTCGGGGAACTCCAATTCTATCAGGCCCATCTGGCTAACCTCATTCCAATCAACACAATGGCCCTTTCACATATTTAACATCAGCAATCTAAATACCCACCAAAGCAACAAATTAATGGTTTGGAATGTAAGCTGAAAATGTGTTGCTGGAAAAGCGCAGCAGGTCAGGCTGCATCCAAGGAGCAGGAGAATCAATGTTTCGGGCATAAGCCCTTCTTCAGGAATGAGGAAAGTGTGTCCAGCAGGCTAACATAAAAGGTAGGGAGGACGGACTTGGGGGAAGGGCGTTGGGAAAGCGATAGGTGGAGGGAGGTCAAGGTGAGGGTGATAGGCCGGAGTGGGGGTGGGGCCGGAGAGGTCAGGAAGAAGATTGCAGGTTAGGAAGGCGGTGCTGAGTTCGAGGGATTTGACTGAGACAAGGTGGGGGGAGGGGAAATGAGGAAACTGGAGAAATCTGAGTTCATCCCTTGTGGTTGGAGGGTTCCCAGGCAGAAGATGATGCGCTCTTCCTCCAACCGTCGTGTTGCTATGGTCTGGCGATGGAGGAGTCCAAGGACCTGCATGTCCTTGGTGGAGTGGGAGGGGGAGTTGAAGTGTTGGGCTACGGGGTGGTTGGGTTGGTTGGTCCGGGTGTCCCAGAGGTGTCCTCTGAAACGTTCCGCAAGTAGGTAGCCTGTCTCCCCAATATAGAGGAGGCCACATCGGGTGCAGCGGATGCAGTAAATGATGTGTGTGGAGGTGCAGGTGAATTTGTGACGGATATGGAAGGATCCCTTGGGGCCTTGGAGGGAGGTAAGGGGGGAGGTGTGGACACAAGTTTTGCATTTCTTGCGGTTGCAGGGGAAGGTGCCGGGAGTGGAGGTTGGGTTGGTGGGGGGTGTGGACCTGACGAGGGAGTCACGGAGGGAATGGTCTTTTCGGAACACTGATAGGGGAGGGGAGGGAAATACATCCCTGGTGGTGGGGTCCGTTTGGAGGTGGCGGAAATGACGGCTGATGATACGCTGGACATGGAGGTTGGTGGGGTGGTAGGTGAGGACCAGTGGGGTTCTGTCCTGGTGGTGGTTGGAAGGGCAGGGCTCAAGGGTGGAGGAGTGGGAAGTGGAAGAGATGCGGTGGAGGGTATCGTCGACTACGTCTGGGGGGAAATTGCGGTCCTTGAAGAAGGAAGCCATCTGGGTGGTACGGTTTTGGAACTGGTCCTCCTGGGACCAGATGCGGCGGAGACAAAGGAATTGGGAATATGGGATGGCGTTTTTACAGGGGGCAGGGTGGGAGGAGGTGTAGTCTAGGTAGTTGTGGGAATCGGTTGGTTTATAGTAAATGTCCGTGTTGATTCGGTCACCCGAGATAGAAATGGAAAGGTCTAGGAAGGGGAGGGAGGAGTCTGAGACAGTCCAGGTGAATTTGAGGTCGGGGTGGAAGGTGTTGGTAAAGTGAATGAACTGTTCAACCTCCTTGTGGGACCACGAGGCAGCGCCGATACAGTCATCGATGTAGCGGAGGAAAAGGTGGGGTTGGGGCCAGTGTAGCTACGGAAGATGGACTGTTCCACATATCCTACGAAGAGGTCGGCATAGCTGGGGCCCATGAGGGTGCCCATGGCTACTGCTTTGGTTTGGAGGAAGTGGGAGGATTGGAAAGAGAAGTTGTTCAGAGTGAGGACCAGTTCAGTCAGTCGAAGGAGGGTGTCAGTGGAAGGGTACTGGTTGGAACGGCGGGAAAGGAAGAAGCGGAGGGCTTTGAGTCCTTCGTGATGGGGGATGGAGGTGTACAGGGACTGGATGTCCATGGTGAAGATGTTGGAATGTAAGAACAAGTCAAACCCATTGAAGTACACCCAATCAGGATAAGGATTTCAATTTCTGCTTAATCATATACCATTACTGCAGAGAAAGAGACCACTGTGCTGACCCCATGAGAGAACTTTCCAATTAGCCCTCCTGCTCTTTCTGTTTCGCTCTGCAAGGTTTAGCCTTTCAAAATATCTAATTTCCTTATATCAGTTACCCCAGTCTGCCCCCTGCCACCGTTTTGGACAATTGCATTTCTGATGAAAACAACTCATTGCATAAATCTTTTCCATCCTGTTGCCTGTGGATCTTTTACTACTTATCAAAAAATTCTGCCTTTAGTATAGAGTCTGCTGCCTTTAATCTTGGCTACTCCACCACCCTCGCCATTGATAAATTGTTTGGTTTTTGTACAATATCATTGATTCATTTGAGGATCTGGTTTACAAAGTGGATTAAGTCAGCTTCCAAATTGGAAACACCTTGTACTCATACCATCCTACTGGTCCTATACATCTTCAGCTAAAGCTGCTTGTTCAGATTTGTTTATGCAGCTGAGGCAGTGGCTGGATAGGGGAACAGCCTCTCATTGTCACATAATCTCCAGGATCTCAGATTCCAAGTTAGATTAGATTAGAATAGATTCCCTACAGTATGGAAACAGGCCCTTTGGCCCAACAAGTCCACACCAACCCTTTGAAGAGTAACCCACCCAGACCCATTCCCCAACCCTATATATACCCCTGACTAATGCACCGAACACTATGGGCAAATTACCATGGCCAATTCACCTGACCTGCACATCTTTGGATTGTAGAAGGAAACCAGAACACCCAGAGGACGGGAGAGAATGTGCAAACTCCACACAGACAGTCGCCTGAGGTGGGAATTGAACGCGGGTCCCTGGCACTGTGAGGCAGCAGTGCTAACCACTGAGCCACTGTGCCCACCCCTTAACGCTCTCTTATAGAGAGTTTATCTTTTTTGTTCGTTCATGGGATATTGGCATCACTGGCTGGACCTGCATTCACTGTCCATCCCGAATTGCCCACAGGGTAAATGACACAGGTCTGGAGTCACATGTAGACTATACTGGGTAAGGATGGTAGTTTCCTTCCCCAAAGGACATTAGCGTACCGGATGAGTTTCATTTAACAATGGTCGTTGCTAGACTCTTAATTCCATAATGTTATTAAATTCAAATTCCACCATCTGCCGTGGCAGAAATTTGAACCCAGGTCCTCAGAACCTGACCCTGGTCTTTGGATTAATAGTCTAGCAACAACACCACTATAGTTCATCACTTCCCCTAAATAAGCCTTACAATGGTGGCCATCATGTTGTCATAGATATGAACTTGACATGGTTTGAAGTTATCTCGTGTCTGGAGCTAGGTCACACAACAGTTCATCTCAATAACATTTGATTCCTTGCCTCAGTGCCACATACCTTAAATGGCTGCCTTTAGATTTTGGGCTTTCTACATCTGACATGTGCTACAGACAAATCTTGTTGATCCCAGGCCCAGTTGAAACAATCCCTCCTTATGGGAGAGATTATACTGTAGACGTTTCACGTTTGGCTTCACACCTGTTAGTAAATAGATTAGATTACTAACAGTGTGGAAACTTTGGCCCAACAAGTCCACACCAACCCGCCGAAGTGCAACCCACCCATACATTTTACCCCTTCGCCTAACACTATGGGCAATGTAGCGTGGTCAATTCACCTGACCTGCACATTTTTGGACTGTGGGAGGAAACCCACGCAGACACTGGGAGAATGTGCAAACTCCACACAGTCAGGCGTCTGAGGCAGGAATTGAACCCGGGTCTCTGGCGCTATGAGGCAGCAGTGCTAACCACTGTGCCACCCACTAATGATACCTTACCGCTAAGATGATAAGCATTTGAAGCCATTAGTCTGAGCTGGGCCCAAAGGCACAAGGTCAAATCACAATGCTCCGGCCTATTGCACATACAGACCCACTAACACTGGAAAATGTGCCCTCTTCTTACCTTCTTCATTTCCAGCAAATAGACGTCACTGAAATCTCTGACCTCTTCACCATGCAGTGTATCTTTGTGTTGCTGGATGAAATCCTGAATAACAGCATCAATTTCTGCCTGGACTTTGAACAGCCTCTGATGAGGCCCAGGGATATAGCCAATGATTGGAGCAACGTCATAAATCTAGTAGAAAACACCAGAGAATTAGCACCTGTGATTCTGATTCTCCAATACAGTCAGTCACGAGACGTGCGAGTCTTCTCGCAGGCCAATATCCCCAGTTTGGAGGCACTGGTCAGTCACAACCAACTGTATTGGGCAGCTATCACAAGGCCCACACAAATTGGAGGTGTAGTGGACAGCGAAGAAGGTTACTTCAGATTACAACGGGATCTTGATCAAATGGGCCAATGGGCTGAGAAGTGGCAGATGGAGTTTAATTCAGATAAATGCGAGGTGCTGCACTTTAAGATAGCAAATCTTAGCAGGATTTATACACTTAGTATAAGGTCTAGGGTGTGTTGCTGAACAAAGAGACCTTGGAGTGCAGGTTCATAGCTCCTTGAAAGTGCAGTCGCAGGTAGATAGGATAGTGAAGAAGGTGTTTGGTATGCTTTCCTTTATTGGTCAGAGTATTGAGTACAGGAGTTGGGAGGTCATGCTGCGGCTGTACAGGGCATTGGTTAGGCCACTGTTGGAATGTTGCATGCAATTCTGGTCTCCTTCCTATCAGAAGGATGTTGTGAAACTTGAAAGAGTTCAGAAAAGATTTACAAGGATGTTGCCAGGGTTGGAGAATTTGAGCTATAGGGAGAGGCTGAACAGGCTGGGGCTGTTTTCCCTGGAACGTCGGAGGCTGAGGGGTGACCTTATAGAGGTTTATTAAGTCATGAGGGGCATGGATAGGATAAGTAGATAAAGTCTCTTCCCTGGGGTGGAGGGGTCTAGAACTAGAGGGCATAGGTTTAGGGTGAGAGGGGAAAGATATGAAAAAGATCTAAGGAGCAACATTTTCACACAGACTTTGGTACGTGTATGGAATGAGCTGCCAGAGGAAGTGGTGGAGGCTGGTACAATTGCAACATTTAAAAGGCATCTGGATGGGCATATGAATAGGAAGGTTTTGGAGGGATATAGAGTGGGTGCTAGCAGGGGTGTGACTAGATTGGGTTGGGATATCTGGTCAGCATGGACGAGTTGGACCGAAGGGTCTGTTTCCATACTGTACATCTCTATGACTCTATGACAAGACTCTCTAAACAAGTGCTCTATTCTGAGCTCTACAATGGCAACTGATTGCTGGGAGGAGTGTTGCAGACTGGTGCATTCCAAGGTCCAGGACTATGCGCTGAGGGACGCACTGAATTTTGGGGCAGTGCTGCCAAGGGGAAAGACAACTGTCTGAGGTGTTACTGCCAAAGTACAATGGGGGTCCATTCAGTTCTCAGATCCTCTTGGTGTCTCTAATATAGTCTAGGACAGGGAATAAATGCCTTGGGTTCGTGTGCAACTTCTGGGAAAGCCAAATTCTGATGTTTGCTTGTTCTTCATGTGCAAATGCTGCACAAAACTGCTTCAGTGACTGTGTATGCATGGAAAGGGTTTTTTTTATGAATGAAGTATATTATTGAAATTCAAAAAAACCGCAATTACTGGGAGGACACCACGGAGAGGGAGTAAATCCCTTTTGACACCTGAAGGAGTGCCAAAGAAGAAAGAAAGAGGTGAGGAGCTCCAGTCACATGGATAGATTTAAGAAGCTGGAGCTGTTCTCTTTAGAGAAGAAAATTGAATCAGACTTTGATGCTTGCATCCAAAATCATGGAGATAGGCAAAAGATGTTCCTGTTAGAGTCACAGAGACGGAAACAGACCCTTCAGTCCAACCCGTCCATGCCGATCAGACATCCTAATCTAATATAGTCCCATTTGCCAGCGCTTGGCCCATATCCCGCCACACCCTTCCTATTCAAATACCCATCCAGATGTCTCTTAAATGTTATAATTGTACCAGCCTCCACCACTTCCTCTGGCAGCTCATTCCACACATGCACCACCCTCTGTGTGAAAACGTTGCCCCTTAGGTCCCTTCTAACTTTTTCCCCTCTTGCCCTCAACCTATGCCCACTTAGCATTTATTGCAAAACGACTAGATTATAAAAGTGCTGTTACAATTATATAATGCATCGGTGAGACCAGAGCTGGAATGTTGCGTCCTGTTTTGGTCTCCTTACTTGAGGAAGGATGTGGTTGGCGCTGGAGGCAGTTCGGAGGAGGGTCACCAGGTTGACTCCAGGGCTGAAAGGGCTGTCGTATGAGGAGCAGTTGTATTCACTGACTGAGATATATAAAATGCTGAAGTGATAAGGTAGAGGTGGAACAGACGTTTCCCCTTGTGGGACAGTTTCGAACGAGAGGTCACAGATATAGGGTGAGAGGAGGTAGGTTTTAGACTGAGATGAAGAGAAGCTACTTCTCCCAGAGGGTTGTGAATCTGTGGAACCCACTGCTACAGAGTGCAGTGGAGGCAGAATCAATCAGCAGATTCAAGATATATTTGGATGAAAAGCAGAGTAAAGGGCTATGGGGAGTTGAAACCAGGATAGGATGGGCCATGATCACGTTAAATGGTGCAGGGGACTCAAAGGGTTGAATTGCATTCTCTTGCTCCAAGTTCCTTTGTTGATGGAAGGGTTCAGAACGGTGGGCACGAACTTATTGTGACTGACAAAGGAACCAAAAGTAAGGCAAAGCAAAATAGTTCGAGTGCAATGAGTGCTTACAGATCAAGAACGTGCTGCGTAAAAATGTGGTGGGGGCAGGTATAATTATGGATTTCCAGAGATATTTGGATTATTGTTTAAACAGAAAATAAACGAAAGGATACAGGGAAAAGGCAAGGTCATGGGATTAGCTGAGTCGCTCTGGCACAGATGTGATGGGCCGAATGGTATCTTACCGTGTAATGGGCTTTCTATGATTTCAAGATTCTATTTAATTGTCTGAACAGATTGAAGGAGCTGAATATGTTTAAGCTGTCCCAATGTAGCAGTTTTTATCAACCGAATATTTGACACCAATATTTCTATGTCAGTAAGGAGGGTTTCCAATCCCGAAGCAAAGAGAGTTTATTTTAATTTTACCTGAGCCCATTTACTTATCTGCATTTTCATGCTCTCATCGATCAAGTGTGTGAGTCGTGTGAATGTCTGGTCTTCATAATGAAAACGCTTCCCAAGGACAACAGAGCAAATCACATTGGACATGGCGCTTGTGATTATAGAATAGGGATTAAAGGGTTGACCTGTGTAAAATGAGAAAAGAGTTTTGTGAAGGTGACAGTGCCAAGCAGTTCTCCACAAGTCAGACTTGCAATCCAATCAGGCTTGGGACCTGAGTGGTAACAAAAGTGTCCCTGGATACCGATATCATTGGAACGGTCTATGTTCCATCAGGTCATGCTGCTCAACGGGTTAATGTTGGAGATCGCATCAAGTTCCACCCAATCTGGATTGAGTAAGACAGAAGATGTCAGGATCCTGTCAGGTAGAGGGGTGGTCGAAACAGCAACCAATTGATTTCAGCAAACTTTGTTTTAACCGGCTCCTTAACAGCCTGTATTCTTTATACATTGGCAAAACAATTATATACATCAAATACCGTGATCCACCATGATATCTGAATATTTAGGCTGTAAATAATCTATGACAGTGATGTGCAAACTCTCCTGCATTACATGGGAGAAACTGAAGACTGCAGATGCTGAAGATCAGAGTCGAGAGTGTGGTGCTAGAAAAGCACAGCTGGTCAGGCAGCATCCGAGGAGCAGGAGAGTCGACGTTTCGAGCTTAGGCCTTTCATCAGGAATGAGACCTCATGCCGAAGGAAGGGCTTATGCCTGAAACATCGACTCTCCTGCTCCTCAGATGCTGCCTGGCCAGCTGTGCTTTTCCAGCACAACACTCCCACGCATGCATTAGGTTCCTATTACCCTATATCTAATCTAATCTAATCTATATACTCAAGTAATAGGAATGTAATGCTGGGGCAAGAATGTGGTGCTTGAAAAGCACAGCCAGTCAGGCAGCATCGAGGAGCAGGAGAATTGACATTTTGTCGAATAATAGTCAAATTGTTTTGACGACATTTTAAGGTTAAAGTTAGGAGTTGACTGTTACATGGATACTACTTTTACTGGCTGAAATTCATGCCCGTCAAAATTCATACAGTTTCATTAGCGAAAGCCCAATTAATCTCTAAACAAATTTTTAAAAATGGGTGATGGCAATTCTAAAAACCCGTTCAGAGCACGATGGCTGGCAGACTGACTCATCAATGAGGATCTGTTATCTGTGAAGAACTAGGGTTGACGTTTACATGAGTTATATGGGAAATTCCAGATACGAGAACAATTGTTACATGAGTATATATGGTAATTACTGTGTGTTGTTACACTGATTTTAAGAGGTGTGTTGATGTTTTTACTTGGATTTTATGAGGCATGTTGATGTCTCGAAGTTTCTCGTGGTCAGCGTTTGCTGCGGTCATGTGGATTATCTGGAATATTTGATCAACCAGAACATACTGGTCTCAATGGGTGCCAGTTAATAAAACATTTGCTGTAATTTAAAGTTTTCTTCATTTCTACATGGGTTAGCCTTGACTAGGCCAGCACTTATTGCCCATCGCAAGATACCTCTCAAACCAAGTGACTTGCTAAGCAATTGTAAAGGGCTGTGAAAAGTCTATGCTATGGGTTTGGGGTCAAATGTAGGCCAGGCCACATAAGGATGGCTGATTCCCTTCCCTAAGGGATCTGAGTGAACCAGTTGGGTTTTTTGAGACCAGATTTCCATTGATTCAAAGTTCACCATTTGCCATGGTGGGATTTGAAGACACATCTCTGAAACACTAGCCTGGGTACTTAGATTGCTAGGATAGTCATAACATCAATACACCAGCACATCCCCTTATAACTGATTGTGCAGCAAACTATGTCTTGTTTAAGACCACAGCCTCTTCTTAATAAGACTCACAGCGTTCCTTTACCATAGTGAAGCAGGTAGGACCCTTGGACCCAGTGAAGAATAGAGGGCGGTGGCATGAAACTACCCCAACCAGAAGCTGGTCAAAACTGACATGGAGTCATAGAGATGTACAGCACAGAAACAGACCCTTCAGTCCAACTCGTCCATGCCGACCAGATATCCTTAATTATTCTAGTCCCATTTGCTAGCACTTGGCCCAATCATTAGGGCATCATGTGACAGTCTACCATTTCCAAAGTGCAGCAATGGGCAAGGAATGGGTAAACCTACTGCCCAGTGCAGCCTTGCCTCTTTCGGTTGAATTTGGAACACATTTACAGGCTGGGCCAAATGATGTCAGTATTCATTAGGGAACTAGAACTATCTGATGCACAACAGTGCACAGCCATTGCAGGGACATTTGAGGGCTTTGGTTATTTGGTGAAAAGGGTCATTACATGGGATAGTTTGTGCTTGAGTTGAGTGTGGTATTTTACTTTGATTACATTGCTATTGACCCTTCCTTCCAACACTCTCATGGTTGGGGCAGGCCCCATCATGGACGCCGCCCGTCTTTGCACTGATGTCAGAAAGGCAGCTCCAATCTCCTGAAGATGCCTCATGGCGCCAGGGACCCAGGTTCGATTCCACCCTTGGGTGGCTATCCGTGTGGGGTTTGCACATTCTCCCCGTGTCTGCGTGGGTTTCCTTCGGTTGCTCCGGTTTCCTTCCACAATCCAAAGTTGTGCAGGTTAGGTGGATTGGCCGTGGGAAATTGCCCAGTGTCCAGGGATGTGCAGGCTAGATGGAGAATTTTCTCCAGCAGTGTATTTTCGGTCCAATGATAAAGGAAGCTAAACCTACCTCTCGTGAATGGTTATAGGGAATAAGGTTAGAGGGGGATGAGTCTGGGTGGAATGCTCTTCAGAGGGTCAGTGCAGACTCAATAGGCTGAATGGCCTGCTTTCACACTTTAGGGATTCTACAATTCTATGCCTGACACCCTCCTAATAGAGTCGAGAGAGTGTGGTGCTGGAAAAGCACAGCACCCGAGAAGCAGGAGAATCGACATTTCGGGCATCAGAAATGTTGATGATGAAGGGCTTATGCCCGAAACATCAACTCTCCTGCTCCTCGGATGCTGCCTGACCTGCTGTGCTTTTCCAGCACCACACTCTTGACTCTGATCTCCAGCATCTGCAGTCCTCACTTTTTTCCACATCCTCCTAATCGTTCTGATGAGCGCAAGATGAAAAAGCTTTGGCGACATGACTTTATTTTTTAAACAATATTCAACTTCTGGACTGCTGAGCCATGTTCTGTGGGAAATGAAAAACAAATGCAACATTATTTGCTCAATATGTTTTGTTGCCTGAGTTGCTTGTGACTATCTCCTGGTTATTAACAGCCTTGAAGCCTGGAGGACAATCTTGAAAGTTTGGAAACAAGCTCGCTTTAAAACAATGCAGAGAGGATACACAGACCTTACCAGTTTCTGCTTTAAAGACTTCAGTCAAATATCAGGCCTCCTCCAGAATTCTCTCCTCAAAGGCAATTTTGCCTAAGCCAAAGTTTCGGAAAACAGTCAGCATAAATCTACGTTGCTGTTTCCAAGATCTTCCATAGGGCACCATGATGATGCCTAACGGAAAAAAGGGTATAAATAATTACAACTGGCATCATCTCTCAGAGGATGAGAAAGGTAAAAGCACCGTTTTGACCCAAAGTTGAAGTATAGATCAAGGAATAGGAGAAACAAAAACAGAGATTGCTGGAAAAGCTCAGCGGGACAGGCAGCATCTATACAGAGAAATCGGAGCCAATGTTTCTGGTCGAGTGGAGAGGCCATTTGACCCAAAACGTTAACTCTCTGATTTGCAGTATCGACAGTTCTTTCGGTTTTTATTTGATATAATTTTTCAGTCTTCCTTTGACGTATGAGTCGTGCCTGATGACTGGAGAACTGTAAACTTTACGCCCAAGATCAAAAAACATAGAACATAGAATAATACAGCGCAGAACAGGCCCTTCGGCCCTTGATGTTGCACCAACCTGTGGATTATTCTCAGCTCGTCCCCCCTACACTATCCCATCATCATCCATGTGCTTATCCAAGGATTGTTTAAATCTCCCTAATGTGGCTGAGTTGACTACATTAGCAGATAGGGCATTCCACGCCCTTACCACTCTCTGTGTAAAGAACCTGCCTCTGACATCTGTCTTAAATCTATCACCCCTCGATTTGTAGTTATGCTCCCTCGAACACGCTGACGTCATCATCTTGGGAAAAAGACTGTCACTGTCTACCCTATCTAATCCTCTGGTCATCTTGTATGTCTCTATCAAATCCCCTCTTAGCCTTCTTCTTGCCAATGAGAACAGGTTCAAGTCTCTCAGCCTTTCCTCATAAGACCTTCCCTCCAGACCAGGCAGCATCCTGGTAAATCTCCTCTGCACCTTTTCCAATGCTTCCACATCCTTCCCGAAATATGGCGACTGGAACTGTCTGCAGATGTAAGGATCATCTAAATAAAACCTACACACCAGTCAAGTTAATTGTAGTGACTAAGGAAATTCTAGAAACAATAATCTCGGACAAAATTAATGGTCACACAGACAAATATGGGTTAACTATGGATTCTTAAGGGAAAATCATGTTTAACTAAAACTATGTCCAGCTGGTAGAGTTTTTGATGAGCTACCAGAGAGGGCAATGGTATTAATGTAGTATACATGGACTTCTCGAACACAGTTGATGCAGTGTCACACAACAAACATGTAGGGAAAGTGTTAGCTTGTGGGATAGAAGGGGCAGTGGTAACATTGATGTAAAATTGGCTGAGTGATAGGAAACAGAAGAGTAATCAGAATAGATGCTCTTGGCCTTAGTTAGGTTTGTAATGGAGTTTGGGCATCAGTATTGTAGTCCTTACTCTTCCTGATATCTAAGAATGATCTGGCCCTTGGGGAACAGAGCACCACTTCAAAACTGACAGATGATACGAAACTTGAACCAAGAGGAGGACACTGCAGAATAGGACGTAGATAAGTTGGTGAAGTGATAGATGAAATTCGATGTGGAGAATTGTGAGGTCATGCAGGTTTAGATTAGATTACTTACAATGTGGAAACAGGCCCTTCGGCCCAACAAGTCCACACCGACCCTCCAAAGAGCAATCCACCCAGACCCATTCCCCTACATTTATCCTTTTACCTAACACTATGGGTAATTTAGCACAGCCAGTTCACCTAACTTGCATATGTTTGGACTGTGGGAGGAAGCCAGAGCACCCAGAGGAAACCCACGCAGACACGGGGAGAATGTGCAAACTCCACACAGTCGCCAGAGGGTGGAATTGAACCTGGGTCTCTGGCGCTGTGAGGCAGCGGGTGCTAACCACTGTGCCACTGTGCCGCCAAGCCACCCTAAATAAGGGTTGATAAGAAGAACATGGAGAGACAGTGTAAACAAAAGGGTACACCTCTAGAAGGGGTGCAGGAGCAGACAGAGCTGCTTGAAGTGTGCTTAAATCATTGAAATTGGCAGGACAAGTTTAGTGAAGAGCTAAGAGTAGGGGGTGGCACAGTGACTCAGTGGTTAGCACTGCTGCTTCAGAGAACTAGGGACCTGGGTTCGACTCCATCCTCAGGCGACTGTCAGTGTGGGGTCTGCATATTCTCCCTGTGTCTGTGTAGGTTTCTGATGGGTGATCCAGTTTCCTCCCGCACTGCAAAGGTATAGGTTAGGTGGAATGGCCATGCTAAATTACCCCATGGTACACAGGGTTGTGCAGGTTAGATGGAATGGCTGTGCTAAATTACCCCATGATACACAGGGTTGTGCCGGTCAGGTAGAATGGCCGTGCTAAATTACCCCATGGTGCACAGGGTTGTGCAGGTTAGGTGGAATGGCCAAATAAATAGAGGGCTATAGGGATAGGGTAGGGCAATGGTTTGCTCTTTGGAGGGTTGGTGTGAACTTTATAATCTAAACAGCCTGCTCCCACACTGTGGGGATTCTATCATTCTAAGAAAGTGTACAGTAACCTTGGCTTCATTAGTACTGGTTTAACTGATCTCGTTATAACAATAGGTTGAAGAAGTTGGGACTGTTCCTTTAAAGAAGTGAAGGGGAAAGGGAATCTGGTTGCAGTGTTCAAAATCGCGATCTGTCTCTCTGGATCTCTGCTGTTTCCAACTTTTAACGATTGAGAAAGTAACCAGTTCCATTCTAGTTAGACTCAAAGTGGTAGACTTCATATTTACCAACAGTGAAATCCATTGGTGACATCCACCAATATCTCTGTGATTTTGTACCTTGCTGTAAAAAGGTTAACAGGTTGTTACCAATTTCCAGGGCATTGCAGGAAAATGAAATAAACTGATTTTATAAAATGAATACCTTGACCTTTCGTCAATTCTTCCATTGGCCGTCCAGCAAGTTCTCGACCGTGTTGGACGAGAGCCTCTTGAGTGGTCTGGTACCCGTTGAGGACAAGATTGGAATCCATAACGCACTGCATGTAAAAATGTCTCCGTACTTCTTAAAAAGCTGTGTGTGGAGAAGGGAGGGGAAGGAGCCTGTAAAAGATTACTTGCATTTCTGTCAGACTTGCCCGAAGTTGCTGGATAAGCAGTTTGAAATCAAATGTTGCATAATGACCTAACCTTTAGACATATCTAAAGTTGTAGAGAATTATGCAGCACAGTCGCACACAATGTGGTTTCAGTGAGTCGGGACTCTCAAAAGTCTTCAAAAGATAACTTAGAGCTGGGAAGCAATCCCACCTGAAATGGCAAGTCTCGGTATTTCCGAGTCCAGATTCTAACCAGTCAACAGGACCCCCAACACAGCAGCTTTTGAGTCTCTGACCGTTCGGAGGTCGAGTTTTCTACAACACTCACACCATCTCCCCTCCCTCCCCAACAACCCAGTCCCTGATGAATTCCTGCCGCTCAGTCTTTGAACCCGGTTTTGAGTTGAGCTCCGCCAGGACTTCATTCACAGAAAGATGAGGCGCCTGATTCCTCAGGAAGACATTTCCAGCGGGTGACCACATAGACGGGCCCTGGGTTGGGGGAGACCACTCGGCTTCCTGGTTTTAATCAGAAAGGACACCATTAGAGACACAGCCCGGAAAATCAACAGAGTTTGCAGATTGAAAAGCCGGAGCCAGCGAAAAAGATCTGTCTCCAACAAGAATTTCACACTGTCCATCCTCCAGGGTTTGTTTTTATTTCAAAATATACTTTATTCATGTAAATAAATCTCTGGTACTTGTACAATTTTCCATGTTGTTCATAGTTATATACATTGCATGTCTTAACATTACAAAGAACAAATTTAATTAATCAAATTCACAGTTATCCTATTAACAGTTACCTTTATTAACTATCCAGTCTCTTGGTATTTGGCTGTGGCTTCAGCGGAACCCACCTACTGAGTGGGTCCCCTGTTATATGAAAGCAAATGAAACTTCTTTAACCCCCAGTTTATGGAGTTACCATTGTCCATTTGATTGTCCTATCTCTGGGGTAGCTTGTCTACATCCCCAAGGTAAGCACGAACTGCTGGACCTTCGCTGGGCTGAGGTAGCTATCCAGCTCCTTACTGGGGTCATTTACCCGCTCTGGTGTCATTGAGCCAAGGCAAGGGTCCTCACTGTCCAGTTCTGTGTCTGACAATGGGACTGTCAGAGGATCACAGCTCTCGGTTGCCTGTAGTTGTGGGGCAGTGGGTACCCCCTGGTTCTCACTGGGTGGAGGGTGGACTTCGGGGGGTCCGTTGTTTCCTGGTTGGGAGGAAATGCCCTCCTCTTTACCAACGGCGCTCTGTCTCTTCTGTTCATCCTCCAGGGTTCACAGATGTCCCGGCACTGACTGTCCTGTAGAGGGGTTTGGAGCTGAACCGTGCTCAATAGATTTATTCCTGCTTTTTATGCCCAAGGCGCTTTCTGTAACCGGACAAGTTCAGAGTTCACTTTGTTTTCCAAACTGAGGAATTGTTTGCGTGGTCGAGTTTGCCCAGATATTTTAAAGGGGAACTCGCTCGGGCTGTTGCTTGTAATGTATTTGTGCCAAAAAAGAAGGCTTGTGTGGTTCCTCAAGCTGCTCTCTCTCTCTCTCACCACGATTCAGGGTGTGACTATAAAATCCAACTGGTTTTGTAGATTCTCTACAGTGTGGAAGAGAGGTCACACTGGCCTTTCGGCCCATCGATGTCTCCGAGAAACATCCCACCCAGCCCTCTACCCTTTAATCCAACATTTCCCATGGTTAATACACCCAGGCAGCACATCTTTGGATACGATGAACAACTTAGCATGGCAATAGAATCCCTACAGTGTAGAAACAGGCCATTCGGCCCAACAGGTCCACACATCCCACCCACTCCATCCCCCATCCCTGTAACCCTGCATATCCTGTGGCTAACCCACATAAGTTACACACTCCTGGACGCAATGGCCAATCCACCCTAACCTGTACATCTTGGGGCTGTGGGGGGAAACCGGAGCACACAGAGTAACTCACACAGACACGGGGAGAATGTGCAAACTCCACACAGTTGTCTGAAGCTGGAATCGAACCTGGGTCCCTGGTGCTGTGAGGTGATAGCGCTAACCACTATGCCCCCCCGCCCCCCCACCTTCTATTTAAAACCTCAGAGCAAACTTGGGCAGCAATGCCAACTCTGCCACTGACAAGTGGCAAGTAACTTTCCCACCACACAAATGCCAGGCTATGACCATCATGTGTAAAAGGCAATCTAGTCACAGCCCCTTGGCATTCAATGACGTTATCACTGAATCCCCCACTATCAACAGCCTGGGGTTTGCCATTGATGAGAATCTCAACTGGACCCACCACATAAACACAGTGACTACAGGAGCAGGTCAGAGGCTAGGGATACTGCCGCGAGTAACTCATGTCCTTAGCACATTTGCCTTCATTATTTGGTCCTTCGAGTACAGGAGTTGGGACGTCAGGTTGAATTTGTACATGATATTGTTGAGGCCTCTTCTGGAGTACTGTGTCCAGTTCTGGTCGCCCTGTTATAGGAAGGATATTATTAAGCTGGAGAGGGCTCAGTCGATACCCGCCCCCACGCCTAACCCCGCCCCCACTCCCAGCTCCAGCCCCACACCAGGTCCTAGCTCCCAGCCCTGCCGTGTTTTCACACCATCCCTCCAGACTTCCCCCTCTCTGAGGATGAAAGATCAGTCCTCAGCAGAGGCCTCACCTTCATTCCCCTATGCTCTCGGATTAACGAGTTCAACACGCGGCAAGACATCAAATAATTCTTCCGCCGCCTTCACCTCCGTGCCTACTTCTTCAACCAGGATTCTTGCCCACCCTGTGACGACCCCTTCTCCTGCCTCCAATACACCCCATCCACCTGGACACCCCGTGCTGGCCTCTTACCTGTCCTCGACCTCTTCATAGCCAACTGCCGCCCCGACATTAACTGCCTCAACCTCTCCACCCCTCTCACCCACTCCAATCTCTCACCCTTGGAACGTGCAGCCCTCCACTCCCTCCGTTCCAACCCCAACCTCACTATCAAACCGGCAGACAAGGGAGGCGCGGTGGTAGTTTGGCGGACCGACCTTTACACCGCTGAGGCTAAACACCAGCTCGCGGACACCCCCTTGACCATGACCCCACCTTCCACCACCAAACCATCATCTCCCAGACCTTCCATAACCTCATATCCTCAGGGGATCTCCCATCCACCGCCTCCAACCTCATAGTCCCACAACCCCGCACCGCCCATTTCTACCTCCTGCACAAAATCCACAAACGACCCATTGTCTTAGCCTGCTCCTGCCTCACCGAACTCATCTCTGCATACCTCGACATGGTCCTGTCCCCCTTAGTCCAAGAACTCCCCACCTACATTCAGGACACCGCCCACGCCCTCCACCTCCTCCATGATTTTCGCTTCCCCGATCCCCAACGCCTTATCTTCACCATGGACATCCAGTCCCTGTACACCTCCATCCCCCATCATGAAGGCCTCAAAGCCCTCTGCTTCTTCCTTTCCCGCCGTTCCAACCAGTACCCTTCCACCGACATCCTCCTTCAACTGACTGAACTGGTCCTCACCCTGAACAACTTCTCTTTCCAATCCTCCCACTTCCTCCAAACCAAAGGAGTAGCCATGGGCACCCGCATGGGCCCCAGCTATGCCTGCCTCTTCGTAGGTTATGTGGAACAGTCCATCTTCCGCGGCTACACTGGCACCTTTCCCTCCGCTTCATCGATGACTGTATCGCTGCTGCCTCATGCTCCCACGAGGAGGTTGAACCTCTCCATTTCTGTCCCGGGCGACCGAATCTACACGGACATTCACTATAAATCAACCGACTCCCACAGCTACCTAGATTACACCTCCTCCCACCCTGCCCCCTCTAAAAACGACATCCCATGTTCCCAATTCCTTCATCTCCGCCGCATCTGCTCCCAGGAGGACCAGTTCCAATACCGAACAACCCAGATGGCCTCCTTCTTCAAAGACCACAATTTCCCCCCAGACGTGATCGACGATGTTCTCCACCGCATCTCCTCCACTTCCCGCTCCTCCACCCTTGAGCCCCTCCCCTCCAATCACCACCAGGACAGAACCCCATTGGTCCTCACCTACCACCCCACCAACCTCCATATACATCGTATCATCCGTCGTCATTTCCACCACCTCCAAACGGACCCCACCACCAGGGATATATTTCCCTCCCCTCCCCTATCAGCGTTCCGAAAAGACCACTCCCTCCGTGACTCCCTCGTCAGGTCCACACCCCCCACCAACCCAACCTCCACTCCCGGCACCTTCCCCTGCAACCGCAAGAAATGCAAAACCTGCGCCCACACCTCGCCCCTTACTTCCCTCCAAGGCCCCAAGGGATCCTTCCATATCCGTCACAAATTCACCTGCACCTTCACACACATCATTTACGGCATCCGCTGCACCCGATGTGGCCTCCTCTATATTGGGGAGACAGGCCGCCTACTTGCGGAATGTTTCAGAGAACACCTCTGGGACACCCGGACCAACCAACCCAACCACCCTGTGGCTCAACACTTCAACTCCCCCTCCCACTCCACCAAGGACATGCAGGTCCTTGGCCTCCTCCATCACCAGACCATGGCAACACGACGGTTGGAGGAAGAGTGCCTCATCTTCCGCCTGGGAACCCTCCAACCACAAGGGATGAACTCAGATTTCTCCAGGTTCCTCATTTCCCCTCCCCCCACCTTGTCTCAGTCAAATCCCTCGAACTCAGCACCACCTTCCTAACCTGCAATCTTCTTCCTGACCTCTCCGCCCCCACCCCCACTCCGGCCTATCACTCTCACCTTATCACCTTCACCTTAACCTCCTTCCACCTATCGCATTTCCAACGCCCCTCCCCCAAGTCCCTCCTCCCTACCTTTTATCTTACCCTGCTTGGCACACTTTCCTCATTCCTGAAGAAGGGCTCATGCCCGAAACGTTGATTCTCCTGCTCCTTGGATGCTGCCTGACCTGCTGCGCTTTTCCAGCAACACATTTTCAGCTCAGACGAGACTTACCAGGATGTTGCCAGCAATGGAAGGTTTGAGTTATAAAGAAATAATAATAGGCTGGGACTTTTTCACTGGAGCGGAGTAGGTTGAAAGCTGACCTTATAGAGATTTACAAAATCACAAGAGGTATAGATAGGGCTAATGGCAGGTATCTTTTTGCCTCGGGTGGGGGATTTCAAGACTAGGGGGCACATTTTTAAGGTGAGAGGAGAGAGATTTAAAAAAGAAATAAGGGGCAAATTTTTTTTCCACAGAGGGTGGTTCATGTGTGGAAGGAATGTCGTGAGGAAGTGTTGGATGCAGGTACAATTACAATGTTTAAAAGACACTTGGATAAGCACATGAATAGGAAAGGTTTGAATGAATATAAGCCAAGTACAGGCAGTTTGGGATTATGTTCGACATGGACTGGTTGGACCGAAGGGTGTGTGTCTGTGCTGGATGAATCAATGATTCAGGATTCACTCAGATCCATTTTAGAACCACAAATTGTTTGTTTATGCAACCTGCTCTGTTGTGGTCAGGATATGGAGTAGACCATTTAAAACTGAGATGAGAGAAATGTCTTCACTAAGAGAATAGGGAACCTGTAGAACTGTCTACCATATAGCACCGTGGAGGGCAAGTCACTGAATATATTTTAGAAATGAATAGATTTCTCTTCTCCCCTACATTTACCCATGACTAATCCACCTAACACAATGGGCAATTTAGCACGGCCAATTCACCCTAACCTGTACATCTTTGGATTGTGGGAGGAAACCAGAGCACCCGGAGGAAACCCACGCAGGCACAGGGAGAATGTGCAAACTCCACACAGACAGTCGCCCGAGGGTGGAATTGAACTGGGGTCCCTGGCGCCGTGAGGCAGCAGTGGTAACCACTGAGCCACTGTGTGTACCTCACAAGTTCACACAATGAAGTAGTTGACGTGCCTAACTGTACTACCATTGCAGACTTAGTTAGTGACCATGATATAGCTCGTGACACACATGAACACAGCAATGCCATGTGAAACCGTGAGCTTTGTTGTACAAGGGGAGTTCAAGATAGAATCAGCAACAAACCTCCTACTGCAGGGGATAAGCTCGTCCCAAAACCCGAGTGGCTTCTTGAAACGGAGTGAGACTGCTCAATGAGCTCACGTTGTTTGAAGACATGCAGAATCGGAGCTGTTATTTTGAAAATGCAATGTAAATTGCATCAAGTCCGTTGATGAAATCTCGATGTTGCTAAGGTGAACGAATAATCCAGTGATGCAGACAAGTGGCTAACCTCACGGTAGTGAGTAAGTCACTCCCTAGTCCCTGTTTGAAATGCCACAGAACGGTCATATCACACTCAAAATGTTAACTCTGTTTCTGTCTCAGCCAGACCTGCTGAGTTTCTCCAGTGCTTTCTGTCTTTAATTTTTGTAAAATTTCTTGGAAATGCCAGAACAAGGTGTTCACTAAGTTACTATGTACAGTATTACATAGAGTTACATATAAAGTACAGACCATACTGGATGAAACTGGTGTAGTAAGGATTTTAGATTTCATAGAATCCTTACAGTGTGGAAACAGGCCATTTGGCCCATCAAGTTCACACCAACCCCCCCAAAGAGCATCCCACCCAGACCCATCTCCCTACCCTTTTTCCTGTAACCCTACATTTCTCATGGCTGATCTACTTAACTGGACATTATGGGTAATTTAGCACGGCCAATCCACCTAACCCACACATCTTTGGACTGTGGGAGGAAACCGGAGCACCCGGAGGAAACCCACGCAGACACAGGGAGAATGTGCAAACTCCACACAGACAGTTGCCTGAGGGTGATATTGAATCTGGGTCCCTGGCTAACCACTGAGCCACCTCGCCACACTAAGACAACCACTTACACTGAAGAGAGACAGTTGACTACTTGTAAATAATATTGAGATAATTTACTCAGGGTATTAAAAGTAAAAGGATTCATATATGAAGCATTTATTAATTAGACTGAGAGTTGGACCCTATAGACTCTAACCCAGTGGAGGGTAGTTCATGATGCCAGAGGACAGATTTTTTGAATGCGTTGTTGTCAGTTGTTTTGTTTATTCATTTACTTGATGCCAGCATTTGTTGCATGTCCCCAGCTGTCCTTGAGAAGGTGGAAGGTTTCTGCCTTCTTGAACCTAAGTTTCCTGCTGTCCCACTGCAGTGTTAGGGAAACTCTCTCCTGCATTTGTCTCCAAAACGTCTGTCGCCTAGTGATGTCTGCCCCCTGTCTGCCAGCACTTGTTAGCACAAGGTAAAAACAATGACTGCAGATGCTGAAAACCAAATACTGGATTAGTGGTGCTGGAAGAGCACAGCAGTTCAGGCAGCATCCAACGAGCAGCGAAATCAACGTTTCGGGCAAAAGCCCTTCATCAGGAATAAAGGCAGTGAGCCTGAAGCATGGAGAGATAAGCTAGAGGAGGGTGGGGGTGGGGAGAGAGTAGCATAGACACTTCAATTTTAGGTCCTGGGTAGTTTATATTGTGTCAATTTCTTGCTTGGACCCTTCAGTCCAATGGATACAAGATGGTGTCAAAATGGTCGTCTCCTTCTCTGTCCATCTCCCAGCATGAGGATAGCTTTATAGTTTATTTCATTCTGAGGACACTTTCTAAACACTTGCAGTAGCGATAGGGGTGCACGGGGGATCATGCTATCGATTTGGAATTTCAACATGGAAACCTAAACCAAGAGACCTTGACATTTCTGGGAAAGACTTTTGAATTGTTTCTGCCTTCACAGAGAGAAAACCAGTGCTTCAGTGAATTTCAAACGCTCTGTAGAATGCAGAAATATCAGTTTACGAATGGCCCAAACCTTGTACAATCCCCACTCTGCATTCCACATTATCTCACCTTGTCAGAATATTATAGGATCAATTTCCCTCTTATGCTGATACAAACTTGGGAATAACAGTGTAATAAAACACGCACAACACAAACTCAGATTGAATCACTCCAATTTCTAAATCTCTTGCAGTAAAATACTCTACTTCATTATGAAATACTTCAACACAAATTTCTTCCTGGCAAAAGTGGGGTACTGCAGATGCTGGAGGTTAGAGTCAAGATTAGTGTAGTGCTGGAAAAGCACAGCGGGTCAGACAGCATCCGAGGAGCAGGAAAATCAACGTTCCTGATGAAGGGCTTTTGCCCGAAACGTCGATCTTCCTGCTCCTCAGATGCTGCCTGACCTGTTGTGCTTTTCCAGCACCACACAAATTTCTTCCTGAAAATGTGAAGCAAGTGATTACAACCTCACTTTGGTTGTAGCTTCCTATAACAGACCTTCACTCAAGTCGATACACTAACATTCTTTAATAATCCCTGTTGAGCTAGTATTCCAGGTCAGGCCAAATTGTTTCGCTGACAGTGGCATAACGTTTGGTGTATGTCTTCAGTCAACATGGCCAACCACAGGCTGACTAGTTTGAGAAAGCCTTCCTCAGCACTGTCTTTAATCCTCATTCTCCTTTAGTAATGTCCAATCAAGTAAATTCTGCCACAACATTTGAGGGTGATTTAATGGGTTACAATTCTCGGCCAAGAGGTTGACTGACTTCCAGATGGAAGTGTTTGCCAAAGACCACGGTAGGATGATAAGTATCTGTCATGTTAGGCTTAAAAATGATACTTCCAAACCAGATTGTTGAGGGCTAGTCACTTAGGATCAATTGGACGTGGTAATAAACAATTGTAACAAATACATGGGATACAGGCTTAGTGTAAAAGATTCCAACCTCAGGTGACTGTCTGTGTGGAGTTTGCATGTTCTCCCCGTGTCTGCATGGTTTCCGGGTGCTCCGGTTTCCTCCTACATTCCAAAGATGTGCAGGTCAGGTGAATTGGCCATGCTAAATTGCCCATAGTGTTAGGTGCATTAGTCAGAGGGAAATGGGTCTGGTTGAGGTACTCTTCAGAGGGTCAGTGTGGACTGGTTGGGCTGAAGGGCCTGTTTCCACATGGTAGGGAATCTAATCAAAATCTAATCAAATGCAGCCTGAACGAGTTGGAAGGTATGTGCAATGCCCATGACTGTGCTTAGGAACTGGTTATTGTGCAAAGACACAGAAACCTAGGACTATGCTTTTACAAAGAAATGTTTAGGCAAACTATCCTGAGATGGTAATACAGTAGATAATTATCAGATTCAGATTCATATTAATACTGGGGACATTTCCCACCTTTCACCATTGGAATGGGGGTCAGGACACCGGGGCTGTGGAATTTCAGCCTCAGAGTGATTGGATTTGATTTATTACTGCCACCTGTGCTGAGGTACAGTAAAAAGTGTTATCTTATATACGTTATAGACAGAGCAGACTATACGAGTGCATCAGGGTAACAGAACAGAGTGCAGGATACAGTGTTACAGCTGCTGAGAAGGTGCAGACACATTAACATTAAAGAGGACCATTCAAAAATCTGATTATAGCGAGGAAGAAGCTGTTCTTGAATCGTATGTGTCTTCATACTTTTATAACTTTTATATGGAAGTGGGTGGAAGAGAGTATAGCCAGAATGGTAGGAGTCTTTAATTATGTTGGTTGCCTTCCTGAGGCAGTGGGAAGTGTAGATGGAGTCAACGGATGGAAGGCTGGTTTGTGTGATGGACTGGGCTGTGTTCACAGCTCTCTGGAGGTTCTTACAGTCTTGGGAAAAGCAGTTGCTGTACCACACCGTGATGCATCTGGATCGAATGCTTTCTACGGTGCATCTATAAACATTTGTGAGACTCTTTATGGATTTTATGAGTGGCGTTCACACGATCAGGGACATGGACCTTCACTATCAGTTCTGTAGAAACTGAGTTAGAGCTCTGATTGCCAGAAGGTAGAAGACAGTGAAGACCCATGTGTTGAGTATGTCTAGAGTAGTTTACACAACAAACTCACACATTAGTTTGCATATAGAGTTATAGAGTCATACAGCACGGCAACAGACCTTTTGGTCCAACCTGACCATGCTAAACATAGTCCCAAACTGAACTACCCGCCCCTGGCCCATATCCCTCCAAACTTTTCCTATTCATGTCTTTATCTAAGTGCCTTTTAAATGTTGTAACTGTGCCCTTATCCACCACTTCCTCTGGAAGTTCATTCCACACATAAACCACTCTCCATGTAAAAAAATTTGCCCCGTGCCTTTTTTATATCTCTCTCTTCTCATCTTAAAAGTCGCGGAGTCATGAAATCCTCTAAAGTAGATTAAGCTAATAAATTCGTGTTCTCTCAAAGCGCACATTTATTCCTGTAATCATTTTGATCATTAGGCACTTCCAGACCAATAACTGTTATCCCACTGTTGGGGGATGTCTCAAAACCTTATTGCTCCTTCTTTTGGACAAATGCCTTCTTTAATTAGAACGTTATTGCACTTTGTGATGGTGTCATGATACCTTGTCTTCAGTTCAACAATCAGAAACTAGTTGTTTCTTTACAGGTTCTGCACTTGGTTGACATGGTCAACATGGAATTGAAAGCCCTTACTATTGTAAAATGTCTTTGTGTTCTTTTCTCTCTCTTGTGTTGACACAGTCTGTGTCATGCCGCTTAAACATAGACTCAAAAAACAATGGAACAAAACCACATCAGCTGATGATGGTTGTTAATCCAGCTCTGAGTTCTGTCTTCAGGTTGATTAAATTTTCAACTCCAAAATTCTCCAAATTATTTTTGTGATTTATGCTTACCTCTGGTCTGCAACAATCAGCACTTTTACGACACGATGTGGGTGTACTGAATGCTCCTCCCTGTATTCACTATAAACCTGTTGCACTTAAATCGTTTTAAGATACCATTGCACCTCCCAGGTTTAATATTATGTCTCTTCAATCCAAGTTCAGGATTATATCTTTTTATTAATTTATTCACATGCTATGGACACCCCTGCATTTACAACTCATCCTTCATTGCCCTTGATACACAACCCCTGTGCAGTTAGGGAGGGAGCTCCATGGCTTTGACCCACTGAGAGTGAAGGAGCAATGATACAGCATGAAGTCAGGTCGCTGGGTAGATTGGTCAGGAACTTTCAGGCAGTGCCTGTCCCACGTGCCTACTGTTGTTTCCCTTCTAGGTATCAGAACTCAAGGGTCTAGAAGATTCTGACAAACGAACCTTGCTGAGTTGCTGCGGTGCGTCTTGTAGAAGGCACCAACGTCTGCCACTCATGGAAGAAATGGAGGTTTGGGATGTCAATCAGGCAGCTGCCTTCGTTCAGTCAGATGGGGTGTTTTCCTCCACACAGACCCATTCCATCCTGTATCTCCCATGGCTGACCCAACCCAGCCTGCACATCCCTGAACAATATAGGGCAATTTTGGCATGGCCAATCCACCCAAGCTGCACATCTTTAGACAGTGGGATGAAACCGAAGCAAATCCGCACAGACACGGGGAGGACGTGCAAACTCTACACAGATAGTTGCCTGAAGGCGGATTCAAACCCAGGTCTCTGGTGCTGTGAGGCAGCAGTGCTAACTACTGAGCCACCCAGGCCACCCCTTATTGGACGGGTTTTATCAAAATTGCCTCTCAGTGATGTTGACTTTACCTTGGGGAAGGATTCAGCTGCAGATAACATGTGGCCTTTCAATGCTCCCACAAAATCCCTTGACATTGTTAATGATGAGGACGTGTCGGCGAGACCAATCGACTTGGAGAAACATGTGCCCATTTCTGGGTTTGTGATCCTTCTCTTGTCACTCAAAAATGATGGACTGGCTTTGGGGAGTCAGGGGATGAGTCACTCACTGCAGGATTCCTAGCCTCTCATCTGCTGTCATTGAATCCTGGGAGTAGGCCATTCAGCCCATCGCAAACCTTCAAAATAATCCCACCAACCCATTTAACCTGTAACCTTGCATTTCCTACGGCCAATCCAACTAGCCTGCACATTCTCTGTGACACAACAGGCAATTTAGCATGGCCAATCCACCTGACCTGTCATTCCTGATGAAGGGCGTCTGCCCAAAATGTTGATTTTCCTGCTCCTCTGATGCTGCCTGACCTGCTATGCTTTTCCAGCACCACTCTAATCTTGGCTGCATATCTTTGGACTGTGGGAAGAAACTGGAGCATCCGGAGGAAACCCACGCAGACACAGGGAGAATGTGCAAACTCCACACAGACAGTCATCCAAGTCAGGAATCAAACCCGGTTCCCTGGTGCTGTGAGGTAACAGTGCTAGCCACTGTGCTGCCTCGTAGAAACTGGAACACCCGGAGGAAACCCACGCAGACACGGGGAGAATGTGCAAACTCCACACAGATACTTGCCCGAGGCAGAATCGAACCCATGTCCCTGGCGCTGCGAGGTAACAATGCTAGCCACTGAGCCACCCTCATAAAATAGGAAAGGTTTAGACAGATTTGGGTCAAATGCAGGCAAGTGGGACGTTGCTTGTGAAACTTGGTTGGCATACACAAGTTGGACCGAAGAGTAGATTTGTGGGTTGTATGACTCTATGGAAGGTTGGGAGATATCAGGTTAATGGTTATCCATGTTTTAAAATATTTAGCATGGTTTTGCTCTTTTCTTAGTGAATACCAGCCATGCTACGTTTAGTTGTACGCTTACAGGAAGGATACATTTGCAAGCTAAGGTATTTTGACCTCTGTTGGAAGGATTCCAAATTTAAGACTAAAAATATTTGTCTCAGTATTTATGGCTCATATGGGTAATGGTTGGTTGAAGTACTGTTTTAATCCTGATGGTGGTGATGTTGAACCATTAAAACTGGCGTCTGGCTTCACTGAAGGAACATTATTGATCTCAAGCAGCCGCACATAAAGAAGAATAACTGGATAATTGCAATTAGTGCTGCCTTTGTGTGGAATTTCTGACCTCAATAATTGTGTGCTCATCATTTTCAATGCGACTACTTGCGCTGATGTGGCACCTTGAATGTAGCGAAGATGTCACAGGAACGCGAATGAGCAAAAGGTGGCCACGAAGAGACATGAGGACGGGTTTGCTCAAAGAGGGACGCTTTAAGAGGGATTTGAAGAAGAAAGATGCAGAGGGGTTTAAGGGAGAGAAGGATCACAAACCCAGAGATGGGCGCATGTTTCTCTAAGTCGATTGGTCTCACAGACACGTCCTCATCATTAACAACTTCAAGGGATTTTGTGGGAGCATTGAAAGGCCACATGTTATCTGCAGCTGAATCTTTCCCCAAGATAAAGTCAACATCATTGAGAGGCGATTTTGATGATACCCCTCCAATAAGGGGTGGCCTGGGTGGCTCAGTAGTTAGCACTGCTGCCTCACAGCACCAGAGAGCTGGGTTTGAATCCGCCTTCAGGCAACTATCTGTGTAGAGTTTGCACGTTCTCCCTGTGTCTGTGCGGATTTGCTCCGGTTTCCTCCCACAGTCCAAAGATGTGCAGGTTGGGTGGACTGGCCATACTAAATTGCCCCATAGTTTTCAGGGATGTGCAGACTGGGTTGGGTCAGCCGTGCGAGATACAGGATGGAGTGGGTCTGTGTGGGATACTCTTCAGAGGGTCAGTGCAAACTAGATAGGCTGAGTGGCCTGCTTCTGCACCGTAGGGATTCTACAATCAAAACACTGACCAAAAGACAGTTTAAATGTACTTCACAGAAAGGAGTATGTAAAGAACTTCCACCAGTTCCATGTATCAGCACTGCTATTTAGCACACCTTCTCAAGAGAAAAGACACCCCTTTTGCTAACATTAACCAGACCCCTAAATCTAAATTAACGATCATTTTGGCTCCTTTAACAAACAAAAATGAAATTACTTCACCCTCAGTAATTAAACCTCTGGAATCTTATATGTTTTCACTTACAAGCACTATAAATGCATTAGAATAGAATCCTACAATTCGTCCATCAAATCCATATTGACCCTCCTACCCAGACTCCCCCCACTTTATCCCTGCATTTCCCTTGGCTAATCCACCCAGCCTGCACATCTTTAGAGGAAATGGCAGCACACCCTCAGAGATTATGTGCAAACTCTGCACAGACAGTCACCCAAGGGTGGAATTGAACCTGTGACCCTGGCGCTGTGAGGCAGCAGTGCTAACCACTGAGCCACCATACCACCCAAAGGCAGACTAAGGGGCCCATTAGGAGCCATTAGCTTCTCACAAGCGTCACCCCTGACACTGATTCTAGCGGTTCAAGAAGGCACATTCCCACCACCTTCTCAAGGGCAACTAGGGACAGGCAATGAATGCAGCTCAGCCAGTGACGCTCACAGCCCACGAACCAATTAAAACAAAAAAGAAATTTCCTGGATAAACACTATAAACGGCATCAGCTTAGCTTTTAATTTTCAACAGTTTGCTTTTACATGCCCTTGCTAATATAAAAAAAAACACATCAATGTCCATGCATTACTCATAACCTGCAACCCATCATTTTTTTGTTGCTCTGAGAGATTTCTGTCTTTTCACTTCTACCCTCATCCTCATTGTAATTGGTGTTCTGTAGATTATCTCTCCTCTTATCAGCCTTGATTCTCCTTAGGTTTACTGCATACCAGTATTCTTGTGAGATCGTTAATAGCCTTGAGAGCAGTTTCTTTTACCTTTCAAAGCTTTTTTTTAGATTAGATTACTTACAGTGTGGAAACAGGCCCTTCGGCCCAACAAATCCACACCAACCCACCGAAGCGCAACCCACCCAGATTTACCCCTGTCCCTAAAACTACAGGCAATTTAGCATGGCCAATTTACCTGACCTGCACACCTTTGGACTGGAAACCGGAGCACCCGGAGGAAACCCACGCAGACACGGGGAGAATGTGCAAACTCCACACAGTCAGTCACCTGAGGTGGAGAATTGAACCCAGGTCTCTGGCGCTGTGAGGCAGCAGTGCTAACCACTGTGCCACCATGCCACCCACTCAGCAGGTCTGGCAGCACCTGAGGAGAGAGAAGCAGAGTTACCATTGCGGGTCAAGTGACCCTTCTTCACAACTCTTCCTCAGAATGCTGGAGAAAAGTCACAGGACCTGAAACGTCAACTCTGTAATCTCTCTCCACATAGATGCTGCCAGACCTGCTGAGTTTCTCCAGCAATTTCACTTTGTCCCACAAAATTCTGTTTCCATCTCTTGTGCAGATATCTTCAGATCTTTTTCCCAAAAAGCATCTGGAACAGGCATTAAGCTCAAGTTTGTTCATGGGATGTGGGCATCGCTGGTGAAGCCAGTATTTATTGTCCAGAGGGCAATTAAGAGTTGACCACATTGTTTTGGGTGTGGAGTCACAGATAAAGTAAGGATGGCAATTTCCTTCCCTAAAAGCCATTAGTGAACCAAATGGAATTTTCCTAATGACAGCGTCATAGTCATAGAGTCATAGAGTTGTACAGCATGGAAACAGACCCTTCGGTCCAACCTGTCCATGCCAACCAGATATCCCAACCCAATCTAGTCCCACCTGCCAACACCCGGCCCATATCCCTCCAAACCCTTCCTATTCATATAATCCATCCAAATGTTGCAATTGTACCAGCCTCCAACACTTTCTCTGGCAGCACATTCCATACACGTACCACCCTCTGCGTGAAGACGTTGCCCCTTAGGTCTCTTTTATATCTTTCCCCTCTCACCCTAAACCTATGCCCTCTAGTTCTAGACTCCCCGACCCCAAGGAAAAGACTTTGTCTATTTATCCGATCCATGCCCCTCATAATTTTGTAAACCTCTATTAGGCATCATTAGACTGATTTTTGTTGAATTCAAATTCCAGCATAAAGCTGGGTCTTGGAATTAATAGTCTGAATAGAATTATAACAGTGTGAAAGCAGTCCATGTGGCCCATCAAATCCTTCGGAAGAGCACCCCACCCAGACCCACTTTATAACCCTGCATTTCCCATGGCTAACTCACATATCTTCGAGCAATGGGAGGAGACCAGAACACCTAATGAAAGCCCACACAGACATAGGGAGACCCCACATAGACAGTTGCCTGAGAGTGAAATGAACCTTTTTCCGCCTATGGAGTCAGCTGTTACTAGGGGACACAGCTTTAAATTAAGGGGTGGTAGGTATAGGACAGATGTTAGGGGTAGAATTTTTACTCAGCGGGTTGTGAGTTCATGGAATGCCCTGCCAGTAGCAGTGGTGGACTCTCCCTCTTTATGGTCATTTAAGCGGGCATTGGACAAGCATATGGAGGTTATTGGGCTAGTGTAGGTTAGGTAGGCTTCGGTCGGCGCAACATCGAGGGCCGAAGGGCCTGTACTGCGCTGTATTTTTCTATGTTCTATGTTCTAACCCCAGGTTCCTGGTGTTGTGAGGTAGCTGTGTTACTAACTGAGCCATTAGTGATAATGCAATTAAACCATCACCCTTCCCTTATGTTTCTAATGTTTTCCCAGTGAAAATGCTATGCACTTAGCTTTCCAAATTTCACTTGGCCGTGATAACTTTATCGCAATATTCTCAAATAAAGTAAAATACATTTCAGTTCCTTCCTCTCTGATGTTCAAACGCCCCAGGAGACTGACAAACTTATGTAACAATCTGGCGAGGGACCAGTAACCTTCGTTTTGAAGCGAAACAGAATGAGAGATATAGGAACTCTGTCCATTCATTTTAGAATTAGCTTTTTATTGTCACGTCTACTCAAGTCCATGCGTACAATGAAAGTTGTACAATGTTCCCATTCCCAGCGCCATCTCTGGGACAAAATCATAGGCACAAGCCAGGAAAATAAAGAAACAAAGTTAAAAGTTAAACATTCTGGTCCCTACTTAGTATAAAGTAGAAAAGTAAACAAAGTTAAAAGTTTAAATGTTGTCTTTCTTAGAACAGTACAGGCTAAAGGTTCATTCATGTGACTAACTTAAACCAAAGCAAGCAACTATCGCCCAACAAAAATAAATGTTGGTTCAGTGGTTAGCACTGCTGCCTCACAGCACCAGGGTCTTAGGTTCAATTCTAGCCTTGGGCAGACTGCTCTGTGGAGTTTGCACATTCTCCCCGTGTCTGTGTGGGTTTCCTCCTACAGTCACGATGATGTACAGGTCAGGTGAATTGGCCGTGCTAAATGGCCCATAGTGCTAGGTGCATTAGTCAGAGGGAAATGGGTCTGGGTGGGTTACTCTTCGGAGGGTTGGTGTGGACTGGCTGGGCCGAAGGGCCTGTTTCCACACTGTAGGGGATCTTTAAAAAAAAATTAGGTTACAGAGACTAAGGCCACAGTTTTGAGTAAACTTTACGAGACAGTAATAATGCAATTAGCAATACATTTCGGGACTAGAGTGATTCAGTGGTTAGCATTACTGCCTCACAGTACTGGGGACTTGGGTTCAAGTTCACCCTTATTTGTGTGGAGTTTGCACATTTTCTTTGCGTCTGCTTGGGTTTCCTGCCACAGTCCAAAGATGTGCAAGTTAGATGGATTGGCCATTCTGAGTTTCCATTAATGTGCAGGCTCGCTAGGCTAGCCATGGGAAATGCAGGGTTACAGGGATATGATAGGATAAGGGAATGGGTTTGGATGGGATGCTCTTCAAAGGGTCAATGTGTATTCGATGGGCCGAATGGCCTGCTTCCACACTGTTGGGATTCCACATGCACAATTTATTGCTAATGCCCAGAATGAACAAGGTGATGAATATCTGATCGGCATACATAGCACTCATTGAATAGAAAATATGCTCAATACAGATCTCACAGATTTCTCAGCAACTCCCTCCAGGTGTTAGTGACACCGTAGGGCATCAAATATCACTAACTTTTAGAAGGGATCACAAGTCTTCACTATTTCAGTCCAGAATCAAAACTCCCTCTTGAGAACCATTCCATCACAGACTGCCTTAACGACGACTCCTGCTTTTCCTTGTCCATGTGCCCTCTGACCCCATCCTCATTCACAAACGGAACTTCCTCTTCACTAACTGGTAGCTTCCCCAAGTCACTCCTGCCCCTCTGTTTCTCCCATAAGCTACAACCATGCCTCGTTCCATCGTGAACATAATGCATCTGAGCTTTACAACCTGCATGGTGTTTTCTTCCTTCAAGACCCTCACAATGCTCCTCAATGCAAAGTCAGTGACCTAGCCACTCTCTCAGCTTCCTGGGCCTCTTCTGAGCCCCGACTCCAACACTCAGCTGCCTAGTAATGCCAACGACTTCCTTAAAAGTTCTAATAGCACTGAGCCATCCAGCTGCCCCACCCTCCTCACTGGGTTCCCTACACAGAGTCTGTTGTTCACCTGTAACAGTACAGCTAACTGCAGCACTCCTATCATGGAGTTTGTTAAAAATCACACCACACCAGGTTACAGTCCAACAGGTTTGATTGGAAGCACTAGCTTTTGGAGCGCTGCTCCTTCATCAGGTGGTTGTACCCATGAGGATGGGCCTCAACCGGGATCTTGGGTTCATGTCACATTACAGGTGACCCCACTGCACTGCACTACACACTCTCTCTCTCACACATACACTCACACACACAATCTCTCACACACGTTCTCTCACACACACACTCACACATTCTCACACACATATACATTCTCACACACATACACTCACACACGCTCTCTCACACACACACACACATTCACACACACACACACACTCACACATTCTCACACACATATACATTCTCACTCACATACACACACATTCTCACACACATACGCACTCTCACACACACACACACTCTCAGACACACACACTCACACACACATACACTCACACACACATACACTCACACACACATACACTCACACACACACACACTCACACACACACACACTCACACACACACACACTCACACACACACTCTCTCACATACACACTCTCTCACATACACACTCTCTCTCTCACACACACAAGCACACACTCTTACATATTCACACACTCATGCAGACCCTCATACACATGCTCTCATACACACATACACACACATACCCCCCACACCCAGACCTAAGCACACACCCTCTCACTGGCTTATACCCCTTCTCATCCCCACATGCACTTTATCAAGCTTTCACACATGCAAACACACACTCTTCCATGGGTACTCACACACACATTCTCACATGCACACACTCACTCTCTCTCTCATGCATGCGCACACACATACAAGTCTATGGGGTGAATTTGTATTTGTAGAATTATATTTGCAGAAATATTCTATTTTGCTCAAATAATGCACAATCTGCAGGCAGTCAATGCAGACAGTCAATCCAGGTAATATGTTGTAAATTCTGCTTTGGAAATAGAACCAGTCTGACTTAAGATTGGGAGACAGACAGACTCTGACCTCACACCTTTAATGCATTATCTGAACTGAGATGTCACCTTTTGTGATAATACCTTAAGTTATCTCGAGAAGATGACTTAAAAGAAGTTCTGGGATTTACATATTAATAAACTGAAACCTGCATTCTAAAAGATGAAAGACTTAACAATCCAGGTTTGTTCAATATATCACCGTATGAACTATAATCTTTTGCTAAAAAGTCTGTGTCTTATGATCTCATTCTCCACAACCACCTGATCAAATGCAGCATGCTGCAAGCTAGTGCTTCCAAAAATACCTGTTGGACCATAAGCTGGTGCTGTGTGATTTTTAACTTTGTCCACCCTAGTCCAACACCGGCATCTCCACATCATAACATGGAGTTTGTTTCTCTGTCTCCCTCTCATCTCTTCCCTCACTGCCTGTAGCCTTTAAACCCCTCTTCAGGGACCCTCAAATCTATCACGAGTGACATCTTGAAAAATCCCCTTCCTTATTGCTGGAGAGCTGAGGTTACCAACAAGCAACTCTGAATGTTACATCCTCTCAGAATGCTCGAATTGGTTTTAATTAGAGATACAAAGTGAATATTCTTTGCCAAATCCTAGCCTGGACTTAAAGCTAAGTCATTGTTAAGTTTTCCTGTTAATCCCTGTCTGTATAATCAAAGCCTCTCTCTATCCAGTCGAAATTTTCTGACTCCCATTTTAATTTGCAAATTCAAGTCTTTCCTTCTTGCACTCCATTAGTCTCGGAATCCAAGCCAACTCTGCCTGCTCATTATTGGAATTTCTTATTTTTTTCAAGTTTCAGGTATGGAACCAATACCTCAACAAGTTAGGTAAGTGCATAAATATGCAAGAAATGGAGGGATACGAAACAGGGACATGAAACAGGGACAGGCAAAAGGGATTAGTTTAATTTGGTGTCATGTTCACACAACATTGTAGGCCAGAAGGCCTGTTCCTGTGCTGTACTGTATTACTTCCTCTGTTCTAATTTCTGCCCTTGCAAAGCCGCCTTTTAAATCAGATTCTCGCTCCATTAGTATCATCTTCAAATTAATCTTTGTTAATGGCGACAAGAGAGTTATGGAGCCATCCAGCACAGAAACAGACCCTTCGGTCCAATCAGCCCATGCCGATCATAACCCCAAACTAAACTAGCCTCACCTGCTTACATTTGACCCATATCCCCCCAAACATTTTCCATTCATTTACTTATACGAATGCCTTTTAAACATTGGACACACATCCACCACTTCCTCTGGAAGTTCATTCCACACACAAAGTATTCACTGCATAAACAAATTGCCCCCATGTCTTTTTTAAATCTTTCTCCTCTCACCTTATAAACATGCCTCCTGGTTTTGAAATCCCCGACATCCTCGGGAAAAGACACGTTTACTGAAACAAACAAACTAAAAACAAAATTGACCAAACATTATTCAGTAGGCAGGGGCCCATTTTACCTTTAAATAAAAGTTCATCTCACACCACAGTTAAATGCTGCTTAACGAGGCATTTATTCTTTGGGAATCAGCCACTCCTGCTGGCCTGTTTCATTTCTTTACATTTAGCCTTTATTTAGTTTTAGGTTTTATTGTCATATGTACTCAAGTATGGGGTACAAGGGTACAGTGAAAAGTAACACACATGGTGGCACCTTAGGTACAAAGTACCTAGGCATAAAATCCTAGTTTCATAAATAGAGGCATAAAGAAAGAAGATAAAAAGTTCATTTTCTCCTTTCCCAGTCAGGTACCTTCCAATTCCCAAGCTGACTTGGACAGTGAGGGTTTCCCTGGGAGTTCCTCCCTTTGGCTAAGTGAAGCTTCTAGTCTCAATTCATCCTCACAAACTTTAATCTTCCATCAGAGCACCAGCTCCTGTGTGGCAAATTATGAAGATGGAGGTTTCTCTGTTTCAGACGCAAGACTGGCAGGATATTGACCATTGAACCTTCTGTGGACAATACTTGTAAAATAATGACCATCTCTGAATCAGATCTGATCATTCGTGGGAATATTGACCTCGCGTAGGTGAAACTCATTCACCAAAGCGAAGGTGCTGATAAACTCAGAACATAAGTGGGCGGCACAGTGGCACAGTGGTTAGCACTGCTGCCTCACAGCGCCAGAGACCCGGGTTCATTTCCTGCCTCAGGCGACTGACTGTGTAGAGTTTGCATGTTCTCCCCGTGTCTGCGTGGGTTTCCTCCGGGTGCTCCGGTTTCCTCCCACAGTCCAAAAATGCGCAGGCCAGGTAAATTGGTCACGCTAAATTGCCCGTAGTGTTAGGTAAGGGGTAAATGTAGGGGTATGGGTGGGTTGTGCTTCGGCGGGGCGGTGTGGACTTGTTGGGCCGAAGGGCCTGTTTCCACACTGTAAGTAATCTAATTCCCCATCAAATCACATAATCGCTACAGCGTGGAAGCAGGTAATTCGGCCCATTGAGTCCACACAAACCCTTTGAAGACCATCCCTATAACCCTGCATTTCCCATGGCTAACCCACCTCGACTGAACCATCCCTGGACGCTGTCAGGCCAATTCACCCTGACCTGCACATCTTCGGACTGTGGGAGGAAACCCACGCAGACACGGGGAGAACGTGCAAACTCCACACAGACAGTCGCCTGAGGCGGGAATCAAAGCCGGGTCCCTGTGTGGCCGTAGTGCTAACCACTACTGCCTCATGCTTTGCATATGAATCAACTCAGGATGTGGAGATAATCAAATCAAACCCTCTATAGCTTTACAGAAATGGGATGTTCCATCAAAAGCTGGGGGAATTAAGGCAATCATTGTTTAAGTGTGACTTTTTTTTAGGTATGTCTTTAGGATCAGAGAGAAGGATGTACAATGTTAACCGTGTGTAGGAGCAATTACATCCACAGATGGAACAGCCCTTGCCTCAGTGGCCATCAAAGATGAGCATCGCTTTATAGAATGAATGGTGAGAGGTATAGCAAATGTGAGTACTGACTGAAATTGAAGGGAGCGGGGTACGGACATGTATAAGGTATCAATGGGGCAGTAACAGTTTGAAAATTGTTGAGTTGTACTGAATGATGATCCTTCACAATGTTGTCCCATCCAGACAGATTCAATTTAGACGCTAGATTTAGAGTATGAAAGGGTAGGTACAAATTTATTGAGCCAATATATGCCTCCAGTGGTTAATTCCAAACCATGGACCAGAGGTTAGAAACCCCTGAGAGACCTTACTCCCCATTTTATATAATCAATGAACAATTCAGGACCAAATGAGGCTCTTTGGCCACTTATGCCTCTTTGGTAGAGCCATCCAAATAATTTATCTTCCCCGTTCTGCATTCCCACAGCTTTATAAAACAATTCCCTTCAGATATTTATCAAATTCTTGTTTCAGAAGTTACCTTTGAATTTTGCATTCCAAATCACTGCATCAAAGTATAGTGTTTCCTCAGGTCTCCTCTGGTTCGTTCGCTAATCACCTTTGAAGCTTTGTCTTCACGTTATCAATGTGATTGCTGCTGATTCTGTGGATTTTTTGAGCCTCAAGAGATTACACAATATAAGCAGGATGGGTGGGGAGCTGTGAAATGTCACCGTATGAGTCAAACATATCAACCCACTACACAAAGGTTAAAATAGCACAAAACCGGACGGACTACCTGGTATCAACAGAGGAATCATCAATGTCTTCCCGTCGACGTTTTCTTCACTAAAATCTGGGGGGATGGGGGAGTGGGATTTGTGCCAAAATTGGAGTAAGTGTCCCACAGACCAGTCGAGGATGCAGTCTGACATAGCCATGACCACCACATCATACCTTGCACTGTCCCAGACACCACTAGGCACCATCTCTAGGCATGTCCCCCCACCCAGGGACCCAGCAGAAATTGTGGCATGGTGGCATGCAGTCAGGGTGGAGTTGTCTTGGGAGCCGTTAACATTGACTCTAGACCCCCATGAAGCCTCAGGTCAATTCTGGTCAAGAAAAGTTTTTGCTGATTACCACCTACTGCTCCAACAGAACTGACCAATGAGTACTCCTCGCTGTTGAACTTGGAAGAAGCACAGAGGGTTACAAAATGCCCAGAATGCTCTCTGAGTGGGCCCTCATTGCCCATCAGCAAGCGTGTTAACCTTGGGGGGAGGACTGAAGAACATGTAGGCTACAATAGGCCTGTGGTAAGAGGTGAAGTCACCAACAGGAGGGTAGAAACCAGCTTTGACATAGGTGTAACCAACGCACAGTCCTTGTGGGAACAAAGTATCATCTTCAATGTAAGGAACTGGCTTAAAGTGTTATGTGATTTGACACGGGCTAAATGGAAAAGATTCTGAACAGCTCCAAACCAGGCTCCCATAGATATTGTAGGCCATCAGCAGAAGAATTGTTTTCAACCACAATCTGTAAACCTCTTTACCTGACATATTAACCTTAAAACAGAAGCTCAACCCTGGTTCATTGGAGTGTGCAAGAGGGTGTGCCAGGCAGACCTAAAAATAAGGTGCCAACCCTTGGTGAAGCTACAAAACAGGACTACCTGCAGAAGCAGCCAGTGATAGACAGAGCTAAGCAAATTTGCAACCAATAGATTAGATCAAAGCTCTGCAGTCCCCATGTGTCTATTTGAGAGTGGTGGTGTACAATTAAACTCGAAGAGGAGGAGGCTCCACAAATACTCCCATCTTCAATGAGCAAATCAGTCACATGACAAGGCTGAAGTCTTTTGAATACTGTCTCCTTGAAGTGCCGAGTAGATGATCTACCTCAGCCTGCTCCAGGGGTCCCCAGCATCGCAGGTGCCAATCTTTAGCCAACTCAATTCACATGAAATCAAAGAACTGCACTGGATCCTGCAGAAGTCCTGAGCCCTGACAACATTCCTAGCCACGCTGTTCCAGCACAGCTACAACACTGGCATCTACCTGGTAATGTGGAAAATCATCCGCCTACAATCAACCCACACAGTGAAGAGGAATCCAATTGAGCCAACTAGCGCCATGTCAATCTGCAAACAACTCCGGTACAGACCCCACCTCTGAACCAGGAGGCCTGCATTCAAGACATAGAGTTGTATTATCACTAGAATGATGGCACAGAAACAGGCCCTTCAGGCCCATTGCATCAATGCTAGGCAAAATAACCACCTGACTATTCTCACCCCATTTCCCAGCTTTTTCCATAGCCTTGTATGCCTTGGCATCACAAGTGCAAATCTAAAATCCTTCTTCCAGGTTCTGGGGGTCTCTGTCTCTCCCACCCTTACAGCCTGTGAGTTCCAGATTTCCACCACCCTCTGAGGTAAATCATAATCTCGCTGAGCAGGTTGACTTAAAACATCGACCAGTGATGAAAAGGGGGGATGGTTGACAATGCTGTCTGGACACTTATTCAGCAATAACTGTTTTAGTCTGGATCGATCTGTTCAGATAAGCTCAGAACCCACCTCAAAGCATTACTCCAAACATTAAGAAGATATACATGACAGTCTAGAATCCCTCCATTGTGGAAGCAGGTCCTTTGGCCCATCAAGACTACATAATCTGCCCAAATACCATCCTACCCAGACCTACCTTCCATAACTCTGCATTCCTCATGGCTAACCCACCTAGCCTGCACGTCTTTGGACTGTGGGAGGAAACCAGAGCACCCGGCAAAAACAGGGAGAATGTCCAAACTCCACACAGATAGTCCCGTGAAGCTGGAATCAAACCCAGGTGCCTGGTGCTGTGAGGCAGCAGTGCTAAACACCAAACCATATCAAGCATTCAAGTGCATATTAATTAAAGCCCTACCTCAATAATCATCAACTTCATTCATGGTCTGTTTTGGTTCTATCAAAGGTACGAGTTCCTGACCTCAAATTGGCCTGGCTTCACTCAGGAACAAACAAAAACACTGGAATCATTTGGAGGCCTGAATGAAATAGGCATTGGCAAGAAATCTGCCAGAAACACATGAGAAGCCTAATAAAGTCGATCTCAACTTTGGGGAGAGCTCACTGAATCTTCCAACAAAGCTCCTGCCGTGAGATTCTGACGAGCAGCAGCGAGTTGTCTGTTGCTTGTTAAAGACCTTATTAAGTGCAAATTCCACCTCATTAATATGCAGTTTCCTGTCCTTAACACCTGCTGCAAGTCAACTAGACTCTGAGAATTCCCAATACCGAAGTCCGAGCAGGTATTGAGAGTCAGGGGGATGTGAGGACTGCAGATGCTGGAGACCAGAGTTGAAAAATGTGATGCTGGAAAAACACAACAGGCCAGGCAGCATCCGAGGAGCAGGAGAATCAACGTTTCGGGCATAAGCCATTCCTGAAGAAGGGCTTATGCCCGAAACGTCGATTCTCCTGCTCCTTGGGTGCTGCCTGGCCTGTTGTGTTTTTCCAGCATCACATTTTTCAACTCAGGTATTGAGAGTCATACAGTCATAGAGATGTACAGCATAGAAACAGACCCTTTGGTCCAACACATCCATGCCAACCAGATATCCTAAACTAATCTAGTCCATTTGCCAACGTTTGGTCCATATCCCTCTAAACCCTTAAATGTTGTTATTGTACCAGCCTCCACCATTTCCTCTGGCAGCTCATTCCATACACGTACCACCCTCTGTGTGAAAAAGATGCTCCTGAGGTCACTTTTAAACATTTCCCCTCTCATCTTAAGCCTATGCCCTCTACTTCTGGAGTCCCCCACCCCAAGGAACAGACCTTGTCTATTTACCCTATCCATGCCCCTCATGATTTTACAATCCTCTATAAGGATGTCCCTCAGCCTCTGATGTTCTGGGAAAACAGCCTATTCAGCCTCTCCCTACACTTCTGTCTGACACAGCAGTCAATCTGCACAGCTACTGCCTTTGCTGTTTGAGTTCAAGTATCTCTGGACATTGGAGTGCGTCTAAGGAAAATTGTCAGGTACCTGGTGACTTCAGCTTGCTCCAAAGGATTTCCATTTTGGACACCAGGTGCCAATATCTCTGGCATGTGCCGTGGGCACCAGCCGAATGTATCCTATGGCACATGCCATCCTCTATGAGCCCTCATGATAGATCCTCCTATTCAGTTACAGAGCTCTCCTGCATTTCATTGCTGTGCCCTGGATGCCACCTGGTAATTCTCACTGCAATGCTGCAGCAGGGTCACTGGGTGCTCAGCACCCAGCACAGGGATTCGGCAGTATGGTGACTCAGTGGTTAGCACTGCTGTCTCACAGTGCCAGGGATCCAGGTTCAATTCCAGCCTCAGGCAATGATATGTGTGAAGTTTGCAGTTTCTCCCTGTGTCTGCATGGGTTTCCTTCAGGTGCTCCGGTTTCCTCCCGCAGTCCAAAGATGTGAACATTAGATGAGTTGGCCATGGTAAATTGCCCACAGTGTTCAGGCATGTATAGGTTAGGTACATTAGTCAGGAGGAAATAGAGGGTAGGGGGAATGGGTCTGGATGAGTTATTCTTCTGAGGTTCGGTGTAGACTGGTTGGGCCAAATAGCCTGTTTTCACATTGAGTTAAAAATCGCACAACACCAGGTTATAGTCCAACAGGTTTATTTGGAAGCACTAGCTTTTGTATTGCTGCTCCTTCATCAGGTGGTTGTGGAGTATAAGATCATAGGATACAAAATTTTTAGCAAATGTTTACAGTGTGATGTAACTGAAATTATATATTGAAAAAGACCTGAATTGTTTGTTAAGTCTCTCATCTTTTAGAATGACCATGTTGGTTTCAGTTCTTTTATATGGAAATCCCAGAATTTTCTTAAAGTTGCGTTCTCGAGTGAACTTTAACAATAGGTGCTATGATGGCACGGATAATGTATTGAAGGTGCGAATTGCCCTGTGTGAGACTGACTGTGCCTCAATGTTCAGACTGATTCTAATCTAAAAAAGGGATTTACAGAATCTTACATAAAATCATGTAGGTGGTAACAAAGTTAAAAATCACACAACACCAGGTTATAGCGCAACAGGATTAATTGGAAGCACTAGCTTTCCTGATGAAGGAGCACTCCGAAAGCTAGCACTTCCAATTAAACCTGTTGGACTATAACCTGGTGTTGTGTGATTTTTAACTTTGTCTACCCCAGTCCAACACCGGCATCACCAAATCATAAGTGGTTACAGTTACTCTTCGGAGGGTTGGTGTGGACTTGTTGGGCCGAATGGCCTGTTTCTGTACAATAGGGATTCTATGGTTCTATGATAACTGCCTGACGAAGGAGGAGCACTCTGAAAGCTTGTACTTCCAAATAAACCCTTTGGACTATAACCAGGTGTCGTGTGATTTTTAACTTTATCTCGAGTGAGTGAGGGAAAACGTTGTGGGGGTGGGACAGCGTGAGGTTTGGCCGGAGGTGGGTGTAGTCAGAGATAGTGTGAGTGTGAGGTATCAGAGAGAAGTTGGTGGTAGTCACCTTGCCAGAGTGGAGAAGGACCTTGTTCCTACAGTATTCCTCCAGGCAGCCTGGGCTGCATTGACCCAGGAGGCAACCTTGGGAAAGGCTGGGCAGGGTCTGGTGTCACAGCCTCCATTGCTGGTCCTGGGGCAAAAGAACGTTCTGCCTCTACACCATCTCATCCAACACGATCTCCAGATCTCTGCCCAGAAGTTGAAGCACCAATTTTCCTTCCGGTTCCATGACTGGGGCAAACACTGGGAACCATAAAGGGCAGCTCCAGACTGATGGTGCTTACCCTGGATACATCTCCAATGCAGAGGTGACCTTGCTCTTGGCATCGAGAAAACACTTGACTAACTAACTTCAAGAGAGTGAAGTCAGTGACAATCTAGTGGAAATGTCTCCACTGGTTAGTCTCATACCCAGGAAGATGGTGATGGTTGTTAGAGACTGGCGATCTCAGTCCCAGTACATCTCTGCAGGAGCTCCTCAGGATAGTGTTTAGATGCTTCCTTAATAATCTTCCGTTCAATGTAAGGTCAGAAATAGGGATATTTGCAGATACTTACACCATGTACAGACTGGTTTATGGTTCCTCATATACTAGGGCATTATTGCCTAGATGAAGCAAGACCTGGATGTCATCTGAGCTTGGGCTGATCATAACATTTGTGGCACACACACAGTGCCAGGAAGTGACCATCTCCAGCTGGCAGTCAGGCTGGGGCTATTATCCCTGGAGCATCAGAGGCTGAGGCGTGACCTTATAGAGATTTATATCATCATGAGGGGTGTGGATCGGGTGAATAGCCAAGGTCTTTTTCCCAGGTTAGGGGAGTCCAAAACTAGAAGGCATAGGATTGAGGTGAGAGGGGAAAGATTTAAAAGGGACCTTTTCACACAGACGGTGGCGCATGTATGGAACGAGCTGCTAGAGGAAGAGGTGGAGGCTGATACAATTACAACATTTAAAAGGCATCTGGAAGGGTTTATGAATAGAAAGGGCTGAGAGGGATGAAGGTCAAATGCTGGCAAATGGGACGAGATCAGACTGGGGTATCTGGTTGGCAAAGATGAGCTGGGACAAAGGATCTGTTTCCGTGCTGTATGATTCTGTAAGTAAGAATCCAACCAGTCCCCCTTGACATTCAACGACCCTAACATCAACATTACCAAGCGTTATAATTGACCAGAAAATAACTATACCAGCCAATTAAAAATCCATGGACTGAAAGAGCAGGTTGGCTTTGGACTCTGCAATGCGAAACTCTCTTTGTCATTGCCCGGTCGACCATCTACAAGGCACCAGTGATGGTATACTCCTGTGGCCAAATGGGCCGCTCACAATGATGGATTTATGGTAGATTTAACAAGAATGGACAATAACTGAGGCATGCTGGGAGATCAAGACAAGCCTTGACCAAAGTGACTGTGCTAATAAACATGGTGCAGAATCCAGACAGTATTCCGGTGTGTATTGTGTGGTCTGCAGTTACCCACAGACAGTACATTACTGACCTAGTAGCTGCAGACCACACAATACAGTACACACCTGAATTTGGGTTTGAACAGAGTCGACCGGGATGCCATCCTTAGAGTGTTCAGAAACACCACAGTGTGTGCCAGTCGTAGGGGTGCCTCCTGCCCCTATTTGTACGTTTGCCCAACACCTCAGGAATGAATGCCTCAGGGCCACCCTACCAACGACATGCCAACACCTGGTTGGGTCCAATCCATGAGCCCTGATCAATCCATTGGTGGATTTTAAAGACCCTCCCAACAAGGCGCAAAGACTTTCAGGTATAAGAATCACCACAACACCACGCTGAGCAGCAGTAACTTGAGACCAGCCACCTTGGGGAGAAGACACCCCTGGGACCACCGAGAGAAGACAACCAGACGATCATTGTCACGTGATTCATGGCCAAGATCTAGTGTGGTGGTGTGATCATCCAGAGTTAAGTTAAGGCACAAGATAGTTGATTAGAGTTACAGTTTAAATTGTTAGTATTAAGTTCATTTTGGTGTTCTCGTATTAATTGCATTAAATAAATAAATATTATTGTTTAGAATTATTAAGAGTCGACACGCAGTTTCTTTGCGAGATATAAGAGTTAAAGCACACTGTGTGGCACATTCCCCACTTGTCTGGATGGATGCAGCTCTGAGAAAATTCAAAAAGCTTGATGCCATCCAGCTCATTTGACAGACACCTCATCCACCACCTTAAATATCCACCTCTCCATCACCGATGCACAGTGGTTATAGTTTGTGCCATCTGTGAGATTAACTTCAGCACCATGTCAAGCTTCCTTTTACAGTGAGTGTTATTTTGCAACCTGCATCACCTAAGAGGCAAACGCAGCAGAAATAAAGAGCATCATTGCCTTCAAGTTCCCCTCAACGTTGTGTTCCTTCAAGAGCTAGATGTGCTAATGAGCCAAGGCCCAGGATGAAGCCAGGAGGCCCACTTTCCTGTACAGACCAGATGGAGCCCACCAGATACACACATAGTTAGCTGAAACTGGAAGTTGCAGCATGAACTGTGAAATCGATCTGTGTAAGATTTTCAACAGTACTGAATCCAAATTATGTTACTATTCTGTTACTGACCAATGACACAAGAAATGCAACACAGGCCACACACCATCCTGACTTGGACCTATATCATCAGCTATAATGACTTGGGAAGTCAATGGCCAAAGTGGGTAATTTCAGGAAGGGGATTGCTGCCCAACTCTAGATCCAACTCTAGATCCTCTGTCAAAATGGCAGTGACAGAGTGTTAACGCTGACAGGGCCATAAATCTACTTCAATCAGTCTCTACCATCCATTTAATTATGGTTCCGTCAAAAATTCATTCATGGGACATGGGCATCACTGGCTGACCAGCATTTATTGCCCGTCCCTAGCTGCCCTTAAACTGAGAGGTTCTCTAGGCCGTTTCAGAGGGCAGTTAAGAATGAACCATGTTGTTGTGGGTCTGGAGTCACACGTAGGCCAGACCAGGTAAGGATGGCCGTTTTCTTTCCAGAAGAACACCGGTGAGCCGGATGACTTTATCGAACAATGGATCGTCAGTCAATTCTTAATTAATTCTGAATTTAAAAACTTAATTCAAGTTCCAACTTACCCTGTGGCAGGATTCGAGCCCCGGTCCTCAAAATATGAGCTGTTTTTTTTTGGAGACTAATAGAGTAGGGACAACCAGCCTTAGGTTATCACCCCCTCAACAGTGCAGCAAATTCACCCTATGTAAGAAAGTACAATATCTGACTTAATTGTGGTTTCTGCAGCCCCAGGCAGAAAATATACAAATGTACTAACTCGCAAAATTCCTCTTAACACAAATTAACAGAATCGTCCAGATTTATATTCCACCCCATTGACAGACTAACAGGGTTACATAACAAGGATGGGCTTATACAGCATTGAAGACAAATGGATATCAAATCGTGCTTAAGATTACCAAAGGGGGGGTAACTGGAGAGAGACGATTTCTTCTGACACGGGGGAACACCAAACAAAGGACTGTCACTTTAAGATTAAAGCTAATCTGTTCAGGGGTAATGGCGCAATTGCCCAAAAGGGTGATGGAAGCAGACTCTACGTCACCTTTTGAAAGAAAAATGTGCAGAAAGGTGACAAAGAAACAAGGAACAGGAGGCCATTCAGCCCCTCAAGCCTGCTTCACCATTCAATATGATCATGGCTCTATCATAATGCCACTCTGATTTCCCTCCTTTTGGAAGGATGTTGTGAAACTTGAAAGAGTGCAGAAAAGATTTACAAGGACGTTGCCAGGGTTGGAGGACTCGAGCCATACTGAGAGGCTGAACAGGCTGGGTCTGTTTTCTCTGGAGCGTTGGAGGCTGAGGGGTGACCTTATAGATGTTTATAAAATCATGAGGGGCATGGATAGGATAAATAGACAAGGTCTGTTCTCTGGGGTGGTGGAGTCCAGAACTAGAGGGCATATGTTTAGGGTGAGAGGGGTAAGATATAAAAGGGACCTAAGGGGCAACATTTTCACGCAGAAGGTGGTACGTGTCTGGAACGAGCTGCCAGAGGAAGTAGTGGAGGCTGGTACAGTTACAATATTTAAAAGGCATTTGGATGGGTATATGAATAGGAAGGGTTTAGAGGGATATGGGCCAAATGCTGGCAAAGGGGACTAGATTAGGTTGAGATATCTGGTCAGCATTGTCAAATTGGACCGAAAGGTCTGTTTCCATGCTGTACATCTCTGTGACTCTCTAACACCATTTTCTCACCATCTCCCCATTCCCCTTGATGTCTGTGAAATCTAAATTTAAAAATTTTCAAGTAAATGACTTGTAGATTTAGATTACTTACAGTGTGGAAACAGGCCCTTCGGCCCAACAAGTCCATACAGACCCTCCAAAGAGCAACCCGCCCAGACCCATTCCCTACACCTAACACTACAGGCAATTTTAGCATGGCCAATTCACCTAACCTGCACATCTTTGGACTGTGGGAGGAAACCGGAGCATCCGGAGGAAACTCATACAGACAACATGCAAGCTCCACACAGACAGTTGCCTGGGACAGGAATTGAACCCAGGTCTCTGGCGCTGTAAGGTAGCAGTGCTAACAATTGTGCCACTGTGCTGCCCAATAGGGCTTTGGGGAAAGAGCAGAGGGGAGATCACCACCACCTTCTCAAGGGGCAACTAGGGATGGGCAATAAATGCTGGCCCAGCCAGTGATGCCATCATCCCACAGATAAATAAAAAGCAAAAAAAAAAGGGCTCTAGTCTGCTCACTCATCCATAACCATGACGGACTGAATGGTCTCTTCCTGTGCTCTACCTCATATGTGTGATGATGTTGTCACTTTAAAAGGTTATTTTGTCTTGGGTTTTTTTTAAGAGAGTTTGTAAGGCAGAGCTAGTGACTAGTCCACCAGAACCACTAGAGTAAACAACTTGTGAGGCCCTGAGTATTTTTTTCACAGCTTGAACAGGTGTGGCCAGCCCTTACAAACAAGGGTTTCTGGGTAATATCCTATTGAGGCCTCAAAAGAGTTGGGCATGTCAGTGAATATCTCTTGGCCGCTACTCTGTCTGAATTTTCTCTTGATGCTTTTTCCTCCTGGACTGAAGAACTGCAAGTGAGAATCAGTGTCTGAATTTGCCTTTTTGCCAAAGGGGGTATGTTTGTGGGATGTTACTGTATTGGAACAGTTAATTAGTCACAGATACTGTCCCTATTATTCGGCTAAGTTTCCTAATTGTTGTTATTCTAAATTGCTCTTTAGTTTGCTTATAGCATGGTGGCTCAGTGGTTAGCACTGCTGCCTCACAGTGCCAGGGACCTGGGTTCAAATCCAGCCTTGGGTGACTATCTGTGTGATATCTTTGTGTCAGCATGGGTTTGCTCCCACAGTCCAAAGTTGTGCAGGTTAGGGTGAATTGGCCATGCTAAATTGCCCATAGTGTCCAGAGGTGTGTAGGTTAGGTGCATTAGTCATGGGGAATGGATCTGGGTGGGATACTCTTCAGATGGTTGGTGTGGACCTGTTGGGCCAAGTAGTTTGTTTCTACACTGTAGGGATTCTATGATGTTAACTACAGCGTTAAAATAAATTGTGCTTTGCTTAATGTTGAGCGGTTTGACCAGTTGCATTGCATCTGGAACATGGCACTTCCTGTCTACCTTTAAAATAAGAAAATATTAGAGTCTAGACTATCCTTCTTAAAATATTTTAAGGGGTCTGGCCTGGTCCATAACCTAAGCACGGGAAAATATGCAACCTGGGTCAGTTGTCCCAAGGAGATTCTTGCTGGGAGTCAATATTCCACAGGCATTCCAAGCCATCACTTTGAGATGGATTTGGGATAAGCCCGGGATGGACACCAGATGGGAGAGACTGCCCGTTGCTCCTTCTCTGATAGGACAGTGTCATCTACTTGATTTCTAAAAAAAAACCTGTCTGCTGCTGAAGCTCAGACGCCTTGATCTACCTTTTTTTTTCCATTTCCTCTTTGACCAACCGCCTCAGCACTCTGTCATTGTCGGAACAACCCACAAAGCTACCGGCCTCACCTCGAAACACGCCAGCCCATGAGATCCTGTGCACAGCCTGTCGTGCTATCACATCATTAGATCAGTTCTTTGTCATGACATTGCTGAATGCTTGTGACTCATATCGGACCTCTTCAGACTTGCTCTCCTCACAGAAGTTCTCCAGGATCCAGAAGCCAGATATCAAAAGGTGACTATACACTTCTTGTTTTTCTATCTATTTCACTTTACTGTGATGTCTGAAACACAAGGTTGCAAACTAATCCCCTCATATAGAGAGGTAAACTGTTTGCTTTTAGATAGATCGCTCAATCAGTCATCAGTCACCTGCACTATTGTGTGTAATGGTACAATAATTTGAGATTAATGATACGAGACATAACAAACTGCACATTTGATATTATTACATCAGAGACAATAGTCTATCTTACAAATGGAACTCATACCCAGAATTGTGAAACTACTGTGATATTGGCTTTAATCATTGAAGGGTTACAGACATACAGTTATGTAGACACACACACAGACTTGCAAACAGAAATATGCACATACACAGGCACATAAACAGAAACACACACACACACACATTCACAGATAAAAGGTTAAATATTTATCTACCTATTGCATTTAAAGGTTGAAATTCAATTTCTTTTGCGTACCCAAAAGCACACTCACACGGGCACATATATATACATGCACTCACCCACTCTCACACACTGACACTCGAACCCTCCCTCACACACACATACTGACAAACATGCACACACACACACAAACTCGCCCACTCTCACAGTCGCCACACACACACATATACACATAAAAATCACCCACACTCACACACCCACACACCGACACAAATATTCACCCACACTCACACACCCACATACATACACAAACACTCGCTCATTCTCACACACCCACATACATACACAAACACTCGCTCACTCTCACACACCCACATACATACACAACACTCACCCACTCTCACGTACTGACATCTACACACATGACCCAATGTTCAATCGGGGGTGAATCTCTTTAAGATGGACAATACAAAGAGGGCCCACGAATGGGGAAGGATTTGATGGCTATTCTCCATTCATTTTGAAATCATTTTGACTCAGAAATTGCATTTGAATAAAGTGGTACATTCTTCCACTTGAAACAAGCCGGAGTAAGATCAGGACACGGGGGTAGGAGTTGAAAACAGTTCAGGGCCAATAAAGTAGACTGGGACTGTCGTCCTCAATGCAGAGAAGGCTGAGGAGCAAGCTGATTGAGGTGTACAAAGTTCTGAAAGGATACAGACAGGTAAATAGGGAGAAACGTTTCCCTCTTAGTAGAAGAGGCAATAACAAAGGGGGCATTGTTTTAAGGTGAGGAGCAGGAGATTTACAGGGGATTTGAGGAAAGAAATTTTCACCCGTGGGTTGTGGGAGTCTGGAATTCACTCCCTAAAAGGGTGGTAGAGGCAGGAACCACCAAGTCGTTGAAAAAGTATTTAGATGAGCAATTGAAACACCATAGCACAAATTTCTACAGGCCAGGTGCTGCCAAATGAGAACAAAATAGATGGATGTTGAGGACCAGCACAGTCATGGTGGGCTGTAGGGCCTTCTTAGATGTAGTAAACATTTTAACAGTTTGTGACTCCTGCTGGTGTCTCGACTGAACGGGACTGAAACTCAACCTAATTCTTCCTGAAATGAATGATCTTTGTAGTTGATGAACCTGCTGTTTCACTCAGGTTTATAAACTGCGTTCTCACTCGGTTTATTTATCTCGGCTGGTAATGTGTAGAGCTCACTAAGCGTGGCCCAGGGCTTGTAATTCTCTCCTTTTGCTGCTGGATGATGAGGAATGTTAGGAGTGTGGCTTTCAAATGCTAGAGCCTACAGTTGTCTCTTGTGGAGGAGTTTACTCTAGTACTACAGGCCTTGCTGTACATCTCTATGACTCTATGACAAACGCTGATGTAGGGTTCATGTAGTGCAGTGTCCCTCCCTCTGAACCGGAAGGCCTGTGCTCAAGCCATATCAACTCCATAGATGCATCTTAAGAGGGTGGCACAGTGACTCAGTGGTTAGCACTGCTGCTTCACAACGCCAGGGACCGGGGTTCGATTCCTGCCTCAGGTGACTGTCTGTGTGGAGTTTCCTCCCACCATCAAAGATGTGCAGGTCAGATGAATTGGCCATGCTAAATTACCCATAATGCTAGGTGCATTAGTCAGAAGGAAATGGGTCTGGGTAGTTACTCTTCGGAGGGTCAGTGTGGACTTGTTGGGCCGAAGGGCCTGTTTCCATACTGTAGAGAAACTAATCATCTCTGATTTGTGCTGAGTAATAATATCTACAGGAATGTGTCATCCATTGACAATGATAGAACGTGCTCTGTTGAGTGGAGTCACTTTATCTAAAGCATGCAGCTCTATTGCATTTCACAACATTGTGCATTGGGGAGGTGATGGCCCAGTGCTATTATTGCAGAACTGTTAATCCAGAGACCTATGTGATGTGTCTAGGGACCTGGGCTCAAATCCTGCCACAGCAGATGGTGGATTTTGAATTCAGAGTCCAATGATGACCATGAACACATCGTTGATTTGTTGGAGAAGAATTCATCTCGTTCATTAATGCCCTTTAGGGAAGGAAACTGTTGTCTTTACCTGGGGGTCTGGCGTACATGTGACTCCAGGCTATGGCCAATAGATGCTGGTGTAGCCAGTGACACCTTCATCCGGTGAGCAAAAAGCAATTAAACAAATGCCGGTATTCCTGTATGAGTAAATTGTTGACAGAAAGGTCCAAAGGGGGAAATGAGGAGAAATGTTGTACATTTGGAGTTTTCAGGAACAGGACTGTTTGACCAGAAAAAATATGTTGGAAATTGATTCCATCAATAATTAAAAAAGGGATTTGCACAGGTGCTGGAAAGTGAGAAAGGTTGCAGATGAAAAGCACGAGTACATCGCAATCTCTCTTTCAAAGAGCTGGCACAGTCATGATGGGCCAAATGGCCTCCTTCTGAGCTGGAAGATGCCCATCCTGAGCGCCAGACATGGCATTGATACACTGAGTTATTCCAGGTACATCTAAAAGCCTGTGGAAGTCAAGTTGGCACACAGCAGGCAATGTGTGAGTCCATCTGATTGGAGTCATCTGCATTTTTGTGCTAGGGCAGTGTTAAGTGCTAAACACACCCCAGGTATTGGTCAAGGCTCCTTAGACAACACCTTCCCAACCCACAATTTCCACCATCTCGAAGGACAAAGGTAACAGGGTAAAAGGGTCCACCTGCAAGTTCCCCTAAAAAACACTCACCACTAGGAAATATTAGGTTAGATTCCCTACAGTGTGGAAACAGGCCCTTCGGCCCAACAAGTCCACACAAACACAAAGTAACCCACCCAGACTCATTTCCCTCCAACTAATGTACCTAACAGTATGGACAATTTAGAATGGCCAATTCACCTGACCTGCACACCTTTGGATTGGGGGAGGAAACCGGAGCATAACCATGCAGACACAGGGAGAACGTACAAACTCCACATAGACAGTTGCCCGAGGCTAGAATCGAACCTGGAACCCTAGTGCTGTGAGGCAGGAGTGCTAACCACTGAGCCACCGTGCTGCCCAATATGTCACCATTTCTTCGGTATCGCTGGGTCAAAATCCTGGAATTCCCGCCCTAACAGCATTGTGGGTCTACCCACAGCACGATGTCTACAGTTCAAGAAGGCAGTTCACCACCATCTTCTCCAGGGGCAACTAGGGATGGGCATCCAATGCTGACTCAGCCAGCTACGCCACTTCCCATGAATTATTTTTTCAAAAGTTACATTCCTAAGAGCTGTAACCCCAATATAGTATCTTCCCCTTCCCATACTGACCCCCATTCATTTGTCATTGTTGTATTATGACCACGTGTGACCTTTTACTTTCCACAGAAAGGTCATTACATTTTATCAACCAGCATCTCCTAGTCTGCGAACAAGATTCCTAAAATTCCCACAGAGCCTTTTCAAAGATGTTTTGTATTTTCCCCTCCTAGCATCTTTACCACGCACAGAGAGGCCATTTAGCTCATTGAGTCTGCACCAACCCTCTGAGGGCCATCTCACTTGACCTTGCCCCCTACACTATCCCCGTAACCTTGCATTTTCCATGGCCAATCACCTAGCCTGCACATCTTTCCACAGTGGGAGGAAGCCCACACAAACACAGAGGTTGGGTGGGGCGATGGAGAACGTGCAAACTCCAAACAGACCCGAGGCTGGAATCGAACCTGGGTCTCTGGGGCAGCAGTGCTAACCACCGAACCACAGTGCCATCCTCAATGGATGCTGGCAACTTGTGCTGTGTCTAGCTTTGGGACTGTGAACTCTTCAGGGATGAAGGGTGCTTGAGGATGTTGCTAGTAAAGTGGAACTCAGTGGGGCAGGACCACGTTGACTGGTGTACCAATAGAAGCTTTGACAGAACATGGGAGAGTGATCGTCAAGGCAGTAGCACTTGGAATGATCACACACTCGTGCATGACCTTGGCTGCAGTAACCCTGCGTGCTCTGGGCCATCCGACATCCTTATGATCAAATGGGACTGTACTGTGCTTCAGCTGCTAGGATGGTGTGGCTTCTGTTCTAAGAAACCTACTTCACTTTGCCTTTTATTCACTTCATTCCAATCGGTGCCAAAACAAAGCCAAGAGTGTTCGTATTTCCAATTCATTGGTGGGACATTGGCATCACTGCCTGGGCCAGCATTTATTGCCCAGTCCTAACTGCCCTCAAGACAACAGCTCTGTCCAAGTGTTTGGGGAAACGCAGTCACCATTAAATGAGAGAGAAAGAGAGCGAGAGAAAGATAGAGAGAGAGAGACACACACACAGAGAGAGGGAGAAAGAGAGAGAGAAAGAGAAAGAGAGAGAGAGAGAGAAAGATAGAGAGAGATAGAGAGAGAGAGGGAGATAAAGAAAGAGAGTGAGAGAGACTGAGACAGAGAGAGAGTGAGAGAGATAGAGAGAGGGAGAGAGAGAGAGACAAGGAATACAGGATCAGAAGTGGCTGATGGTGGTGGAATGTAATGTCATTGAGCTTGTAATCCTGAGCTGCTGGACTGCTGTTCTGCAGGTGTGGGTTTTGAATCCTAGTACAGCAGCCGGTTGGGTTCAACTTCAGTTAATATGAAGGTAGACCTGATGAAACCATCGTCAACGGTCCTCTGGACCCAGCTGGTTCACTAACGCCCTTTTGGGAAGAACTTGCCCTTTCCCAGCTTGGCCTACTTGTGATTCCAGCCCCACAGCGATGTGTCTGTTCTAACATTCCGAGCAATTCCCTCAGTTCAAGAGTAACTAGATGCCAGCCTTTCCTGTACCAATCATATCCCATGGAAGAGGAAGAAGTAAGTCAGGCAGTACCGAAACAGGCCCCTCTTTGCTTTGCTATTCAATTGGATCATGGCTTTATGTAACAGAAACCCATTTTCATTCCATATCCACTGAGCTCCTTTGCCATCGGTCAGCCCCAACAGCTTCAAGGGTTTTTTTTTAATGGTGAAGGCTCCAGGTTTTAATTACCTGAAGAAATATTTCCTGACCTTGGCCCTGATCAGCCGGTCTCTCACTTTCAGCCAAACAACCAAATGAGCAAACATTGCCCCTGGCTCCAGATCGGAAAGCTCCACAACATTTGTCCCATGCCCCATCCCATCACCAGCACCTTCCCGAGGGCAACGAGGGATGGGCAACAAAATGCTGGGCCCAGCCAGCCCTGCCTGTGTTCCATGAGTGGATTTTTGAAAATATAATCTTGGCCCTAATTTGACATTCATGGGAATGAAATGAACAGGAAATCAAAGTGACATAGATTGCTCAGTAGTTTCACTGAAGTGAAATTGCAGGTACATTGTAATAACAGTGAAGGGTAAGTTTCATAGCATCCCTACAGTGTGGAAACTGGCCATTTGGTCCAACAAGTCCACACCTATCCTCCGAAGAGTAACCCACCCATACCCATAACTAATGCCCCTAACCTATATATCGCAGAACACAATTGGCAATTTAGCATGGCCAATCCACCCTAACCTGCACATCTTTGGATTGTGGGAGGAAATTGGAGCACCCAGAGGAAACCCACGCAGACACGGGGAGAATGTACAAACTCCACCTGAGGCCAGATTTGAACCCAGATCCCTGGTACTGCCAGGGATGCCACCCAAGTGATGCCTAATGGTATTATTGTTGGAGTGTTAACCCAAAAACAAAAAGGTTGGCGCTGGAAAAACATAGCAGGTTAGGCAGTATCTGAGGCCAGGAGAGTCATCAGGAAGGGCTTATGCCCTGAAATGTTGATTCTCCTGCTCCTCAGATGCCGCCTGACCTGCTGTGCTTTTCCAGCACCACACTCTCGACTCTGATCTTCAGCATCTGCAGTCCTCACTTTCTCCTGTTAATCCAGAGACCCAGGTATTGTTCTGGGATTCAGGTTCAAATCCTGCCACAGCAGATGGTGGAATTAATGATGACCAGGAACCCATTGTCAATTGTTGGGAAAATCCCATCTGGTTCACTAGTTCACCAGAAGTTCACCAAAGATCCTCAGATAGCATCTTCCAATCTCAAAACCTCTTCCATCTAGAAGGACAAGGGCATTTGAGATGTGGAAGGGTTTGCATTAGATCTCCAGGAATGCTTCAGATGGGGTCAGCAATTACACCTGCCCCAAAGCCAGTCATCATGTTTCTATCCGTCTTTGAGACTCCGCCCATCACCCTTCCTAAAGAAAGACCACATCCGAAGTTACCAACTTTCAAAGGGAAGTGGTTTTCATGACATTGACTGAACGACACGTCACTGATAGACTCTCTAACTCAGCGCTTACACCAGCTCAAGCAATGGAATTACAAGAAACCTGCCCCAAAATAGACAAAGTCAGGAGTGGGGTTAGGTTTGTCAATTCCGCAAAGAGAAAAGCTTTGATGCTTGAGTTCCTTTATACGCAGATCTTGTGGGTTTCTGGTTCTGGTTCAAATTACAATGATTTTTTATACAAAACCATCATAGCATCCCTACAGAGTGAAAGCAAGCCATTCAGCCCATTGACTCTCTGAAAAGCATCCCACCCAATCCCTGTAATCCTGCATTTCCCCTGGCTAATCCAACTAACCTGCACATCGTTGGACTGCAGGAAGGAAACCAGAGCACCCAGAGGGAAGCCCACACAGACACAGACATGGGGGCAACGTGCAAGCTCCACACAGATGGTCGCCCGAGGGTAGAATCAAAACCAGGTCCCTGGCATTATGAGGCAGCAGTGCTGACCACTAAACCACCACGACACCCTTCATTAATACCCTGTGCAATAGAGTCAGGAGGTTGTGTGTCCAAAATGGCTGCTATCCAACTGCTACTATAATTCACTACTTTAAAGCCCCTTCGCCATGCCCTCGCCAACCCCCCATTGCGCCTCACCTCCCCAATCCACAACTGCCCCTTGCCGAACCCCACCTCATTGCAACAACAACCTGCATTGATATTGCAACCTTTGCAGAGTGAGATCCCACATGTGGCTTCAGGGGAGCATAGTGAACAAGATTTGACAGCGAGCCAGGTACAAAGATATTGGGTCAGATGATCAAAGAAAAAACATGGTGGGCTTGAAGGAACGTCTCCAAGGAGGACAGGGAAATGGGGATAGAGGTTGGGATTCTGCACTTGGCAGCTAAAGACATGGCCACTCCTGATGGAGCAATTAAAATTGGGGGTAGTCAGGTAGCCAGTTTCAGCGGGGTGCTGAGATCGTAGCAGGGTGGGGTTTGAGGTTAGATGTGACTTTGAAGGTGATGGTGAGGGTGAAATTACCAAAGGGATTAGGAAACAAAGACGAAAGTTTTAAAACAGAGACATTTCTTTACCAGGGGTCCGTGTGCCTCAGGCCCACCAATCCCATGCAATCCCAGACATCACCAACTCTCTTCCCACAATCCCTAGCAATTCCCTTTACCAACTTCCACTGACTCCCGTTTCACCTCTTACCATCAACCCTGAGTTGTGAGTGATTATGGGGCGTCCCCAGTTTCACTTTGTCTTGCTCCTGCTGGACAACACACTCAACCACACTTGAGAGAAGCAACAATTTTGAAGGCCTCAGTCAAAAATTGGATCTAGGCATCTAATTGTGACACTGTTCCCAGCCCATCACTTGCTAAAAGATACATAAATAGGTGGGGAATAGAGGGAAAGAGACAACGTAAAGGCAAACGGTTTAATTTTAGAAAGGCAATGTGTGTTAGTACAGTCTTGGTGGGCCAAAGGGCCTGTCTCTGTGCTGCACTGTTCTTTGAAATCACTTAACTCAGTCCAGAAGCCGATCGGTATTGTGTCACATGAGACATTGCTTTCGTCACTAGCATTTCCCTCATAAAACTCTACCTCAGTATTTTCCTCAACAATTTCAACCATTCTCTTCTAGGAAAGGACATTCATTTCCAGCTATGTGCCATCTTTTGCTCTCTACATAGTTCCCATGAGACATTGCCAATCCAATCTAAGACTGGGCACTGGATAATGATTAGATTCATTGTGTCATCCAGCACAGAAACAGACCCTTTGGTCCAATCAGACCATGCCGACCATAATCCCAAACTAAACTAGTCCCACCTGCCTGCTCCTGACCCATATCCCTCTAAACATTTCTTATTCATGAACCTATCCAAATGTCTTTTAAATGTTGTAACTGTACCCGCATCCACCACTTCCTCAGGAAGTTCATTCCACACACGAGCCACCCTCTGTGGAAAAAAATTACCCCTCACATCTTTTTTAAATCTCTTTCCTCTCACCTTAAAAATGTGTCCCCTAATCTTGAAATCTCCCACCCTCAGGAAAAGACAACTACCATTAACCCTATCCTTGAACCTCATGATTTTACAAACCTCTACGTGGTCACCCCTCAACCTCCTACACTCCAGTGATAAACATTCCAGCCTGTCCAACCTCTTATTACAACCCAAACCCTCCATTCCCGGTAACCTCCTGGTAAATCTCTTCTGAACCCTCTCCAGCTCAATCACACCCTTCTTCCAACAAGGAGATCACAACCAGACACAGGACTTCAGAAGAGACCTCACCATTAGAAACAGAATCTTTTTCTGGCTGATATCCTACTGGCTATATTGATTCGCACGGTTAGGAAACTGATTGACACAGTTAAGAAGTTGATTGACAGGATTAAGAAATTATCAGAGTGTTTAAGAAACAGTTGGGATAGTGAGTGGTTGCTTTGATCAGTAGCCTGTGATGGATAGTATCCAATAAGGACCTAAACTGATGGTCAACTACTCCCTATATTTAATGACAACTTAGACAATGGTACAGAGCTGAAAATGTGTTGCTGGAAAAGCGCAGCAGGTCAGGCAGCATCCAAGGAGCAGGAGAATCGACGTTTCGGGCATAAGCCCTTCTTCAGGAACTGAATGGTACAGAAATGCAAGCCATGGTTCACTAGCCCTCAAATTAAGGATCTCTCTTCTTAGAAGAAAAAGGTGGTTTTAATTATTGGTTCTGGAAACCTATTGACTGAACTCGAAAGAAAGTTTAAGCAAGGTGAGAAATTGAACAGTTCCTCAACAAAATAAAGAATAGGAGAGTATGAATTAATTCATTGAGCTTGATGTCCATTGTCAATTGAAGACTAAAGTGAGGAGGAATTTATTCTCTCTGCGGGTTGTTTGTCTTTGGAATTCCTTCCCACAGAGAGCTGTGGGGGCAGAGTCCTTGTGGATATTTAAGTCTGAGATCATTTCTTAATCAGTCGGGGAATCAAAGATTATGTGACTAGGGCAAAAAAGTAGACACATGGAGTGTTGAATCATCCATAATCCTATTGGATGGTGGAACAAGCTCGAGGGGCCAAATGGCCTATTCCTATTTCTTATGATCTGATCCCTGTAGGTACAAGTAAGTACTGAAGGTGGTCCAATTGGAGTTTATGAAGATTGCAAAATATCGCAGATAATGAATAGGTTGTATAAAACAGAGTGCAGAATCGTACTCTTTTCCCCCATATTGGATGCGTTCCAATGCAGAATTAGCCAAAACCTCAGGACACCCCAAAGTGCTTTACAACAATGAACTGCTTTTCTGCTGTTGCCATCATTATGAGGCCAGAAGCACAGTAATCTTGTACATCAGCGTCCCAGCCACAGCAAGCTGATAGCAACCTGATACAGCAAAGACTACATGTCCTGATAACATCCTGGCCACAGTACAGAAGACTTGCGCTCCTAAGCTAAGTGCATCCTTACCCAAGCTGTTCCTGTACAGTTACAACATTGGAATTCACCTGAAAATGTTCCAGGTTTGAGAGGGGCTGATCCAAAGTGAATTATCACCCCAATTAGTCTCCTCGCTATTGTCTAACCAATGAAAGTTTTCATCAATAGAGCTGTCAAGCATCAGCATCTCACAAATGAAAACAGCAATAGTCCATTCGGCCCCTCAGTCTTGAGGTGCCAGCCAATGGGGTCATGGCTGATCTAATTGTGGCCTCAGCTCCACTGTCCCGTCTGCCCCCCATAACCTTTGACCCCCTTGCAGGTCAAAAATCTAGCTCATTCTTAAACGTATTTAATGAAGCAGCCAGCACTGCTCACCGTTTGTAGAGAATGTCAAATATTAATGATTCTCTGAGGAAAGAAATTCCTCCTCATTTTTATCTTAATTGGAGACTCCTTATTCAGAAGCAGGCTTCGCATCAGTGGTGTTGTGTTATGCCCCAGAGTGAGTACACAAAATGTCTTTAAATGTCGTAATATCATTATCATAGCGTATACCCTGAATGTACAATGGTCTCAGATTCCAAAGTAAGTGTGACCCACTAAAAGCATGACATGCTGATGGAAGTCTGCAGCCAAATGGCTTAGATTCTTTAAAGCCCTGGTAAGGTTCCCCTACAGTGTAGAAACAGGCCCTTCAGCCCAACCAGTCGAAACCGACCCTCCAAAGAATAAACCAACCAGACCCATATCCCTCTGACTAATGCACCTACCACTGTGGGCAATTTAGCATGGCCAATTCACCTGACCTGCACATCTTTGGACTGTGGGAGGAAACCGGAGCACCCGGAGGAAACCCACGCAGACACGGGGAGAACGTGCAAACTCCACACAGTCAGTCACCCAAGGCTGGAATCGAACCCGGGTCCCTGGCACTGTGAGGCAGCAGTGCTAACCACTGAGCCACCTTGCTGCCTTGCTATTAGAAACACAAACAGAATTTGCTGGAGAAGCTCAGCAGGTCTGGCAGCACCTGCGGAGTGAAATCAGAGTTAGCTTTTCAAGCCGAGTGACCATGACTCAGAACTCTTTTGAGACAGGGTCACTCAACCCGAAACATTAACTCTGATACCTCTCCGCAGAAGCTAACAGACCTGCTGAGCTTTTCCAGCAATTTCTGTTTGTGTTTCTGATTTCCAGCATCTGCAGTTCTTTCGTTTTTTATTTAACTGAATATTAGCCCAGACATTATGTGCTTGTGGCTGAAATGCAGCTGGAGCTGTTGAATCTTTCAAAACCACATTTAGTTCATGTGATATGGGATTAGATTAGATTACTTACAGTGTGGAAACAGGCCCTTCGGCCCAACAAGTCCACACCGCCCCGCCGAAGCGTAACCCACCCATACCCCTACATCTACATCTAACCCTTACCTAACACTATGGGCAATTTAGCATGGCCAATTTACCTGACCTGCACATCTTTGGACTGTGGGAGGAAATCGGAGCACCCGGAGGAAACCCACGCAGACACAGGGAGAATGTGCAAACTCCACACAGTCAGTCGCCTGAGGCGGGAAATGAACCCGGGTCTCTGGCGCTGTGAGGCAGCAGTGCTAACCACTGTGCCACCGTGCCACCCACCAAACAGAATCTAACAGATCTAACAGAATCATTAGCACATCAGGTACCAACACCCTGCTGGACACAACCCAAACACCACAGTGGCATTGAACAGATATATCCTCTCAGCACCTACCCTACAAAGCCTTAATTAGAAAAATGTGAGGTGCTGCATTTTTGGAAAGCAAATCTTAGTGGGACTTATACACTTAATGGTAAGGTCCTAGGGAGTGTTGCTGAACAAAAAGACCTTGGAGTGCAGGTTCACAGCTCCTTGAAAGTGGAGTCGCAGGTAGATAGGATAGTGAAGAAGGTGTTTGGTATGCTTTCCTTTATTGGTCAGAGTATTGAGTATATGAGTTGGGAGGTCATGTTGCAGCTGTACAGGATGTTGGTTAGGCCACTGTTGGAAAATTGCATGCAATTCTGGTCTCCTTCCTATTGGAAGGATGTTGTGAAACTTGAAAGGGTTCAGAAAAGATTTAAAAGGATGTTGTCAGGGTTAGAGGATTTGAGCTACAGGGAGAGGCTGAACAGGCTGGGGCTGTTTTCCCTGGAGCGTCGGAGGCTAAGGGATGACCTTATAGAGGTTTATAAAAGCATGAGGGGTATGAATCAGATAAATAGACAAAGTCTTTTCCCTGGGGTGGAGGAACTAGAGGGCATAGGTTTAGGGTGAGAGGGGAAGGATATAAAAGGGACCTAAGGGACAACTTTTTCACGCAAAGGGTGGTGCATGTATGGAATGAGCTGCCAGAGGAAGTGGTGGAGGCTGGTACAATTACAACATTTAAAAGGCATTTGGATGGGTATATGAATAGGAAGGGTTTGGAGGGATATGGGCTGGGTGCTGGCAGGTGGGACTAGATTGGGTTGGGATATCTGGTCAGCATGGACGGGTTGGACCGAAGTCTGTTTCCATGCTGTACATCTCTATGGCTCTATATTCAACAGTTAATAGGGCAGCTATGAACTGATCCATTGTCCTTTATGTGATTTCTACACATGCCGATAAAACATAGCAAACATAATCTTATCATCATTTGTACATTGGGGTTGAAAACCTGGTTTGAGTCTTCCACACTCTCCCCAACCTATTCACTGGATCTGCCAGATACTGACTCAGTTTGTGGATCAGCCAGTGGAATATAGGTCTGTGAATACAGCCAGAGCACCAAACCCTGTGGCAAAAACTCTGGGAGAGGAGGCCTCAAAGCAGTTTGAGGAACTTACCGAAGGTTGCAAATAATTTGCTGATAAAATCGTCAGAAAGTCTATGTCTGGACCTGAACAGAGCAAATGATTTGTTCATTGATGCAACCAATTTTATTGTCATTCCATTCAGCATCCCTGGTTGAGAACCTGAACAATTATTCCTTTCGGTTGTGAATTGCATGAGGAAATTTTTACGATAATTGTTGAAAAGCTTCTCTAATCCCCTTTTATCTCCTTTTCTCTCTCACAATCTAATCCTTTCCTCTCTTTACTGCCTCGCCAAATCAGACGCTGATTCCCTCCTCAATCACTTCTCTCTTTCTTTTTCCATCTTGCTGCTCAGGCAAAGATTTGCATTTACATAACGCCCTTCATGATCACTGGGTGTCCCAGATCGTTTGACAGCCATTGAGGCGTTTGCTGACGTGTCAGAAATATCGGTTGACAAATGCCCACAGGCAAAATAAAAATTGACAATTAACACATTTTTTATGATAACGAACAAAGGATGAATATTGGAAAGGACACCTGGGAGAAATCCCCTGCTCTTTTTTTTAGATTAGATTACTTACAGTGTGGAAACAGGCCCTTCGGCCCAACAAGTCCACACTGACCCTCCAAAGAGCAACCCACCCAGACCCATTCCCCTACATTTACCCCTACACCTAACACTACAGGCAATTTCTCATGGCCAATTCACCCAACCTACATTTTTGGACTGTGGGAGGAAACCCACACAGACAGTTGACCGAGGCAGGGATTGAACCTGGGTCTCTGGCGCAGTGAGGCAGCAGTGCTAACCATCGTGCGCTCTTCTTTAAATAAGCACCTGAGGATCTTATAAATCCATCTGAAAGGACAGATAATGCAGTATCTACAAGGACAACACTTGATCATTTTGCACTCTTATCCTGGAGTGGGATCTGAACTTACAAACTCTGATTGGAAAGTAAGAGAGCTGCCAATGGTAACCACATGGCAGTAGAGTGTTGGCACTATTATTTACCAAGGTCCGAAATACCCTCTTGCCCCCTGCTCCACCAGCTCACATAAGGGGCAGCACAGTATCTCTCTGGTTAGCACTACTGCCTCACTGCACCAGGGACCCAGCTTCGATTCCAGCCATAGGTGACTGTACGGAGTTTGCACTGCCTCCCTATGGAGAAAGTGAGGACTGCAAATGCTGGAGATCAGGGTGTGGTTGCCTCATTCCTGATGAAGGGCTTATGCCCGAAATGTCGTCTCCTCTGCTCCTTGGATGTTTTTTCCAACGCTGCACTCTTTGACTCATCCTCCCTGTGGGTTTCCTCCGATTTCTTCCCTCAATGTGCAGCTTAGGTGGATTGGACAAACTAAATTACCCTGTAGTGTCCAGGTATTTGTGGGTTAACCATAGGAAATGTGGGGTTATAGGGTAGCGGGATGAGAAGCTGGGCTGCCCTTCGGAAGGGTGGTGTGGACTCAATGGGCCGAATGGCCTGTTTTCACACTGCAGGGATTCTATGAATAAGTTGAGATGCAACATTCGTTTAAATTGAGGGATGAGACTGATCAAAATCCGGTCGAATAAATTTTTGATTATTCTGAGAATGATTCTCCATCTGTCTGCTAGCTGTCAACATTTTCATCAGCTGACAAAGCAACCTGAAACTGACACAGGAATCGACAGTCTTGCAAAATATTAAAAGAGGGTGGTATTATTGAAAAAGCCCCGTGAGATTTACTGAAACCACAACACGTGGTCTTTATTAACTGCACAGTCTGCACTAGCAGATCCGGTAAGAATACAATTTCTGTCTTAAATGAAACGAGTCTGCGTTTTTTTTTTCGACACTTCATCAATTGAATGTCGTTCGGACCCACTTCAAGGTCCCATTCCCTTCCTCCGTGTCATCTCACAGGAACTGGTCCCTGCTACTGCACAGTGCATGAGCTGAGTTGTGTTAACGTTGGCTGGCTTGTGGATCACGGAAATATAGGTGGATGTTTGATGAGGATGTGGGGGCTGGAAAGTTGCCTAGGAACGCTTCCCACTGCGCTTGTCGTGTGGGTTTACATGAAATAGAAGAAACTAGAGGCTATTCAGCCCGTCGGGCTCTTCCGCCATTCTGATCTCAACTGGCCTCAACTCCACTTTCCTGTCCACCTCCTCCTTAGGGTTTAGTCAGTGTCCAAGCATTGACTACACACTGGCGCAGTGAATTTCCATAGATTCCCAGGGAAGAAACTCTTCCTCATCTCTGTTTTAAATCTCTACCCCTTAGCCTGAAACCTCTCGTTCTAGATTGCCTCATATGAGGAAACATCCTCTTTATGTCAACCTGGTCAGTCTCAGCTAGTTTCAAATGCCCTCGATTAGATCTCCTCTCATTCTAGAGAGTGTATGCCTAATCTCTTAATTAGACAAACCTTCCAGAAATTTCCAGCAGAGAAATAGGCCACTCAGCTCACTCTTCCCCTCCATATGTGCCTCCTTCTATTTATTCATGGAATCCCTACAGTGTGGAAGCAGGCTATTCAGCTCATTGAGTCCACAGCACTCCTCTGGAGAGCATCCCACCCATCCCTATAACCCTACATTTCCCATGGCCAACCCACCCAGCCTATACATTCCCGGACCTTATGGGACAATTTAGCATGGCCAATCTACCTAACCTGCACAGCTTTGAACTGTGGGAGGAAACTAGAGCACCCAGAGGAAACTCACGCAGACATGGGGAGAATGTACAAACTCCACACAGACAGTTGCCCAAGGCTGGAATTGAACCTGGGTCCCTGGTGCTGGGAGGCAGTGGTGCTAACCACTGAGCCACCATGCCACCCATTATCGTCATCCAGCCCTATCAACATGTCCCTTTGATATTCATAAAGTCATTCAACTTCCCCTTAAATTAAGTCAAGTTATTTTCTTCCACCATTCTCTGTGGTATTAACTGCTCTATTCTAGCCAATCTCTAAGTGAACAGGTTTCTCCAGACTGGACTTATTATTGACCATCTTGTATCTACAGCTCCCCCAACAAGTAGAAATGTCTCTTTGATATCTGCGTTCTCAATACAGAAATCGTTAGGTACAAGTAAGATCAAGGGCTGTGGGGATGAAGAGGGAAAATGATGTAGAGTTAAGTGATGAGCTAGAATCTATTGGAATGGCAGGGCAGACTAAATGGGCCAAAGACAAATAGTCAAAAAAAGGAGCAGGAGTAAGCCACTAGGCCTCCTTAAGAAGCTGACCAGATTGCAACCTCAAATCCACATTCACATCAACCCCCACCCTCCCCCCCATAACCTTTCAGCCCCTCGCTTACCCTTCAAGCCTCCTGCCTGTCCCTCCTGATGCTGCCTGCCTTGCTGTGTTCCTCCAGCCTCCTGCCTGTCCCTCCTGATGCTGCCTGCCTTGCTGTGTTCCTCCAGCCTCCTGCCTGTCCCTCCTGATGCTGCCTGACCTGCTCTGTTTATCCAGCCTCCTGCCTGTCCCTCCTGATGCTGCCTGCCTTGCTGTGTTCCTCCAGCCTCCTGCCTGTTTATCCTTACCTGGTCTGGCCCACATGTGACTCCTGACCTACAGCCAAATGTTTGACTCTTAAATACCCTCTGGGGCAATTATAGGGATGAGCAATAAATAAAGCCAGCGATTCCCACATCCCATGAATAAGCTCCTCATGATATCCCACCAATTAATGGCACGAATGGCAAACAGATGACCTGAGTGGCAGCCACTAAGCTCCCGTGAAATAGCTTAAGACATTTTACTAAATCAAAGGTGCCACATAAATGCAGGCCTTCATCGTTGCCGAATGCAAACTGATGAGAAAATGGTTGAGGTAGCTCACTCACAACAGGAAAGGGAACATGACACGGTGAAAATAGAAAAGGAGGACAAGGCACCTCTGACGTTAGAGACTGAAACGCAAAGCAACCTTGCAAATCTTCTGCCTGAGTTTGGAAAATATTGCACTCAGAGCTCTGACCACAAAACAGGCTGAGCTCCAGGTATGAATTAATCATCACTTGGAATTTGCGTTTCACAAAATTTCAAAGAGGCTCTCAAACATTAAAAGCTTTCGCATGTCAGTTAGTTTGAACTTGCCATGAAGTGCATCAATTTAACGAGAACATAACGCTGCGCATCATTTAGAAAGGGGATTATTCACAAGTAAAACATAAAGTCGCCATTGTCAGATGAGGCTGTTCTCTCATTAGAGAGAGAGAGAGAGAGAGAGAGAACTGGTGATAGTTTAACCTCAAAGTCACTGTGTCTCAGGTGGGAGCAGAGCTCTTCTTGGTAACCTCAGTTGGTATGGAAGCTGTGTCCATGTTCTTGGTGTCACTCTGCATTGCAATCCAGCTGTCCAGCCAACTGACCTTCCCCCCCTTTTTTGTTTGCAATTAATAGCAATGCCACAAGAACGAAAACTCCTGCATTAAAGCAAAATACTGCCGATGCTGGAGAAACTCAGCAGATCTGGCAGCATCTGTGGAGATGGAGAGAGAAACAGCGTTAACATTTCGAGTCTGATATGACGCTTTTCAAAAAAAAACACATTCACAGGAAGAGGCTGTTGGTGGCTGGGGCCATCCCAGAGGGCAGTTACAAGCTCTAACTACATTGGCTGTGATTCTGGAGTCACATGTAGGCCAGACCAGGGAAGGAAAGCAGTCTCCTTCCCTAAAGGCAATAGTGAACCAGATAGGTTATCCCTGACAATCACAAACCTTAATTCTATACTTTTGTTGAATTTAAATTCCACTGTGGTGGGATGCAAACCCAGGTACCCAAAGGACATTACTGAACTAGATGAGTTTTTCCCAACAATTGACAATGGATTCATGGTCATCTGAATTCCAGATTTTTATTGGACTCATCTGGCATGGCAGGATTTGTACCTGGGTCCCCAGGATATTACTTGGGTCCCTGGATTAACAGCCTGGACATACACCTCCCCCTAAGAGTTGAAAGACTGTAGTTACACTGGACCCGAAACATTAGCTGTGTTTCTTTCTCCACAGTCGCTGCCAGACCTGCTGAGTTCCACCAGCATTTCCTGCGCTTGCTTTTAATAAAGACTGCTGCTTTCTGCTCTCGGCTGCATTAATGAAATAGTGACAATGCATCGCTCTCGCACTTATCAGGGAATATTTTCGCAGCATATGTTTTAGTAAACTGTTACATTTTTAGAACTGACGGCCAACTGCACTGGATCAGGACAGGCTTCGTGTTCAGCAGCATGCAAATGAGTGCGAGCAGAAACCGGAGGAAGCCAAAATTCTCAACCCTGGTGCAATATTGTTTTTTGCAAGAAATTTGCATCCTGGTCACAGGTTGCCTCCACAAACTAAACCTCTGACTCCAAAATGCACTGCTAAATCTTGCACTTTCTAAAATTAACATGTGCCTATTTATTAGATGCCATGACATCCAGTAGTATCCCTCAGAGAAAAAAAATGCGGGGGAATCCCTCTGATTTGATGAATTGGCGGTGATAATACTACTTGGGACTCTGCGCGTGACAGAAGGTGTAGAAAGAACATTCACAAGGCATAATAGCAAGAATAACGTGGGCAGCATGGTAGCTCAGTGGTTAGCACTGTTGCCTCATAGCACCAGGTTTGGTTCCAGCCTCGAGCAACTGACTGTGTGGAGTTTGCACATTCTCCCCGTGTCTGCGCGGGTTTCCTCTGGGTGCTCCGGTTTCCTCCCACAATCCAAAGATGTGCAGGTCAGGTGAATTGGCCGTGCTAAATTGCCCCATAGTATGAGGTGCATTAGTCAGAGGGAAATGGGTCTGGGTGGGTTACTCTTCGGAGGGTCGGTGTGGACTGGTTGGGCCAAAGGGCCTGTTTCCACACTCTAGGGAATCTAATCTAAACAGGGTGTGTAAAGCTGGCAAGATTAGTCAGCAGGCACAATGGGAGCAATGGTCCTATTGCTGAGCCTGGGGTTAAAGTCTCACCTGCTCCTGTGGTGTGTAATAACGTTTTGATTTGATTTCTTACTTGATTAATTATTGTCACATGTAATGCGATACAGTGAAAGGTTTTGTTTTGCGTGCCTATTCAGACAAATCATATCTCACACAAGTACATCGGGTCGGGATAATAGGACAGAATGCAGCACATAGTGTTGCAGCTACAGAGAAGGTGCGGAGGAAGATCAACTCGAATGTTCTTGAATCTGTTGCTATTTGTTTCCAAACTTGTGTATCTTCTGCTCGATGGAAGAGGGTGGAAGAAAGTATAAATGGGCTAGGAGGGCTCTCTGAATATGTTTAGTTAAAAAATATCTAAAGGCAGGGGCTAACGAGTTACTTATAAAATTGACAGGCAGATGGTGGTTTACTCCTGCTCCTTTACTGTATAAATTAGGAATAGAAGGCCATTTGGCCCATCTGGTCTGCTCTACCATTCAGATAGTGGCTGATTAAAACACACAGGTGGGACAACAATCCTTTTCTCTCAGAGAGTCATGGGTCTTCTGCATGAGTATGGATTCCAATATCTGCAATTTGTTTTTGTCTCAGACTAGGTGAGGATGACCGATTTCATTCCCTAAAGGGCATTAGTAAGTCAGATGCCTGTTTCCAACAATTAGCAATGCCTTAGTTTTTTTTAAGTATTGAATTGAAGTTCCACCATCTGCCATCACAGGATTCAGACCAGGTCTCTGAAATGTTACCTGGGTCTCTGGATTAATATGGTCCTGTGATAATACCATTATCGCTCCCTTAAAGAGAAGCAAGTTCCATTTATTGTTTCCTTAGCCACATGTTAGTATTACCACGTCACAGATCTCAGGATTCCCACAGTCGCTCATGGGTTCTGGAGAAATAAGGCCTTTAGCATGCTTGCCTTCATTGCTCAGACCTTTGAGTGTAGGAGTTGGGACGTCATGTTTAGGTTGTACAGGACATTGGTGAGGCCTCTTCTGGAGTACTGTGTCCAGTTCTGATGGCATTGCTATAGGCAGTATGTTATTAAATAGGAGAGGGTTCAGAAGAGATTTATCAGGATGCTGCTGAGACTGGAGAATTTGAGTTAGAAGCAGAGGCTGGATAGATTGGGACTTTTTTCGCTGGAGAATAGGAAGTTGAGGGTTCAGCTTATAGAGGTTTATAAAATCACGAGGAGTATAGATAAGGTGAATAGCAAATGTCATTTCTCTGGGGTGGGGGATTTTAAGGCGAGCGGCATATTTTTAAGGTGAGGGGTGAGAGATTTAAAGAAGACAGGAGAGGCAATTTTTCTTTACACAGAGAGTTGTTTGTGTGTGGAATGAGCTTCCAGAGGAAGTGATGGATGTGGGAGCAGTCACAACATTTAAAATGCACTTGGATAAGTACATGAATAGGAAATGTTTGGAGGGATATGGGCCAGGGAGGTGGACTGGTTGGACGAAAGGGTCTTTTTGCCGTGCTGGGTGACTCTATGACACTATGGCAGCGATTCAAAGTCTTGGTAAACTGGATGAAATGGCTGGCAACAACGCCCCAGTTACAGATTGCCGTGTGGGGAGTTGTGCTAAATGAGCTGGCATTTTCTTGTTTTACTTTTTGTTTTGTGGAGCGGTTAATTTAACCCTTTCTCATCAGAGTGTGGGATTCTGCCTGCAGTAATTGTCTGCAGGAGTTTGCATTTCTGCATTAGAGGATGAGATAACACGGGAAAGGGCATTCACAGAGAAGGTAAGGCCTTCCTACCGATTAGTCAGAAGGGTGCCTTTCAGGATGAGAAGATATTCCACAAATCCAAGAACGTAGTTTTGAAAAGAACCCTGGAGGAACATAGGAGCATTGGAACAGGACTAGGCCATTCAGTGCCTCAAGCAAGCCCCATCATTCAAGCTGATCTGTGTGGTATAACTCCATATTTCTGCCTTTGGCCCTTATCCTTCCATAACTCTACTCAACAAAAAAAAAGTATCTATCTCAGGTTTAAAATGAGCAACTGATCCAGCATCAGTTCAACAGCCATAATCATGGAGAGTTAACATTCCAAGTCCAGTACACCTCTGGCTTCAGAGTGTGAGATAATCTTTGGAATGCAGTCAATGCAGGGATCCCAGCTCCCAGTTTGTGCATAGGAAGCTCCTATCAGGAGCAATTGGACAAGAAAAGGTCAGAGAATCGATGCTGGTCCAGTCAACGCTGCCCTGCACTCTGAGTAGAATTCTTAGCCCACTTTTCTTCGCATTTTCTCATTGGATCCGGGCAGGAAGGCCAGTGGGACCTTAGTTTAAGATGTGTGTGAAAAGACAGCACACTTCCCTCAACGCTGCTGAAATGATACAGGCATGAGATTGAGCAAGAGATTTCCCATGCTGGATCCCGGATCGTCCGTCGAGTAGTGCCCAACGTTTCATTGGATGGCACGCTGAGAGAGCGGCTGACAAAGCCAGCTCCTTCAGGGGTGGGAAGGGAAATGAAGAGCAAGATCCTGTTCCTGCAACAAGCTAGTGCACAGCAGCTCCTGCAAAGTTGGCCATTGCTCCCCGATCTCAGCTTGAGCTCCACCAAGTTCTGCTGCTTGCATGATAATTCGTACCCAGTCCTGTTCGCCGTCCACCGCTCTGAATGTCCACAGGGTCTGGCCAATCTCCAGTTTCCACTACGGTGCTTTCAACTCTGGATGTTTTTTTTCCTCAAAATGCCCCTTTTTGATTGGATGGATGATAATCACCTGACCGAGACAGTGTTGTACAGAGAGCTGACTACTGGTAAACAGAACAGAAAGACTCCAGGTCGCTCAACATTTCACAACCTTCATGAAGCGATCGCTCTCTGTCACATAGAGTTATCCAGCATGGAAACAGACTCTCCAGTCCAACCAGTCCATGCTGACCATAATCCCAAACTAAACTAGTCCCACCTCCCTGCTCCTGGCCCATATCCCTCCAAACCTTTCCTATTCGCGTACTTATCCAAGTGTCTTTCAAACGTAACTGTGCCTACCTCCACCACTTCCTCAAGAAGTTGATTCCACGTGCAAACCATCCATGTCTTTTTAAAATCTCTCTCCATTCTCACCTTAAGAATGTGCCTCCTGGTCTTGAAATTCCCCATCCCCACCATTAACCCTATCTATTCCTCTCCTGATTGTATAAACCTCAGTAAGGTCACTCCTCAACCTCTTGTGCTCCAGTGGAAAATGTCCCAGCCTCAAACCCTCCATTCCCGGCAATATCCTGGTACATCTCTCCTGAACCCTCTCCAGCTTAATAATATCCTTCCAATGACTGGGCCAGCAGAACTGCACACAGTACCCCAGAAGAAGCCTCACCAATGTCCTGTACAACCTCAACATGATGTCCCGACCCCCATACTCAAAAGGTCAACCATTACCAGGGAGAAGCTTGGGTCAAAGATGGTGATACCTGGACTTGCCACAACCGATACGTTTGAAACTGAGTGAAGGACAAGCATGAAAGAGAAAAGGATGAGAGAAATGATTGGATGCTGTTGTTTCCAACAGCAACCGCACCTTCACTTGAACTTTCTGTGGAAGAGGCCTCAGAGTGAAGGGATGACCCTTTAAATGAGGAGGAATTTCTTCAGCCAGTGGGTGTTAAATCTGTGGAACTCAATGGCCCAGAGGGTGGTGGAGGCCAAGTCATTGAGTGTTCTTAAGATAAAGATAGATAGGTTCTTGACTGGGGAAGGGGGTCAGCAGTTATGGAGAGAAGGCAGGAGAATGGGGTTCAGAAACATATCAGCCATGATTGAATGGTGGAGCAGACACAATGAACTGAATGTCCTCACGGTGTACCTATTTCCTATGGTCTGATGGGTCTGGCTAGTCACCAGTAGGCCCATAAGTGATGAGTACAGCCTTCCTAAAATCTTCGTCTGCAAAGAAATTCAGAGATATCACTTTGACCAAGATTTCTGCTCATTTGTCCAAACATCACTCACCTGTCTCAGCACCCGCGATTCCCAAACAGTTAATGATCAGTAAAAGTAAAATACTGCGGAAATCAGAAATCCAAAAGCAAAAACAAATAAAAACAGTGAAACTGCTGACAAAACTCAGCAGGTCTGGCAGCATCTGTGGAGAGAGAGAGAGATGGAGTTAACATTTCGAGGATTGCTTATCTTCGAAACTAAAAGGAGCTGGAAGGTCTGAAGAAAACTCCCACCCAGACGCAAAACGTCAACTCTGTTTCTCTCTCCACAGATGCTGCCAGACCTGCTGAGTATCTCCAGTAGTTTCTCTGTTTTTATTCGTGAAAGATAAATGAATCTGCACTTTGAGGTCAGGATGGTTGAGGGAATGTTGGGAATGGTGCCATGCGTTTTTCTTCAATTTGCCCAATGGAGCAAATGGATGCCCATGATAATTCCATGTCTGAAAGACGGCATTCCCAACATGCAGCACCCTCAACAACTTTGTACCTGAGAATGAGCCTAAATGAGGGGTCACCACCTTCTCACTTGGCGACAGGGAGGAACTGAGCCAGTTCGGACTGGTATTTAAGACGAGTTTTCACGAAAGGTCGTCAAAACTGTTCATCTTAGATGCTGCTGAATAATCACACTTTTATTTCAGATTAACATAACATTAGGAGCAGGAGTAGGCCATTCAGCCCATCGAGTTAAGATCATGGCTGAGCTTTTTCATGGGCTCACTCCAGTTACCCGCCCGCTCACCATAACCTTTAACTCCTTTACTCTTCAAAAATCTATCTGCTTTGCCTGAAAGACATTCAACGAGGCAGCCTCAACTGGGCAGGGAATTCCACGGATTCACAACCCTCTGGGTGAAGAATTTCCTCCTGAACTCAGTCCGAAATCTGCTCCCCCCCTTATTTTGAGGCTATGCCCCAGTTCTAGTTTCACCCCCCAGTGGAAACAACCTCCCTGCTTCTACGTTATCTATTCCCTTCATTATCTTATATGTTTCAATAAGAAACCACCCCCCCCCCCCTCAATATTCTAAATTCCAATGAATATAATCCCAATCGACTCAGCCTCTCCTCATAAGTCAACCCCTTCAACTCTGGAATCAACTGAGTGAACCTCCTCTGCACCCCCTCCAGTGCCAGTACATCCTTTCTCAAGGAAGGACACCAAAACTGTACACAGTGTTTGCTCGCAGCTGTAGTATTTTGCTCTCATGCTTTGGTATTTATGAAAGTCTTTGAATGAAATTAGAGTCCCAAATTATAACGATCACCAGTAATGCAATGATAGAATTTAACCTGGGTCATTTAGCGACTAACAGAAGCTTGTTTAATTTATTTCACAGATTGGATTAGACCGGTTGATGAGACCTTTTGGTGAGTCTTTTCTTCTCCACATTTCTGTGCGTTAATGACAGTGGCATGTTACAGGTCACGCAGGGAGCCCACGTTGCTGTGATAACATGTATGTGCTCTGGGGCTGTGGTCATTGAGGCCAGAGAACCTTTCTACCACACGGCTGGCCAGGGATCTCTCCCACTCTTACCATGTGCCATTGGCGGGTGTTGAAAGTTGACACTCAACCACTTTGGCCATTTTCTCAATGCACCTTTCCTGACCATCATGCCCAGGGATGGGACTCGAACCTGAACCTTGTGACTCAAAGGCAGGCTAGACCTGCTTAGGATCAATGATCCTCTTTTGTGTCACAATCTGTACTTCTGGGAAGGTGGTGCTGGTTGGTCACAAGATGGGATCAGGCTCAGTGAGAGTGGGCACATACAGACCTGTGGCAAGGTGGGTAGTTTCAAACCCAGCCTCAGTTCTCTATGCCCGGGGTTGAGTTATAAGATTTTTAAGCCCGCCAGCCCTCCCGTCCAATCCAATAGGATTGCTACTCCCATGACTGCCTGACCTTCTGGATAGTTCTATCTTTGGTCTCCCTGTATCATAGGGTGGCACGGAGGCACCAGAGAGCTGGGTTTGATTCCAGCCTCGCCTGTGCGGAGTTTGCACCTTCTCCCTATGTCTGTGTGGGTTTCCAGAGGTGTGCAGGTTAGGATGGACTGGCTGTGCTAAATTGCCCCCCAAGTGTCCAGGGATGTGCAGGCTAGGTGGGTTGGCCGTAGGAAATGTAGGGTTATTGGGATGGGGTGGGTCAGATTGAGATGGCCTTTGGAGGGTTGGTTTGGACTCGATGGGCCATATGACCTGCTTCCACACTGTAGGGATTGTATGATTCCTGACTTAAGGTCCAGACACTTGGTCTGAACCCAGTAGAAGAGACTGGAGGCTTATCATGCCTAGAGTTGTCCTATTCTGTCTCCGTAATGAACCAGGTAAACCCCCTGAGCCACCAGACTGGCTTATAGTCAGTGCTGCCTGATCCTGCATTCTCTGATGAGCCGTATTGCAGTCCTAATCTAGATATTTAAGAGCAAATAGTGGATTGAGTTGCAAAATAATTCAACACACTGCACCCAACAATCAGGTTAAACAAACAATCAGATCACTTTTCTTTGTGGAAAATGTGCAATAATTCAAACGAAATTTGCCACTTCCTTTCGCGGTGTTCTGTCGCAACCAAGTTCTGCCTCTTTTGTCTCACCTGGAGGTCACTATGAATTGTGAAGCCTTTGTCATCTGAAGTGAACAATTGCCAATAAGGCAGAGTCACATCTGTGCCTTAGGCGGCTCTCAATTCAGATGAAGCATTAAGGTTACGGGAAACAGATTTAAACTGGCGTGCAGGCGTCAGGTCATAAGCGAGAAAAGAAAGTGCAAGAATTGTCTCAATCCGCGAACAATTGCGACGGCAATTTAAATTTGTGAAGCACCCCTAACGTGTTAAAACATCCCAACACACTTCACAGGCTGATGACAAAGTTAGATATCAAGCCACGTTAAGGCAACGATATGGGCAGATGATCAGAAGCTTGAGTTTTAAGGAGGTCTTATATTATGTTTGGAGGAAGGAAGCAAATGTGCTACAGTCAAATTTTCAGACAGGTGGAAAAGCAGGTTATGAGAGGGATATAGTTTATGGAGAGATATTGATAGGTTAAGTGAGCGAGTGAAGAAGTTGAATATAATGGGGAAAATGTGACATTGTTCATTTGGAAGGGAACACAAAAGAATAGAATCATTGCATCACGGTGTGTTGGGGCAGCCCACAGGCTCAGTGGTTAGCACTGCTGCCTCACAGCAACAGGGACCTGGGTTTGATTCCTTTGACACATGGAGATTGCCAGATCTCCCCGTGTCTGTGTGGGTTTCCTCCCACAGTCCAAAGGTTGGTGGATTAGGCATGGGAGTTATAGGCTGGAGTCAAGAGTATACTGCTGGGAAAGCACAGCAGGTCAGGCAGCATCCCGGATGAAGGGCTTTTGCCTGAAACATCACTTCTCCTGCTCCTCGGATGCTGCCTGACCTTTTCCAGCACCACACTCTTGACTCTAATCTCCAGCACCTTGAGTCCTCACTTTCACATGCGGCGGGGAGGGGGAGGGGCGGGGGTGGTGGTGTTGGAGGTGTTGGGATGTCCTTCAGAGGGTCAGTGTGAACTTGATGGACCAAATGGTCTATTCCCACACTGTATGGATTTGTGATTTAAATAGAGGTAAACTGCAGACTGGTATAACACAAAGGCACATGGGGGACGAGTATCTGAAACACAGAAAACTAGTACACAAGGTGCAGCAGGTAATCAGGAAGGCAAATGGGATGTTGGCCTTCATTTCAAAGAGGGTTGGAGTATAAGAGAAGGGAAGTCTAACCGCAAGGGGCTGGTGAGACCACATCTTGTGTACTATGAGCAGTTTGGACACCTTGTTTAAAGAAAGATATCATTTCATTGAAGGCAATTCAGAGAAGGTTCACTTGGATGATCCCTGGTATGAAGGGATTGTCTTATGAGCAAAGCTTAAGCAGACTGGGACTCTACCCTCTGGAGTTTAGAAGCATGAGAGGTGATCTCATTGAAACATGCAGGGTTCTGAAAGGGTCAATGCTGAGAGGATACTTCCCCTCATGGAAGAGTCTAAGACCAAAGGGCACAGTCTCAGAGTAAAGGGGCACCCATTTAAGACTGAGGTGAGGAGGAATTTCTTCTCTCAGAGGGCTGTCAGTCTTTGGAACTGTGGGGGCAGAGTCATTGTGGATATTTAAGGCTGAGAGAGAGTAACCAGGTGGATTTGCCATGGGAAATACGGGATTTGGGTGGGATGCTTTTCGAGGAGACTGGTATAATCTTGATGGGCTGAATGGCCTGCTTCCGCACTGTAGAGATTCCGTAGGGCACCTTGTTGCTAGGCAACAGTAGTCTCCTTTCTCTTCAGCCTATGTTTCTAAAATACTGAATGGATCACCTCAAGGCAAACCCGAAAGCTACAAACTCCAACTGAAAATGCACAATTAATAAACTTCAGACACCCCAGCGGCATTCTCGATCAAATCTAAAATAAAACCAAAACTACATACTTCCCTTTTTAACACATAATATAAAATTGCTATTCAAACTTAAAGCATGGTTCTTTCCATTATAGAAACCAAATACTCAATACAAGAGAACGGAAACAGACCCTTCAGTCCAACCAGTCCATGCCGGCCAACATCCCAGACTAAACTAGTCGCACCTGCCTGCTCCTGGTCCATATCCCTCCACACATTTCTTGTTCATTTACTTATCCAAATGTTATTTAACCATTGTAACTGTACCTGCATCCACTGCTTCATCTGGAAATTCAGTCCACACATGAACCACTCTAAAAAAGTTGACCCTCATGTATTTTTAAAATCTTTCTCCTCTCACCTTATAAATCTACCACCTAGTCTTGTAATCCACACCCACAGGAAACAGACAGCTGCCATTCACCTTATCTATATCCCTCATGATTTAATAACCCTCTACAAGGTCACCCTTCAACTCCCTATGCTCCAGTGAAAAAAAATCCCAATTCTCCTTATAGCTTAAATCCTCCTTTCCCAGCAACATCCTGGTAAATCTCTTCTGAACTTTCTCCAGCTTAATAATATCATTCCTATAACAGAGTGACCAGAACTGGACACAGTTCTCCAGAAGAGGCCTCACCAATGTCCTGTGCAACCTCAACATGACGTCCCAACTCCTGTACTGAAAGGTCTGAGCATTGAAGTCTTCCCTGATTTATTATTTTCCGATATATACAAATAGTTGCAAACCTTGTCATGCATCAGTATTCATCATAGGCTCATCCAGCATCGTTACAAAAGGCCAGATGCTATGTATCTTCTGCCTGAGAATGCAAAATTGCTAAACATAGATTCCCACAGCTTAGAATGAGGTCTTTGAGCCCATTGTGTTGCTATTGACTCTTAGGAAGAGATTTGCTATCAATCTCCCTCTCTTTCCCGATATTCGATAAATTCTGTTTGCAAGTCGAATCTACTTCTAGGAATGAGTCAGGCCACATATTTATGATTATGATAACTCAATACATTACAAGAAAGTGACCTTCACCTGCTCTCTGCTTTCATTTACCAGGAGGCCCCCCTCCTGACTCACAAGGAAAGCTTGGGGCTACAATTCCACCAGGTCAGGCAGCGCCCGAGGAACAGGAGAATCCACGTTTCGGGCATAAGACCTTCATCAGGAACATCGATTCTCCTGCTCCTCAGATGCTGTCTGACCTGCTGTGCTTTACCAGTCTCATCTTCAGCATCTGCAGCCCACACTTCCTCCTGCTTCACTTCCACTGTCAATGCCCTTCTTCATCATTTATTGTCCTGCTGTGAGGCTTTTCATATGGGAGAAAGGGAGGACTGCAGATGCTGGAGATCAGGGTCAAAAAGTGTGGTGCTGGAAAAACACAGCCGAGGAGCAGGAGAGTTGACATTTAGGGCATATGTGGGGGGTGCGTGGGCAAAGGGGGCTGGGAGATAAATGGGAGGGGGATGGGACTTGGGGGAAAGGTAGCTGGGAATGCGATAGGTAGATGAAGGTGGGGGTGGTGGTGATAGATCGGTGAGGAGGGTGGAGTGAATAGCTGGGAAGGGACATGGACAGGTAAGACAGTTCAAGAGGGTGGTGCTGAGTTGGAGGGTTGGGTCTAGGAAAAAGTGGGGGGAGGGGAGAGGAGGAAACTGATGAAATCGATGTTGATCCCGTATGGTTGGAGGGTCCCAAGACGGAAGATGAGGCGTTCTTCATATGGGGTTCTCAAAGAGGACTAGACAGCCCAATGATCTCTAAAGCGCTGACAGCCCCTTCCCACCATTTGTGTCTGTGAAATAGCTGTTAATATAAGGCTAGAATTAAAGCTCCTTCCTTAGCAGAAGGTTTGAGGGTGCAGATTTAAGGTAAGGGCCAGGAGCTTGAAGAGGGATTTAAAGGGAAATTCTTCCATCCAGAAAGTGGTATGTATCGCACGTATGTATCCTACTACCACTTCCAGGTCTGGCGGATGATGCAGCCTCTTCACTGTCTGGGTGGGGGCAAGGATCAAGCATGCCACAATGCATGAAGCTCTATTCAGTCCTAGTGGGGAGTGGGGTGTGGTACCTTTCACTTGGGCGAGGTTACCAGAGTCAAAATGGTGGCACGGTGGCTCAGTGGTTAGCACTGCTGCCTCACAGCACCAGGGATCCAGGTTCGATTCCAACCTTGGGTGACTGTTTGTGTGGAGTTGGCACATTCTCCCCGTGTCTGTGTGGGTTTCCTCCGGGTGCTCCGGTTTCCTCCCACAATCCAAAGATGTGCAGGTTAGGGTGAATTGGCCATGGGAAATTGCCCATCGTGTTGGGTGCATTAGTCAGAGGGGAAATGGGTCTGGAAGGGTTATTCTTCTGCGGGGCGGTGTGGACTTGTTGGACCGAAGGCCCTGTTTCTACACTGTAGGAAATCTAATAATAAAAGATCGTATGCAAGGGAACAAACCTTCCCGTTCGCAGAGCATGTTGGATTGCGTCACGGCCATGTGTAGTAAATGCAAGGAGTCCTCACCCCCTCCGCCCCCCCGCGCCCCCAGCTGAGGTGGTGTTTTAGCTGAAATATTCAGAGCTGAGGTTGTTGCATTTTTGTTTTGTTTCACAAAGGGATCAGGCTCGAAGGGCTGAATGGTCTACTCCTGTCCTTATCTTCTATGTTTCCAAGAGTTGCAAGGAGAAGGCAGGGGACTGTCACTCGGGGAATTGCTCGTTCAGAGAGCTGGTGCAGACATGATGAGTTAGATGCCCTCATTCTGTGCAGGTAACAATGCTGGAGTATTTCAGCAATGAAGTGAACTAGGGCTGCTCTCTTGGGAGCAGAGAGGATCGAGATCCACAGAATCATTAGGGATGTAGATGGGGTCGCTAGAATTAAAGCTCCCTCCTTAGCAGAAGGTTTGAGGGTGCAGATTTAAGGTAAGGGCCAGCAGCTTGAAGGGGGATTTGAAGGGAAATTCTTCCATCCAGAAGATGGTGTGTATCTCAAACTGAAGAAGGGCTCATGCCCGAAACGTCGATTCTCCTGGTCCTTGGATGCTGCCTGACCAAGCTGCGCTTTTCCAGCAACACATTTTCAGCTCTGTATCTCAAACTCCCTCCCTAAAAAAAAGGGGGGAGCCATTACAACATTTGTGAAACATTTAAATGACCACTTGAAATGCCAGCCAATTGGGAATTAGGATTCTTCAGAGGGCAAACGTCAACTCTGTAACCTCTCACCACAGATGCTGCCAGAACTGCTGAGTTTCTCCAGCAATTTCTGGTTTGGATTTCCAGCGGTTTTCTGTTTGATTGTCTCTTGTGCTGTTGATTGAGGGACAAATGCTACCCAGCATCCTAGAGAGAAATCCCCTTGCTCTTTTTCAGAAATACCACCAAGAGATCTTTTCTTTTCACCTTGACGTGACAGGTCCCCGATTTAATATACTATTCAAAAAGCAGTATCATACTTTGTAAATACAGCTGGTTTAAGCTGTGTCCAATCAGGTCCAAGTTAGAATTTAGAATTAGGTTTATTGTCACGTGTACTTAAGTTACGAAAGAACAGGAGTGCAGTGAAAAGTGCACAATGTTACCAACACATGACGCCATCTTGGGTACAAAGTACCTCAGTACGAAATATAGAGAAAAGACAGAAAGAGAAACGGTTATGCTACATCGCAGATATACAAAGTGTAAGTATATGTTTGGAAAATGAGAAATAAAGTTAAAACGATAGACATTAGAGGCTTCCTCATAGCCTGACTGGATGCCACCGGTTCTAATCAGTAGCCATCTTCGTTCCTGGCCATGGCACCTGCTCCACTCCAGGCTGCTGGTTACCATTCCCACTCTGGAAAAAGACAGAAGAGGAAAAAAAAGGAGGGAGAGAAAGAAAAGAAAAAAGAAAAGGGACGGGGAGGGGGGGAAGAGCTCCGGCTGAAGCGTCCTACTCCGCTGCCATCTTGAATTTGAGACTTAAACGAGAACCGATGTGCATCAAACACAACGAGAATTGTGAATAAAGTTTCTATCATTGAGTGTCCAATGAGGTTCTAAAGGTGAAGTGCCTTCTACTACCATCTCAGAACCGGGTTCAAGTTACATGAACTGCACAGTGAACTCACGATCTCTGCCACTCAGAGGCAAGGCTGCAACTCCAGCAGCTGATACTGTGAAGAGTGGTCACTCGGGGTAAGATACTGGGCTGGGGGAGGGTTAACACATGAGAAACCATGTGCCAGTTCAGAGTAGCACAGCACTGGGCAAAGCTGTGGCAGCTGGTGTGTTTTAGACTCGAAGATTCTGCCATAGTGTTGTGGAACATTTTACTGAGCAGAAACGGACTTTATCGAACGTGAATATTGGTGAAGGTTGGTGTTTGTATTGACATTTCCACCTCTGCTGTGGGTAGGTGACCTTTTGTGCTTTTCTTTTTGCTTGCACAATCTCCGTGACCACGCGTTCTATTTTTACTGCTAACTACAAGCCTGCAGCCTTGTTCACGTTCGAGTGGTCATCTTTCTCGCTCGGGAGATGTCGGTGTGGACAGGCCTCTCTTGCACCAACTCAGGCAGGAGAGGCAGAATGGAAGGGGTCCCTGGCTAATTCGTCCCCTCCCTCACCTGGGTTTGTAGAGGGCGCTAATCGAATTGCCGGTGGGATCTTGCTGTGCGTAGACGTGGGCTGCAAATTTCTCACCTCTGATACGATGCAGAGCCTGCCTTGTTGGCTGTGGGGGGCTTCATGGTACGAAAGGTGCTAAATAAAGGTGATTTCTCTCTCCTGCTCTGTCCATTATTACTCCCAGTGCTTCTGCTACCACAGACTGGAGGCTGCGGCCACTGATTAGTCACAGGATTGGGGTTGGGGGCGGGGGGGGGGGGGGGGGGGCTGGGCAAACCTGACGACAGAGCACTCAACTCACAAGGGTCATTGAGAGCAGCTCCCCCACTGAGATAAATACCCTTGTGGGGATCAAAACTATTAACTTGAGATTCTGGTCAGCCAAAGAGTCAATGCTTCCTAAAATGGATCACGTCCGAGATTCAAACTCGAATTGAATTTATTGTCACGTGTACCGAGGCACGGTGAAAAGCTTTGTCTTGCGAGCAATACATGCAGATCACAGAGTTAAGTAGCAGTGGTAAGTAAATAATAGGTAAACAGCAGCAAAAACAAGAACACAGGTAGAGATGGATGTCAAGAGTTTGTGAGCCCATTCAGGACCCTTGATGGAGCTCGGATGGACTATTGTCTTCTGTTGTGAGCATTGCATTATACAAAAGATGTGAATGCATAAGAGAGAGAGCAGGAGCCATTTGCAAGATCGATTCCAGGATGGAGAAATGTCATCTCTGAAGATTGATGAAAGATGCTTGGATTGTTCTTCTCACAGAGAAGAATGACTAAAGAACATCTTCTCAGAGAGAAGAAGGCGGAGAGGGAGATCTGATTGAGGTCTTCAAAGCCAGAAGTAGCTGCCACCTTCTCAAGGGGCAAGTAGGGATGGACAATAAATGCTGGCCCAGCCAGCGATGCCCACACCCCACGAGTGAATTGATAACAAAGGCATGGAATGCACTGTCTGGAAATGTGGTGGAGGCAGGTTCAATCGAAGAGAGCTTTGGATGATTATTTGGGTAGAAATGGTGTCTAGGGATATGGGGAAAAAGCAGGAGATTGGCACTCGAGGATAGAACCGGTTCAGATATGATAGGGCGAATGGCCTCCAACTGCACCATAATAATTGGGCTTTTGCCCGAAACATCGATTTCAAAGCTCCTTGGATGCTGCCTGAACTGCTGTGCTCTTCCAGTACCACTAATCCAGAATCTGGTTTCCAGCATCTGCAGTCATTGTTTTTACCTCCATAATAATTCTGTGGTATATTTAAAAGTAGAAGTATTTAACTGTAGCCTGAATGTCTTAAATAAAATGATCCACTCTTTCCTTGTTGGTCATGTTGACAAGATCTTGAAAAAAAAGCAAATATTTTAGCATCCAATTATGGCACTGGGTTACCTTGAAATTGGTTGCATCTGTTGCTTGCAGTCAGCTATTGTGAGAATTTACAGGTTTATGTACAGCTGGTCAACCATTCCGGCCACAATAAAACCTCTCATCCTAACCCTGACGCCAATGGCCACCAACCCTGTCAATCTGATGCCCCAGAGCTTCCTTGACGTTGGCTGGCAAACCATGAGGACGCCAAACTGGGGTCCTAAGTGGCTTGTTCACTGTCCCGCCCCCACCCTTTGGAGGTGACACAGGTGTCTGAGTGTATAACTGAGAGAAAGGGAAAAAATCCATCTCAAAAGTGAGACTTCTTAATCTTACAGTGTCTCTCCTTGTTCTCGTCTCTCCCAGAAGAGCAAACATCCTCTCAAAGTCCCCTTGGGATCTCAGATCTTTCAACAAGATCACCTCTCGTTCTTCTAAACACCAAAGAGTATAGGCCCAGCCAAACTTTCTAAGTCCTTGTTTCTAGATCTCAACTAAACTGTCATAGTCATATTCAGTTTGAGGGAGATTGTGCAGTAGTGGTAACATCACTTAGTTAATAATTCAGATCCCAGTCTATACTCCAGGCATATGGGTTCAAATCCTGCTATGGCAGGAAGTGGAAGTTAAATTCAATTAGATAACTTATACAGTTAATGGTAGGGCCCTTGGGCAGTGTTGCCAGACAAAGAGATCTAGGGTTGCAGGCTCCTTGGAGAGTGAATAAGGAGTTTGGCACTTTTGCCTTTATTGGTCAAGTTGGGAGGTCAAGTTACAGCTGTACAGGACATTGGTGAGGCCACTTTTGGAATACTGCATTCAATTCTGGTCATCTTAGGAAGAATGTTGTTAAATTTGAGAGGGTGCAGAAAAGATTTACAAGGATGTTGACGGGACTCAAGAGTTTGAGTTATAGAGAGAGGCTGAATAGGCTGGGTCCTTTTTCCAGGCAGCATAGGCTGAGGGATGACCTTACAGAGGTTTATAAAATCATGACGGGCATGGATAGGGTAAGCATACTAAGTCTTTTTCCAAGGGTGGGAGGTGAGACGGGAAAGATTTAAAAAGGACCTGAAGGGCAATGTTTTCACGCAGAGGGTGGTATGTGTATAGAATGAGCTGCCAGAGGAAGCGGTGGAGGCTGGTACAATTGCAACATTTAACAGGCATCTGGAAGGGTTTAAAGGAATATGGGCCAAATGCTGGCAAATGGGACTGGGTCAGACTGAGACACAGTCAAGTTGGACCGAAGGGTCTGTTTCTATGCTGTATGACTCCGCAACTCTGGAATGTGAAGTGAATAATGTTACCATAAAAAAGTCTTGACATACAAAATCCCTCTGGTTCAGAAATGTTGAAAGACGGTATCTGGTCTAGGCCACGCATGACCCCAAGTGGACAGCCAGTGTGATTGACTCCTAAATATCTATATGCCCTATCCATATACTGCTGTGCTGAGTGATGATACCTTTGTGCAATAATTCAACGCAAGCAATGTGAATTACTCTTCGATTTGTTTAAAGGGAAGTATTCATGTCAAAATTGACAGAGAATAAACCTGAAAAATGTGTTGCTGGAAAAGCGCAGCAGGTCAGGCAGCATCCAAGGAGCAGGAGAATCAACGTTTCAGGCATGAGCCCTTCTTCAGGAAATGAAGGATTTTCTGAAGAAGGGCTTATGCCCGAAACGTCGATTCTCGTGCTCCTTGGATGCTGCCTGACCTGCTGCGCTTTTCCAGCAACACATTTTTCAGCTCTGATCTCCAGCATCTGCAGTCCTCACTTTCTCCTAAAGAATAAACCTTCCAGCTTATGAGTGTGTTTGGCGTTATCAATCTTTGTTATCAGTCTCGACATGAACCAACACTTCAATACGGAGCTATCAGATAAGATTAAGTATTTTTATCAGCTTACTCTATATGACAGATACGGTCTTTCATCTCTTGTCCTTTCTATTCTAGGTTCATATGTAGTACAGAAGAGCGCCAGACACTACCAGTGTCTCGACATTGCTACCTACTCACTTCAAAACAGCGGGGCTACATCTTTTTTAAATTAACCCCATACACTGCAAACCAGAGGTAGGTCCAACTTGAGCGCAGGTTCAGTGATAGAGGATGTCGTGCCACTAATCAAACAATGAAAAGTAAAAGGATGATAAATTGTGTTCAAATATACATTGCTCCCGGTTTCGGGAAGGCCGTCAGAGTGAAACCAAGTTTTGCAGGCATGAAAAGCAGTTTTTACACTCGATGCAACACCTGATTTTGCAGATGCACTTTGCTCAATTAGAAACGGCCCCGAAACAGGTCATTCGGCCCAACCACTGCCTGTTCCTCTCAATCTCTCCCTTCCCTTTATCCTTATCTAAAAGTATCACTGTCATTATAGAACATAGAAAAATACAGCGCAGTACAGGCCCTTCGGCCCTCGATGTTGCACCGACCGAAGCCTACCTAACCTACACTAGCCCAATAACCTCCCATATGTTTGTCCAATGCCCGCTTGAATGACCATAAAGAGGGAGAGTCCACCACTGCTACTGGCAGGGCATTCCATGAACTCATTATCCGTTCCCTTCAGCTGCTTGGCCTCCAGTGGACTGCATCTTTACTGAATGCTTTAATGGGTCCCACCTTCTAACCTGGTCTGATCTGCTGAGCTGCAAATTCACTTCTGAATTCGCCATTGGATTTCCCAGCGATTATCCCAGTATTGATGACCTTACCCACATGAGGAAGCGTTCTGTCTGTATGTGCTTGATCAAAAATCATTTGAAAATATCTCTACTTGATGAGTCCCACCCTCTCACCTCATCTTCTTTTATCAAGAGAGGCAAGAAACAGGCTGTCAATATTTTCCTGATATGGATCCCCAACCATTCTGACCCATTTCTAATAAATCTGTGCATTTTTCTGGTAGTCTCTATATCCTTTCCCTTTAATAACTCACCACCTTCATCCACCTATTGTTTTCCCAGCTGCCTTCCCCCAAACCCGTCCCCCTTCCATTTACTTCTCAGCCCCGTGGCACACAAGCCTCATTCTTGATGAAGGACTTGTGCCAGAAAGGTTGATTCTCCCGCTCCTCGGATGCTGCCTGACCAGCTGCGCTTTTCCAGCACCACACTCTCAACTCTGATCTCCAGCATCTGCAGTCCTCACTTTCTCCTACTTTTCCAAACCAGATACAAAACAAGCTCAGCATACTTTCCATGTTCCCCATTGCTAGTCATAGGGTTATAGAGACGTACAACACTGAAACAGTCCAACTCGTCCACGCTGACCAGATATCCTAATTCATCTAGTCCCATTTGCCAGCATTTGGCCCATATCCTTCTAAACCCTTCCTATTCATGTATCATTTTAAATGTTGTAATCGTATCAGCCTCCACCGCTTCCTCTGGCAGCTCATTCCATACACACGCCATTCTCTGCATGAAAACGTTGCCCCTTTGATCCCTTTCAAATCTTTCCTCTCTCACCCTAAAGCCTTGGCACTTGAGGAGACAAGTCCTGGTGTTTCAGTCTCCCCTCATACTGGTTTATTGACTTGTGTTTGAGTTGAAGGCTTGTGTCAAATAAAAAAAACAGACAGATTCAATGGGGTGACAGCAGCAACACAAACTTGTGGGAACTTGTGCACAAAACACAGAAAGCTAGTGCCTAGGGTACAGCAGGTAATCAGAATGGCAAATGGAATGTTGCCCCTTATTTCAAGGGAGTTGGAGTATAAGAGGAGGGAAATCTTACTCAAACCATACTGGTGGAAACACGCCTGGAGGACTGTGAGCAGTTTTGGTCCCTTTATTTAAAGAAGGATATCATTTAATTGGAGGCAGTTCAGAGAAGATTCACTAGGATGATCAGATTCCCTACAGTATAGAAACAGACCCTTCAGCCCAACTAGTCCACACCGACCCTCCAAAGAGTAGCCCACCCAGACCCATTCCGCTAGCCTATATTTACCCCAACTAACACACCTATTCATGGCCAATTCACCTAACCTGCACATCTTGGGACTGTGGGAGGAAACCCACAAGGACATAGGGAGAGTGTGCAAACTCCACACAGACAGTCACCCGAGGCAGGAATCGAACCCGGGCCCCCTGGCGCTGTGAGGCAGCAGTGCTAACCACTGAGCCACTGTGCCACCCCTATTTGCCATAATGATTAGACGATTAGATTCCCTACAGTATGGAAAAAAGGCCCTTCAGCCCAATTAGTCCACTGGTCTCTGGTGTAGAGGGATTGTCAAATGAGCAAAGGCTAAACAGGTTGAGACTCCACTCACCGGAGTTTAGAAGAAAGAGAGGTGATCACATTGAATTATATAGGATTCTGAAAGGGCCTATCAGGGTGAGAGGATTTTTCCCCTCATGGGAGAATCTAGGACCAGGAGTCACAGTCTCAGAATAAAGGGACGCCCATTTCAGACTGAGATGAGGAGGTATTTCTTCTCTCAGAGGGTTGTGAGTCTTTGGAACACCTTCCCACAGAGAGCTGTGGGGACAAAGCCCTCGTGGATATTTAAGGTTGAGATCGATTCTTGATCAGTCAGGGAAGCAAGATTTTGGGGAAAGGGCAGGAAAGTGGACATGAGGACTGTTGAATGATGGCGCAGGCTGGAGGGTACGAATGACCTCAAACACAAGTCAATGACCTTATTTCTTATGGTCTACCCTGCTGAATCCTTTAATCATCTTCAAAACCTTATTTAGAGCAGCCTTTAATATTCTGTATTCAGAGGTGTAGGCAGTTCAGATATACGTGGGTGTATTTTAACTTTACAGCAGCCACACATTATTTTCAGAACTTCTTTGTATAATCCCACTGTCCCATTCGCTCGCCACGTAAGCAAATATTTATGGAAAATAATTTATTGATGGTGCAGTAAGATAACCTCCACTCTAACCATGGAATAGAAATAGTGTCAAGGTCACATTGCTGTTGAGAACTGCTATTTTGGTTTTACTTCTGTCATTGGTTCCCTGCTGCTTCTTGGTTTTAGTGAGGTTTGATTTCACTTACGTTTTATGACGTTTGAATATTGTTTCAATTCTGTAACTTTCTGGGAGTTCGTGCAGAAATGACTAATAAGACAAGCTGCCTATGGTGATACAACATCTGAGGTTAGTTCCGTGACTACACACAGACTCTCTGTTTCCCTCTCCCCAGATGCTGCCTGACCTGCTGACAACTAGCCCCCTTTCTGGTTTCATTTCAGATTTGCAGCATCCACAGAACTTTATTTCTGTGCTGATGCACTAATACTCCTCCTCAATAAGCAGAGAAAACTGAAAGAACGCAAAAGCCTATTGCCATATAACAGTGTAGGAACAAATTACAGCAGCTGCTGGAATCTGTACTGAAAACAATAAATGCTGGATTTTGGATTAGCGGTGCTGGAAAAGCACAGCAGTTCAGGCAGCATCCGAGGAGCAGGAAAATCGATGTTTTGGGCAAAAGCCCTTCATCAGGAATAAAGGCAGAGAGCCTGAAGTGTGGAGAGATAAGCTAGAGGAGGGTGGGGGTGGGGAGAGAGTAGAATAGAGTACAATAGGTGAGTGGGGGAGGGGATGAAGGTGATAGGTCAGGGAGGAGAGGGTGGAGTGGATAGGTGGAAAAGAAGATAGGCAGGTAGGACAAGTCCGGACAAGTTATGGGGACAGTTACTGAGCTGGAAGTTTGGAACTAGGGTGAGGTGGGGGAAGGGGAAATGAGGAAACTGTTGAAGTCCACGTTGATGCCCTGGGGTTGAAGCGTTCCGAGGCGGAAGATGAGGCGTTCTTCCTCCAGGCGTCTAGTGGTGAGGGAGCGGCGGTGAAGGAGGCCCAGGACCTCCATGTCCTCGGCAGAGTGGGAGGGGGAGTTGAAATGTTGGGCCACGGGGCGGTGTGGTTGATTGGTGCGGGTGTCCCGGAGACGTTCCCTAAAGCGCTCCGCTAGGAGGCGTCCAGCCTGGTCAGGCAGCATCCATGGAGCGAGAGCAAACTAACGGTTCGAGTCCAGGTGACTCATCATTAGCTTAATAGACTCATAACCTGAGCTTGCTGTCTCTCCATAGATGCTGCCTGACCCATTCTGATCTCGTAGAGTCATTGAGTCATAGAGTTTAGAGATGCACAGCACATAAACAGACCCTTCGGTCCAACTCATCCATGCTGACCAGATAACCTAAATAAATCTAGTCCCATTTGCCAGAGTTTGGCCCATATCCCTCTAAACCCTTCCTATGCATATACCCATCCAGATGTCTTTTAAATGCTGTAATTGTACCAGCCTCCACCACCTCCTCTGTCAACTCATTCCATACACGCACCACCCTCTGTGTGAAAACATTGCCCCTTTCATGTATTTTATATCATTCCCCTCTCACCTTAAGCCTATGTCCTCTATTTTGGACTCCCCTACCAGGGGGAAAGACCCAGTCTATCTACCCTACCCATGCCCCTCGGGGATTTCAAGGTCTCCAGCAATGTTTGTTTTCTGCCATAGTTTATTTTTAAGTAAAATACATCTTCTAATTAACCACTGCAAAAACGCATCTGCACAGGTAGGATTTGGACCCGTGTGTCCTGGCTCAGAGGTAGAGACCCTACCATTGTGCCACAAGCTAAACACACAAGGCTGCTTGTTACCCCTCAAACCTAAAAGTGTCTCAATTGGTTTGCTGCATCGCAATTGGGAAGGAACAAAGCACAGAGTCAAAGCTTCACATTGCAGTGTGTTATCATGTAATCCATGAGGGCAGAGACTTTCTGTGCAGCTCTGTTTGCAACAGCGATGTTACACATTTAGAAGCTCTCTGAGACACCATGGCAGGATCGCATCTGTTTGATACACAATGCGGGGGCTTGATTCTCTGTACTCAACGCATCCTTTCATAAAAATCAGCCTGCGATCTCTTTCTTGTGTAGCTCGCTCGAGGTTGCAAAAACTGTTTCTTGTGCAACAGAAAAGGGCGAAACTGTTTACCAACAAGGCCAATGTGGGACGGTGTGGGCCGATAATCATTGACACCACTTCGACCCCTATCAGCTCTCTGTCAGCAAAAGCTAACCTGGAATGGGGGCTCTCAACTTTATTCAGACACTTTAAACTGAGATGCAAACGAGGCAAGGGAGATCCAAAAACAACTTTTCTCCACACAGCGATATTTAGAGGATGGAAATGTGTTGGAGACAAGTTCAATTGATACATTTAAGACGGCTTGGGATAGTAATTTGGGTAGAAATGGTGGGCAGGGTTGTGGGCATAAGGCAGGAGATTGGCACTCAGGAATAGAACTAGTGCAGGCACGATGGGTCAAATGGCCTCCTTCTATACTGTAAGAATTCTGCCATTCTGCGACGAAGATGGTGCAGAACGCCGAACTCAAACATTTAGGATCACTTTCGATTGTGGTTTTCAGCCACGTTTGGCATTTAACAGGGCAGGAATAAATAGGAACTAATAATTATTTCTGTTACTGAAACTTCTGTAAGGTGGTGCTTTATCCCCACCTGTTTATGAGAAATCACAAAGCCTACCGGACCGATTTCACGTAAACCTGGTGCACAAACAGTGCACAGTCCGTGCAAAGGCTAATTTATTTTTGGAAAAGATCCTGGCATTTTTTAAAGGAGTCGGTAGCAATGGGAAAGAGGGTGTTTTTCTTTCAGAATGCTGAAGGATATTTCATTTAGAATCTTGTGGATTGTCAGAGAGTGGCAGCAGGGCAATTTTATCATGGCAGCCAAAGCATGCGCAAAGTTTTCAAGTCAGTTTGTTGGATGGGTCTAAACCCTCATCGGTGAGATTGACGCTCTTAATAAGAAAGAAAACTCCCTTTTCAGCTTTGTATTGGATTCAGAACATCAATCTGACAGGGTAAATTCTCGAGGTAGAGCTGAATCATTGTAATAGCAGCATGTTAGTGCTGCTTGGGGAGACATACACTGTACTGAGTGCCCTCTCCACTTCACATCACTCCACTGCTGGTCATCATACTTTAGCTGCTTGGGCCCAAACAGCATTGGAAACCCTTCTCCCAAATCTCCTACCTCTCTCCCTTCCTTTCACATCAGCACCAGAGGCTGAGGGATGACCCTAACGAGATTTATAAAAATCACGAGGGGCAAGGAATAGGGTAAATAATTAAGGTCTTTCCCCCCAAGGATGGGGAAGTCCAAAATAGAGGGCATAGGTTTTAAGGTGAGAGGGGAAAGATTCAAATGGACCGCAGTGGGAGCTTTTTCACGCAGAGGGTGGTGCGCATATAGAATGAGCTGCCAGAGGAAATGGTGGAAGCTGGTACAATTATAACATTTAAAAGGCATCTGGGTGAGTATATGAATAGGAAGGGTTTAGAGGGATATGGGCCAGTACTGACAAATGGAATTAGATTAGTTTCGGATATATGGTCGGCGTGGACGAGTTGGATCGAAGGGTCTGTTTCTGTGCTGTACAGCTCTATGACTCCCTTTTTCAACACAGCTTTTGATCGCCGGCCTACTGATGTGTCTAACAACATTCCTGTGTAGCACCATAAGACTTTTTACTGTGTCAAAGGTGCCACATAAATGCAAGTCATTATGATACATGTTTTAATTATTTGAAGAAGCGAGAGAACAAGATGTCCTCTGGTGGGATAAGCAAGTACAAATACTCAGACCCATTGGATTGACTCAAAGCTGAGAGTTATTAGTCAGTTGGTACAGAACAGGTTTTGGTTTATTAGAGATGATTGATTGTACATTCTGTGGTTGCACTCACTCCAAGCAACACAAAAAAAACTTCAACTCAGTTCACACTCTGCGGTTGGGAAAACAAATTTACATACTGCAGATCTGTAGTTGCAGCTAGGTGCTCGTGGTTCACCAGAGTTTGTTTGTTAACACCTAGCTATTTATTTCTCTGTTTGCTACTGTGATATCCTGTCCATTTGTCCATCTCCCGGGGGTGATGCGTGTGTGGCTGTCACGACACACCAGTGGACGAGCAGCTACCTTTTCTCATTGGCTTCCAATTACAATGTTGAATACTTTCATGCGACATACTCAGTCCCACATAGACACATAGTGACCTCCAGAATTGTCCTGGGGTTATTGTCCAGGACGCTGCTGTGAGCAACAGTTCAGACAGCAGGCCATAGTGGAATGACAATGTAGGATTGACCTCTCTTGCCCCACCTCAATGAATTGACATTAAAAGTAACCCATGTTACTTTCCTTTCAGTTTATTTGAATTCTATTTGTTTGTCAGAGAGTGCAGCAGAGGGCAATTTATCACCACCGTCTGAAGGGGAACTAGGGATGGGCAATAAATGCTGGGCTGGCCAGCGACACCCACATCCATGAGAATTGAAGGCTCAGGGATTAGACCCTTGCCCCTGTCTTAGAAAGTTCAAGTCCTGCTTGAAAGGCTGAAGTATAAAATCAAGGCTGACACACGCTCTGCATCACTGGGAGAATGCTGCATTACAACCATAGCGCCATAGGAATGATACACCATTCGGCCCATCTTGTCCATGCTGACCCAATGGTCTAGTGGGATTATCCCCAGGCTATTAATCCAGACATTCTGGGGACCTGGATTCAAATCCTGCCTCAGCAGATGGTGGAATTTGAGCTCAATAAAAATCTGTAAATAAGAGTCTAATGATGACGATGAGGTAAAACCCATCTGGTTCCCCTTAGGGAAAGGAATCTGCCATCTTTACCTGGTCTGGCTGACATGTGACTCCAAACCCACAGCAACGTCGTTGACTCTTAACTGTCCTCTGGGCAACTAGGGACGGGTAATAAATGCTGTCCTAGCCAGTAATGCCCACACACTGAATGAATATAAACAAAATACCCAGATGTCCTTTCTAATCCCATCCTCCTGCACACGGCCCATAGCCCTGCAGTATTTAAGGTGCAGATGCAGGTACTTTTTACGAGTTTAGGTCTCTGACTCCACCACCAACTCAGCCAGCAAACTCCAGACACTTACCACCGTCTGCATAAAAAGATTTATACTCACGTCTCCTCTCATCCTTTCGCCGCTTAGCTGGAATCTGTGACCCCTGGTTTTGAACTGTCTCTCAAGGGAAACAGATCCCTCCTTGTCTACTCTCTCTCTACCCTTCACAATTTTGTATACGCCAACCATGTCACCCTTCAGCTTTCTCTGTTCCTAGAAAAACACTCCCAGCTTCTCCAACCTCTATTCATAGCTACAAATCTCCAGCTCCAGCTACATTCTAGTCAATCTTCTCTGCACTTTTTCCAGAACAGTTACATTCTTCCTGTAATGTGTTGACCAGAACTGCACACAGTACTCCAGTTGTGGCCTCACCAGTGTCCTATAGAGTCTCGTCATTATATCCCTACTTTTGGATTCTACCAATGTAGGAGAGAATTCTATGCCTTCTTTACAACCTTATCAAGTCACGGAGATGTACAGCATGGAAACAGACCCCATGGTCCAACTCGTCCATACCGACCAGATCTTCAAAATTCATCTAGTCCCATTTGCCAGCATGTGGCCCATATCCCTTTTTAGGAGGAAGTGAGGACTGCAGATGCTGGAGATCAGAGCTGAAAATGTGTTGCTGGAAAAGCGCAGCAGGTCAGGCAGCATCCAAGGAGCAGGAGAATCGACGTTTCGGGCATTCAGCCCTTCTTGATTCCTGAAAAAGGGCTGATGCCCGAAACGTCGATTCTCCTGTTCCTTGGATGCTGCCTGACCTGCTGCGCTTTTCCAGCAACACATTTTCAGCCCATACCCCTTTAAACCCTTCCTATTCATATACCCATCCAGATGCATTTTAAATGTTGCTATTTTATCAGCCTTCACCACTTCCTCTGGCAGCTCATTCCAAACACGCACCACCCTCTGCGTGAAAAAGTTGCCCCTCGGGTCCCTTTTAAATCTTTCCCCTCTCACCGTAAACCTATGTCCTCTTGTTTTGGACTGCCCCATCCCGGAGAAAAGACTTTGGTTATTCATCCTATCCATGCCCCTCATGATTTTATAAACCTCTGTAAGGTCACCCCTCGGCCTCCAATGCTCTTACTGCTACCTTTAGGGACCTGGGCACTTGCATGCCAAGATACTTCACTTCATCTACCCCTCTCAGTATATTCCTGCTTATTGTGTGTGTCAAACTTTTACAGTTTGACCTCGCTAATTGTTGAGAGTGCTGTCCTGTAAGTGAGATGTTAAACCAGTCTGCCTCCTCCTGTGGATATAAAAATTCTCATGGCAGGATATTGATGAAGAGCTGACAGGTTTACACAGGGTGATATCTGACCAGTGCTTATCAGGCAACCAAAACCGATCCTCTGATCATTATCATTTGCAGCACTGTGCAGTGCACAAATTGGTTGCAACATTTCAAATGTCCTCCTCTGTCTGTTAACCACGTTAGATTACCTAGGGTTCACGGAAGGTGCTATGTGAATGCAGATCTCCCATCGATCTCAGCTGAGGCAACAGCAGGGACATTGAAATGGACATCAGGCAATAGTGCCAGACTTAATTATTATTAATTTTTTCTCACAGAGGGTGGTGAGTGTCTGGAACATGCTGGAGGCGAGATACACAATTTTGTCATTTAAGAAACATTTGGGCAGATACATGGATGGGATAGGTAATGGAGGGATGTGGACCAAATGGGACCAGTTTAAATTGTGAAACTGGTCAGCATAGGCAAGTTGGACTGAAGGGCCTGTTTTCATGCTGTGGACCTTTATTACTCTAAGCAGTATCACTGAAGCCAGAAATTACTGGAAAAACTCAGCAGGTCTGGCAGCATTTGTGGAGAGAGAAATCAGAGTTAAGTCGAGTGACCCGTTCTTAGAGGACCCAAAACGTTAACTCTGAATTCTCTCTCCCCAGATGCTGCCAGAGCTGCTGAGCTTTTCCAGCAATTTCTGTTTTTGCTTCTCCCTCTAAATATATTACCTGACCAACGCTTTTAATTACTTTGTAGGGATCACCGAGAAGAGGGTTCAGGAGAGATTTACCAGGATGTTGCCAGGACTGGAGGGTTTGAGTTATAAGTAGAGGCTGGATAGGCTGGGACTTTTTCCCTGGAGTGTAGGAGGTTGAGGGGTGACCTTATTGAGGTTTATAAAATCATGAGAGGCATAGATAAAGTGAATACCAAAGGGTAGAGGAGTTCAAAACAAGGGGGCATGTTTTTAAGGTGAGGAGAAAGATTTTAAAAAGAAATGAGGGGCATCTTTTCCACACAGAGGGTGGTGCATGTGTGGAATGAGCTGCTAGTGTAAGTGGTAGATGCAGGTACAGATACAACATTTCAAAGACATTTGGACAGGTACACGGATAGGAAAGGTTTAGAGCGATATGGGCTAAACACAGACTAATGGGACTAGTTTAGTTTGGGAAATTTGGTTGGCATGGACGAGTTGGGCCGAAGGGTCTGTTTCTGCATTGTATGACTCTATGACTGAAAAAGTGTCTCACATACTCTAACACTGAAGAATCATTTTTCTGCATTAACAATTTATCTCTGATCATTTTTGATGGACATCTTATTTCATGGCCATAAACTAATTCAATGGCCTGAAGCCAGTAGATTCATTTGAAGAATCTCTGGTGGCAAATAAGAGAAAATCTCATCCTTTGTCCCAATCCTTTGGGCACTCATAACAATCAGCTTTGATCATTATTTTGAGAACTTGGTGAGACCTCTCCAGGGCACTGCAGATGGTACACCATCAATTTCAATCGTTAATCCACAGTTGTTAATACCTTGAAAATGTTTGGACATAAAGCTTGATCCTTATCAAACTGTACTTCCATCAGGAGGGAGAAATTGTTTTTTTCCCACTAGTTCTGTTGCTTTGATTGTTCGAAAGGGTAATAGAGTAGTAATAGAGTAATAGAGTAATAGAGTAATAGTGGTAATAGAGTAGTCAGACATATCCATAGTGGTAAAGGTATATTTCATTTCCGGCTTTCATTTTAGATTATGATCCTACACAATCCAATCACATAGGACCTAATAGGTCCTCAAAACCCGGCCAGAGGAATTAAGGGTGCTGGTTTGATCACATTATGAGATATACCTACAACCTGACAAGTACGACACATTTTACAAAACTGCCCCGCAGCTTTATGCAAGTTTGGCTGGGTAAAATACCTGCTTATGGATGTCTGAGTTTTCCAAATTCCCAAGAGTTCTGCCATGGGAGTCTCATAGGCTACCTACAACCCATCCCTGCGATAGCTGGGTGGTACCACTCTCTGATGTACAACTGATCTGGAGGTGCAGATGGAGTTTAATTCAGATAAATGTGAGGTGCTGCATGTTGGGAAAGCAAATCTTAGCAGGACTTATACACTTAATGGTAAGATCCTGGGGAGTGTTACTGAACAAAGAGAACTTGGAGTGCAGGTTCATAGCTCCTTGAAAGTAGAGTTGCAGGTAGGTAGGATAGTGAAGAAGGTCTTTGGTCAGAGTATTGAGTAAGGAGTTGGGACGTCATGTTGTGGCTGTACAGGACATTGGTTAGGTCACCTTTGGAATATTGCATGCAATTCTGGTCTCCTTCCTATCGGAAGGATCTTGTGAAACATGAAAGGGTTCAGAAATGATTTACAAGGATATTGCCAGGGTTGGAGCATTTGAGCTATAGGGAGAGGCTGAACAGGCTGGGGCTGTTTTCCCTGGAATGTTGGAGGCTGAGGGGTGACCTTATAGAGGTTTATAAAATCATGAAGGGCATGGATAGAGTAAATAGTCAAAGTCTTTTCCTTGGGGTGAGGGAGTCCCGAGCTAGAGGGCATAGTCTAGGGTGAGAGGGGAAAGATATGAAATAGACCTAAGGGGCAACATTTTCACACGGAGGGTGGTATGTGTATGGAATGAGCTGCCAGAGGATGTGGTGGAGGCTGGTACAACTGCAACATTTAAGAGGCATCTGGATGGGTATATGAATGTGAAAGGTTTGGAGGGATATGGGTTGGGTGCTGGCAGGTGGGTCTAAATTGGGTTGGGATATCTGGTCGGCATGGACGGGTTGTACGTCTCTATGACTCTATGATCCTTCTTCATCTGTGGGTGTATGAGGCGGGCCTCCACTTCCTCATCAGGATTCCATTCTTAGTAGCACTCCAGAAAACCTTTGGACTCTACCTCATTATGAGAGGATGGGGCCAATTTATGTAATTCAGGATCCGCTTTCTGTGCTGTAACTACAGCCATCATCACTAAACAGTCCACCTGAATTATCTTCATTTTTCAGGGGAGTTTCCAGTGCCCTATCATTTGTTTGTGGTGTCACATCAACCCTTGTGGATAAACTGTTTTAACCATTGCCCTGGTTATCACACACAAAGGACAGATACCAGGAGATTGTCTTTGCAACTGTTCTGTTTCTTGGATCCCTTGCAGGTAGTCTGTAATTATCACTGGAGCAAATATCTTTAGTCTTGTAAAATCATTACCCAGAAAAAAATCCACCACCTCAGCACATACTGTTTTTACCTCTCTGACAATTACTTCTCCTGATAACAAATCACATTCTAATTATACTTTATATCATGGAGAATACGTTCCCAAACAACCCCACTTGTTAATACTTCAGCTCCCATGGAAGGGAATATCAATTTTTTTCTCCAGTGAAAGTGATGTGTTTCCCCTGTATATCTCAGGTTTGGCTGCCTCATCAGAAGTAAAAGGAGTCACCAGTTTTTTTGACAAAAATCCTGCATACCTCGCACCTACTTTATCTTAGGACATAATTCAACTCTGGCCTTCACATAGGGCTGCAACCTGGTCCATGGGATTAGCTCTCCTTGTTCTCTTCTCCCAACTCAGTTTTACTAAGTCCTATTAGTCCCCGGGGTCCACCTGACAACTTCCAGAATTCCAAACACACATGGGCCCAACTTATTCCAATAGAAACATTTATATTTATGATCTTCACCTCCACCCTCAGCAGTTTGCTTCTTCATGTAGGGAGGAATTCCTGGGACATTACCTACTGTCCAAGTCCTATCGTGGCTACCTGCCTTTATAGAATCCCTATTGTATGGAAACAGGCCCTTCAGACCAACAAGTCCATAACCAACCCTCCAAAAAGTAACCCATCCACCCCTGACTAGCGCACCTAACACTATGGACAATTTAGCATGGCCAATTCACCTGATCTCTGGATTGTGGGAGGAAGCCCAAGCAGAGAATGTGCAAACTCTACACAGAGAGAGTCACCCAAGGTGGGAATTGAACCTGGATCACTGGCACTGTGAGACAGCAGTGCTGACCACTGAACCACCTAATCTTTTGATCCAACTTGTCCATGCCGAAAATATATCCTAACCTAATTTAGTCCCATTTGCCAGCATTTGGCCTATATCCCTTTAAACCCTTCCTATTCATATACCCATCCAGATGCCTTTAAAATGTTGTAACTGTACCAGCCTCCACCACTTCTTCTGGCAGCTCATTCCATACCCATACCACCCTCTGCATGAAAACATTATCCCTTAGATCCCTTTTAAATCTTTCCCCTCTCACCTTAATCCTATGCCCTCTAATTTTGGATTCCCGAACCCTGGGAAAAAAGACTTTGTCTATTTACTCTATCCATGCTCCTCATGATTTTATAAACCTCCATAAGGGAACCTCTCAGCCTCCAACACTTCAGGGAGAACAGCCCCAGCCTGTTCAGCCTCTCCCTGTAGCTCAATCCTCCAACCCTGGCAACATTCTTATAAATGTTTTCTGAACTCTTTAAATTTAACAAAAACCTTCCTATAGCAGGGAGGCTAGAATTGAATGTAGTATTTCAGAAGTGGCCAAACCAATGTCCTGTACAGGCCGCAACATGACATCCCAATTTCTATACTGAATGCACTGACCATTAAAGGCAAGCATACCAAATGCCTTTCATTCATTTCCCACTTTTTCCTTTTAGACCATAAAACATAGCAGCAGAATTAGGACATTCAGCCCATTGAGTCTGCTCTGCCATTTGATCATGGTAGATATGCCTTCTCCCTATAACCTTTGATCCCATTACTAATCAAGAACCTCTCTCAAATTTCTGTGGGGGTGACAGAAAAGGTGTTACAGATCTGTTCATTATCAACAGTCATTCTAGCTGCTTGCCTTGCTCTTGCTACTCTTTGGTCTTTCATATGGCTTCTGATTATAGAAAGCAAAAAAGTTTTTATTCTTCCAGACTTGCCAGAACCAATTCACAGGAACTGACCTAATTAAAATCTCTGCTATCAGTTTAATCACACAGAGGGTGGTGGGCATTTAGAATGCATTGCCAGCAGAGGTGGTAGAAGCAGACACGGTAGATTCATTTAAGATGTGTGAGTAGGTGGGAAATAGAGGGATGCAAATGCTTTGGAGTTGACCGACAGGTTTAGATAGTACATTTTGAGTGGCTCAGGCTTGAAGGGTTGAAGGACCTGTTCCTGGGCTGTAAATTTTCTTTGTTCTTTGTCCTTTGTTCTCTTCCCAGTATTGCCATATAGAATCATAGAGTCATACAGCACAGAAACAGACCCTCTGGTCCAACGAGTCCATACCAAACATAATCCCAAACTAAACTAGTCCCACCTGCCTGATCATGGCCCACATCCCTCTAAACATTTCCTATTTTTGCACTTATCCTAATGTCTTATGAATGTTGCAATTGTACCCACATCCACCACTTCCTCAGATAGTTCATTCCACATGAACCATCCTCTATTTTAAAAAAAATTTCTCCATGTGTCTTTTTTAAAATCTCTCTCCTCTCACCTTAAAATATGCCCCCGAGTCTCGAAAGCCCCCATCCTAGGAAAGGACAACAGCCACTAACTCTATCTATACCCCTCAATATTTTACAAATTTCTGTAAGGTCGCCTCTCAACCTCTAGCAATCCAGTCAAAAAAGTCCCAGCCTTTCGTCATAACTCACCATCCTGGTAAATCTCTCCTGAACCTCTCCAGCTTAATAATGTCCTTCCTATAAAAGGATCACCGACAGCTGTTGGAACCTCTTTATTGCAGGTTCAGCCTGCAATTTGCCTTCAGCCTCGCCTCTCAAACAGAAATATCTTGTTTGGACTGTTTCTGGGGAGTGTTGCTGAACAAACAGACCTTAGAGTGCAGGTTCACAGCTCCTCGAAACTAAGGTCACAGGTAGATGAGATAGTGAAGGTGGCGTTTGGTATGCTTTCCTTTACTGGGCAGAGCATTGGGTATAGGGGTTGATAGGTCATGTTGCAGCTGTACAGACATTGGTTAGGCTAGTTTAGGAATACTGTGTGCAATTTTGGATTCCCTGCTATCGGAAGGATGTTGTGAAACTTGAAAGAGTTCAGAAAAGATTTACAAGGATGTTGCCAGGGTTGGAGGATTTGAGCTAGAGGGAGAGGCTGAATAGGCTGGGGCTGTTTTCCCTGGAGCATCGGAGGCTGAGGGATGGCCTTATGGAGGTTTATAAAATCATGAGGGGCATGGATAGGATAATAGACAAAGTCTTTTCCCTGTGGTAGGAGAGTCCAAAACTAGAGGGCACAGAATTTAAGGTGCGAGGGGAAAGATTTAAAAGGGACCGAAGGGGCAACTTTTTCACACAGAGGGTGGTGCGTGTATAGAATGAGCTGCCAGAGGAAGTGGTGGAGGCTGGTACAATTACAGCATTTAAAAGGTATCTAGATGGGTAAACGAACAGGAAGGGTTGAGAGGCGTGTGGGCCAAGTGCTGGCAAATGAGACTAGATTAATTTAGGATATCTGGTCAGCATGGATGAGTTGGACCGAAGGGTCTGTTTCTTCGCTGGACATCTCTGTGACTTAATGTTCTTTCTTCTGACAACAAAATCTCCCAAAATCCAACAATAATTCTCAGTTTGCAATTCCCAATTCACAGCTCCAAACCAAAAGAATAAACATAAAAATGATGAAAATTCAGTGAGTGTTCTCACGCTGAATATGTGTTCATAAGTATAGGAGTGAAAGTCAACCTACTTCACACCCACAAGTACTCACTTTGAAAGACAGTATGTGCACTGAAATTACTGTAATGTCCCAAACTCATCCACTTCCTGTGCTCTTGGACCCCTCCCCTAAATCCTCAACTCTATCCTATCGTTCCTCCTGCAGTCATAGATGCACAGGGTCAAATTCCTCTGTGTTCAGAGCTATCTCATGTGTGTGAAGGACTGCATTTAATTTTGTTTCGCAGTAAATCCAATCCTCGTTCACTTTCCTGACCATGCACCATTTTCCGCTGGCTTTTATTCGTGGGTCAGGAAATTATCTCCTTACAGTTTAAGATGATAGTCAGTTCTGTAAATTGAAATGCAACATGAGATTTGAAAACACGGCACAAAGCCCGTGAAGTGGAATTCTTTATTCTACTTGGAATCAAGAAGGGAAATTAAGGATAAACCGGGGACTATTTACAGTAGAAAATAAAACAAAGAACTCCAGAAGCTGGACATCTGAAACAAAAAGGGAAATTGCTGGAGAAACTCAGCAGGCCTGGCAGCATCTGTGGAGAGAAAAAAGGAGTTAACATTTTGAGTCCAGTGATCCTACATCATAACTTTTTTAGTATGTACCAGGACCAAACCTTGCTGGTTATTCTGAGCTGAGGAATCCTTTGTCGATCTGCATCCCTTTCCCATCGGTCCTCTTTCCACCATCTTCCAGCAAGAGTCCATTCAACTGACCCAGTTGCCCTCCCTCACTGCCTCCACCTGCAGGTGGATGTCCTGGTGAACGCCTTAGCTCCTTTGCTCACTGCCCACCATCATCGTTGCTGCCAGAGGTCTCATTACAATAAGGAAAAGTCTAAGCCAAGCTGAGTCTGAACGGAAAGGACACCCCCATAGAAATCAGAAGAAACTGGTAGAAAAGCAGATAGGACAGAAGTTTAGAGTAAGGTTCAAAGTTTGTGAGAAGATTTGTAGCTCGGGTGCTCGTTGTTGGGGTTCTGTTCGCCGAGCTGGGAATTTGTGTTGCAGACATTTTGTCCCCTGTCTAGGTGACATCCTCAGTGCTTGGGAGCCTCCTGTGAAGCGCTTCTGTGATCTTTCCTCCGGCATTTGTAGTGGTTTGAATCTGTCGCTTCCGATTGTCAGTTCCAGCTGTCCGCTGCAGTGGCCGGTATATTGGGTCCAGGTCGATGTGCTTATTGATTGAATCTGTGGATGAGTGATCCACAGATCCACAGATTCAATCAATAAGCACATTGACCTGGACCCAATATACCGGCCACTGCAGCAGACAGCTGGAACTGACAATCGGAAGCAACAGATTCAAACCACTACAAATGCCAGAGGAAAGATCACAGAAGCGCTTCACAGGAGGCTCCCAAGCACTGAGGATGTCACCTAGACAGGGGACGAAACGTCTGCAACACAAATTTAGAGTAAGATATTAATAACTTTAACCTGCATTTATGTAACACCTTCAATGTTGTAAAACCAAGACATTTCACAGGGTAAATCAGATGAAATTTGACCCCCAACAAATATCCTGAAGACATTGGCCTGGATTTTTGTTCCTAAGGTTTTTGTACCAATCTGGTAAATGTCTCAGCTTGCTGCACCTATCTCAGAGAGGACAAGATGGAAAGGATGAATAATCATTCCCAGGCACTGGGAGCGATATGGATTCAGGCCCGTTTCTCTGGGATGCAAGTCGGAGGCAGCCACAGAGGCTGCCAAGTGCTGAGCCAACTGTTTTTAAGGCCCAGTTGTGTTCTTTCTGACTTGCTCCTCCAACCCTCAACTCAAACATCCCACACCCAGTTCTCATGGCCATCCATGCCAACTGACAAATGGCTTCTCATATGTTCCATGACAACTCAAGTGTCTCCATCCAAGCCCACAGGCCTCTATGGCCCCTACCCTGACTTAGTGCTAGGTCTTGCCCTCCCTTTGCCCCCACACAAACACACACACATTATATGCTAAATACCCTCTCTCTCACATCTTTTTACCCCCACACCCACCCACCAACTCAACAATGGGGCAACCATTGGGAGCCATGCTGAAATGAAATAAAACAAAATTCTAAATGTCCATTATGGACTTTACTCAACAGTAATTGGGATGGGATTGTGGCTCAGTGGTTAGAACTGCAGCCTCACAGCACCAGGGACCCGGGCTCACTTCCCACCTCGGGTGACTGTCTGTGTGGAGTTTGCACATTCTCCCCGTGTCTGTGCGGGTTTCCTCCCACAATCCAAAGCTGTGCAGGTCAGGTGAATTGGCCCATGCTAAATTGCCTATAGGGTTAATTAGGGGTAAACATAGGGTAAGGGAAATGGTCTGGGTGGGTTAATCTTCAGAGGGCCAGTGTGGACTTGCTGAGCCAAAGGGCCTGCTTCCATACTGTAGAGAATCTAATCTAATCAGAGTACTCTCATTCATGAAAGCAGATTCAATATGTTTCATTTACTCAAGCATTTATTCACTTATGTAAAAAGAATTATGGCTCTGAATTAAAGACAGCTAATTCTTTAGTAGCTTCCTAGAGCTGCCAATCAATAACCTCCCCCCCCCCCCCACCACCCCCGCACAACTGTGATAATGGTGGGTTGTGGAGAACAGTCAACCATTAATAATACCTTTATGCTCGCACTTAGGATGATGTCAAAAACAGCTATTGAAATTATTAGAACAGAACTCTCAAAAACACAAGTAGGCAGCATTCTTCCAATGTTTAATGGTTATCCTTTAAATAACTGGATTCTACAGCAATTCCACAGATCTTATCCACCGTCAAGACTATTTATAACTTGTTTGAATGTCCGTTGTTATCACATTACAATCCACAGCCTTTGCTTCGGTGAAGATGTGTTCGTTTTGTACTCAGCATGTTTCAAATGGCCCTGCTGAGTTCTGGATCCCCACGTGTGGGAGTTAAATCCCACGTGTGTTTTCCTAAAAATGGGTTCTGATGGAAATCGAAGAGATGGGGGCCCGACTTCCAGCAGGAGAGTCTATCTACCATTCCTCCATCATAATCCTGATCATCCATAATGGGTCACTTAAAATTAGGATGCTCACAACTCCAGAATTCAAGGAGGTCTGGGAAATCTACCACAGAGAGGGCAGAGATGGTACAATGGGCTAGGCATTGAGAGCAAGAATGGGTCCAGTACAGAAACTATTCTAATGCGGTATATGTAATGAGGAGAAGATTTTGTATTTTAAAGCAAAGTATCTCAACTATCCCAGAGCTTCAAAAGAGTTAAATATTTCTTTGTTCAGATGCATGTAAAATGCTCAGTGACAATTTTTTATTGGGGTTATTTGAATATTTTGTGGCTTTGTGGCAACTTGATGGTAAGAAAACAGGAAATAATAAGTGTTGATTGGAAGCAGCACATCTGTGTATTAACTGTTCTGTTTACCTCAGCAACAGTTCACTCGTACCTCTTCTCTCTCTTTCTCTTTCTCGTTGTCTCGTTTGTTGAGCTTCCTTTGCCAGAGAATCTTGGCCAAGATGCGAACAATTAGACCATCTCATGGTCTGCAAACGGCTGAGGTGGGATGTGCTTCCTTCTCTTTGCCCCAGTCCTATTCCTCTCCATCCCAGTGTCTTTTTTTTCTCTCAGAAGCAATGCCGGCATTCCAATCTAACCTGTGTCTCTGCCAAAGCTCCACCGTAGCCAGCTCTTCTGCAATGAGATGTGAAAGAGAAGCCTGGGGTCTCACAGCTGTCGCTCATCTGAAAGTTATCAGTGTTTCCTCCATCCATCTTTCTCCATGGAACCACAAGCCCCAGAATCTCAGAGTTGTTACAGTGCTGAAAGAAGTCATTCAGCCCATTTTATCAGCACTGACGCCCCAACAAGTATTGTGATTCCATACCATTTTTCTGCCTTTCTGTATATCTTTGTTTCTATTCAAAAAATTATTCATTGCCCTCTTGAATTCCTCAATTGACCCTGCCTCCATTATATCTCTGGTTAGAGACATAAAAAAACTGCAGATACTGGAATCCAAAGTTGACAAGTAAGAGGCTGGAAGAACACAGCAAGGCAGGCAGCATCAGGAGGGACAGGCAGGAGGCTGGAGGAACCCAGCAAGGCAGGCAGCATCAGGAGGGACAGGCAGGAGGCTGGAGGAACCCAGCAAGGCAGGCAGCATCATGAGGGACAGGTAGGAGGCTGGAGGAACACAGCAGGCCAGGCAGCATCAGGAGGGACAGGCAGGAGGCTGGAGGAACACAGCAAGTCAGGCAGCATCAGGGGGGACAGGCAGGAGGCTGGAGGAACACAGCAAGCCAGGCAGCATCAGGAGGGACAGGCAGGAGGCTGGAGGAACACAGCAAGGCAGGCAGCATCAGGAGGGACAGGTAGGAGGCTGGAGGAACACAGCAAGTCAGGCAGCATCAGGAGGGACAGGCAGGAGGCTGGAGGAACACAGCAAGTCAGGCAGCATCAGGAGGGACAGGCAGGAGGCTGGAGGAACACAGCAAGTCAGGCAGCATCAGGAGGGACAGGCAGGAGGCTGGAGGAACATAGCAAGCCAGGCAGCATCAGGAGGGACAGGCAGGAGGCTGGAGGAACACAGCAAGTCAGGCAGCATCAGGAGGGACAGGCAGGAGGCTGGAGGAACACAGCAAGTCAGGCAGCATCAGGAGGGACAGGCAGGAGGCTGGAGGAACACAGCAAGGCAGGCAGCATCAGGAGGGACAGGTAGGAGGCTGGAGGAACATAGCAAGCCAGGCAGCATCAGGAGGGACAGGCAGGAGGCTGGAGGAACACAGCAAGTCAGGCAGCATCAGGAGGGACAGGCAGGAGGCTGGAGGAACACAGCAAGTCAGGCAGCATCAGGAGGGACAGGCAGGAGGCTGGAGGAACACAGCAAGGCAGGCAGCATCAGGAGGGACAGGCAGGAGGCTGGAGGAACACAGCAAGCCAGGCAGCATCAGGAGGGACAGGCATGGGTGAAACTAACAAACTGTCTCCCAGCTGTTGGGTTTTGTGGTCAAAGCAAAGCCGATCCAAATGTTATCCATATGTCCTTCAAGGGAAACCACATGTCTGACATTTGCTGTGCAAGCGTTCACAAGTGTGTAAGAAAGTACGTGAGGTCAAAATTGTAATCTGCTTGCAAAGCCAGGCACTGTAGCCTGTGGTTGGGCTAAAGTTCTGACACCAATCCCCCTTTCTATACCTGTGGGCCTGTTGAACTAACAGAAATAGATGATAAACAACAAGTGAGTTTTAACATGAAGAGGCGCTTTTCTTGTCAACAAGATGTAGTTTGCTGCTTGATAGCAAAAGGTTCAAGTTACATTGGCTAGTTCAGCAGATTTGCTAAGACTAATAACAGTCAGGGGTGATATATCTAACCCCTTGGGGTTTTGAGCTTGATTCTATGCTCAAGAGAATGAGACTTCATCAAATTTGGTGTATCTTAATGCAACCTCCTGCATTAATCCTTTCAGAACCATTTCTGTACACAAGATGTGGGACGAAAAACAATAAATGAGTGAATTACCATGTTCAGAGAAAGAAACACTTGCATTTGCAGCATCTTCCACTTTATTAGCAGATAAAAGTTACGATCTTCTCAGGGTTCCCTAATATCCCGGGTCTGGGCTCAAGACAGATAAACCAACAGGCTTTAGAGAATCATAGAGTCACAGAGATGTACAGCATGGAAACAGAGTCTTCAGTCCAACTCACCCATGCCGACCTGATATCCTAAATTAATCTTTTCCCATTTGCCAGCACATGGCCCATATCCCTCTAAACCCCTCCTATTCATATATCCATCCAGATGCCTTTTAAATGCTGTAATTGTACCAGCCTCCACCACTTCCTCTGGCAGCTCATTCCACACACACACCATCCTCTGCGTGAAAAAGTTGCCCGTTAAGTCCCTTTTGAATCTTTCTCCTCTCACCCTAAACCTATGTCCTCTAGCTTTGGACTCCCCTCCCTGGGGAAAAAGAATCTTGGCTATTCACCCTATCTATGCTGCTCATGATTTTATAAAGGTCACTGTTCGCACAGCTTCTGACACTCCAGGAAGTATAGCCCCAGCCAGTTCAGCCTTTCCCTTCAGCTCAGACAATCCAACTTGGCAACTTCCTTGTAAAATCTTTCTTTTATACTTGCACGCAGTATGGCTACTGAAGCTTGTGATGGATTAATTCCCAACTGCTCAGAAACAGAGTTAATGCATCTGGACATATATAATAACAGAACAGGGACTGTGCTGGACAGTGGTACCGACATCTCACCTACCACTAACCCTCTAGCTAAGTCATTTCATCCCTATACTCCACTGGTGTTTTTGATTTGGTTTATTTTTGTCATATGTACCTGGGTACAGTGAAAAGTTTTGTTTTGCATGCAGTACAGGCAAACCAGATCGTACAAAGTGCATTGGAGTAATAGAACAGAGCAAGGAATACAACATTACGGCAGCAGAGAAGGTGCACAGAGAGCGAGGTAAACATTAACTATAAAATTTGAGAGTTCCATTCAGAATTCAGAATTTGGAATTTGAAATTTGAAATTTAAAATTTGAGTGATCCATTTAGAAGTCTAATAACAGCGCGGAAGAAGCTGTTCTTGAATCTGTTGGTACATGTGTTTAAGCTTCTGTACATTCTGACCAATGGAAGAGGTTGGAAGGGATTATAACCAGGGTGGAAGGGGTCTTTGACTATCCCTTCCCAAGGCAGTGGGAAGTGTAGATGGAGTCAATGGATGGAAGGTTGGTTTGTGTGATGGACTGGGCTGTGTTCAAAACTCTCTGTATTTTCTAATGGTCCTGGGCAGAGCAGTTGCTATACCAAGCCATGATGTATCCAGATCAGTGCCATCTTAAAGTAAGGCCCAAGCCACACTGTCCATTTGATGTAAAACATCCCGTAGCACTATTCAAAGAAGTTTGGGAGGGCTCCACAATAATATCCCTTAACTAGCATCACCAAGAACAAATTTTCTCATCACTTAGTCAGAGAAACTTACTGCAACTGCTGGAATCTATACTGAAAACAACAAATGCTGGAGATCCCAGCAGGTCAGGCAGCATCCATGGGGAAGGAGCAAGCTAACATTTCGAATCGACTTTCGGTGGATGCTGCCTGATCTGTTGTGGTCTTCAGCAACTTTTCTGTTCTCATCATTTGCTGCTTCTGAGGATTTGCTGTGTGGAAGTTAGTTATCGTGTCTCCTACATTACAACCACACTTCAAAAGTACCGAATTCTGAAACACTTTGGGACGGCCCAGGGTGCTGACAGGTGTGATACAAATCCTTTAACATGATGCTTTACAATACTAAGAATAACACCAATCGTTTCCTGCTTTGATCTTGCCTGCTTTCTATATACGTCAGTGACTTAACTTTGTGTTTGTGGATACTTTTAGAACAGTCGGTTCCTCAGCTTAATTCAAACCTATAGTCTCCCTCGTCTGCCGACTCCTAGGTAGAGACAATGTAAATGTGCAGTGAGCAAGAGACTGTGCAAAACAGGGTTAGGGCAGCATATTCAACGTGGTGGGATACACAGAATTACATGTTGTGCAGAGTCAATGAACACACAGAAACTATTCAGTTCCAGAATTAGAATTTAGAATTCCTACAGTGTGGAAACAGGCCATTTGGCCCAACAAATCCACACTGACCCTCCAAAGAGCATCCCACCCAGACCTATCCCCATTCATGATGAAGAACTTATGCCTGAAATGTCAACTCTCCTGCTCCTCAGATGCTGCCTGACCTGCTGTGCTTTTCCAGCGCCACAATTTTTGACTCTGACTCTCCAGCATCCGCAGTCCTCACTTTCTCCCAGTGGTGAACCCATCTACACATCCCTGGATGCTGTGTACAATTGAGGGTTTAGATCAGAGTGGTGCTGGAAAAGCACAGCATGTCAGGCAGCATCCGAGGAGCAGGAAAGTCGACGTTTCAAGCGTGGTGTCAAATATCCCACAAGTAAAACAACATTTCTACATCCAGCCCATCAAACCGTCTTAATTGTGGCATACCTCAGCCTTCTCTTTCATCAAGAAAAAAGAGAGTCCCAGTCTTTTTTAGCCTTTACTGGTAAATACATTTTGTTGTGATGTTATGATTTATTTGTCACATTATTTCTAGGCTTCCTGCCCTGTTTCATACAATGGTGTCCAGTGGGCTGCATGTTGTTCTGCAAGTGTGGTGTGGCGAAGATTCTGTTTAGGTTCTCTTATCTATCTGAAAATGAACTCTAGCACTTAGCCAATTCTCGTCTATGCCCTGCGTTGGCGCTTTTAAGAATTTGCATATAACTCTTGTCTCCCTTTGCTTCTTCGCTCCATTTTTTTACCTGTATCAGTCCTGTGGATGTTGCCAGGGTTGGAGGATTTGAGCTATAGGGAGAGGCTGAACAGACTGGGGCTGTTTTCCCTGGAGCATCGGAGGCTGAGGGGTGACCTTATAGAGGTTTATAAAATTATGAGGAGCATGAATAGGGTAAATAGGCAGAGTCTTTTCCCTGGGGTCGGGGAGTCCAGAACTAGAGGGCATAGGTTTAAGGTGAGAGGGGAAAGATGTAAAAGAGGCCTAAGGGGCAACATTTTCACACAGAGGGTGGTACGTGTATGGAATGAGCTGCCAGAGGAAGTGGTGGAGGCTGGTACAATTGCAACATTTAAGAGGCATTTGGATGGGTATATGAATAGGAAGGGTTTGGAGGGATATGGACTGGGTACTGGCAGGTGGGACTAGATTGGGTTAGCATATCTGGTTAGCATGGACGGGTTGGACCAAAGGGTTTGTTTCCGTGCTGTACATCTCTATGACTCTATGACTCTATGACCATTCCACAAATCAAATTTCAATAACAAGCTAGAAGGAATAGAGGTCATGCAGTCATGAAAACATAGTGACAGCACCATGGCAACCGCATTATTGTTGGCGGCAACCTTTGCTGTTATAAAAATTCAGCACACAGTAACTGTTCGTTTTCAGACAAAAGTACTCTTGATCAGGGAGATGATGGCTTAGTGGTACTATTGCAGGACCTGTTAATCCAGCCAATGTTCTAGGCACCTGGGTTCAAATCCTGCCACGGCAGATGGTGGAAATTGAATAAAAATCTGGAATTAAGAGTGAATCTGAACTGATTGTTGGAAGACCCCAAGTGGTTTTTTAATGAGTAGGAAATCTGCCACCCTGAACCACTGTGGTCTCCAGCATTTTGTTTTTAGTGCCGTCATTACCTGGTCTGGCCTACATGTGACTCCGGATCCACAGCAACGTGGTTGACTCTTAACTGCCTTCTGGGCATTTAGGGATGGACAATAAATGCTGATCCAACCAGTGACATCCTGATCCTATGAATGAACGAAAATAATTTGAGAAAGCTGTGTTGTCTGAAAATTACAGACTTGATTTCATGTTTATATCAGGGAGAAAGTAAGGACTGCAGATGCTGGAGATCAGAGTCAAAAAATGTGGCAGAGCCGGTCGGGCAGCATCCGAGGAGCAGGAGAATCGACATTTCAGGGAGGACCCTTCATCGGGAATACATTTCTGATTAAGAGCTTATGCCCAAAACGTCGACTCTCCTGCTCTTCGGATGCTACCTGACTGGCTGTGCTTTTCCAGCGCCACACGTTTTGACTTGGTGTTCATATCACACATCCTAACTCTCCTTTGTTGTCCTGCTCAACCATTGCACCTCTTCCCGTTGACTGAAAATGGCTTCCAATCCAAAACGCTGACTCTTGTATTTAAATCCCTCCACCTCTCCCCATTTCTGAAGCATCCTTCGAACCTCAGAGATCTTCTCGTGTTTCAAATGCGGACTTGTTGCATGTCCCTGGTTTCCTTTTCTTCTCCCACAGCATTCAGCTGCCTCAAGCTGTATGCTCCACAATCTTGTTCTGAAACCTCTCCACCTCATCTCCTCTCTTTTCTCCAGCAAACCATCCCTCAAAACCTCTCACTGTGCAAAAACCCATCCTATTATAGTTTTGAGTATTGCTGAAATAACGTTGGCTTTCTTCTTACTTGGTATATTTGCAAAGTGTCCCGCTGAGTGCAAGATAAAATGCTTCAATAGAATGTCTATTTTCAGCAGTACTCAATGCCAAGCTCTTAATTATTTTTTTTTTGCATGGTTTTGTGTCAAATCTTGTTTGATAAACCTTTAAAACACTTGTGATAATCTTACAACAGTAACATGATACAAGTGTTGCTGAATTGTACATGAGATCACTCAATACAACACAGCAAAGGAATGCCACACCAAAGCAGCGCTAATTATGTTAAAGGAGGCTACATAAATGTAAGTTCTTCTTGCTGAAGCATTGTACATGTATGTGGGTAATCACACATGCTGATTTGATTTTAAATCCTAATCCATAAAGGTAAATTCTTATTGTTAAAGCACTGTTCATGTATATAGGTAATTGCACATGCAGATTTGATTTTAAATCCTAATCAAAGTTTTCAAGTTTTGGGTATTGTTGTAGAACAGAGAGACCTAGGGGTTCAGGTACATAGTTCTTTGGAGTTTGCAAAGCACATAAAAAAGGTGGTTAAGAAGGTATTTAGCACCCTTGCCTTCATTGCTCAGACCTTTGAGTACAGGAATTGGGACATCGTGTTGAGGTTGTACAGGACAATGGTGAGGTTTCTTGTGAAATACAGTATGCAGTTCTGATAGCCCTGTTAAGAATATTATTAAGCTGGAGAGGCTTCAGAAGAGATTTACCAGGATGTTGCTGGGAATGGAGGGTGTATGCTGTAAGGAGAGGCTGGGACCTTTTTCAGTCTAGATTAGTGTGGCGCTGGAAAAGCACGGCAGATCAGGCAGCATCCAAGGAGCAGGAAAATCAATGTTTCGGGCAAAAGCCCTTCATCATCATTCCTGATTAAGGGTTTTTGCCTGAAACATCGCTTTTCCTGCTCCTCGGATGCTGCCTGATCTGCTGTGCTTTTCCAGCACCACACTACTCTTGACCCTGATCTCCAGTATCTGCAGTACTCACTTTCGCCCTGGGACTTCAATGGAGTGTGAGAGGTTGAGAGGTGATCTTGTAGAGATCTATAAAATCAAAAGAAGTATAGATAAGGTGAATGGCAGGTGTCTTTTTCCCTACAGTGGGCGGTTTTAAGACTAAAGGGCATATGTTTAAGGTGAGAGGAGAAAAATTTGAAAAAGACAGGAGGGGCAATTTTTTTATAGAGATCGTGGTTCATGTGTGAAATGAACTCCCAGAGGAAGTGATGGATGCAGGTCCACTTACAACATTTGAAAGACACTTAGATAAGCACATGGATAAAATATTTGGAGGGTTATGATCAGCATGGATCGTTGGATCGAAGGGTCTGTTTCTGTGCTGGGTGACTCTATGACAATGATTACTGAGTCATAGCTGTGTTCAGCTCAAAAACAGTGACAGTGCTGTAAGAGATGGAATTAGGTAAATAAAATTGGGAAATAGAACACTTTGGAACATGAGAACTAGGAGCAGGAATAGACCATTTGGTCCCTCGAGCCTGCTCCACATTCAATAAGATCATGGCTGATCTTTATTGTGGACTCAGCTCCACTTACCCGCCCACTCACCCTAACCCTTAACTCCTTAACTGTTCAAACATCTGTCTATGTTGGTCGTAAAAACATTCAACAAAGTCACCTCAACTGCTTCACTGAGCAGGGAATTTCATCGATACACAATCCTTTGGGTGAAGAAGTTCCTCTTGAACTCAGTCCATATCTGCTCCCCCTTGCCCCCTCCCCCCCCCCCCCCGCCCCCCCCCCCCCTTATTTGGAGGCTGTGTGGCCTAGTTCCAGTTTCACCCACCAGTGGAAACACCCTCCCTGCTTCTATCTTGTCTATTCATAACAGGAGGATAAATCTTTATAACACATTGGTTCAGCCTCATCCTCAACCATTGCGTCCAATTCTGAGCGCCACAGTTGGGGAAGGATGTGAAGGAATTATGTAGCATCCAGAAAACATTCCAGGGATTTTACTGATGTCGCCGCTCCAGTGAGACAGGCATTTTTCCACTTTGAGAAGAAGAGATCAAGGCTTTTTTAAATCATGACAGGAGTTCCGGGCAGAGTAGATAGGGAGATTAAACTATTCCACTTAGCAAATGGGTCAAGAATCCAAGGATTCGTCCATTTAAATGATTGGTTGAAGATTTAAAGCAAACAGTGGAAAAGTTATTTTGCACAATGAGAGGTTAAGATCTACACACATAGCCTGAGAGTGTAGGAGAGGTAGATTTAAGATATTAGAATCTAGGGTTCACTGCCTGAGAGCGCAGGAGAGGTAGATTTCCAAGATTAGGATCTAGAGTCCATTGTCTGAGAGTGTAGGAAAGGCAGATTTAAGAGATTAGGATCTAGGGTTCACTGCCTGAGAGTGTGGGAGAGTAGATTCAACCCGGCCTTTCAAATAAACACCTGAAAACTGTAAGTGAGTGGGACTAGGTACGTTGCTCTTGCAGAGGGCCAGTGGAAACATGATTAGCCAAATGGCCTCATTCTGTGCTGTAACCATCCTAGGATTCTCTGATTGTATGAAAGCGTTGCTAATTTTTCACCCTACAGCGCACAACAGTGAAGCACTTGTGGGTACAACGTGTGTGTATCAAATGGCTTTGAGAGCTGACAAATGTCAACAAAAGCAGTAGCTGAGAGTCCCTCATGATGAGAGACTCTGATATAATTGACCTGTCAATCACCATAGATGTCTTTCAGTCTGGTTACATAACAGGAAGTGACAGAGTTAACCTGTTAAATGCTGAGTAGGCTTGGTGACACTGACAGTGTAAACATACACCAAGTCCTCCCAGTGAGAGACGGTTGAAGGGGAAACCATTGAAACAGAAAACATTCCGAAACAGAATAACATTTACCCAAGTGCCCCCATAAAACCCCAGCCTTTAACTCTTTACTGAAATCACTTAGGGTTGGCTGCTAGTCTTCTCATTTCTCTTCATCACATCATTAGATTGAATGTTTGGGCGGTCCCAGTCTTCTGGAAGATTCTGTAACCTGCTACAGACAAAGGACAACTTGCATTTGTGTAGCACCTCTCACAGCCTGGGGCAATCCCAAAGCGTGTTACAGTTTGATGAAGTTTCTTCGGAGTGTCATCACTGCTGGAATGTAGAAAATGTGGCAGCCAATCTGTGCACAGCGAGATCCCACATCCTGATCAAGAGAACCAACTTTTAGTGACGCTGATTGAAGAATCCAGGAGAGCTCCCTTGCTTTTCCTCATGCCTTTGGGATCACTTTGTCCCCATTTGAGATGACTGGGACCTCAGAATAACATCTCATTGACAAGACATCACCTCACTCTCTCCACCTCAGGCAATGAATCCCTTCCTCAGTACCAGCACTGCCTCTATCTCCCATAATAATACCAGATAGGGAATACCTTTGCTGTTTTGTATTATAATCAAGATCAGAGTGGTGCTGGAAAAGCACAGCAGGTCAGGCAGCATCTGAGGAGCAGGAAAATTGACGTTTTGGACAAAAGCCCTTCATCATGGAAATGCTTTTGCCTGAAACATCGATTTTCCTGCTCCTCAGATGCTGCCTGACCTGCTGTGCTTTTCCAGCACCACTCTGATCTTGACTCTAATCCCTAGCATCTGCAGTACCCACTTTCGCCTTGCTTTGTATTATAGCCTATGCCACTTCATTACCAACCATGAAAGGTAGGATTTCACCAGAGGGAACATCTACCAGGCAGAAGCAGATTCCGGGTACATAATGTTCAGTTTGTGGTTTCTCCAATATTGCCTTTTTGCTCTATATGTAAAAAAAAATTGAGTTTTATTTTGGGCTTGTAACTGTGTAACTTATTCATTTTTTAAAAAATATATCAAAGAAGCTAAACCTACAATTTTGGTTCGTGTACCTGACCCATTAGAAGGATCATTCACCTGCACTCTGCCCCCAGCAACAAGCCCCCATATTTCCTTTCCAATCGGGAATCTGTCCTGTCCTGTAATTGAATCCACATTGACTGAGCAGCTAGTAACATTTGAGGGAGTTTATCTGCTACTTCCACTCCTGGTGTGTACCAGACAGAGACCATTCAGCCCCTCTCTTCAGTTGGATTATACCTTCAAACCAGAATTTCCTTACCTCACAAAAGCCTCCAAATCTCAGTTTTGAAATGGTCAACTAATCCTTAGCCTCGACGACGTTTTGACTCCATCAGACTGGTAAAGGATAGGAGCAGGAGTGGAAAACTTCAGCCCCTTGAACCTGCTGCACCATTCAATGGGATCATGGTTGATCTGACACTCCCCTTGTCCACTTTCCTACTCTTTCCTTGTAACCCTCGATTCACTGACTGATCAACCTCTCTCAGCCTTGGTGGCACGGTGGCTCAGCGCTCAGCACTGCTGCCTCACAGCGCCAGGAACCTGGGTTTGACTCCAGCCTCGAGTGATTGTCTGTGTGGAGTCTGCATGTTCTCCCCGTGTCTGTGTGGGTTTCCTCTGAGTGCTCCAGTTTCCTCCTAAAGCAGGTTAGTCATGCTAAATTGCCCATAGTGTTCACGGATGTGTAGGTTAGGTGCATTAGTCAGGATAAATATGGGTTGGAGGGGTGGGTTGCTCTTCAGAGGGTTGGTGTGGATCTGTTGGGCTGAAGGGCCTGTTTCCACACTGTAGGGACTCTATGATATATAGTATTGATGTGAGAGGTTTCTCAGCGGTTAGCACTGCTGCCTCACAGCGTCAGAGACCCGGGTTCAATTCCCGCCTCAGGCGACTCTCTGTGTGGAGTTTGCACATTCTCCCCGTGTCTGCATGGGTTTCCTCCGGGTGCTCCGGTTTCCTCCCACACTCCAAAGATGTGCAGGTCAGGTGAATTGGCCATGCTAAATTGCCCGTAGTGTTAGGTAAGGGGTAGATGTAGGGGTATGGGTGGGTTGCGCTTCGGCGGGGCGGTGTGGACTTGTTGGGCCGAAGGGCCTGTTTCCACACTGTAAGTAATCTAATCTAATCTAATCTAAATCTCTGCCATCCTTTACATGAAGAATTGCTTCCTGACATTACTCTTCTTCACTGAATTTTGATGCCAAGCCCCTTTGTTCTGGAGGCGTCTCCCTGCCTTCACAGGAATAACTTCACCTCAATTTAGACCTTTCATACTTAACACACCTCAAATCAGATTCTTTTATTGGTTATCCTCGAGGGAACACAAACTGAACCTACCCAACCTGTCCTCATCATTGAGCCCTTGGAGCAAGAACTAATTCCTAAACGTAATGGATAAAAACCGAAAGAACTGCAGAAACTGAGGCGAAAACTGTGATGCTGGAGAAGCACAGCAGGTCAGGTATCATCCAAGGAGCAGGACAGTCGACGTTCCAGGCATAAGCCCTTCATCAGGAATCCATTCCTGATGAAGGGTCCTACCTGATATGTCAATTCCCCTCACTCCTCAGATGCTGCCTGACTTGCTGTGCTTCTCCAGCACCACACCTTTTGACTCTGACTCTCCAGCGTCTGCAGTCCTCACTTTCTCCTTAGAGAGCAACTTGTACAGTTGTATAGTTCCCATGTATCTGCTTCAGTTGTCTTTCTGGTTGTAAATCAGAACCAAAACGGAAATTGCTGCAAAAGCTCAGCAGGTTTGGCAGCATCAGTGGAGAGAAATCACGGTTAACCTTTCAAGTCAAGTGATGCTTCCTCAGAACATAATGCCTAAACATGGCTCATCCATATTAGTGTTAGTAATATAATTTACTGCAGGGTGTGGGAAATCAAGAACTGGACTGATATTAAATTAGGCACAATAGCTCACCCTCTCCGTAAATACAAAGTTAAAAATCACACAATACCAGGTCATAGTCCAACAGGTTTAGTTGGAAGTTCTAGCTTTCGGAGCGTCGCTCCTTCATCAGGTGGTTGCCTCCACAAATACAGTTACCCTTTTGGATTAAATTACCCATTTATGTAAAGCAGTTATTTCTTAACTTTTCTTTCAATCAAACTTTCCTTCACTACTACCATCAGTTCTGAGGAAGGGTCACTGGACCCGAAACGTTAACTCCAATTTCTCTCCAGAGATGCTGCCAGACCTGCTGAGCTTTTCCAGCAATTTCTGTTTTTGTTTCCTTCGTTACTTAGGTCCACTCATTAAATTTACGATTATTATGAAGCAAAAAAATGAAAAACATACAGGATATCTACATTTAAACTTCTATGCACTTTCTAAATCAAATTTATTTAAAGAGTCTGATCCCATTCTCAACTTGCATCGGTCAGATATTACGTGGTCCAGTACAAACTCAAATTGTCTCTCTGCTGCAGTGACCATAGAATTCAACCTCAAACTCAAGTTTTCATCTTGCTGTCCCACACCACTGCAGTAAACTTGCTGCTAAACTGAGCAGCCCAACACCAACTGAAACCTCCATTTTGGTGCTAATTTTCAGCTTTGTGTTGTGGGCTTCACGCCCACAAGACATTATCGGGTTATCAAGTTTTGTAAAGCTGAGTCTTTGCAAAAGACGTGCAGCATTGTAGGTGGAGAGAATTGATACAAAGATAAAGAGGTCATGTGCTGCCTTTCACTTTCTTTATTTTGTAAACAAACAGCAGGAGAGAATTTGACATCTTGCTTTGTGATCATTAGCGATGGGAGCCAATCTAACTTTAAACAGGCATATTTAGGTTTGGGTGCTTCAATGGAATACCAAATCCACATCGTGGCTATTGTGTGGGAATGGATTGTGTTGGGATCTTTTTACCTCATTTCACAGAGGGAGGAGAGCAAGAATTTGGTGGGAACTTTGCTCTGCTATTGAATGCTTAGTAACATTCTGCACAGAGGCTGGTATCCTATCACCCAATCACCCTTTGTGTGCACAGTACATGGCTTGTACTGACCAGTCAGCTCAGAGCCAGTCCCGAGAAATGAGGAGACTCTCTGAATCTCCTGCTTATATCAGTCAGCCAGAGCTCCCTGATTGGACCAGGTTAACAGCCCCAGTTTGTGAGCATTCTGGCATTTTAACATAATTGGCTTTAATCGTGTAGCTTGATTCACCTACAGAGCCTTTAACGTCGAAAAACATGCCCAGTAGAGTCATCAGACAGCATTAGATACCAAACCACATGAAGGAATACCAGACAGGTGACCAAAGCCTTGCTCTGAGATCTTTTAAGAAGTTTTTTTTATTGAGGAGAGAGAAGCAAAGAAGTGTTGGGATTCCAGAACTTAAGATCAAGACAGCTGACGGCATGGTCAACGATGTGGGGGTATCAGGAAGGCACAAGAGGCAAGAATTGAAGGAACCGTAGAAATCGCAGAGTGAAAGGGCTGGAGGAAATAACAGAGATAGACAGGAGTGAGACTATGGATGAAATGGTGGGTGTAGCGGACAATCTTACAGGTGTATCTTTGACTTGCGTTGGCTGTTATAAATTCAAACACAGAGCTAACCATCCCTAATTAAGAACAGGGTAAAGCTGATGAGGTACAAGACCAACTGCAGCAGTATCCTGTGCTGTGTTTGTTCACTATACCAAAGTCAAGGTTCAGTTTCCTGTGCTAAATGTTAAATACTTTGATAACAGTCAAATGACCAGTCTATTTTCACAAGCGGTTCCTGTTTGCCATGCTTCATCAGCTTCTGCGGTGCTAGTAAGTAAGGTGCGAAATAAAGTCTGGATTAATATTTGAGTATGTGAGTAAAGTCAGCTTTTCATTTATGGCAAACATTTACATCCTCAAATCATACCAATGAGTCTTCGAGTCATGGAGGTCTACAGTATCAAAGCAGGCCCTTCGGCCCATCATGCCCATGCCACCCAGTTTAATCTAGTCCCATTTGCCTGCGTTTGGTCCATATCTCTCCATTCCCATCCCATCCATGTCCCTTTCTAAATGTTTCTTTAATGACAAAATTGCACTCGCCTCCACCACTACCTCTGGAAGCCCATTCCAGACACTCCCCACTCTCTGTCTGAGAAAAGATTATCCCCCTGACCCTTTTGTATCTCTCCCCACTCAACATAATCCTATGCCCTCTTCCACCCGGCCATGGGCAAAAGCTGTCAGCTATCTTACCTTATCTATGCCCCTCGTGATTTTATAAACCTCTGTAAGATCATCCCCTCAGTCTCCTACGCTGCGGAGCGAAGGGAAAAATGTTAGTATTGACTATCCTACTCAACAGCTTAATGGATCTGTGCTTGATCGTGTTGGTCTGCTGACTGATCATTGTTCTCTGTACTCAATTGATTAAGCATTAGGTGGGATCAATAAGCTCAGTTGGCTGGATTGCAATGCAAATTAACGCTAACAGCATGGGTTCAATTCCTGCACAGGTTGAGGTTACCATGAAGGGCTCTCTTTCTCAATCTCTTCCCTCACTTCAGACCCTCAGGTTAAACCACCATCAGATTCTAATGAGAGAGTAGCCTTATGGTTTGGTGCAACTATGGTGCCAAGTCCAGCCTTGGGCAACCATCTGTGTGAAGTTTGCCTATTCTCTACGTGGGTTTCCTCCGGGTGCTCCAGTTTCCTCCAACACTCCAAAGATGTGCAGATTAGGGTGGATTGGCCATGCTAAATTATTGGCCATGCTACATTGCCCATAGTGTCCAGGGATGTGCAGGCTGGATAGATGGACTATGGAAAATACAGAGATAGGGTGGGTCTGGGTGCGATGCTGTTAGGAGGGTCAGTATGGGCTGATTGGCCTGCTTCCACACTGCAGGGATTGTATGATCAATCTGGTGTTCCTTCTCCTGCTCCCATCCCACAAATGACCAGGTTTATCCCAGTTCAATTTTTCAACTCTTTGTGCAGCTAAGTATCTCTGACCAGTGGCTCCATATTTGTTGGTCTACTCCATACAGAGGACTTTTTGTTGTTTGGACTCATGCAGTTAGGAACCTGGTGTCCATCCCACGCCAACAGAGCAGGTTACCCGTCTGTTCTCCTCATGTTCATTTGTTGTCCTGCATCAATCTCTGAAATGTCCATTTGATGACCACTTACTGTTGAGCAACCATCTGTAACTAGGGATGAGAGACCAATGCTTGCCTAACCAGTGACGTCCACATCCCTCAAAAGAATCTTTAAAAACTAAACATGACATCAGTAAACACAAATCTCCACCCGCTCTCCTGCCTTTTTATTATTTCACGTTGTTTTTGCAACAACCAATGATAAGGGCAGCACAGTGGCTCAGTGGTTAGCACTGTTGCCTCATAGCGCCAGGGACCCGGGTTCGATTCCAGCCACAGGCAACTGTCTGTGTGGAGTTTGCACATTCTCCCCGTGTCAGTGTGGGTTTCCTCTCACAGTCCAAAGATGTCCGGGTGAGGTGAATTGACCATGCTAAATTGCCTGTAGTGTTAGGTACATTTGCCAGGGATAAAATGTAGGGGGAATGGGTCTGGATGGGTTACTCTTCGGAGGGTTGGTGTGGACTTGTTGGGCCGAAGGGCCTGTTTCCACACTGTAGGGAATCTAATCTAATCGTCACTGTCACCAATGATGAGTCTAACTTCATACACGAGATTCATTCGTTGAATTCATATCCTATTGGCTGCCAGGGTGGGATACAAACCCACGTTCCCAGAACATTAACCTGGCACTCTGGATTATGAGACAGTGATAAGTTGTATGGTGTGCACAGCCCAGACCCATCGCAGAAGCTAATCTTCCATCCATGGACTCCATTTACACGGCTCACTGCTGCAGAAAGGCTGCCAACATCATCGAAGACCCATCACCTCCCAGTAATAGATCTCCTACAACCTCTTCCATCAGGCAGGAAATACAGAAGCCTGAACACACACACACCAGCAGGTTCAGGAACAGCTTCTTCCTGGCCAGTATTAGACTGACGAATGGGCTCTCCAGCCTCAAATAACGTTGATCTTGCTAAAGTTGATCTTGCCTGGTGCATACCTAGTGCAGTGTAACCCATATGCCTCTGTCTAAGTCTTTCAGATCTGTGCTTCCTTGCTTACTATGATCTGGGTGTACTGCTCACAAACAAAGCTTTTCACTGTACTTCAGTACACGTGACAGTAAATCAATCAGTCAATCCCCCTTAGTCTGAGTAGGGCTATGTTGGTTTAGGTCTGTGTATGTGATAACCAGAGAGGAAATGTGAGCTTGATTCCTGCATTCCTTAGAGTGAACAAATATGTTATAAGGAAGGATAATTAGTTTTGTCATAGTGATGTACAGCACAGAAACAAAACTTTTGATCCAACTCATCCATGCTGACCAGATATCCTAAATAAATCTCATCCCATTTGCCAGCTTATGTCTCATATGCTCTAAGCTCTTCCTATTCATACCCCAATCTTTTAAATGCTATAATTGTGCCAGCCTCCACCACTTCCTCTGACAGCTCGTTCCATACACACGCCTCCCTCTGCCTGAAAAAGTTGCTCCTGAGGTCCCTTTTAAATCTTTCCCCTCTCACCATAAACCTATGACCTCTAGTTTTGGGCTCCCCTACCCTGGGAAAAAGACCTTGGCTATTTATCCTATCCATGCCCCTCATGATCTTATAAACCTCTACAAGGTCACCCCTCAGCCTCCGACATTCCAGAGAAAATAGCCCCAGCCTATCCAGTCTCTCCCTCAAAGCCTCCCACCCCGGCAACATCCTTGTAAATCTTTTCTGAACGCTTTCCTTTTTGCTTTCACAGCATCGTCAAAGGATGAAAGGATTTGGACTTCAACTGTTTATTGCCCTCACCACCTTGTTATGGACATCAGGATTAGGGTGCCACATTGGTACGTCAGAAAAATGTTTTTCTTATCTACTTACCTGCTTATGAAAATACTGTTATGTTTTGCAAGTTAACTCCCCCCCCCCCCACCCCGCCACCGCCCGAGAATATGTTTGCTTATGTTATGCTGTGGGTGAAACTATTAAAGCCACAGCATTCTTTAATGATTATTATCTATAATCAAGAGATTTAAGATTAAAATGGGTTGATAGGATAGCCGTTGAGGATATGTTTCAGCTTGTGGGTGAAATCAGAGCTAGGCACTGAAGTATCAAGTACAAAGTTAAAAATCACACAACACCAGGTTATAGATTTATTTGGAAGCACTAGCTTTCGGAGCGCTGCTCCTTCATCAGGCGGTTGTGGATAAATACAATAGGGTTTAGGAGAAACTGAATACAAAAAGTGCTGGAGATCACAGTGGGTCAGGCAGCATCCATGGAGAGACAGCAAGCTAAGTGTTCAAGTCTAGATGACTCATCGTCAGAGCTGAAGTGTGGAGGGGGCAGCATTTTTGCAATAGTCGGGGAGATGGTTGCAGTGCTGGGGGAGAAAGGATGTCGATAGTTCAGATTAAGCGATCAGACTGTGAAAATAGGAGAATGATGGTGTGTCCTAGCTGCCAGACTGGAAAGGACAGACAATCCCACTGGGGTGGGGGGAGGGAAGAGGTGACAGAGAATGTAACAAATAAAGCTAAAAGAAAGGGAAGGAATGGGAGTGGGTTCACAGGTTGAAGGTGTTGAAGTCAACATTAAAGTCCAGAAGGTTATAAAGTGCCTGGTCTGGAGATGAGATGTTTTCCTCCAGTTTACACTTAACAGACAAGTGAGCATGAGAGCAGGAGAAATATCTTTACTTAGAGAATGGTTAGATATGGAACACACTACAATAAGGAGTGGTTACAGTTATTCCTCTTATAGCAAGTGACATATGAAGTCAAACAGTGCTTTTGCTTATGCCTGTTTCTGTGAGTAAATCCCTCAAAGAAGGGATTATTAACGCCTCACTGACCAGCTGTCACCTGAGGGCCAGCACTCAAGTGAGGCTGACACTTCTGCTGTTACTGCCTGTTGTAGGAGCTTTCGAAGCCCTTTCTTGACCACCTGAAAGCCCTGGAGTCAGACTTGAACCCAGGTTCAGAGGCAGGGACACGGCCCACTGCATTTCAAGTGCTCCATCGAGATGAGCACCAATGCATTTAACCGAGAACTGGTCAAATACGAGGAAGAAAGGAATCGAGGACTGAATAGGCTAGGGCTATTTTCCCTGGAGCTACGGAAATATAGAGGTTTATACAGTCAAAAGGGGCATGGATAAGGTGAATAGTCAAGATGGTTTCCCAAAGGTAGGCAAGTCCAGAACTAGCGGGCATAAGTTTAAGGTGAGAGGGGAAAGGTTTAAAAGGGACCTCAGGGGCAACTTTTTCACGCAGAGAGTGGTGTGTGTATGGAATGAGCTGCCAGAGGAAGTGGTGGAGGCTGGGACAATTACAGCATGTAAAAGGTATCTGGATGGGTATATGAATAGAGGGATTTGGGCCAAGTGCTGGCAAATGGGACTGGATTAATTTAGGATATCTGGTCGGCATGGATGATTTGGACCGAAGGGTCTGTTTCCATACTGTACAGCTCTGTGACTCTCTGACCCTACACTGATTAGGTTCTATAAACTGGCAAGGGCAAGAGCTAGTGCACTCTTACCATCACTGACCGGCTGGATCAGTCTGTATCCTGCAAATTCTTGGTAATTCTATGAGTCACTTGGTCCTGAGAAGGTGGTGGTGAATCATTGCAGTCCATGCGGAGATTACATCCTCTCTTCACCTTCGAGATCCATGGTTTTGTCCTGGCCGGGCCAGATTGCCACTTCCCTTTGTAATGGCAGCGGCTTGATCCTTCATTTCTCTGTGTGGGAGGGTCCCCTGTCTTGTGGCAATGAGGAACAAGACCTGGCATCCCTGGCGACTCACAGCTCACCAGTTGCGTGCGGGTTAATTTCTTGTATTGGCGGGTGAGAGTTCCAGCCGTGAAAGTAAATTTACAATCCTCTTTGTTTCCCACTGTCTTTTGGAACAGGAGATGAAGGTTTGCGGTGTACAGTTGATTACCTCGAGACAATGTCTTGCTGTTGGTCAGACAAGGTTTCCAAAAATGCCCGTTGTACTTTGTGGGTTGATGACCCAGACCATGATGAGGAGGACGAAAATGAGTAAGTAACATTTTCATTTCTAACCTCACTGTAGCTCACAAGCACGACAACGTTCCCTCAACGTAGTCTTTATACAGCCTTTCCCCCGAAGTCCTTTTACTGCAGAACCTTGACCAATTAGTGACTTTATTAGGACCCTGAACGACTGAAGAAGCAAATTCAATAATAATTTTCTGAAAGGGCATTTGAGAAATACTTTAGATTAGATTCCCTATAGTGAGGAAACAGGCCTTTCCCTTTTTTGTATTGGCCCAACAAGTCCACACTGACCCTCCGAAGAGCAACCCATCCCCCTACCCTATATTTTCCCATGACTAATGCACCTAACACTATGGGCAATTTAGCATGGCCAATTCACCTGACCTGTGTGAGGAAGCCAGAGCACCTGGAGGAAACCCACGCAGACACGGGGAGAATGTGCAAACTCCACACAGACAGTCGCCCGAGGTGGGAATTGAACCCAGGCCCCTTGTGCTGTGAGGCAACAGTGCTAACTGCTGAGCCCCTGTGCTGCCCCAAAGAAAGCTACTTAAAATGGAAAAGTTATAGAGAAAGGGTGTTGAGATTAATTGAATCTGCAGTGGCACAGTGGTTGGCATTGATGTCTCACAGCGCCAGCGACCGGGGTTCGATTCCATCCTGGGATGAATGTGTGGAGTTTGCACATTCTCCCTGTGTTTACGTGGGTTTAGTCCGGATGCTCCGGTCTCCTCCCACAGTCCAAAGATGTGCAGGTTAGGTAGATTAGCCATGGGAAATGTTGGGAGGTGGGATGCTCTTCAGAGGGTTGGTGTGGACTTGATGGGCCAAATGGCCTGCTTCCACACTGTAGGGATTCTATTAATCTAGTTAACAAAGACAGCTGATATAAAACAATATTAATACACATTTCATAAAATATACATTTAAGTTAGATACACTGAACATAGAAAAACAAACAATAGATTAATACTCTAATAAGGCTGAGACATTCATCATCAACTTTTACCTTTTACATAGTATTTGTCAGTACCCACAAAGACCTTCTGAAATGCTTAATTCTGAATACCTTTCCATTTATTGCTATTTATTGGTTACTATCCCTACCCTGCGCTGAAAAGATTGCTCAATAGTGTGCAGGCTATGTGGATTAGCCTTGGAAAATGCAGAGTTATGGAGACAGGGTCAGGGGTGTGAGGGGGTGGGGGGGGTGCGGGGGTTGAGGTAGATTACTGTGAGCCGGTGTAGACTCAATGGGCTACACTGTAAGCATTCCATGATTCTAAGATGCATCAAACAACAGAAATAACTTCTCCCTATCTGCCTTATCCATTCCCTTTCACGTGCTAACTCTAAAGCTTGATGCCTTAACTTAAGCCCATTTGGGCAACGCAGTGGCTCAGTGGTTAGCACACTTGCCTCACAGAGCCAGGGACCCGGGTTCGATTCCTGTCTCATGCAATTGTCTGTGAGAAATAAAACTCACATATGAATAAATTGCAGTCCAAGTCAAATTCTGAAGCAGCGAATTTTATTGATACGTACTTGCAAGAACGGGTGCCTCACAAGTAAGCACCCCGATCTGAGGGTTACATTCTGATTTATGCTGTTCAGCTGTGTCTCTCGGTCCTCCCCTTTCACCCCATTGGTTACTTTTACTGAAGCGCGTAGCCTATCACAAGCTCTAGCTTTGCTCCACCTTTGTCTAGCTTCTCTCCGCCTCTGTTTACTTCTCCCATTACTCTAAGCCTGTTGCCCCTTACTCTTATTTATCCCATTCCTTATATGTGACTATCCTGGCATAGTTTGCTGTCTTCGTGCGATCATCCTGCCAAACTAAATTCCATCCGTTGGCCACATCCCTCCTGAGACTGGCACACTATTCTCCTGTTACTGGTACATCCTGCTACACGGTTGCTCTGCCCTATTAGTCAGAGATAATTTGACCTGTTTTCGCTTCTATTTTCCTATGCCTGGTACATCCTGCTACACGGTCGCTCTGCCCTATTAGTCAGAGATAATTCGACCTGTTTTCGCTTCTTCTGTTTAGTATTGGCATGTGCAGCCTAATTTTATAATGTAAGCTTTTGCAGAAGCAACACCTGTTCCCTTATTCTGCACAATTTTAACCCTATACCTTACAATCTCCCCCCTTTTCTTCTTGGCGACTAAATGTTGTCTTCTGCATTTGTCTCATACGTTGCCTTCCAGTTCACTAGCATCATCCCTGAGACTTCATTTATCATGGCTAATTCCTTAAGGTCACCCATCCCCTCATTGTTCAAGAGGTTGAGCTGCTCTGCCTGATTACCTTTTAGAGGCATTTGTTTTGCCAAGGCCGCCTCAATTAGTCGCTGGGTTAACCCCCGTACACAAGGTATGATACAGCAGCCAATTGCTGACAGTACCCCTGTTACCACTATCAGGGAGGTGAGGATGGAGACTACCTCACCTTTCCACTTCCCAAACCATGATTCCAGCCATCCTGTGAGTGATGTGTCCACTCCTGAATTCTCAGCCAGTTCTTCCGCCAAGGTGGTCAATCCTCGCAAGGCACGGGAGATTGATCCATCAGGTGCTGTATTATTTGGAATAAAGGTACAACAGCTACCTCCTAACATCACACATACACCCCCTTTTATCGGCTAGGATCATATCTAAGGCCAGTCTGATTTCCCAGGCCATTCTGCTGGTTGCATCAAGTTGCTCAGAAATACCCTTGACTGCATCTTTAGTGTAATTGATGAATCTTTGCTGGTTGTGTAAAAAAATATAGTTTATCCAATCCACATTCTTGTTGGCTGTTACCCACCAAAATAGGGCCGATTCAAAACCTGCTGCAATCTGGTTGCGGGCCTTGAACTCTTCAGGGACCCCTCGAGGAACTCCTCTTGAGTTGAGACAAATCCTATCATCAAAGGAAGTATCTAATAACGACCTTTTACTCCTCCCATTCTTTGTTACTACCACCTTCTCCTTCTCAAATGCTAAGGTGAATGGGATTGCCAATTGCACAATTGCACATATCCCTCTCCAGTCAGGAGGTAAAGTAGGTCGCAATATTCTGCCTCCACAGTACCACCAGAGATCCACCCGAGGAACCCGGAGTGCTGAGTAGTTCCCTCCTTTGTCCGTTTCGGTGTCATTCTGAGTTTCTATACATAACCTCAGCTCCCCCAAGTCTCTGGACCGATTTGTACCCTGTCGGCTTATATACGATGTGTGATTCCCGACCGTGGTCAAAAATGGTGGGGGGGGGGAGCTTTCAAATCTGTCTTCTCCAAGGGAGGGAACATTAGAGATAGGGATATACAATTCCTATCATTCCATGCAGTCTTGTCCTGATACAGAGCTATCATACATTCCATGCCCTTCCTGTTTCGGTTCCACCCGAGTGGAAAGGGGACTATGTGGGCAACCGGTCTACCGGAGGCACATGCATAGCAATTGCTTTTATTCAGAGTTTTAACAGTGAACTTTACCCATTCAACCCAGGCATTTGCGCCCCTGTATCCAGTTTCTATTTCAACGGTCTGCTTCAAGTCTTTCACCTCGATAATTTTTACTACCTTTGGGTTGTTGAGAGCGGGAAAATGTTGTATCTTACTATCAAGTTGTTTGGCTCATTTTCCGTTTCCTACGACTATTCGGAAACAGCAGCCCAAAAACACTTCCCAGTGGCTTCCGTTACTATCTTTAAATCGTTAGTAAGGAGTCGAGACCCGTTTTTACAGGGAAAGGAGTCTTCAGAGGAGGTATTATTGATGGTGAGATGTATCGGGCGCCATTTTTTGTCCGGACAGTCTAGGGCTGGGTGAAAGGGGGCTCTATGGATAGTGATGCCAGGTGGAGGTTTTTGCGAACCATACCCTGTGTCCGCTAGGGTCCTAAGAAGGATTTCGGAGGAAATATCCTCCCTCTGATACTTTACATCTCCGCATTTTACTAGGCTGCAAGCATCGACCTCGATGACTTGCGGATATTCAGACTCATGGACCGTTAATAATAAATATGGAGATGACCTTGGAAGACCTTGGAAGGCAAGGTCATTTGACAAAATCCCAATACCAAGAAAGCTAATATGGTAACCCTAAGCATCCCCAGCATCCTACAATAGTATTGAAGGACCGAGAGATTTAACATGCAATACAATATATAGACATCAAAAAGAAACTATCCCGTGGCCGCATAAAAATCAGTTACTTAAAGTCATTTGAGTCTGAGTTTCAGTGGTTCTTCTGTCAATTCGGCCGTCCAGACTTCTTTCTTAACTGGGGATTCCACTGGCCCTTTAGTCCTGGTGTAGTGAGTCCAGCCTTTCTCCGCCGTGCGTATCGCCGTTTCGGGAGTCAAAAGAGCCTGGTACAGTCCCTCCCAATCCGGTTGCAATTTAGTTTCTGTCCATGACTTAATTAGGACCCAATCTCCCAGCCGGATGGGATGAACGGTGAACTCAAGGGGCGGGGTCTGTGCCAGTAATCCTTGTCTCCTAAGAAAAGAGAAACAGGAGGACAAGCCCAGTATATACTTCTTTAAAAACAGATCTTTAGTTTCCAGGGTTGGCAGTTCCCCTTTCGTTCCCAGATAGGGCAGGCCAAACAATATCCCCTAAGGGGACAGCCCCATTACCTTGGGACCGTTTGCACTCACGAAAGGGCTTTGGTAAACATTTAATCTAAGTGTGTCTGGTTTCTACTATTAATTTAGATAACTGCTTCTTGAGTGTCTGGTTCATTCTCTCAACCTTTCCTGATGAAGGTGGGTGCCAAGGAGTGTGAAACTCCTCAGAGACTCCTAACCCTTCATTTATGTGGACTATTGCTATCTCCTTTGGCAACAAAAGGGATTCCAATACTTGCTTTACCAATTCCTCATGAGCCAGTTCTTTACCCCTACTGTTTATCAGTCCCCTCTCCTGCCATATCTTCCGAAATGTGTGTGCCACCCCAAAGGCAGACTTAGAATCTGTGTATACTGTTCCTTCTTTGCTTCCAAAGTCTTAAGGGCCCTTCTTAGTGCATAAAGTTCGCAAGTCTATGCGGACCAATCATTGGGTAGTCAACGAGCCTCAATAACACTCCCTTCTATTCCATCCACTACTGCATAGCCATTGTGTCTTTTACCTTCAATCACTCTGGAGGACCCATCAATGAACAGTCTGTCCCCTGCATGTAGAGGGATATCTCTAAGGCCCATCCTTACTTTAGTCTGATATTCTATAATGTTCTGGGTCTGAGGGAGCGTCATCCTCCCCTCTCCAGAGAAAGGTAGCTGGATTCAGACAAATGTCTGTGATCAATGTAAGGTCATCCCTCTCTATTAGAATTGCTTCGTATTTTAGAATTCTAGAGTCCGTAAGCCACCGCCCTGATTTCTGATTTACTATGGTCTGTGCCTGATGTGGGGTGCTGACTATTAAGATTCCCCCAAAAGTAAGTTTCCAACTTTCGTCTACCAATAAGGATGTTGCTGCCACTGCCTGCAACTCTGGCCAGTAATGTAGCTTTCCATTCTTTAATTAACAATGAATTAACGCTGTCATGTTTTAAATTAGCAATGAATCAATATGACAGGTCACTGAGAGAGTGTGAAGCAATCCTGCCAATTAATATTGAATCAGGCTAATACAATTGATTTATCATAAATATTAATTATTAATTATATATTATATAAATAAAATAATCATTATCTGTAATTCAGTTGGAAATGCAACAAGTGACTAAAACATTTTAAAAACTGTAATCGCGCAGTTCTGTTTGTTTACCAGTCACTTGTGACTTCTCATTCTGTTTCTGTAATTGTTTTGCTTGAGCACGTTCATTTTTAAAAACCTCAACAGATTCCATAGCACCATTTGCAGTTAATTCAATCCCCAATTTGGTGGCAGTATCTTGCCATGAGCGCAAAACTGATTCTTCGTGCCTCTCATCACAAAACTGTTGCCATAGTCCAATTAACTTTAAAGCCTGTTCCTAACTATACATTTTGGAATCTTACTTGTAAATATATATTTATATATTATAAATTAATTTATTCATTATTTAATATTTAAAATGTAAAATGCATACAGTTCCCAACTTTGAAATCCACTATTATTACCCGGTTTTAGTCTCTTAATTTAAATCCAAAATTAGTTTTCTTAAGTAGTCCTGACCAGTCATTGCTCAATTACAATGCTATAGGTCGTGAAATAACCAGAGCTGTCTTAAAAGGATTTGTCTATTCAAGTTTAAATAAAACTTCTAATGCATGAACAATGGTCGAATCCAAGGTCACAGATATTAACCATAGGATTGATTTATTACAATCTAATGTTGAACTGAAACTTCAACTGTCATTGAGGGAGGGAACTTTCTGAATAAAGCTACGGCTTAAAATTAAGTGAAAACAAATGAGTCTGAAACACAAAAAAAGGTGATCATGTTGTTTTCTTCCATATTAAGTTAATTGGAAATCGCTTTTATGTAAGGATAAAAGAGATTAGTTAGAAACTGATAGTAAGGCAGTCATGACCTGTAAAAAGAACAGGAGTCAACATTTTATTTCATAATCACTGTAAAATCCTTAATCTTAAAAGAAACCATGTTAAATTTCCATAATAGAAATCAGATTCAAAACAGTCCCGGATCTCAAGCTCCAGGGAACAAAGCACAAACATTCAATCACCAACAAACAAATGTGCATTCAAACTGAATTACAAAGGGTTAAACTTTCTATTAGCTGTACAGCTCTTTACTCTCTCTCTCTCTCTCTATCACACACACACACACCGTATCTCACAGACACTTTTTGAGCTTCCCACAATAACAACTCTCGAGGCTTCTCGCTCCACCCCTCTATCTTTTGAATTCTTTTTCTGGATGTAACACCCTGCTTGTTGGGGCCTCCACCTCTGTCCTTGTCCCTGTTGACTGGACCCTACGAAAGGTCCTCCTCATCCTCTACCCCTTCCTCTATATTCTACATGCTGCCACTTCCATTCCGGTTGCTAGTCACTAATGCGATTCTTTTCTTGACTACTTCGTCAACCGTGGCTGCCATCATCTTTGCGTTCTGTTTTTGCTTCTCATCGTCTCTCTTTACAAACACTTTCTGTGCCTCTCTCAATAATTCCTCAAGTGATTTCGCACTCCACCAATCTATTTTCTGAATTTTGTTTTGGATGTCTGGCCATGATTTAGTTACAAAGTATACCCTCAGTAGCCCTTCAGCTACTAGCCCTTCCAACACGAAGCATAATCTGATCCCTCCTGACTGAAAGGCTGTTTTCTGTTGACATATAAAATTAAATATTTACAAACCCAGTCTTCGTCCGACCTGTACTTTGGCCAGAAGACGGCGGGACGAAGAATGGACTCCTTAGTCCATACAAAGCAACAATATTTAATCATCTTTTTGCTATCTTTTCCTTTGTACAAGTATTATTTTACCAATTCCACAACATCCTGCCCAACGGACTTTCTGGAGGTATGTTGTCAGGGACCCCGCCTCCATTTCCATTTTTTTTCGCGGAGACTTATACTTTACCCTCGGCCAGCCCATATTGAATTTCTTCGTTAGACACTTATTAACTACTAGAAATCAATCCCAGCCACCAAGGCAGTACTTAAAAATCTCTTTTCCTACCTTGGTCCACGCACGGAGTTGCCTGGCTCTCTGTGCCTACTTACTTTCGCCTGGTTCAGATAGACTCTCATCGGATCTCAATCAGTCAACCAGAAGGGGGAACCCACCGCTGAGGAACACAGGACCGTTCTAAAAGGAACGGGACGCGTCTTCCCAGCTGTCGACGGTGCCCACCCTGCTGATGATGATGGACATCCCGGACGAGCCCCCAAATTGTGAGAAACAAAACTCACATATTAATAAATTTCAGTCCAAGTCAAATTCTGAAGCAGCGAATTTTATTGATACGTACTTGCAAGAACGGGTGCCTCACAAATAAGCACCCCGATCTGAGGGTTATATTCTGATTTATGCTTTTCAGCTGTGTCTCTCAGTCCTCCCCTTTCACCCCATCGGTTACTTTAGCTGTAGCACATAGCCTATCACAAGCTCTAGCTTTACTCCATCTTTATCTAGCTTCTCTCCACCTCTGTTTACTTCTCCCATTACTCTAAGCCTGTTGCCCCTTACTCTTATTTATCCCATTCCTTATATGTGACTATCCTGGCATAGTTTGCTGTCTTCGTGTGATCATCCTGCCAAACTAAATTCCATCCGTTGGCCACATCCCTCCTGCGACTGGCACACTATTCTCCTGTTACTGGTACATCCTGCTACATGGTTGCTCTGCCCTATTAGTCATAGATAATTCTATCTGTTTTTGCTTCTTCTTATTTTTCTATGCCTGGTACATCCTGCTACACGGTCACTCTGCCCTATTAGTCATAGATAATCCTACCTGTTTTCGCTTCTCACTGTTTAGTATTGGCATGTGCAGTCTAATTTTATAATGTAAGCTTTTGCAGAAGCAACACCTGTTCCCTTATTCTGCACAATTTTAACCCTATACCTTACATGTCTGTGTGGACCTTTCACATTCCCCACCTGTCTGTTTCCTCCGGGTGCTCTGGTTTCCTCCCACAATCCAAAGATGTACAGGTTAGGTGAATTGGCCATGCTAAATTGCCGGTAGCGTTCAGGGATGTGTAGGTTAGGTGTATTAGTTAGGGGTAAATGCAGAGTTATAAGTTAGGGGAATGGGTCTGGGTGGGTTACTCTTCAGAGGGTCGGTGTGGACTTGTTGGGCCTAATGGCCTGTTTCCACACTGTAGGGATTCTATGAGTTATGTGAGAAAACCGAGTTAAAGCATTCTCAGTTTGTTACTCCAAACATGGGGCAAACTGCAACGAGACCAAGACAAAGAGAGATGTGTTCATCTGTTAGTGAATAAACAGATCACTTGAAATTTCGAAAGGATTACCACGCCTCATTCTGTACCCACCCCACCTGTGTTCCAAAAGCAAGAAGAAAAATATGTTTTTCAGGACATAAGGTGGTTTTTCTGGTGAACACATTTATTAAAACAAACCACTGCAGAGAGATGCATTAACAAGTACAGAAATACCCCAATAGCATCACTGCCTCACACATTATTATAGCTCTCCAACTGTGTTATAGAGTGATCACAGTTCCCAAACCTCATTGACATGTGAACCTTTCATCAGCAAAACCGAGGTTTATGTTCAGTCAAAATTAGACACACAGAATGTACTCATACATGAGGCACACACACATGCACGTACTCACACAGACACAGACTCATACACACACACACAATAACACAGACACATGCTCACAGACACACACACAACTCATACATACGCACACACTCGCACACAGACACACATAAATAGACTTAAAGATGCATACACACCAACACACACAAAAAAAACACACAGCCACACACACCCATACACACTTGTAATGAAATTAGAATTCTGAAATCTGCATTTCAACACCTTACGTTTGTAAGGGCATATATTTGTGTACGTGTGTGTACATACAGATACATGTGTGTATGTGTGGGTGTATGTAAGTGTGTAAGTGTGTGTGTGGCTGTATGTGTTATGTATGTGTGTGGCTATATGTGTGGTGTGCAAATACATACGTGGCTGTGTGTGTGTGTGTATCTCTGCGTGTGAGTGTGTGTATGTATGAGTGAATGTGTGTGTGTATATATATATATATATATATATGTACATATGTGTGTGTGTGTGTGTGTGTTGCTAATGTACAGCAACTTGAGTCAAGCCCAGAGGTGAAGGGGGAGACCTTAACACAGCTGTAAAACCCACCTGGTAATGTGCAGGATACTCCCTGACCAGCCCTGCTCCATTTCCTTCAAGTCAGCCTATTGTTCTTTGAGATGGATGACAGCCATCGTTCCGTTTCTGTTCTCCCCATGATCACTCTGGAAATCAGAGGAGTTAGGGCAGCACTGGGTAAGATCTAAACAATAAAAAAAAGTGCATGCGATGCCTCCTCCCGATCACTGCAGCGATTGTTGAACCCGGGGAGCTACCGTTTGGATGGCGAGTGGACTGCCCCAAAAGCAGCAGGTATTGCCAATATTGAAGCTCTCTCTACTTTCAGGAAGAGTGGCCCATGTTTCCAGATTCAAACCTCTACTGGCCAAGTCAGCATTCCAATAGGATGCATTAGGGATCTGTAAAATAGTAGTTTGCAATTTGGATGCACCTCCACCCAATTAAGATTGGTACAAACTTTGCATGAAACTGGGAGGAAGCTGAACAGCAGTTGGATAATTTGGGGGGGGGGGGGGGGGGGGGAGGGGGGTGTTAACCTTATAGATGTTTATAAATCATGAAAGGGTTCTTATAAATCATAAGGTAAATCACAAAAGTCTTTTCCTCAGGGTGGGAGAGTTTAAAACTAGGGGGCAGAGGTTTAAGGTGAGAGGGTAAGATTTAAAAGGGACCTGAGGAGCAACCTTTTTACACAGAGGGTGGTGCATATTTGGAATGAGCTGCCAAATACACGTACAGTCACAATGTTTAAAAGACTGTTGGACCTGAGAAGGAAAGGTTTAGAGGGATATACGTCAAGTACAGGCAAAAGGGACTAGTTTGGTTTTGGAAATCTTGCTGGCATGAGCTGGATCGAAGGTTTCTGTGCTGTATGACTCTATGACTATAGCACAGTGCAACCTTAAATTGTGTCTAATTCTGAGCCTGCATTTTAGGAAGGAGGGGAAGCCATTGGAGAGGGTGAAGGAAAGATTCACAAGAATGGATCCAAGTAATAAGGGTTACTATTAGACCGTAAGACATATGAGAAGGAGACCATTCAGCTCATCGAGTCTGGTCAGACATTCAATGGCTGATCTAATAATCTTCAATACCTATAACCTGTTACTCCATTACTGATTCAAAATCTGTCTGTCACAGTCTTGAATCTACTTAACAATCCAACCTCAACAGCCCTCCGTGATAAGGAGTTGAAGAGCTGGGCACCTTAGGGCAGTGAAGGTTGAGAGGAGATTTGAGGGGGTCGTTTGAAATTGGAAAGGGTCTGGACAGAATAGAGAAGGAGAAACTGTTCCCTTCGGCAGAAGCAGAGAACAAAAATTTAAGGTGATTAGCAAAAACGTCAAAGTCAATTATTTTCAAGCAGTGAGTGGTGAGGATCAGATGTGTACCATCTGAGACTAACTGCGAGGGCAGCAAATTTAACCAAGGCATTTAAGGGAGAGTCAGGTCATTATCTGAAATGATTATATCTACTGAGGTGCAGGAAGAGGTGAGAGAGAAAGCAACACTGGAGAAACTCAGCAGGACTGGCAGCAACTTTGAAAAGAAACAGAGTTCTGAAGAAGTCATTCCAGACTCAAAACATGAACTCTGTTTTCTGTCTACACAGATGCTCCCAGACCTGTTGGGTTTCTCCAGCATTCTCTGTTTGCATGAAATTTCCAGCTTCCACAGTATTTTGCCTTTATGGAAGAGAGACCAGGTGGTACTGCTGTTACAGAAAAATAACTTGGACGTGATGAGCAAATGGTCTCCCTCTATGCTAGCTTACTCCCATAGCTTTTTGACTCCATGATTCATTTGTAAATGAATCATGAGGTGTTCAAAAGCTATTGTACCAAAACAGATGGCTCACTGATGTGTGAAACAGTTTTGAGAAGATTGCTATACATATGTTCAAGTGTAAATATGAGAAAATGACACCTGAACACCACCCTCCTGGACACAAAACACAGATGGATGCCATGACTACCTCGTGGTGGTGGACTTTCACAATTCTCGAGATCACACATAAATTTAAACCCTCGCTTGTGTACTCAAAAACAGTGAAGCCACTTCCTCACTTGACAAACAACACAATGTTCAAAACCTACAGATCATTAAACCTCCGCAACACAACCTTTGGCTAAAATCCAAATGTCTTTGTTCGTACGTTGTGCAGAGCCTGGTCAGCAGGTTTATCAGATTAGCCAAGATCGGTATTAAAATGCCAACAATGGGCATTCACACAATACCTTTAATGTAGTCAAATACATTAAAGCTCTTCACAAAAGCAATTGTGTGTGTACGTGTGTACGTGTGTGTGTGTCTGTGTCTGTGTGTGAGTCTAGGAGAAAGAAAGGTGTCTGTGTCTGTATATATGTGTGTGTATGTGTGTGTGTGTGTCTGTGTATCTGTTGATGTATGCATGTGTGTCTGTGGGTGTGTGTGTGTGTATGTGTGTGCGTGTGTGTATATATTATGTGTGCGCGTGTGTACGTATGTCTGCCTATGGGTGTGTGCATGTGTCTTTGTGTGCATGTCTTTGTGTGCACGAGGTAGTCATGGCATCCATCTGTGTTTTGTGTCCAGGAGGGTGGTGTTCAGGTGTCATTTTCTCATATTTACACTTGAATGTATGTATAGCAATCTTCTCAAAACTGTTTCACACATTAGTGAGCCATCTGTTTTGGTACAATAGCTTTTGAACACCTCCCATGATTCATTCATAAATGAATATGTATATGTGTATATGTGTGTGCATGTGTGTGTATATGCACATGAATGTGTGTGTATACGTGTGTGCATATGTGCGTATGTGTGTGTGTGCATCAGCAACTCTTCCAGTTTTTATAACTCTTCCAGTTTCAATCCTAGAATGAGTGGATTATCTTTTGATAAAAGAGTAGGCCTCTGGAAATTAGAAGAATGATTTAATTGAAACATATGAAATCCTGAGGGGATTCGACCAGTTGGATGTTGAAAGAATGTTTCTTGTGAGAAAATCTGGAACTTTTGGGGTCACTGTTTCAAAATAAGAGACACATTAAACAAGAGACATGGAAACAATTTTTCTCTCAGGCCTGAGAGTCTTTGGAATTCCCTTCTACAAAAGGCAGTGGATAATATATCATTAAGTATTCTTATTGCAGATGTAAATAGATTCTTGATTCCAATGGGGATGAAAGGCAATTGGGGATGTATGAGAATGTAGAGTGGGGGTTGAAATCTAATCAGCCACGATCTTATTGAATGACAGAACAGCCTCAAAGGGCCGAGTGGCCTCCTATTGTTCCTTATTTGTACTCCCCACAGAATCCCTCAGTATAATGAAAACCTCTATTGTTTGGTTTTGGGACACACTTCCTGCAGGGAAGCGAGCTAGCGTCAGTTCCATCGGAGGAGATGGGCCTACTCAGATGGAAACATCCACCAACTTGCTTTGAACCTTCTTTTGTGTCTTATAGGCCTGAATTTCCAAAGACCTGCACCCCAAAGAGTGAACCGGGCTCATCGGAGATGCAAGGCAGAAGCTGCAATCTCACTTTCCTGTTTTTCGCTGCTGGACAGATCTTTAACATGACTCTGCTCTGCCCAGGCCCTGAGTCTCAGGCTGCAGTAACATGGATTCCAAATTTCAAACCATTACACAACAGTAGGTGGAATTACCATTTAATTATCAATAACTGTCTCTCTTCTTGTTACAAACACATACTAGACTGCAAATATTTTCCAATCAATATGCTCAGAGACATTATTACACACTTTTGGAGCAGGTGGATCTTGAACCCAGGTGTCCAGGTTCAGAGGTAGGGACACTGCCAATGTGCTACAAAAGCTCTCTTCCATTAAGGTTGTATATCGGATGTTGTCTCCCTGTGTATTGTTCTGTATAATTGAATAGTACGTATTTGAAGGGCATCTTTATGGGAATTTAAGAGTCATAGCATCATACAGCATAGAAATTGTCCCCTCGGTCTAACCAGTTCATGCTGACCAGATCCCCAAACTAAACTAGTCCCTGCGCTTGGCCTCCAAACATTTCTTATTCATGAACTTATCCAAACATCTTTAAAATGTTGTAACTTTACCTGCACCCACCACTTTTTCTGGCAGTTCACTCCACACACGAACCACCCCCTGTTGAAAAAAGTTGCCCCTTGTATCGTTTTTAAAGCTTTCTCCTCTCATCATAAAAATATGCTCCCTCATTTTCAACTCCCTCACCTTGGAGAAAAGACCTTTGCAGTTCACCTTATCTATGCCCCTTATAATTTTATAATTCTCTATATGGTCACCTCACAACCTCCAGTGAAAAAAGTCCCAGTCTATAATCATATCTCAAACCGTCTATTCCTGGCAACGTCCTTGCATATCTTTTCTAAACCCTCTCCACTTTAATAATATCCTTCCAATGATAGGACTGCAAACAGTACTCCAGAAGTGGACTCACCAAGACCACAAAAGAGGCCATTTGGCCCATTGAGTATGTTCTACCATTGAGTAGGTCCATGGCTGATCTGATTGGTGCTTTAACTCCACCTTGCCACCCCATAGCCTTCCTTGTCAATCATAAAATGTCTAACTCGGCCTTGAATACCCAACCCTTTAAAAGCCCAACTTTGGGAACTTCCAAGGTTAATGACGCTTAGGAGAATAGGAATTTCCTTATTCTGAAACTGAGGTCCCCTCTCCTGTTTCCATCCCCTTGGCATCCATCCTGGTAAGGATCTTTGGAAACTCATATGTTTCAATACTCATATGTTTCTCATTCTTTGAAAGTCCAATGACTATTGGGCCAACCTGCTCAACCTTTCCTCATAAACCAACCCCTTCATATCAGTCAATTGCCGAATAAATGCCTTGACAACTACCAACTCAAGTACCCCACCCCTCCAACACCCAATGAAGAGGCTTAACTTGTACACAGTACTCTTTCTGATTAAAGGTTTATGCCTGAAACATCAATTCTCCGGCTCCTCAGATGCTGCCTGACCGGCTGTGCTTTTCCAGCACCACACTCTTGACTATGACCTCCAGCATCTGCAGTCCTCACTTTCTCCACAGTACTCTCAGTGCAGTCCAACCAAGGTCCAGCATACCTTTAGCAAGACGTCCCTATTTTTAAACCCCATCTCCTTTGCAATAAAGGCCAACATTCCAATTTGCCTTCCTACCTACTTATTGTGATACACATTAGAGAGAGAGGCTGAATAGGCTGGGGCTTTGTTCCCTGCAGTGTCGAAGGGTGAGGGGTGACCTTACAGAAGTTAATAAAATCATGAGGGGCATGGATTGGGCAAATAGGCAAGGTATTTTCCCCGGGGTGGGAGAAAACCAAAGGGTATGGGGTTAAGGTGAAAGGAGAAAGACTTAAAAAGGACCTGCTAACTTTTTCACACACAGGGTGGTGCAGTTATAGAATGAGCTGCCAGAGGAAGTGGAGGAGGCTGGTATAATTACAACATTTAAGAGGATATATTAATAGGAAGGGTTAGAGGGATATAGGCCAAGTGCTGGCAAATGGGTCTAAACTGGATAGGGATATCTGGTCAAATGAGTTGGACTGAAGGGTCTGTTTCCGTGCTGTATATCTCTATGACTCTATGGCTCTGTACAGAAATTTCAATCTTTTAACTTAACCCTTTGTTTGTCTATTGCTGCGACCAACCTCTCCATGCCCAATGCACCAACTGGTGGAAAAGATTTGTCACTGTTTACCAACTCAGAACTGTTCAGAATTATGAGAGACTCATAAGAACATTTAACCTTTCTATTCTGGCAAGAAAAAGCCCCTCATTTTCAGAATGGCATGCAATGTTCTAACTGTGGCTCAACCACCATGAGGTACAAATCAAACATCATTTCCTTGACTTTAGATTCAAAGCAACAGTGAAAAGAGAAAAAAAAACAAAATCTATTTGACTTTTTAATTAGCCTTTTTTGTCTTGAGCAGCACAATGGCTCAGTGGTTAGCACTGCTGCCTCAGGGACCCAGGTTCAATTCCAGCCTCGGGCAACTGTCTGTGTGGAGTTTGTGCATTCTCCCCGTGTCCGTGTGGGCTTCCTCTGGGTGCTCCAGTTTCTTCCTACTGCCCAACGATATGCAGGTTAGAGTGGATTGGCCAGGCTGAATTGTCCCATAATGTCCAGGGGTGATTAGGTGGGTTAGCCATGGGAAATACAGGGTTATGGGGTAGGATGCTGTTTGGATGGTCAGTATGGGCTTCAATGGTCTGCTTCCAGACTGTAGGGGTCTGTGCTTCCCACCTTTAAAGATCTCTGTCGATGTACGCCAAAATTTCGCTCTGTTCTGTTAATCTTACTGTGCTGGATCAGCTATCTTGAATTATCTTGACCACTCCTGGTGCTCCGAAAGCTAGTACTTCCTGTTGGACTATAACCTGCTGTTGTGTGATTTTTAACTTTGCCCACCCCAGTGCAACACCGGCACCTCCAAGTGTTGAACTGAGGGTGAAGTTCTCCAGCACTTTGGAAGGTTAAATTGAAGGAACAGCATATAGATTCACGAGAACAATACTGGATTCCAAAGATGAAGTTGTGGATAGGGATTACACAACATCAAGTTGCATCATTGAAAAGGTCAGTCATCTCAAATCCAGGACATCTCAGCAGGAGTTCCTCAGGGGATGTCCAAGGCCCGACCACCTTCAGCTGCTTCATCAATGATCTTCCCTCCATCATAAGGTCAGAAGTGGGGAGGTTCACTGATGACTACATAATATTCAGTACCATTTGCAACTCCTCAGATACTGGAGCAGTCCATGTTCAAGTGCAACAAGATCTGGACAATATCCAGGCTTGGGCTGACAAGTGACAAGTAACATTCGTGCCACACAAATGCCAGATAATAATTATCTCCAACAATAGACAATCTAGCCACCACCCCTTGACATTCAATGGTGTTACCTTCACTGAATCCCCCACTATCAACATCAAGTTGCTCTCTCTTGCCTTTCACAATTGCGGGGCATTTTGACCAGGGCCTCCAGACATTAAGGAATAGGTAGGGTACCTGGAAGATGTCTTGTGAGAGCTTCCCGACTTTTGGGCTAGAAATGCTAAGCTCTAGAACCCCTGGTTCTAGATTCTTCTATGACAGGAAACATCCCGATATCCACTGACTGGATCAAAACTACTCAGTAAAATGACCTAATCTCACTCAATCATTGCCATCAAGCCAGGGGATCAACCCTGGATCAACGGAGAGTGCAGGAGGGCATGCTGGGAGCAACACCAGGCATATCTAAAAATGAGATGTCAACCTGGGGGTGAAGCCACCAAACAGGACAACTTGCATACCAAACAGCATACGCATCTCGTGATAGACAGAGCTAAATGATCCCACAACCAACGGATCAGATCCAAGCTCCGCAGTCTCGCCACATCCAGTTGTGAATGGTGGTGGATAATTAAACAACTCACTGATGATAGAAGAGCCCAGTGCAAAAGGTAAGGCTAAAGCTTTCACAGCAATCCTCAGCCTGAAGTGCTGACTGGATGATCCATCTCGGCCTCCTCAGCGTCACAGATACGGTTCTTCAGATAGTTCAATTTTCTCCGCATGATATCAAGAAATGGATGGAGATGCCAGATACTGCAAAGGCTGTAGGCCCTGACAACATTCTAGCAATCATACTGAAGACTTGTGCTCCAGAACCTGCCATTCCCCTAGCTAAGATGTTCCAGTACAGTTGCAACACTGACATCTACCCGACAATACAGAAAATTGCCCAGGTATATCATGTAAACAAAGTCAGGGCAAATCCAACCCTGCCCTATCAATCCACTCTCAATCATCAATAAAGTGATGGAAGGTGTCGTCAACAGCGCTATCAAGTAGCTGAGCAATAATTTGCTCAGTGACACCCAGTTTGGGTTCCGCCAGGGCCACTCAGCTCCTGACCTCATCACAGCCTTGGTTCAAATGTAGACAAAAGAGCTGAATTCCAGAGGCTGAGGTGACAGCCCCTGACATCAGGGCTGCAATCGACCGAGTGTGGCATTGAGAAGCCCTGGCACAACTGGAATTAATGGGGGCAAACTCTCTGGCATTTGGAGTCATACCTGACACAAGGGAAGATGGTTCTCATTGAAAAGGTCAGTCATCTCAGCTCCGGGAGATCTCTGCAGGAGTTCCTCAGGGAAGTGTCCCAGGCCCAATCACCTTCCGCTGCTTCATCAATGATCTTCCCTCCATCATAAGGTCAGAAGTGGGGATGCTCGCTGATGATTACATAATATTCAGTCCCATTTGCAACTCCTGTCGGCTACAGAAGCAGTCCATGTTCAAAGATCTGAACAATATCCAGGCTTGGGCTGACGAGTAGCAAGTAACATTCACGCCTACAAATGCCAGATAATAACTATCTCCAACAAGAGACAATCTAACCACCACCCCTTGATATTCAATGGTGTTACTTTCCCTGAATCCCCCACAACCAACATCCTGGGGATTACCATTGACTAGAAACTCAGCTGGATTTACCATATAAACATAGTGGCTACAGGAACAAGTCCGAGGTTAGGAATACGGTGGCCAGTAACTCCTCTCCTGACTCCCCAAAGCCTGTCCACCATCTACAAGGCACAAGTTGGGAGTGTGATGGAATACTCCTCACTTTGCTGGATGGGTACATCAACACTCAAGAAGCTTGACTCAGGTCAAAACAGCCCACTTGATTGGAGCCACAGCCACAAACACCCAAATGCCACACAAATGCCATCCACCATCGATGCTCAGTAGCAGCAGTGTGTACTATGTATGAGATGCACTGCAGAAATTCACCAAAGCTCCTTAGACAACACCTTACAAACCCACAAGCACTTCCATCTAAAAAGGCAAAGGCAGCAGATACATGGGAACACCACCACCTGCAAGTTCGCCTCCAAGCCATGTTGACTTAGAAATATATTGGCTGTTCCTTCACTGTTGCTGGGTCAAAGTCTTGGAATTCCCTCCCTAATGGCATTGTGGGTTGGCTGAGGTGCTTCAAGATGGCAGCTCACCATCATCTTCTCAAGGGGCAACTAGGGACCAGCAATAAATGCTGACCCAGTCAGTGACCCCTAAATCCCACGACTGAATAATAAAAATGAGCTTGCCTACTTCCTTGTTATTGCCGGATACTAAACTTCTGCAATTCATACATGAGGACACCTAGATCTTTCTGCATCTCAAAACTCTGCGGCCATTCAACATATAGATAATATGCTACACGTCTCCAAGCCCCTCCTCACTTCCCTCTTATAAGGCATTCCTCAAAAAACCCTCCTCTTTGGCTATACATTTGGTCATCTGATCTAATCACTCCTTTTGTGCTCAGTGTCATAGTATTTTTATAATGCTCCTGCAAAATGCCTTGAGACTTTTCATTACAATGAAAGGTGTTGGATATGTATGAGATATAAGTTGTTGCTGTTATTTAAGACCTTAAATCTCGAAGTAAGATTGGAAAGTGCCACTCATTTTGCAAACTTCCTGATTGAATTTATTATAGCTTTATAGAATCCTCGTAACGTGAGAGCAGGCCATTCAGTCCACACACTGCTCCCCCAGAGAGCATCCTACCCAGGTCTACCTCAGTCCTGCAACCCTGCACTCCCCATGGCTAGTCCAGCCTAGCCAGCACATCGCTGGACACTACAGGCCAATTTAGCATGTCCAAACTAACCTATGCATCTTTGGATGGTGGGAAGAAACTGGAGCACCCAGAGGCAACCTACACAGACACAGGGAGAACGTGCAAACTCCACACAGACTGGCGCCTGAGGCAGGAATCGAACCCAGTTCCCTGGCGCTGTGAGGCAGCAGTGCTAACCATTGTGCCATCCCTTGTTGGCTTAATCCCAAATTGTCAGGTTAGAAATTACGACACCAGGTTATCGTCCAACAGGTTTATTTGAATTCACAGGTTTTTAGGGTGCTGCCCCTCCAAAAGCTTGAGATTTCAAATCAACCTGTTGGATGATAATCTGGTGTCGTGTGACTTCTGACCTTGTCCCCACCAATCCAACACCGACACCTCGGTATCACGGCCAAATTATGAGGGAGGTTAGCCTGTCGATGTCATCTCTCTCGATCAGTGATTTGGCAGGACCAAGGCTGGAATTGCAGAGACTAATTCCCACAACAATCTCAGAAGCAACAAAATTGAACCTTTGCTCTGTCAGTCTGTGCTTTATTCTTGACATGAAAGCATTTTCCAACATCTTAAGAACTACAGCTGTCTAATGTTTTTTTTCCGTCTTCATTGCAGTTAAACTGAAACCACCATACAACTTAACAGTCACCAATAATTCCAAAGACCAGACCGATTTCAGCTGGATGATATACTACGAGATGGAATTCGGTGATAAACTGCAAATTGAAATGAGATACAAAACTGAAGATGAACAGTGGACAGTACGTAGATTCCTATCTTTGACAGTCGTAGACCATCTTTGCAACAAGGTTCGGTTGAGTTAGTCCTCCTGAAAGCCAAGTAGATTGTGGGGAGATTAGATAGAGGTGTATGAGATTATAATGGGTTTGGATAAGGTAATGAAAAGATTCTGTTTTGATTAGCCGACAGTACAAAGACACAGGAACTCAGATTTCAGATCTTGGCAAAGAGATGCAGGAGTATGCAAGGAAGTAATGTCTGTGCATGTCAAGTGGTAATGAACTGGAACTAACGTGCCTGTGAGAGTGGTGGAAGCAGAGGTGATTGAGGATTTCAAAACAAAATTAGACTGACATTTCGTGGAGTCATAGTCCGAGAGATGTATAGCTTAGAAATAGAAACTCTGGTCCAACTGATCCATGCCGACCTGATATCCTAAATTAATCGAGTCCCATTTGCCAGCATTTGGCCCATATTCCTCTAAATCCCTCCTAGTCATATACCGATCCAGATGCCTTTTAAATGCTGTAATTGTACCAGCCTCCACCACTTCCTCTGGCAGCAGGCGGTGGCCCGGTGGCCCAGTGGTTAGCACTGCTCCCTCACTGCGCAAGGAACCCGGGTTCAATTCCAGCCTCGGGCAACTGTCTGTGTGGAGTTTGCACATTCTCCCCGTGTCTGCGTGGGTTTCCTCTGGGTGCTCCGGTTTCCTCCCACAATCCAAAGAGGTGCAGGTTAGATGAATTGACCATGCTCAATTGCCCATAGTGTCAGGTGCAGGGGTAAATGTAAGGGGGTGGGTTGCTCTTCAGAGGGTCAGTGTGGACTTGTTGGGCTGAAGGGCCTGTTTCCACACTGTAGGAATTCTAAGAATCTAAGCTCATTCTAGACATGCACCACTCTCTGTGTGAAAAAGATGTCCCTTTCAAATCCTTCCCCTCTCATCCTAAACCTATGTCCTCTAGTTTTGGACTCGCCCACTCCAGGAAAAGACCTTGCCTACTTACCCAATCCATGCCCCTCAAGATTTATAAACCTCTATAAGGTCACCCCTCAAGGACGCTCCAAGGAATACAGCCCCAGCCTGTTCAGACTCTCCCTATAGCTCAAACCCTCCAACCCTGGCAACATCCTTGTAAATCTTTTCTGAATCCTTTCAAGTTTTACAACATCATTCCTGGATCACTGAGACCAGAACTGGACACAATATTCTAATAGTGGCCTAAACAATGTCCTGTACAGCCACAACATGACATCCCAACTCCTATACTCAATGCTCTAACCAATAAAGGCAAGCATACCTAACACCATTTCACTATCCTGTCTACCTGCGACTCCACTTTCAAGGAACTATGAACCTGCACTCCAAGATCTCTTGATTCAACAACACTCCCTAGGATCTTACCATTAAATATATAGGTCCTGCCCTGAGCAGGCAGTTGGGACTAGTTTAGTTTGGGTTTCTAGACTGGTTGGACCAAAGAGTCTGTTTCTGTGCTAGGACTTTATGAAAAGGCCTACTTCAGGAACGATGAACATTCTCCAGGAGCAATCCAACTCCCTCTTTAAAATCAAATTTTGTGAGCTACTTATTTTTGGGCTTCGAAGATTTCAGATACCTGTGAAATGGATTGAACCTTTTCATATCCTTCCTGACTGGTAGAGATCGGTTTAGTGTTCAGCATCACACCAGGTACCCGTGTGGAGTCTGTAACCCATTGTGCTCTCTTGATTTCTAGAATGCCAGGAGGCTTCGCAGTGTAAAACGCAAACAACAGGCAATGATTGACGGGTCTAACCTGAAACCCAACTGTCTCTACATGGCGCAAATCCGCAATAAAATAGTGGATGACAATCCAGAAGGCTACAGGAGTACCTGGAGCGAATGGAGTCAAGAGGTCAAGTGGGAATCGGCAGTAGCCGAAGACCTGGACGGTAAAGATGGGATTCTTCAGCGCACGTAGTACTCTATCACCGAGGTTCTGCAGGGTACATGCTTGAAATCTTGCTGGTGGCTCAGTGGTTAGCCCTGCTGCCACACAGCACCAGCAACCCAGGTTCACTTCCAGCCTCGGGTGACTATCCGTGTGGGGTTTGCACATTCTCCCTGTGTCTGCATGGGTTTCCTCTGGGTGCTCCAGTTCCCTCCCATAGTCCAAAAGATGTGTAGATTGGGTGAATTGGCCATGCTAAATTAGTCCAAAGTGTTCAGCGATGTGTAGGTTGGGTGCATTAGTCAGGGGTAAATGTAGAGTAGGGAAATAGGTTTGGGTGGTCTACTCTTCTGAGGGTCAGTGTAGACTTGTTGGGCCAAATTGCCTGTTTCCATACTGTAGAGGTTCCATGAATACTATGAACGAACAGAGATTTCACAGCAAGTCATTTTTCTTTTCACCATCAAAGTTTTAATTAAACACACAGAAGTTCTAGTGTTTCTATTCCCGATGATGGAACCTCTCATGTTTTCGACGTGACAGGGTTTTCTTGTATTGTTGACAGTACGTGGGTTCAGTTTCACTTTTTTGTTATTTCGTCCCAGAATGAGGGCGTTGCTGGCTAGACCAACATTCATTACCCATCCCTCATTGCCCAGAGGGAGTCAAGAGTCAACCATATTGGCTGTGGGTCTGGAGTCTCATGTAGGATAGCATTTTCCTTCTCTAAAGGGCATTAGTGAACCAGATGGGTTTTTCCTGACAATCAATTCATTAGGCTGTTAATTCCAGATATTTATTGAGTTCAAATTACACCATTGGCCATGGCAGGATTTGAACTGGGGTCTCCAGAACACTACCTGGGTTTCTGGATTAACAATCCAATGATAATACCAACAGGCCATTGTCTCCCCACTGAAGGATTTCAAGTTCCACAGTTCCTTCATTTGCTCCCAGATCATCAATCTTTGGAATCTTGTGTCTGTCTCCAGGAATTGATGACAATCCATGCCACATTCAGCCGGAGGCTACAGCTAACGGTCAGGAAGCAGGAGTTCAAATCCTGTGGTAAATTTAAATCTGATGGTTTAGTAAATCCAAGATAAAACGGTAAATAGTGTTCACAAAACTACCAAGTTATTGTAATAACCTACCTGGAGAAAGTGAGGGCTGCAGATGCTGGAGAGTCAACGTTGAAAAGTGTGGCGCTGGAAAAGCACAGCAGGTCAGGCAACCTCCAAGGAGCAGGAGAGTCAACGTTTCAGGCATGAACGTCAACTCTCCTGCTCCTTGGATGCTTTCCCAGCTGTGCTTTCCCAGCGTCGCACTTTTTGACTGTAAAACATATCCGGTCCATTAGGGAAAAAAATCTGCCATTCCTCACCTTGGTCTGGCCTACACAAGTTTCTGCCTTTTGCATCATGAAATCCCACCTCAATCATAGCCACAGGCACGTAGTGTCAAATCCAGGAAATAGGAACAGGAGTAGGTCATTCGGCCCCTCGAGCCTGCCGCACCATTCAATAGGATCACACAAGATCTGACACTCCTTACGCCCACCCTCCTGCCCTTTCCCTGTGACCCTTGATTCCCCAACTTGTTTCTAATCCAAAGACCCAGGTAATGTTCTGGGGAGTTGGGTTCGAATCTCACCATGGCAGATGGTGGAATTTAAATTCAATTAAAACAAAACAAATCGGGAATTAAGAGTCTAATAATGACCATGACCCCATTGCCAATTGTCAGAAAAACCCATCTGGTTCGCTGATGTCCTTTAGGGACGGAAACTGCCATCCTTGCCTGGTCTGGCCTACATGTGACTCCAGACCTGTAGCTAACTCACAACTACCCTCTGCACAATTGGGGATGGGCAATAAATGCTGGCCGAGCCAGCGATGCCCTCATCCTGTAAATGAATAAAAGAAAATTTCCTCCCAGTCTCTTGGTTCTATGAGTTGGTAACACATCCACCTTTTAGCCAGGATATCCAATTCCCAGATCGGAGGAACCAATCCAGGCTGATTTTTTTCCATGCCTATCAAAGGGGATGGCATATTGTGGCCTTATACTAGCAGCATCTGAAAACAGAGACTAAAATAGCATTCCTTATGGAAGTCAGGAGCTCTTCCAATGACTTAACCCTTCAAGAATATACATCGACCAATCACTCACCTCATTCCATTTCTGGAGTTAGGTCTTCATTTGTCAGGAGCTTCATTTGTTAGACAGTGTCCCCACCACTGGGCTAGAAGTTCTGAGGTTCAAGATTCTTGCCATCGCTTAGAGACATAGTCATAGAGCTGTTCAGCACAGAAACAGAAACTTCGATCCAACTCAACCATGCTGACCACATATCCTCAATTAATCTCGTCCCCTTTACCAGCATTTGGCCCATATCCCTCTCAATCCTTCCTATTCATATATCCATCTACATTTCTTTTAAATGTTGTAATTGTACCAGCCTCCACCACTTCCTCTGGCAGCTCATTCCATACATGCACCACCCTCTGGGTGAAAAAAATGTTGCCCCTCCGGTTCCTTTCAAATCTTTTGCTTCTCACCCTAACTCTATGCCCTCTAGTTCTGGGATCCTCATTCCTGGGGAAAAGACCTTGCCTATTTACTCTCTCCATGCTCTTCCTGATTCTATAATCCTCTATAAGGTCACCCCTCTGGCGCTCCAGGGAAAACAGCTCGAGCCTATTCAGCCTCCCCCTGTAGCTCAAACCCTCCAACCCTGGTAACATCCTCATAAATCTTTTCTGAACCCTTTCAAGTTTCACAGCATCTTTCCTATAGCAGGGAGCCCAGAATCGCATGCAGTATTCCAATAGTGGCCGAACCAATGTCCTGTACTTGTTGAGCAAACAATGGTTGATTGGTGTCTTGCCCATGCCCCTGACGGTGGGTGGTAAGAGTGGGAGAATCTGTTGGCAATCAATCCTCCAATAGCCCAGCCCTCAGGAACATCAGGAGGAGCGTGCTCAGGCTGTGGGTATTAATGGCGTGAGCAATTCCGAGCACTCTCTTGCTGAGAGGTCACCGGTGCACAGCGTAGCAGAAACATTCGGCCCTCTATCTATCTCCTTTCACATTTCCTTTCAGGTATCTTCGGAGTGACCCAGATCAGTTCTCTGCTAATCGCTGGAATCCTGATTGTGTTCGCCATTTTGGCCATCTTGACCTTTACTCAACTGACCATAAGAAGGTAAATACGATCTGTTGATGTTGATGCTTAACTCGGCGATGTTGCTCGAGGCTCCTTCACCACTGAGGAGCAGTTTACCTCCTCACAAGTTACAGCTCCATTGTAAACTCAGCCATTCATCATTCATTTTGTGTAACATTAAAAGTAATGAGCAGAGCAAGCTATCCTCATGGATTGGTAGCCCAACTCACTTGACGAGCAACTGACCAACAAGTGAGGAGAACTGACCCCTATCCCAAAAGCTCCGCGTTTCTTAACACCTTATAGTCATCTTCTAGTTAGCACTCTGCCTCACAGCGCCAGGGAACCGGGTTAGATTCGGGTGACTGTCTGCATGGAGCTTGCACATTCTCCCTGTGTCTGGGTGGGTTTCCTTCAGGTGCTGCGGTTTCCTCCCACAGTCCAAAGGTGTGCAGGTTAGGGTGGGTTAGCCGTGGGGAGTTGCACATAATTTTCAGGGTTGTGCAGGTGAGATAGGTTATGCTGCCATGAGTGGAACCCTAGCCAACAATGTTCAAGCTCTGAGGAAGAGTCATCTTGACTCAAAACATTAGCTTGCTCTCTGTCCACAGATGCTGCCTGTCTCACTGTGATTTCCAGCATTTGTTGTTTTCAGTCAGGATGTCAGTCTGGACCCATCATTCCCATTATCTTGTGGGATTATAATTGCGGAATCTCACTCTCGTCAATACATGTGTTCCTTTGTTCTCCTTCTCTCTGTCTTCTTCATTCTCTTCCTCTTGCCCTTGAATCTCTCCCTCTCTCTCCCTCTTGCCTTCGAGTGTCTGCCATGGCTCAGTGCGTAGCACTGGTACCACCTCAGTCGGGCCTTCAAGTCCTACAGCAGGGACAAAGCTGGCACAACAGGGTAGCACTGAGGGACTGCTGCACAGACAGTACATTCTGGATGCAAGATGCTAAACTAACGTCTCTTCCAAGAGGAGATGCAATGGCACTGTTCCAAAGATTAGGGGAGTTGTCCCCACTATCCCAGACAATTTCCGCATTCAATTAACATCGCCAAAATCCGATTATCTGACCAACTGCCACATTGCTGTTAGTGAGAGCTTGGTGTGCACAAATTGACTGCAATTGCAACATCTCGAGAAACCATTTTCATTGGCAGAGAGACATCTGGCCATCATGAAAGGTGCTACCTAAATGCGAAACCTTCTTTCGCTTTCTCTTCTTTCTTCTCTCTCTCTCTCTCTATACGTTTAATTTTTCTACCTCTCTTTCACCCCTTACTGCTCCTCCCTGACCATTCCCCTTCTCCCAGAGGAGACGTTTTGGGGTGAAGGAACTCCTTTCCAAATGGCGAGTCGACACAGACCCTTGTCAAAACGAGGATGCCATAGACATCCTGCATGTTCAGGTTTCCTAAATAAAGTTCTTGTGTGATTCTATTAAAGGTCCTGGCATAACATTTGATCACATGGGCTGTCTAATGGAAGGAATAGGTCATCGATGATGTGAAAACGTTTAATCTTTCCCTTAAGCTGAAAAGTAACCCAAAGCCAGTTCAGCTGCTTTGAACCCATCACCGCGAGACCTTTCTCTTGTTGTCCTGAGAGCGGCAGTGGGCACAATGGTTCCTGCTGGCACTCTTTCAGAGGTAAATAGGAGAAAGTGAGGACTGCGGATGCTGGAGATCAACGTCGAAAATTGTGGCGCTGGAAAAGCACAGCCGGTCAGGCAGCACCCGAGGAGCAGGAGAGTCAGCGTTTCAAACACGAGTTCTTCATCAGGACGTGTCTGTCTACTGATGGGTAGTGCCCCTAAGTGGACCGAGATTTTCTATCCTTCCACTGCTGCTTATTGACCCAGGGATATTGCTAGGCGAAAGTGAGGACTGCAGATGCTGGAGATTAGAGTCATGTTTAGAGTGGTCCTGGAAAAGCACAGCAGGTCAGGCAGCATCCGAGGAGCAGGATTCCTGATGAAGGGCTCCTGCCCGAAATGTTGACTTTCCTACCCCTCGGATGCTGCCTGACCTGCTGTGCTTTCCCAGGACCACTCTAATCTTGACTCTAATCTCCAGCATCAACAGTCCTCACTTTCACCCAGTTGATTTTAACTTTACTGCGAATCTTCTTGCAAGGATGCCTACTGCTGTCTGCTGAAAATGTGATGCTGGAAAAGCGCAGCAGGTCAGGCAGCAAGGATGCCTATTGCTGTCTGCTACCTACCATGCTAATCCGGAAAGGAATCAAGGGTTGTGGGGAAAGGGCAGAAAAGTGGAGTTGGGGATTATCTGACTGAATGGCAGAGGATGGGCTGAATGGCCTACTCCTGCTCCTATGTCTTATGGGACAGTAAGTTGCAGGTTCCTGAACTGCCCACACCAAAATGTCATTCACGTCATTGAAAAGCCCCCAGGGACCCCTTCGACCCCAGTTCGAGAGGCACGGGCCTTGCCATTCCTCCATCCATGGTTTTCTAACTGAGAGCTTTGTTTGTCCCGAAGGTACAATGTGAAGAAACTCCATTGGCTGTCGATACCAGATCCAGGCAAGTTCTTTTACGAGCTGAATGCAACATACGGAGGCAATTTTCAGGTACGTCAGTGTTTCTAGAATAATATCATCGACTCATTTTCTTTTCCGCTGCAGAAATGTGGAAAATGTACAGCACATGAGCAACCATTTAACCACATCTGGTCTCTGCCAATGAGGGGAGAGCAGTCCAGCCTTATCCTGCTCTTGACCTGCAGTATCCTGGGTTACAGCGCTCCAAGGGCGCACCTTTCTAAATGTGATGCGGTTATCTCCCTCTTCCACCCCTTCCAGGCACTGGGTTCCACAATATTCGGCACTGAATTAGCATCACCAAGGACAGGCTATCCAGCCATTATCACTGTCGTCTTTGTGGGTGCTTGCTGAGCACAGATTGACTTTCGTTGCTTCTGACACACGTGCCCCGCCACAAGACACTGTCCAATTTAATACATTCCTGCAAGAAACCTTCTCAACTCCACTGGGGCAACTGCTGAACAAAGAGACCTTGGACTGCAGGTTCATAGCTCCTTGAAAGTGGAGTCACAGATAGATAGGATAGTGAAGAATGTGTTTGGTATGCTTGCCTTTAATGGTCAGAGTGTTGAGTACAGGAGTTGGGAGGTCATGTTGTGGCTGTACAGGACATTTGTTAGGCCACTTTTGGAATATTGCATGCAATTCTGGTCTCCTTCCTATCGGAAAGATGTTGTGAAACTTGAAGGGATCCAGAAAAGATTTACAAGGATGTTGCCTGGGTTGGATGATTTGAGCTATAGGGACAGGCTGAATAGGTTGGGGCTGTTTTCCCTGGATCGTTGGAGGCTGAGGGGTGACCTTATAGAGGTTTATAAAATCATGAGGGGCATAGATAGGGTAATTAGACAAAGTCTTTTCCCTGGGGTAGGGGAGTCCAGAACTAGAGGGCATAGGTTTAGGGGGAGAAGGGAAAGATATAAAAGGGACCTATGGCACAAATTTTCACACAGAGGGTAGTACGTGTATGGAATGAGCTGCCAGAGGAAGTGGTAGAGGCTGGTACAATTACAGCATTTAAAAGGCATCTGGATGGGTATATGAATAGGAAGGGTTTAGAGGGATATGGGCCAGGTGCTGGCAAATGGGACTAGATTGGGTTGGGATATCTGTCAGCATGGACGTGTTGGACCGAAGGGTCTGTTTCCGTACTGTACAACTCTATGACTCTCCAAATATTGTCCGTCTCCTTTCCACATTCGTAAGATGCTGTTCCTTTGACTCACCGCTGCAGATATCACTGAGCAGTCCTTGTGAAGACTGTGGCAGCCAGTTAAATGCAGCACGTGGAGTGTCATCCTGGATGGTGTCCCCAAATAGACTGCATTTAAGAGAGAGATCAAAGGATTTTCTTCTCTCAGTGGTCTGTAAATCAGTGCACCGTAGAGCACTGTCGAGGTTGGCTCATTAGGTACAGTCAAGGCTGAGGTAAACCCATTTTAATACATCGAAGGAATCAAGAGGGATGAGCAACAGGCAGAAAGTGGAGTTTACAGATGATCAGGTCAAGCATGATCAAATCAAATGAAGGAGCAGACTAGATGGGCCAAATGGCCTAAGGTTGCTGCTATATTATGATCTTATTGAAACCACCTCAATAACATTTTTCGCAAGTTTCCAGTCACACCCCCACCTGCAAAGCTATCTCTCCAAGGCCTGAGACAGCTCCTTCCCTTCTGTTGAAATATGTTAGTCGACTCATTATTCATAGTATCACAAGGTGCTGGTTTATTGTACGTTCCCAAACCAAATATGCATCATAACCCATATCACAGCCGTGCAAGATAAATTCCACCATGACAACATTGCAAAGGTGCTCCGCTGTTAAATGTAATAAAAGTGGGGTAACTCTCCTCAACTCAGGGCACTTCAAAATGCTTTACAACCTTTGACGTATTTCTGAAGTATAGTCACAGCATCATACAGCACAGAAATAGACCCTTCCATCCAACTCGTCCACACCGAAAGACATCCCAATCTGACCTATGCCATTTAGCAGCATTTGGCCCATATCCCTCGATTCATATACTCATCCAGAAGCCTTTTAAATGCTGTAAATATACCAGCCTCTACCAGTTCCTCTAGCTGCTTGTTCCATGTACACCCTACCCTCTGTGTGAAAAAGTTACCCCTCAGCTCCCTTTTAAATCTTTCCCCTCTCACCTTAAACCTATTACTTCATAGTTTGCAAAGTTAAAAATCACACAACGCCAGGTTATAGCCCAACCACCTGATGAAGGAGCAGCGCTCCGAAAGCTTGTGCTTCCAATTAAACCTGTTGGACTATAACCTGGTGTTGTGTGACTTTTAACTTTGTAAACCCCAGTCCAACACCGGCATCTCCAAATCTTAATAGTTTACACCACCCTTGCTGTCTGTTGCCCTTGCTCTTACTCCCCCTCTGTCTACAACATAAATCACTGTCCTAATGTAGAGAAACACAGCAATTTGCACACGGCAAGCTCCCACAGAAAGCAATGTGAAAATAATCAGAACTGGCATGGTGCAGAAAGAGGCCATTTGGCCCATTTTGCCTGTACTGCTTCTATGACCCAGTGCCAGTCACCTGCCTTTATCCTCATGCCTTGCTCACCATTTCTATCCAAACAACCATCCATTGCCCCTCTTCAATGCTTCAATGAAACCTGTCTCCACCACACTTCCAGGCAATGCTTCCCATAGCTTTTGGGAAAAAGCTTTTGTCTCACATCATCCTTAACTCATTTGCACATCTCTTTGAAGTTCTGCTCTCTCGTTCTTGTTTCTTTCATGAATGGTTTAGTAGCGACATCTGTTAAGAGGTAAGTCAGTCAGGGTATCCATTCTGCTTCAAGTCATGTCGTTCACACGCACTGAATGAGCAGACATTTCATTTAGATAGCGCAAGTTCCTAAAAAGCCTGCACTGGGATGTCAGCCCGGAAATTGGGCTCAAAACTCTGGTTTAGGGCCTCGAACTCATAAACGCCAGATCAGTGTCATGTCCTACTTCTGAACCAAGGCTAAGAAATGTCACAGGGCCATCGGGCTAGAGTGAGGGGGTAGGAAGCGATCTCTTGCTTCGGTTGAGGTGGGTAACATTGGGTTTTGTCCCTTAGAAGAAGCCTGTAGGAGAATGTCGAATAAAGACACAACCGAAATATCGCTGTGACCTTTGAATATGAGTCTGCTGACTGAACAGCGTCTTGAGTCATTGTAAAACCGTGAGACGTTAGTAAGTTAAAAACCACATGAGTTACAGATAGGAAATATCAGTTTGATGGCTTATAGGTGAAGCATAGCTTCACAATATTAATAAGTAGGGTTTTTTTTTCCTTCTTTGTGGTTCAATTTTAAATCTATGCCAAGTCACGTGCATGCCCGTGGACTCAGGTCTCTTTCATAAAACAATTAAAAAAGACAGACCTGACCCTAAAATGTGATCGCCTTTCACAGTCTGGTTAATTAGTCCAACAATGAAGGCATCCATCATTCAGGCCTTTGACAGATTGGGAAATGAAATCCAAATCACTCACTTTCCTGCCCATTTCTTATCCTCGGGCGACTGCCTGTGTGGAGTTTGCGCATTCTCCCTGTGTCTGCGTGGGTTTCCTCTGGGTGCTCCGGATTCCTCCCACAGTCCAAAGATGTGCAGGACAGGTGAATTGGCCTTGGGAAATTGCCCCATAGTGTTAGGTGCATTAGTCAGAGGGAAATGGGTCTGGGTGGGTTACTCTTTGGAGGGTCGGTGTGGACTTGTTGGGCCGAAGGGCCTGTTTCACACTGTAGGGAATCTAATCTGATCCTCCTCCTTGCCATCACTGGCAGTCCACACCCTGGTGGCATCCCCCTGAGACTCTGGGGTAGCTTTTTTCTCTCTCTCTCTCTCTCTCTTAGCTGAAAGGCGGAAAACCACAAACACTTCTGGAACATTTAGCTTTCAACCAAAGTGAAATTTCTTTGTGAAATGGTGCGGCAGTTATGAGCAAGCAGAAGTCATTCTGCCTTACAGCCCTGTCCTCATCAAAGGGATTACCTTCCATAAGTCTCAAAGTCGTCTGCTTCTGAAATGCCCACCTCTCATGGTTTAAAGATTCCACCCAGCCTCTGTCACAGAAGTACCTTCTCTGGGGAAAAGTCAGCTATTCAATAAAAGACCACAATTTTGTTTTTACCGAATGTCAAATTTGCTGCTGCTGTGCATCAGATGGAGGGGCATAGGTTTGAGATCATGGGGCATGAGATTCAAATGGAGGGACATGGGATTCAAATGGAGAGACATGGGATTTAGATGGAGGGACATGGGATTTAGATGGAGAGACATGGGATTCATATGGAGAGACGTGGGATTTAGATGGAGAGACGTGGGATTTAGATGGAGAGACATGGGATTCATATGGAGAGACATGGGATTTAGATGGAGAGACATTGGATTTAGATGGAGAGACATGGGATTCATATGGAGAGACATGGGATTTAGATGGAGAGACGTGGGATTTAGATGGAGAGACATTGGATTTAGATGGAGAGACATTGGATTTAGATGGAGAGACGTGGGATTCAGATGGAGAGACATTGGATTTAGATGGAGAGACATGGGATTTAGATTGTGGGACATTGGTTTCAGAGGAAGGAGCACAGGATTTAGATCAAAGGTTATGGGTTTTAAATGAGAGTCATGGTTTCAGATCAAGGGGCATGAGTTTTGGATGGAACGGCATGAGTCAGAACTGTAGGGACCTGTTTTGAGAAGGATTGTGGCTCAGGTTGAGGTTCTGGATGTAGGTTTGCTCACTGAGATGTTGGGACATGTTCCTATGAACTTCCTTGTACTTCCACAGCTCAATGTTCACTTACTGCCCCATTAGCAGACCCAAGCACTCGGGAGAGAAAGGGAGGGGTTGGCTGGCATGCACTGTCAGAACATGGGAACAGGAGTTGTCCATTCAGCCCCTCAAGTTTTTTCTGCCATTCAATGCAATCTGATTATGTGGCCTAACTCCACATTCATACCTTTGGCCCAAATCCCTTTATGCCTTTGCTTAACCAAGAAAATCTATTCGAGATTTAACATTAACAACTGATCTGGCATCCACTGCCACTTGTGGAAGAATTGGGGTTTTTTCACATTGTCATGATATTTTTAGCGAACTCCTTAAATACTTCCCATTCTCCCCTCTCCCTGCCTCAGGCTAGTTCAGAACTTCTAGATCATTTCCTTTCAGTCCAGCCTGGTGTGCACACAGCAGACACAGAGTTAACAAGCTGGCTAAGCAGCAGAGCACAATTCTTATGTCCGAAAGCACTTCTGCAGGTTACAGGTGACGAATAAAACAGAAGCATATTTGCCCTAGATTGCTGGGAGAAAGGTTGACCTGAAATTGTTGCTCCTTAAGTCAATGTTTGATGCTAAAGATTATCAAGGGATGTAAGGGTACTGTATGAAATCTTTGAAGCATTTTGGTTCAACTTGAACAGTAGAGCAAGCTCAATGGACTGAATTTCCTATTTCCTATGTTCCTAGGATCTGGGATTTGTTTCCTGGCCTTTATATTTTGTTTTACTTCAGCCTAATTACAGAAACGGTTGGAAGCCAGTGCAGACATTGTTGCCTGCATCAGGACGTTAACTCTATGTCTCTACCATACTGGAGGCATCTAATGCATGGCATCATCAGATTGAGCCAGGATTTCAGCAATTACTCTTTTAGTTCACACCGCCATCACTCTCAGGAATAATCGGTGAAAATGCACTAATGCACTCAGGATGTGAGGGTGTTTTTTTTGGAAAGAAAATCAAAGTAACTGGGCCTGCTATTAATTCTGCACACGTGGATGCACACATTGAGTGAGTTAAAATCAGGCCTAATCTGAAATGGAAACATCGGATTCAAGAGCAGAAGTTCTGTCCCTCAGGGCGTGTGGTGGTGCAGTAGCATCGTTACTGATTTAATATTCCAGAGACCCAAGGTAATGAGGTGATTCTAAGGGGACACGGGTTCAAATCCCACCATTTCAGATGGTGGAAATTTGAATTAATGAAAATCTGGAATCCTTACAGTGTGGAAGCAGGCCATTCAGCCTATCAAGTCCACACCAACCCTCCAAAAGACATGACCACCCCCTTACCCTATAATTCTGCATTTTTTTAGATTAGATTCCCTAAAGTGTGGAAACAGGCCCTTCGGCCCAACCAGTTCACACCGACTCTCCAAAGAGTAACCCACCAAGACCCATTTCCCTCTGACTAATGCACCTAACACTATGGGCAATTTTGCATGGCCAATTCACCTGACCTGCACATCCTTGGACTGTGGGAGGAAACCAGAGCATCTCAGCCAAGGGGGGAATGTGCAAATTCCACATAGAGGATGGAATCCAACCCAGGTCCCTCACCCTGTGAGGCAGCAGTGCTAACCACCTAGCCACCGTGCCACCTATTAAGGATACCCCTTAAGGGTAAGACCACATGTGGAGTACTGCATACAACTCTGTTTAGAGGGATGTGCCAAATACAGGCAAAAGAGACTAGTTCAGTTTGGAAACTCTGGTCAACATGGCAAGTTGGGCCGAAGGGTCTGTATCTATGCTGTACGACCCTATGACTCCATTGGTGACACTTTCAATTGTGGTTACAAACCCTTCTAGTTCACTAATGTCCTTTCAGGAAGAAAATCTCCCAGCTTTAACTGGTCTGGCCTACATATGACTCCAGGTCTACAACAGTGCAGTTGACTCTTAACTGCAAGCCACTCAGCTCAAGGGCAATTAGTGACGGGCAATAAATGTTGGCTAGGCTAGCAATGCCCACATCCCATAGGGTTTCGCAACATCGGTTGCCATAGTACTATATTGACTACAATTTTAAAAGTACCTAATTGGCTGTAAAGCATTTTGGAATGTCTCGAGGTCATGAAAGATGTGATATAACCATGAAACATCTCTTTAATTTACTCCTTACCCACATCTTCACCTCTCTTGGGCTTAAAACGTGTTTTCTTTAATCCCAGCAGAAGTGGCTTGGGTCGACGATGCCGGCTTCATTCAACAGCACCGAGGACCTGGGAACGGAAATCTCTTCTGTTGAGGTTTCAGACATAAAAGATTCGGAATCCTTCATCAAGCAGGATTACGTCTCGGACAGCAGTGGATTCAAGAGTATCGGAAATTCGTCTCTGTCCAGCTTTGCGAACCAAGGCTACTTCTGGTTTAGATATCCCAGCACTTACGAAGTGGATTCTTGTAAAGTCTACTTCAGCTATGACCGCAGCAGCCTTCGATCGGGGAGTGAGGGGAGTGGGTCATATCTCCAGAAGAAAGGGTCTTCTCTGACCTTGTCCAATGATTCTCTGTATGATAGCAGCCTGCAGTATTCACCCTGCAGTGTCTTTATAACAGATCCAGATCAGGAATATGTCTCAACTCAAGTTAAAGCCGGCCAAAGGATCTTGATGGATGAAGAAATGGATGGTTCACCAAGAGGACCTGAGGACCCTGGCATTGTAACATCCTCAGGCGAGTTGGGCTACCTTGGACAATTGCTAAGAGATGACTGTCCACCCAGAGGGAGCCAAGAGGGTCTCAATCCATTCAGCCAAATGCACCTCTTTGAAAATTTGCATTACCCCTTTGTTTCTGTGGAGGATGTAGCACTTACAGCGAAAGAGGAAAGTATCAGCAAATATGGTTGTGATGGCTTTACGTTTGACGAGAGTCAAATGGAATCTCCACCAATCAACACTGAAAATACACTGAGTGCACAGTGTCCTCAAGATGGGTTGAGACAAGAAAGCACCAGTATTTTTAAGAGCACATCTCTAAATCTGGGACAGTCTAGTGATGTATATCTTTCGCTTAAGGAAGTTCAAAGTAAGTACAGTAACCAGTCAATTTAGGATAGATTTCAATAAGGATTTGATAGCTAAAATATTTGCACTATTGTGCCTGGATGTGCTATTAGCATGATCCTCATTCCAAAAGACAACTAAACATCAATTTATCTTCATTGTTGTGTCCTTGGGAATCATTTATGTCCATCACAAAGATTGGCCATAATATCTCATGCAGGACTGGAACAGTCCCCAGGATTCACGAGACTGTGGGATTTGAACTCAGCACCTTCTGATCAAAATGCTGAGCCAGAGCTGCCGCGAAGCCGGTGTCGCTGGGCAATTTGGATTTTTTGAAAAGCCAGACTTTGTTCATGTTTAGCTGATGACTCACTCAACAGCAGCCCACCACAGCTCTTTCAGACTAGGTGAAAGTGAGGACTGCCGATGCTGAAGATCAGTGTCCAAAAGGTGTGGTGCTGGAAAAGCACAGCCGGTCAGGCAGCATCCGAGGAGCAGGAGAGTTGACGTTTTGAGCATAAGCTCTTCATCAGGAATGCTGGGAATGGTGAGGTGCCTGTGTCCCAGAGATGTTCCCTGAAACGTCTCCTCAATGTAGAGGAGACCGAAATCAAGAGCAATGGACACAGCAGATGAGGTGTTTGGACAAGAGCAATGAACACAATACTGTGTCTGTTACTCTCAATGTGGCCTCCTCTACACTGGGGAGACAGCACGCCAACTTGTAGAACGTTTCAGGGAACATCTTTGAGACACACACATCAAACTACCCAACTGCCCCGTGGCCAACCACTTCGATACCCACTCCTGCTCCGCCAAGGACATGCAAGTCCTGGGCCTCCTCCACTGCCAAATCCTAGCTACCCGACAACTAGAGGAAGAACGCCATATCTTCCTCCTTGGGACCCTCCAACCACAGAGCATCAATGTTGATTTTGCTAGTTTCTTCATTTCCCCTGCCCCCACATTATCCCAGATCCAACCCTCCAACTTGGCACCACCCACTTGAACTGTCCTACCTGTCCATCTTCCTTCCCATCTATCCACTCCACCTCCTCACCGACCTTCCACCATCACATCCCTCCACCTGCATCTACCTATCACATTCCTATCTATGTTAACCCTAGCCCCAACCCCCCCCATCCCATTTATCTCTCAGCACCCCCCCCCACACACACACACATGCCTGATGAAGAGCTTATGCTCGAAACATCAACTCTCCTGCTCTTGGGATGCTGCCTGGCTGGCTGTGCTTTTCCAGCGCCAATCTTCTTCTTGAGTCAGTTCTTTCTGAATCCCACCATCCAAACACATGACCTGTACTATGCAGGAGGTCAGCTGTAGGAGAACAATGCCAGCTACAAGTACCTTCTCTACACACCATTTGGAAGAATTTTGTTGCTCCTTCACTAGAACTCCCTGCTTAACAGTGCCCAGTACACCAAATGGACTGCAAGAAAGCAGCACACTACCACCCTCTTGAGGGGCAATTTGACGTGGGCCTAGCCGGCAGTGCCCACATCCCATGAATGAATGACAAAGAAAAGACTTAATGGAAGAAAGAACTTGCATTTTACGCAGCATTTGGATTTGCATACACCCACATCACATGAACAAAATGACAGCAAGGTGTTAGCTCGTCATGAAGGTGGGAGGAGGATCAACAGAGGCTAAGGTAGGTCAACTGAGATCCCACTTGACAGCATCAGAATAAAGCCTGGGATGGCAAGCGAACCTAGAAGAGAATAAATGAGCACGCCTTTTGTCATTAATAAGCTCCATGTTTAGAGTCTGTTTTCTAAGGCATGTTAGCTGAGACTGAAAAGGAAAGGTCAAGGAGGTCCCAGATTTCTTTTTTTGACTTTTTGTGGGTTCACCACATTTTGGTACAACTGCCCCATGGATTCAAGGGAAGAAGAAAGTCCATTTTGTAGTCCCTTGACTAGCCGTTACCTTCTGCTGGAAAGCATTGTACCTACATACTCTGATACATACTCTGATGCTTAGCTTAAAGATTGAGCCGATGGGCGTGCCAATACCTTCCTCTCATGAACAACGGCCATTTTGACAATGGCAGAGGAACCTTGAGAACTGAACTGAATCATGACAGAAAGGAAGGAAGGAATAAAAATGCCCTCGGAATCTACTTTTTAAAATGAAACTCTCGACCAATTCTCATGGAGCATTTTGAATATGTTTATAATTAATATAGGATTTGCTAATAAGGTCGCATTAGATGCATTATTTAAAATTAATTTCTCTTTAATTGTGTGTCAATTATATTTGCCAAAATATAATGGTTTCAAATATTACCATCTCTATGATTCTATGACTATAATTTGTTTCAAATATTACCTGTTTCACAACTTGTTTCAAATATTACCATCTCTATGATTCTGACTATAATTTGTTTCAAATATTACCTGTTTCACAACTTGTTTCAAATATTACCATCTCTATGATTCTATGACTATAATTTGTTTCAAATATTACCTGTTTCACAACTTGTTTCAAATATTACCATCTCTATGATTCTATGACTATAATTTGTTTCAAATATTACCTGTTTCACAACTTGTTTCAAATATTACCATCTCTATGATTCTATGACTATAATTTGTTTCAAATATTACCTGTCAGTTATCAGAATCAGGAATGGTGATGATACTAATCATTTACCTCATATAAAATCAGACAAAGACTGGAAGGAAGATGGAATATTCCTCAGTTATGTGTAGCAAAACCTCACGAGCACTCTTCAGCCATGGAATTCCAATCTCACTCAACATAAAAAGCAAATGATTTGGAGATGCTGGTGTTGGGGTGTACAAAGATAAAAATCACACAACACCAGGTTATAGTCCAACAGGTTTATTTGGAAGCACTAGCTTTCGGAGCACTGCTCCCTCATCAGGTGGCTGTGGAGAATAAGATCGTAAGACACAGAATTTATAACAAAAGTTTATAGTGTGATGTAACTGAAATTATATATTGAAAAATACCTGGATTGTTTGTTAAGTATCATCTTCTAGAATGAACATGTTGGTTTCAGTTCTTTCATATGTAAACCCCAGAACATTTTTTAAAAGTGATACTCTCAAGTGAACTTTAACAAGTATTCTGTTGTGCAATTTTTAGTAACATAAAGAGCAAAGCAATTCTTCACCCAATCCTAACCCAGCATCTAACAGATGGCAACAAATTCACAAAGCGCTTTTAATTCCACACAGTTTACAACAAGAACTTATTCATCCACAGCAAGAGTTTAAAAATAAGGGGTGTTGAGACCAAAGTAGAAAAGGGCTTCACTGGTCATTTGAGATGAGAGTTTGGTGCTGGAAAAGCACAGCAGGTCAGGCAACATCTGAGGAGCAGGACAATCAACATTTCGAGCAAAAGCTCTTCATCGGGAATGGTCATTTGAGATGGTCCAGAGGGAGCCGGATAACCAAATGTTCTACTCCCCTGGACTTACACATGATGTCTTAAATAAGTACAAAAGATGGCTGCATTCCATCACCCGCAGACCAACCTACGAGTGAAAGAGTGCCTGCTGAAACCTTCATCAATGTGTTCACTACATGAATGAGTTAAGCAAATATACCAGGTTCTATTAGCCACCGGGATCCCAATGGGACCCCTGTCACTGCCTCTGAGGATTGCAAACCCTTCACCGTTAAGCATTGAAAGTTGCAAATAGCAGATGTTAGCTTCTCAGGGAGTCGGAGCCAACGATGGAGCTGAGGTAGAAGGAGGACTATAGCATTGTGGTCAGTTGATTGGCATGTGTTCAAATCTTGCCGTGACATCTAGTTGAGAATTAAATTCAAAACTGAAAGAAAATCAGATTCTAGTTAAAATGATGAAGCTGCCAGTCTATTGGAAATGGTTTACTGATATCCCAAAGAGGAGGGGACCTATCATCCTTACATGTGACTCCAGACCCACAGCAATGTGGTTGACTCTTACAGCCTATCAAGCCATTTTTATTCAATTGAAGAACAGGCTCAAGGGACTAGTTGGTGAAGCCATAGAATCCCTACAGTGTGGGAACAGACCATCAAGTCCACACCAACCCACTGAAGAGCACTCCTCCACCCAAATCTATCCTTGCAACCCTGCATTTCCCAAGGCCAACCCACCTAGCCTGCACACTTCTGGACACTATGGGCAATTTAGCACAGCCAATCCAACTAACCTGCACACTCTTGGATGCTGGGAGGAAACCAGAGGACACTCATGAAGACACAGGGAGAATGTGCAAACTCCAGACAGTCACTCAAGAGAGGGATAGAGCCCAGGTCCCTTGCGCTGTGAGGCAGCAGTGCTAACCACTGAGCCACCGTACAATCCTACTACAGGTTCTTATGCACTTAAAATAAAGCATCCATTTTGTGACCATTGTGTTGTATTTTTCAAGTAATTATTCAGGAGGAATTATAAACTATGCGATAGACTGAAGGCCTCCTTGACATGGTATTTTTTGCTTTTCTTTTGTAAATTTCTAAATGGAAAAAGATGCATACCAAAAGCTATTGTGTTCTTCAGCAACCTTTCCAGTAAACTGTTTGCTATTGAAGTTCATTTCATTGTGTCAACATTTATAAGTGGAGCTGAAAGCTTTTCAATTGTATAGACTCTTTCATCACTTCTGTATCTACAATATTTCAGAGAGAATGATGTACTTTTGGATTATAGCTATTGCTTCGTTCATGGGATTCAACTGATACTCTGAAAAGTCTTGTAATTTAGGCAACTCTAGATCTTAAATATAAATTGGAGAGAAAGGTTTATGACTGAGATTGGACAACTGACATCGTCATTGGAACAACCTTCTCATTGTACAGTAAGGATAGCAACTAATAAACAGGATAAATGGAGACTATTCAGAATTAAGTATTACAGAAGGACTTTATGGGTAATGATTTCTTTGTAAAAGGGAAACGTTTCTGGTGAATGTCCAATTCTTAATAGAACATAAATTTGTTGTTTGTTTTTCTATGTTCAATGTATAGAACTTGAATGTATTTTTATGAAATGTGTATTGACATTTGATATCAGCTGGCATACAGTCATGGAGTCATAATATCCGAACTCCAGTGCTCTCTGGAGCTCAAGAAATGTGTTGTAAGGAAGAGTACCTTCAGTGAACTTGCGAACTTATGGCTGCTATGTAGCAGAGACGTGACTGACCAGTTCCATTTCATATTGCTGTTCATGTGGTCAGGTATGTGAGAGGAAACAAGGGGCTGGGGGTGAGGGGGTGAAGAGGTTTCACATTTATTCACATACTGGGATCAAATACCAACAAGTTTCTTATGATCACTTTCAGAATCTCAGATTTCCGCAGAGCTCAAGAAGTAATGCCTTTGCTTGTGTTTGTAACACAGAACACTCCCACTGACAACAGTGGCTGTGATAACGACCACAAAATCTGCACGTTACCAGCTGGCTGGAGTTTGAATACTGACTTCCACACCAAGAGAACTCCTCTGCTCTGTGAAATGATGCCAAGAGCTGAAGGGT